>NC_091721.1:610833-1221666 GCF_000512605.2 Kwoniella pini CBS 10737 | reverse complement strand
TCAATTGTTTTGTTATATCAATAGATTGGTCTGTACCTTCTATGCCAGGTGGTTTTACTTCTTCAACAAATCAATCTCAAAATCAATCTCAATCTCAAGGTAATCAACAATCTCAACAAAATGCTTCTTTCCCTTCATCTGGTGGATTTAGATTAGGTGGAGAAGAAGATGAAGATGTTTCTACTGGAAATCAACCTCCTTTACCTCCTCCCGGTCGAAATGGATATTCCACTATTGCTTAAATTTTGAAAATAAAGTTATGCAAATTTCTGTAGGGCAGAAAGATAGAACAAACTGAGGAAAGCAATCTCCTTTCGTCGTTTAATGTAAGAAGAAGTCCGTAGAAAAGATTGAGATAGAAAACAAGTATCTACATATACAATGCATCTGACAAATATTTAAATCAACATCATGTATAAACCACCTAGGGTAATATCATATACCCCTACTTCGTTCCATTGCGCTATTGACATCAAGAACTTCGGCTAAAGAGTTCGAACCACCCATGAAGTCCCCTGCATCTAAACTTTCGTCTTGACCTTTGAGTATTTCGAGTGAAAGATTCGAAGATCCACCAAGAGGTACACCTGTTATAGTGGATGACTCGATAAGAGGGTTGTGAAGGTTCTGTGAAGAACAGAGAAATCAGTACGGTCCCGTTGCAAAAATAACAGCAAACTAGCGAGTTTCATTGGAGGGAGTAAAGGACTTGGGAGAGAGGATGGGATAGAATGTTCAACGAGATAGATATCTCAAAGGTTTGCTGAAATGGAAATAGAATACTCACTTCAGAAACAAGCTTAATCTCCATAGCTTTTCTCAAAGGAACCGCTAATCCAAAAGTCCCACTTTGCATATGTTGTTCTAGTTGATTTTGTGTTTGCGACCACTGAATTCCGAATACATTCGTCAGCTTATCATGATCGATGATAAAAGCGTAGCTGGGACACAACCTCACCTTCTCTAATCTGGTTTGTAAAGGATGTACATTTCCAGGTGCGACAGATTGAGCAGCTGATTTCAGTCCATGTCTAAATGCATCGTGCGTTCCAGTCACGGGATGAGATGTAGACTATGGATCGATGAATCAATGTTAGTCTTGATATACAGACGTTTGATACATATCTGAACGACTGACCTGAGCAGAGATGACATGAGCGTCTGATGATGATTGAGCTGTAGCGGGTACCAGGCGGAGAGACTATAGATCAGAGAGTCAGCTTATTGCCAGGATCATCAATCACAGAACAGCTGACCATCTTGAATGATTGTGGCCGTCCTTGGATTGTTTCGTATATGTGTAGTAAAGTCTAGAGATGCAGTTATGAACATCTACTTAAGAGCGAGGACGTTGATGTGGAGGGAGCATCATAGCATCGACGCGTGTTCTCAGTGCCACATCATCGGAGTTATAAGAGAATAAGCTCTACGGTGAGAGGTGGTCTGATGATTTAATACGGATTCGGGTTCAAATCTTGACAGTCATACAGTACAGTCATACAACGATGCAAAGGGGGCGTGCATTATCGCATTGCGTTGCCTTGAATCATTCATTCATTCATTGATTCACATCTTACTCATCATCCATAATCATTGTTCCTTACCATACTATATCGATCGTCTCATCTTCTCCCCCTCTACTCTCTACTTCAGGTAAGTTACTTTTCATTCCATACATGGTAGAAAGAAAGAAAGGAGAGGTATATAAAAGGAGAATTTAAACTTTGTCTCAAATGTTGAAACTAAAGAAACACGTTATTCAAAGCTGACACACCTTTCTTCCTTCCTGGTCTCCTTACATATACAATCACTTCCCTTCAACCAAACAAATCACCATTGTTCTTCCTTACCTTGTATCGCAACAATTTTGACCCTCCTCATCCTTCTTTTCATTACAATATATACATATCAACCATCGCATTTCGTCATTCAACATTGTCAATCGATTATCCCCATTCAATCCGATTTCGACTCGTCATATCACTCAACTGTTAAACCAAAACCTCCCTTTGTTTCGCCTTCTGCATATACTTGCACACGATCTTCAACTCAGCTAGTAGTAGGATACGCATTTGGGTGACCCAATCGATAATTACGCCGAGACAGTTTGTTAGATTACGAGGAAAGACGCAAATTTTTCTTTTGGATCCAAGGTAATAGATTTTATACATATTCAGGTTAGTCATAGTTTCTTTCATATTCGCATGCGGATGAGTCGCAGCGAAGGCATTACCGAGAGAAGCAACATTTGACTATGTGACAATCAATCCTCTGCGGCTCCGTTATAAACGGTCGCAGCGCATTTGACGTGCCGTTTATGCATGTCCAAGATGAATTGATCTAAAAGGTCATTCTCTGGCGCACCATAATGTACCTGAACTCGGACCCCTCATGCTACTCATATATAAACAAAGACTGAAGCTGACCATTTATCTTTTCTCCTTTTCTTCCTTACAAAACAACGCATTCTGTACGTCGCAAAATCTAATACATCCAACAACCTTTGTGCTCCACTACATAAACGTCATCTCCACTCGACTGCATTCATCCTTTTTCTGTTGTTACATCATTCCATACGACTCCGACATCCCCAACGAATTCGATTGTCCTTCGATCAACGTGTCTGGCCATCCTCATAAACTCACCCTGTCCTTCTGGGATCTGATCAATCGTCTCCATACGATACTCAACGTTATTGTTCAAAACCAACAACTCTATACATTCATATTCTCGTCGTCCACTTCTTCCGCTGTGACAACCGACAAAATCCCTCGTCAACAAATTACTCAACATCCCGCACGTTCCTCACGTCGCGCTAAAAATAACCCTTACCCAAAATCACCATCCCCCGAAATGGCTTACGGTGTGCCCGCTACTCATCCACCAAACAGGATGACCTCCATGGATCTTAGAGTCGGTGGGAAGTACAGAATCGGTAAGAAGATCGGAAGTGGTTCTTTCGGTATGTCACATCTTGCCTTGTTCCCTTAAATGTGTATTGACGATCTATACAGGTGATATCTACCTTGGTGTCAACATCGTTTCCGGTGAGGAAGTTGCTATTAAGCTCGAATCGGTCAAGGCCAAGCATCCTCAACTCGAGTATGAGTCTAAAGTCTACAAGACTCTCGCTGGTGGGGTCGGTGTACCTTTTGTAAGATGGTACGGTACCGAATGTGACTACAACGCAATGGTATTGGATTTACTGTAAGTCCCACATTTGTGTATTGAGTGGTTGTGCGCTCTTTGCTGACCTATACGTCTCAGCGGTCCATCTCTCGAAGATCTGTTCAACTTCTGTAACCGAAAGTTCTCCCTCAAAACCGTTTTACTACTTGCCGATCAACTCATCTCTCGAGTCGAATACATACACTCCCGAAATTTCATTCACCGAGACATCAAGCCCGATAACTTTTTGATGGGTATCGGTAAACGAGGAAACCAAGTCAACGTCATCGATTTCGGTCTCGCCAAGAAGTATCGAGACCCAAAGACTCATCTTCACATTCCTTACAGAGAGAACAAGAATTTGACCGGTACCGCTCGATACACATCGATCAACACCCACTTGGGTGTTGAGCAATCACGAAGAGACGATTTGGAATCTTTGGGCTATGTCCTCATGTACTTCCTCAGAGGTCAACTCCCATGGCAAGGTCTCAAGGCTGCTACAAAGAAGCAAAAGTACGATCGAATTATGGAGAAGAGTGAGTATCAGGCTCAGCTTACGGATGTACGACTGGGTTCAGCTGACAAATCGCCTCAATCTCAGAGATGACAACACCCACTGAAGTCCTCTGTAGAGGATTCCCCAATGAATTCGCAATCTACCTAAACTACTGCCGATCCCTCCGATTCGATGATAAACCAGATTACTCTTACCTTCGAAAGCTCTTCAGAGATCTCTTTGTACGAGAGGGATTCCAATACGATTACGTCTTCGATTGGTCAGTCCAACCATCCCAAAAAGTTCAACAACAGCAACAGGATCACTCAGATATGGCTGCCCAACAAGCTATGCAACAGAAGAGAAGGGTTATGCCCGAGGATCAACTCGGTGGGATAGGTGAAAACCAGAGACAATTGAGGTCGCAAACCCGAAACAACGCTAGAGAACAAGGTGGTTGGTAGATACCACTTCCTCTAGTCGGGGCAGCAGAGGATGAAGAACTAGTCGAATAATCAGAGGATGATCAAAGCTCAACATGGTTCGGCTCGCCATTGTCGCTCAACGTACGGGTAATATCGGTTGACCAGTAAAATATTCTACAATATCCAGATCGACCGAAATCTTTAGTTAACCTCGTACATGAAGAGACTTCCTTCATTCACCTACCTCTATACTCTTTGAGTTTGCCCCAAATCTACTCACCGACCTTCCGACCACTTCACACACACCTACACTTCCGACAAGACATGTAACAATATACTTATACCCGTCTCAACCCTTCTTCGCCTTTCAGCCGACATACATAATTAACTACGGCTTTTCAGTTCGGTTTCGTTCAATCGCATTACAAATTCACAAAGTGATTTATCAGTGCATCACTCCTCATTTATCTTTCTTTTCCCGGCATTACCTTATCAAGTCGGACGGAACAGCTTCAACAATAAACATATGATCCTATATTGTGTATTAACATTCACCCTATTCCCTCACATTTAACTTTGTTTCACATTTGGATACTTCCGACACCAAACTCGGAATCACCAAATCTCAAACATCTCCAAGATTCGCGCACTGAATTACCGCCAATATCCCCGTACGTTCGTCTTTTCCAACTCATCATTATAGTTAGATGAGATTTAAAGGAAAAGTTTGCAACGCGGGAGGGCGCCATTCCTTCTCATTGATTTTATTTGACCTGTCACTTGACTCCTCTTGTCTATTTGCACAGAGGAAAATGATAAAGATAGTCGTGTCCTTTTTGTGCGATACCTCTATTTTTCTTGTGATCAGAGTTAGATATTTTCAATAACATTATCAGTATTATCATTTATGTGTTTCAGTTCATGCACTTAATATAAAATTGTACCAAGCCCAAGCAGTTCTACGTTATATCTAATACATGATATACATATTTATGATCAGACTTCAATATCCATAGCTTGCAATAATTTTTGAGCTCGTTCTTTCTTCAATAGTGTAAGTTTGATTTTTTCTTCTTCTTTCTCTTTATTTATTTTCATTTCTGTTTCTTTAGTAGTTGTCGATTCTTCAACACCATCTACCTCTTTCTTTTCTACATCAGTTTTATCTATAATAACATCTGTTTCTATAGACGAAGTTGTATCTTCAGAAGAAGGAGTAATGATTTTCTTAGCTGATTCAATCAAATTCTAAATTTATCAAAAATAAGATTGTATCATTAGTGGAAAATTCAAATTAACAAAGAAAGATATGATTTTGATTTTGTTAAAAAAACTTACATTTCTTGATAATCCTTGAACTGTTTTTAGATATGATAATACAATATCAAGATATTTTATTGGTATCTAAACAGAAAAAACATAAAATTTAGTTTGAATCAGTTTTTTTAAAGAAGAAATTTGATAGTTTTGAAGAAGGATTTAATTCTTAAAGATTAAAATTAATTTACTTACTTCTTCATTTGAAAATATATTACGAATTAACCAATTTTGTTTAGCTTTATTAAATTTCCAATTAATTATTTCTTTTTCATTTTCTTTTTCATTTTCGTTTGATATATTATTATTATTATTATCATTTGTTGATCGATTAGAATATAATTGTGCATAATAAATATCTAAAAAAAAAAAAAAGAGGTTAATTTGATTATTTTTTTGGTTCAACTTTTTTTCTTTTTTTTTGGTTTTTTTTTTTTGTATTCTTCATTTTGGGTTATGAACTTACTTTTTTTAGATTGATCTGATAATTCTTCATCTTGGAAAATTTGCTTTGCATTTAAATCTCCTTTAATTATTGAATTATTTATAACTTTAAATTCATTTTCAATTTTAGATTTTTTCTTTTCTTTCTTTTCTTTTTTTAATTTCTTATTTTCAATTTCTTCTTTTTGAATATTTTCTATATTTTTATTCTCTTCATTTTCTACTTCTTTAATTTTTTCTTCTGATTCATTTGCATCATCTATAACCTTTTCATCTAATTTTATTTCTTCTTCGATATCCCTCTTTCTCTTTTTATCTTTCTTATCTTTCTTATCTTGCACTGTATCTTTACCTCTAGATGAATCAGACGTTTGAACTTGAACTTCAGATTGAGCTTTTTCAAATTTCTCTCTAATCAATTTCATTTTTTCTTCTGCTTTTTTCATTTTCTCTTCTGCTTTTTTCAATTTTTGTTCAAGTTTTTGTAATTCTGTCTTTGAAGAAGATTCACCTTCCTTTTTAGCTAATATATCATTGCTCATCTTGAATAGATTTTCTTCGTATCTGCTAATCAATGTAATTGTATTTTTCTTAAGAAATACATGTATACCCTTGATAATAGGTAACAAAATTGAACACAATCTGAATTTCACTATAACATGCATTTCATTATCGAGTGCTCTAAAAACAAAATTATACTCAAATGTTAGGCGGGGTCTCCACATTGAATTATCCTTACAAATTTGTAACTAATTCAAGCAATTCAGATGATTACAAAGTATTCATTAATAATTCCTAATTGACCTTTTCAAGAATTCGTCACAACTTAATCGCGTTTTCAAAAGGTTAACTTAACTCAACACGTCTTTAATTAACGAGGACGAGTACGAGTAAACCGATTATATATCAACAAAATAAAAGAAAGCTTATTTACAAGTTTATTAATCTATTTAATTTTACTCATCATTGCATATCATTAGAATACATTTATATCATTCATATCAACATTTAGTAATATCATTTCATCAACACATCAAGCCAAATTGAAAGATAACAAATATTGAACGAGATTAAACCAATAATTGTAGATTACTAATCCTTCCTTTTTCCTCTTTGATTGTTTTTTGCCCAAAATGGGATTATCACTTTCTCGTATATATGGATCATTATCTTCATTAGCATTTTGGGGTAAAGATAAAGAAGTTAGAATATTAATGGTTGGTTTAGATTCTGCTGGTAAAACAACTATATTATATAGATTACAAGTAAGTTTAAACTAGTCTTGGCATTTTATATTGAACCATTTAAAGTCAATTATGTGAATGCTAACAACTCTTTTTTTTCTATTTGATTAGATTGGAGAAGTAGTGTCAACTATACCAAGTAAGCTCTTTTTATTTGTATCTGTATCACTTTTCAAATCTCTTTTCAATTAATTTTGACTAATGGAATATTCAATAAATTAGCAATCGGATTCAATGTTGAAACTGTTTCATATAAAAATATAAATTTTCAAGTTTGGGATTTAGGTGGTCAATCAAGTATTAGACCTTATTGGAGATGTTATTATGCTAATACTCAAGTAAGTTGATTACCAAACCCATATTTCTTTATAATCATAACAAGACAGAAAAAACATTGTTGAAATCTTTTAATTTTTTATTTTTTTTTTCCAAAAATTTAGGCAATAATCTACGTAATTGATTCATCAGATGTATCAAGATTACCAACTTCAAGATCAGAATTATTAACAATGTTATCTGAAGATGAATTAAAATCTGTACCTGTACTTGTTTTTGCAAATAAACAAGATGTTGAAGGATCTTTAAGTCCAGGTGAAATTAGTGATAAATTAGGTTTAGCAGGTCAAGAAAAAGGTAGAGAATGGAGTGTAAGAGGTAGTTGTGCTACAAAAGGTGAAGGTTTAGAAGAAGGTTTAGATTGGTTAGTTCCTATTCCGTTTATTGCGTTTCGTTGGTCTAGTGAGGTAAAAGGAAGACCATATGTGATTGAGAGTTACGCGAGGAATAGTCTTCATAAGGGCTTGGAGGCATGATGGTGAGGTGGAATCAGAGAGGAGAGTAGAAAAGGGTGGAGCTAGAAAAGTGACGAAGGACGATGAGATGGGAAAGGCTCGCGGTCGAGGAATATAGAAGGTAGAGAAGACAGGATAGTGAGCAGACAAGGACAAGGACGAATCCAGTCGAGGCAGAGCAGAGGAGTAACGGGAAGACTAGAGAGTAGGGGGTTAGAATCGAGACGTATCCAGATGGACAAAGGGAAAAGGCAAAGCAGTAAAAGGAGAAGAGGAAACGGGAAAGACGACAGCCGTGATTTACAACAGGGCGGACGATTCTCAGGCGAAGGGACGGATTATCCGCGCTTGCATGACATGGAGAGGGGTTCCTGTTATTTCACTTGAAAGGGTTGCGGTATAGATAGTATCACCGAACAGCCATGCTCACAGATCTTCTTTTATCTAGGCTCGTTAATACAATACAAAAATAACATTCTTGTCTCCTTACATCAATGAATATAGTTTGGGTTCACACTTCATTAGGAATGGCTTTTCTCATAGATTCAATCTTCATTTCAAATATGTATTAAAACAATTCTTTCGGCAAAATTAATGATCAAAGGGATCTTAATGGGATGTACTGTACCAAACCTCTCAAAAGTATTGCAACAGTGGTGTAATTTGCCAAGACAGGCTTTTATCGAGAGATCGAAATAGATTATTCATTTTGATTTAGTATAACTATAGCTACATATATAATCTTTGGCTCTCCACTCCGCTCAGCTTCGCACGAACACTTAGTATGCCATCTTCAACATCATCAACACCATAATCAACGTCAACAATCTCACCGCTCATCGTCAATCGCAACACACACTCGGTCACTCTGTATACTCATCCAGTCACCCAGTACCGCACACTCTGGCACAAAGCAATCGCCACTCACTCCTCACCTCCCCGTCTCTAACGATCTAATTAAGCCAAATCTTGCTTGAGAACGAATCTATATCTGACTTTGTTGTTCTTGACAGCTTCGATGGCTTTTCCAGCTTGTGACATAGGTAAAACTTCATCAATGATAGGTTTGATACCTTTTTCAGCGGCCAGCTTGAGCATTGCATTGCTATCAAATTGAATTGATATCAGCTAACAATCACATCAATGTGAGAATTGGACTTACGCTTCTTTCTTTGAACCAATATGGCTACAAGCAATTGCTGATGCATTTGAAGCCATCATTTGAGGTTGAAGACCTTCCCAAGCTTGATCAGGTAATCCAACTGAAGTTAATCTTCCATCAACTTTCAAAGTAGATAATAAATCTGATAAAGGAATAGAATTGGCATCTGCAGCTGAAAGTATATAATCGATTTTATCGAAATATTTTTTAGCGAATCCTTCTTCTGAAGTTGAAACGAATTCATCTGCTCCAAGTGAAAGTGCATCTTCTTTTTTATTTGGTGAATGGGAAAATACGATAACTTTAGCTCCTAAGTGATGAGCGAATTGAATTGCGAAATCTTGTGGAAGCAAAATATCAGTATTGAACTTTATTATGCGATGATTTGAATGGAACTCACGACCTAATCCACCGATACCTACAATACCAACTGTTTTTCCTGGACCTGTACCATTTCTAATTAATGGAGAATAAACAGTAAGACCTGCACATAACATAGGAGCAGCATCTTCTGATTTGATTGCTTCAGGAATAGCAAAAACGAATCTTTGATGAGTTCTAATTGCTGTTGAATATCCACCTTGAGCTTCAACTTCATCTGGGAATTTAGCATTATATGTGCTATTATATGGTAAAGATGAGAAATTAATTGAAATGTTATTGAAAAAACTGTAAAAGTATAGAGAATTAACTTACTCAACTTGTTCAGGACAATATTGTTCATTATCATCATTACATCTATCACATTTTAAACAACTTAAAACTTGTGCACCAACACCAACTCTTTGTCCAACTTTAAATTCTTTTACATCTTCTCCTACATGAGTTACTTTTCCTACAATTTCATGTCCTGCAACTACCCAAGGTACACCTAATTCACCCCATCCACCAGTAATTGTGTGAACATCAGATCCACAAACTCCACAAAATTCAATATCAAGTGTTACTGAATCTTTACAAGGAGTTTTAAGTTTAAATTCTTTAACTGAAAAATCGGTATAATTTTTGGTATCTAAATGAATATTATATAGTCAGATAGATGTAAATGAATGGAAATGAATTGAAAATTGAAAAAGCTCACCTGAGATACCGTATCCTTTAGCAGTTTTTTGAGGAGCAGAAGACATTTTATAATTGTGCTTTTATTAGTTACGAATAAATAAGTAATTAGTGGAAGGAATGATGAAAGAAATTGTCCTATCTTGATTGATTATATATGTATCACATGCAATCAACCACGTCTCTCATGATCAAGCCCATGACCTCATTGAAAAAGTTATATCCCCAGTTAATCAATCACCGAATCCAACAAACTTACTGTAAGGTTAAGAGTAGAGATGACATATATTTTGGAGTATGCGGCATCAGATCGGGGTAAAAGGGTTCAAGGTACGTCACCGGTGGTAAAGGTGGGGGTTATTATTTTAGCCGATTTTAACCTTTATTGGTATCTGTTTTGTCATACTTGGAATCGGGCAAAGATAGGGTATTTGACACCGTTTGTAAGGGATTTTTTCAGTAGAGGCTACTCGAGTACAAATAGCGTCAAATCGTTGGAATATTCTCAATTGGAACGACTAGAGGTCATGGGTCGTGATTTCTGTATAGACAGGCTCTGAATTGTGTGTCAGATATACAATGCCGGCAATCTAGTCTATGTCTAGATTTATCTCTACTCGTTGAAGAGTATTGTGAAACCCGAAATATCCCATTCTCACTTGTTTCCCCTATTCTGCTTTGGTCTTTATGCTTTAATTATCAATCTCGAAGCGTTCAAATGGGAAGAAATACCATTTCTATATCCCCTCTTCTGCTGTCTTATATGCGTATGAATCTCTCCCAAAGAGGGCGTTCGTACCTATAAAGCGGCGATCACCGCGATCAATACGACGTTCATTTGTTGACAAGATTACCTTCACCTTCTCGTCAATCCTAGAAGGTCGTCAACAATGAAATTGAGTCTCTTTTTTGTCAGATTATCGAAGTAGGGGTAGATTCTCTCATCTAAGCTCGAGCGTTACCTGACAGCAAATAATTTGTCATGCTCCAATCATCAGATGAAGCTTTACAATTTTTAGCGGAAGGTCAAACTCTTCTAGGAGAAGGTTGGACGCATGTTAATGATTTTGATAATTTAAAAGAAAACGAATATGAGGAAGAAGAAGAGGTGAGCCAAAAAAATACTCTTAGATTTTCAAGTGGTCAGAAATTAATTTCGTATATTGGTTATAAATATAGGAGATATACGTTACAATGGATTTAGGAACAACTATAGATTCTAAATCTTTGCAAAATGAATCACAATATCAACTTGTAGTGAGTAATCCTATTTCATCTGTAGAATAAAGCTGGAAAACAAAAAAAAACAAAAACAAGGGTAGCTGAACGGAAAGAAATCATATAGGGCTTGGATACACCTTTAACATTTTTAAAATTAGGAAATCAAATATTTCAAGGTCAAATTACTCCTTTAATAGGAGATGAAGTTATATTAGGCTTAATACGAGGTTAGTGAATTTCTATCTTCACAACCAATAAATGAAGATTTTGTGTATTATGTGATTCTTCAACCAGGTATTGAATTAGATTTCCTGCTAACGTATCTTCATGATAATTTAGATTCTGATAATCCTCATGAACCAACTCATCCACCAATATATTCAACAAATCATCGATTAACTTTTCGAGCAATCGCATTTGAATCACGTACAATTTCAAATTCTTCTATTCAACCAACGACCTCAATACCTTCTGTACTTTGGAATTCTGATAAAGAAAAAACTTATAAAGAAGATGAAGCAGGTCCTTCATCTCATCATTTTTTATCTAAATCAAATAATGAAAAACTTGGATATTCATCAGAAGAACCTAGATTTAATTCTAGTGTTGGAGGTGTTAGCAATAAACCAAGAACTCAAAAAGCTAGATTAATAATTGAAAGAACAGAAGATTTGGAAAATTTCAATTTAGAAAGTATTAAAACTTCACAAAAAGGTTAATGAATTCTTTATTATATTTCATTTGATTAACAATTATTATTGGATAAAGAGAAATATTAATACTAACTTTTGTTTTGTTGAAATTTACAGTTGAATTAGGTCCAGAAATTTTAAAATCATTAGATATTCCACCATCAACTCATGGTGAACCTTTAATGTTAAGTAAAACGGAATTATCAAAAGTAATTTCAGGTTTTCCATCAAATCAAAATCAAAGTGATAATATTCAATCTTCAAATAAGAGTAAGAAATCTAAAAAGGTTTGGATAGTTGGTGAAGATGGAAAGATGAAATTACAAAAACCTACTTTTACAGGAGATAGTTCAACTGTTGATTCAATTGTTAACGATAAAGACAAAGATGATATAGAAATGATAGAACAAGGAAATTCTGAAATAATAGATTCAACATCAAGTAGAGAGGATTCCATTCAACAAATACAAGCTCAAAAACAGGATCAAGATCAAGATCAAGAAATGATAGATGTTGAAAATGATCCACCTTGGACTGAACTGAATGATGGAAATAGCACTTCCACTTAAGCAATGATTGTAGACTACTGTCAAATAGTAAAGTTTTTGAATGATATTATATGATATGATATGAATGCTATATTATGTATTGTTGTATAATTGTATATAAGATGAGATTTAGCTTTCCGGCAGGTCATAGACAATCACATCCTCTGCATCCTCGTATTCATCTCACCAAATCTTCTTCTTCTCCATTCTCTTCTTTCTTTTGTAGTATCTTCTCCACCTACATTACCCCATCCTCCAAGAGGTACAACTATTGCAGTACAATTATCTGAAGCTCCTAAATCTTCTGCGAAATGAACTATAGTTTTAGCTGCTCTTGTAGGATCAAATGATTTTCTAATTAAATCAACTAATTCTTGATCTGAAAGAAGTGAAGTAAGTCCATCTGTAAGCAATATTAAATATGAATGTTCTTGACCTATAATAATGGTAAACAACGAGTCAAATTTCAGTTATGTGACTAAAACTAATTGGCTTGCAGACTTACCATCAATTATACGTGTAGTCACTTCTGGTTCGACTGTTACTCCGGAAGGTTTCCATTCACCATCACCAAAACTAGTTGATATTCCGAATATTAGGCTTGTTTACCTTGAAAAGAAGAAGAAGAAGGTGAAATTAATCAACTCACCCTCTTGTATTCTCTACTACACCCATCCACCGACTCTCTCCAAAACTGTCTGAAACAAGTAACTCAGCACCCATTCTCCTTAATCTACTAGCTTCAACTCTAGCTTCAGCATGATGTTTCTCAGTAAGAGGTATAACTTCGCCTGTTGGTTGATGGCACAGAAGAGCGCGAGTATCTCTATAAAATGGGAAAGTCGTGTCATCCAAATATGGCAATAGCGTAGCTTTGAGGAAGGAGGGAGAAAGAGAGATGTGAGAATTACTTACCCGCAATGAGCTACGGTCAAACTCAATCTCTTAGCTGACCAATAAGGTTGACCTGGAGAATCCAAAGAATGAAGCAGAACGACGGATGATGTGGAACCACACCGACGAGATTTTTCGATATTTTCCAATATATGTTTATCCGCCTAGTGATCGTTGTTTGTTAGTCGTATAAGCCTTTAAGTGCAGACCACGAGCCAGGTGAATCAGAGTCATGAAGGCTCACCTTGAGAAAAGCGATATTCAGTCTTTCTTCAATTGTCATATTCTCTCCTTCTGGAGGCTTCGATCCGTTTGAAGCATATTTTGTCCAACGCGACAATGCACCTCCTCTCCATCTTCTAAAATAACCTCCATGTCTATCTTTTGTCCAGTCTACTAATTCTTCAATATCACTTAATTTTGCATCTTCGATTTCTTTAAAAAGGTTATTCTTCAGATAAGTTGAAACTTCTGTACCTCCGTGACTGTACAACACACCGACGGCAATTAGCTATTCTATCTTCAAATAAAGGTTTTGGTAATGAAATGACGTACCCGTCGAATATACCAAAAGCAGCTACTTGTCCTGCTAGGAAATCTGATCCAGAAGAAATTGGGTCCCATTCATAAGGTTTTTTCAACTTTCTCAAAGACGTCTGAAGCTCATCTGGAGGTAATTGTAATGATCCAACAGTAGCTGCGTCTTCTTGATACCTGAGACGTCAATGATTAGCCGAATATTAACACAGCTTTCTCTATTAAGCCAATGAATAGCTTACTCTCTACTCCCTCTTGAAGCGTAAACACCTACAATCTTTGGACTATTTAGCGGTACTTTGTACGTACCTACTCGTATCTCAGCCTTCATGTCATGCTTCTGAATTTCGAGCATTCTGGAGAGACGTACCTCCACCTGTTGATCCTCTAACAAAGTCATGTACCCCTCTTACCCCCCTCTTTGCGGCGGCAATCTTCATCGAGCGAAGTATCATAGCATGAGAGCAAGTCACTGTCCTAGTGGAACTTGATGATATGAGGGATACATATAGACAAGAAGACTTAAAGTGACAACTACCAGCGGGTATTGATTTATCGGCTAAGAAGTAAATGCGGGGTAAACCACGTGGCATTCATTGCGGGGTTTGCCATAATAAATGAACTCAGCAGTTCATGTTGGAATTCCATACGCGTAGTTATATAGTTGTGAAAAAAACGCAAGTATCCTCTCATTCAACTTGATCTTTTCTTTCTTTCCTCATATTATAATTATATATACATACCATACTGTTCCTTATTATACATTTCCATCAAATTGAAGACTAAAATTGAGCTCCCTTGAGCTAATTATAGCGAGTGCTTGAGCATCTCTCATTTCCTCAAATGTCTAAAATCATACTTAAAGCTGGATCTTCTTCAAGCTCTACTCCAAATCCTATTATGCTTGACGGATCATCGGATAATGCATTTTCGAATGGCGATGGATATACGTCTCAAGATGAAAATGAATATGTACCGCTAAATAGAGAAGAACAACGTATAAGAGATTCGAAAGCTCGATATGATGAAGATGTACGAAAACATCAAGCGATAATTGAACCCAAAGCTGACAGAATGTTGGATGAGTGAGTTGAATAAATCAAGTTCATTGTTGAAAAGTTGTAACAACTTTCGATAAGAAGGTCCGCGCGCAATTCATTTTGAAAATATACATAACTTTTCGTATCAATTTGAATAAGTGCCACATTGCTGACTTGTACTTCAGTTGGCAAGTAGCTTATGTTTGGTCATTCATCATTAAATTCAACTTGAGAAATCAAATACAAAAATTAGAATCTATTGAAGAGTAAGTTATCTTTCATCGAGGTACCCTTCCGCAGATCTCCATAACAGTCAAAAGTTCCGAATACCGGTGTGGCACAATACGAATTAATAACCCTTAATTATTTGGTATTTTCACTAACGTCTTGCCATTTCTATTCACACAGTTTTGAAAGATGCCTTATCGAGCCTGTTGCCAATAGACCTGATGATATACTTGAAAGTATCCTAATTTGCTTCTTGGCCAACCTTAAGAATCTCAGATCAGGTTCAAAATCAATAACGTGAGTAACAGATTTCACTGTGGTAAAATTTCAATGGTGCATATCGTACGGAAGGCATTTTAGTACGTTTCTAAAACACGCCTTTTCACCGAAGAGAGTCGGATATCCTGGTCTGTTCCTTTATCTACGAAGACATACCGCGAACCCGCAAAGTCCGTTGTGTGGCGCATCATGCCTCATATTACGTCCTTCCAGGCCCTTACCATAGTCGAAACGATTTGTTGGGGATTTTGGAGCTGGTATTGAGAGTACGAAATACTGATTGAAGGCAAATCCCTGAATGTAGACCCGAAAATGTACAAAGTCAATTATCGAATTACATCGATATCAAATTGTCTCAGACTTCTGAATGGACCGTATGGGATCGAGGATGGCCTATAAATGAAGAAGATAGAGGATCATGTTGTACTTCGGATCCATTTAGATCAGAATTAGGTAGATTAAGGTATTATGGTGAACCTTCAAATGCTAGGGCAGCTAAAAATCCTATACGTCAAGTTGAAGAAAGAGGAGGAGGTATTTTTGAATTGGATTGGACAGAAAAAGTAGCCATTTTGAGACAAATGGTAGATTGGCAATGTCCGTTTTCCGGCTAAATGCTGTGCTAATTTGAGTGAACTGACAAAAATTCTGGTATAAATAGTGACTCACTCTGAATCAATACGAGATAAGATTAATAAAGAATTTCCAGCAAACGCAAGAGATAGTAAAGCTAAGAAAGCTCCTCCGCCAGAGCTAAATGATAAAGACACTATAACGATCAAAGAATTAGGTCTTACAAGAGACAGAGCTAGAGTTTGGTCTTTCGATGGTAAATTGCATTTCGATGATCCTTCGAGGGGAAAGCTGATCAAGTGATTTTTATAGATTCTTGGAGATTATATAAATCTGGTAATCCTTACAAGAGACCATGTCAATTGACGTCAATAACAACAAATCGAGAATCGTATCATGATTTAATAGAAGATATGGGAATTTTTAGTCAATCAGTTGATACTGTCAATAATGTAACGAAAGGAAGTAAACAAGCTTCAGAGCAAAGGAAAGTCATCCAAGCTAGGAAGAATGAAGGTGCTTTAGTTGAAAAGCTAAAAGAGAGAATTGAGAGTATAGAGAAGGAAGAAGCGGTTAGTAATATCCGTTTAATGTAATTGAGTTTTAGGCCGAATCTAATATATATGGTGGTATAGCGTATTCAAAGAGTCCGTAAGAGAATAGCACAAGCGGTTGAAATGCAACAACGCGCAGAACTTCGATCGACAAGGACTAGAAGACAAAGTAGGAAGGTTGATTATGTTTATGATAATGTCGAGGATGTAAGTCTTCGTTCCCATTTCCATTTCTCCAGGCTTGGCAGGTGCAGAAGATGTATTGACGACTTTTGTTCTTGCGTAGATTGATTTGGACGGTGAACCATCTCGAAAACGTAATCAACGATCACCAGAATTCAATGGTCTCGATGCGAAAGGTAGACCAATCATACCAGGTGAAAGAAGATCAGCTAGACAAGAGGCAAAGTATCAAGAAGAATTGATCAATATCGAGAGTAACGATTTTGACCAAGAGGATAAGAGCGTAATAGAAGGCGAGCATGGGGATGAAAATGGATACGGTAACGGGACAGAAGAGTCGATAGAAATGGAAAGGACAAAATCGGATAGTAAATCCATTACTGGATCAACTTCTGATATGGAGATGAATGGGAACTGGATAGGGCTGACGCCTGAGGACATTGAGCGAGAAAAGAAGAAAAGGAAAAGGATGAAAGGATATGCTTGGGTCGATACCTAGGTCTTGATGGAAAGGAAGGCAGGTAGAAGATTGATGTCCTGCGAGGCGAAGAAGCGTTGCTTTCAATCGAAGCTCTTTGATCCTACTTTCTCATCCTATCCTAAGGGCCCCGCTATTGAACTTGCTTTACTTCGTTTCCGCTACATCTTGCATTTTGCATTGCGTTTATACCTGCCAACTTTATTGTTTATATTTGCAACTGAAATGCAAATTTGGTTAACCAATGCAAGTCAGTAGGTAAATAATCCTCATTCCTCCTTGTTTGATTGGACAGAATATCTGGGGAATTGAGAGGTACTGCATGAAACGTTGTTCCTTATCTGAAAATGCCGCTTCTGCCCAATTTCATTCATATGATCTGATCCCATCACGCGCAAAAAGATGAAATAGAAACTATCGTTATTAATGGTAATATGGGATTTGTTTAATGTGCTGTAAAAGTAGAATGACAATTAGCCGGAGTGAATAATAGAATTTACAGTTGAAGCCCAGAATTGAAACTCACCTTCAGGAGACTGCGATTAATGAGGAGATTATACAGAAAGATTAGTAGGTGTCATTCAAGAGTCGCAGTCGATGTGAGAATGGCTTACATTGGAAACGTAGTCGATGGCTGAGAAGACATTGATATATCAGCAAGTACCCTATAGTATAGACTGATATCCCTCAATAGCATTGTATTCTATTCTTTTGGTTTTGATTAAAGACTTGAAGTAACGAAGAACTTTCAAGTTGACCATCTCTGGTGGTCTTAGATGTGAAAATATTAACTCACCTTTTTGGACAGTTGTAATTTCGTCTGCCTCAGCATCGGGAATCTCAATAGCGAATTCTTCTTCAATTGCCATAACAACTTCTACAGCGTCAAGTGAATCAAGTCCAAGATCAGAAGTGAATGATGCTCCTGGTGAGAGCTGTAAGATGGAAAACATGATTGTTCAAAGAATGATTTGATCGGGAATAGTGAATTGATTGATTTAAGTATTTAATTAAAAGCGATTATCGATAAAATCGTTATAGTTGTTTGATCAAGGTATAGATAAAAACAGAATTGTAAGATAAACCAATCAGATTTCATTTATTTCCATTCTACATTAATAAAAGACATACCTTGGTACCATCAACTTTTTCGAAACTTTTCAATACATCCAAAACTCTTGAAGTGATATCATCTTTACTTAATCCAGCAGCAGCTGCGTAATTTCTATATTGAAATGTTACAGGTTTAGATTTAATTTGTTTAGAGATTGTGGAGGTTGCTCGTAGTCGAAGAGAAGGAAGAGTTGTTCGAAGTAATGGAAGTGTTCTGTACATGTTGAATAATTGAATTTCTCGTATTTATGATTAATGATATTTGTAGTAAAGTGATTAATTAAGTTGAATAAAGTGTTTGATAATTTAGATCGATGATAATGATAATCGTTGTCTTTATCCGAAAGTATAATCAACGATGAAGGGAATACAAACGATGAGCGAATCCAACGCTATGGTGAATCATCATCATATTCCCGATTTCACCGATCATATATCACCATGTGGCACAGATTTCAAGTTTACTCTTAGACTTTTGACTTTTCATGATTTACTTAGTTTTATATTTCGATACATAAGATTCATATTGCATACAGTTTAAAAGCAGCACCTCGATTAACCCCTTTAAGCTTGTACCGAGTGATTGGATTTTCAGGATCAGCAACGAATATAATATAAGTCAAATAAATAGGATTCACCCACCATGAAGCACGGTATAAGTCAGAGAAAGTTGGGTCGTATGCCCGCTCATAGGATAGCGTTGTTGAGGTGAGCAATTCATAAAATTACCTTATCCATCGGGCTATAGATAATTCATAAATCTGGTTGATGTTGTGTGGTAATTGAGACTGAATAACAGCGCTGACTCTGAATTTTCACTAGAAATCTTGTTTCCGCTTTGTTACACCATGAAACTATTAAAACTACTCTACCTAAAGCTAAGGAAGCTGCAAGGATGGCCGAGAAGGTAAATCTTTACTTGTCCTACACAGAAGCTGTATTCAACACATCACTTGCTCAGAGAATGGCTAACTCAATGTTCGGCTTGTCAGATCATTACTCTCGGAAAGAAAGGTACTAATCCCGCGAAGAGCAAAGCCATGGCATATCTGATGGTAAGCTTGCACCATTGCTCGTAGCGGATAATCCCCTGACCATACTCGTCTATTTAGCCACCGCATAACTCTCCAACACCCTCATCATCCGCTTCATCATCTTCAACATTCGATCCTGAAACATTTGTAGCTCCAAAATCACTCTTACCTAAATTATTTAATCATTTATCCGCAAGATACGTAGATCGACCAGGTGGATATACACGTATACATAAATTCGGTAGAAGACAAGGTGATAATGCACCACATGCAATAGTTACTTTAGTAGATGGTCCAAGAGATTTAAAATTAGAAATGTTAGCTAGAACAGTTGGTAAAGAAGGTTTAGATTTAATTGAATTAAAAGGTAATTTAGATGAAATTTCAAATGATTGGGAAGGTTTAAGAGATAAAACTAAACAACAAGTTGAAAAAGTATTGAAATATAAAAATCAAGATGAAATAAAAGAATTCAAATCAAAAGCAAAAGAATTTGCAGATTATTTACAAGCTGAAGAATCTGCTTATGGAGGTATAAGAAAACCTAATATTGATTCTGAAATACCTAAATATAGAAGACCAGGGTACGTTCTTTTATGCACCTTCATTGATGTTAATCAATGTCATAGCAAAAGACGACTTGCTAATTACCAAGTTTTTACGTGTTTTTTATAGTTTAACAACACCTAAATCTGGTAAAATATTACGTGCAGGAGAGAGATTATCAGGTGTCTCAACACATACGACTGGATTAGGTTTGGCTAGAGGAGCTTTAGTGAGAACGCCAAGAGGTAAATTAAGTATAGATAAAACACCTAGATTTTGGGGTCAAGCTAGATTACCTGAGGGTGTATCTGCTGAGATAGCGTAGATCGCATGTATACCTTACTAGCATGTTTTATTTGTTTGCCAAATTGACGGCCTTGAGCTTGTCTTGACTACATTCCTTTTGAGATAAAATATCAATAAAGACCAAAACAGTGGATGATATCAGAACATGGACCGTATCCACTGATAGAATTCAGAAACCACTTAATTCGGGATTGTCTTGAATTTACTGAATCTCGGATATAACCGAATTCTCGAATAAATTCGCGTTCACAAAACGCGTTCATAATTTACTCTTGTCCTATGTTTTAATTCCTCTTGTCAGCATCTTGAACTTCTACCAGAAATACCGATATGATAGAATCTGACTATATACAACCAGAAGCAGGACCTTCAAATTCACCATATGTTATAGGAAATCGATATTTAAATTCAAAAACAAATTATCCATTAACATTACGTTATATCGGACCATTACCTCCTCCATCATCATCATCATCATCAACAACAAATGAACAAATATGGTTAGGAGCAGAATATGATAATTTAAAAAATGGTAAAGGACATAATGGAATATATAAAGATATACAAGTATTTATAACTAAAGAAAAAGGAAGTGCAAGTTTTTTAAAATATTCAAAAGAATCATTAAAAAAAGGTAATTCTTTAATAGATAGTATAGAAAATAGATATGGAAAAATTATAAATAATATTATTAATGAACAAGAAGATGATTTAGATTTAGATTCAAATTCAAAATTATTAATTTCAATAAAAAAAGAAGAAGAAGAAAATTTAATTTTAGGATCAAGTGAAAATTCAATTATTGTTAAAGTACCTAATTTATTATCTGTTAAAAAAAAAATAAGTAAATTAGAAAAAATTAAAAATATTGGATTTGAAGAAGAATATATTAATTCATTAGGTGGAAATTATGAAATTAAATTAATTTTAAAACAAAGGATGAAAAGTGAGTTTTGTTTTCTTTTTTTCTTTTTAAAAAAAAAAAAAGAAAATTTGGAATCGTTTATCTGAAAATACAATTATCCATATTATTGAGTTTTTTGTGTTAAAGATAAAGATTAGCTTATTTTTTTGAATTAGATTTAAAATGGTTGAATCTTAGTAAGAATTTATTATCTAATTGGGAACAATTATTAGAAATTGTGGATCATTTCGATGGGCTTGAAACACTGACTTTGAAGTAAGTTGTAATAAAACTCATGAAAAGGAATTGTATAGCTGATTGTATTCAATGAACGAAATAGTCATTCTCGTATACAATCTATATCGCCTATCCTACCATCAGAACAAAAACTTAAATACATTTCCACTTTTAGAAGAATCAAAGAATTACACTTATCGGACTGTCTTCTATCATGGGAGGAGGTGAGTTGGACGGTTTGCATTTAACTCAAGCGTGAATGATTTCCAGCTGAGTGATCTTAGATATCTGCCCTACTTCCTTTATTCCCAAATTTGGAAGTATTGCATCTCGATGCTAATCGTCGCTTGAGCACTTTATCCATACTAGAAGATGGTTTATCGTCATTACGAGAATTGAGATTAGCTGGATGTCCTCTAACGAGATGGGAAGATATAATACCTGCTCTAGTTGTATTTCCAAAGTGCGTACAATCAATCTATCCAATTTGAGGCAAATGTCAACCTGATATTATGTTGTTTTAAAAGGCTCGAAATATTGGATTTATCTTTAACTCCTCTCGATTCTATCCCCTCATCTCAAATCAAATTGGATTCTCTCAAATCATTAGTTTTGATCGAATTATCTATCGCTAAATGGTCAGATTTAGATAATCTCTCAAATCAATTACCCAATTTAAACAATCTAAGGTTTTCAGTATCCCCTCGACCGGCATCAAATGAAAATAGTCTGGATGATCAAATTAAGAATGATTTTACGGCAATAGATGATAAATCTTTAAGATCAATATGTATAGCTAAATTCCCTAATTTAATATATTTTAATTCAAATATAATCACTAAAACAGAAAGACGAGATTCAGAATTATTTTACATTTCTTTTATTAATAAATATATATCTAAAAATGAGGGAAATGGAAAAGATTGGGGAAAATGGGAAGAATTAATTAAATTATATAATATAACACAAGATGAAGAAGGGATCGAGAAAAAATTGAAAATAGGATTAAAAGGAAAAATGTTAAGTGAGGATATATCATTGAAACAAATATACTTTGAATTTTATCAATTTTTAGCTAATGATTTTTGATATTTTTTTCTTGATAAGATTTGAAAGTATATACTTCTTTAGAAGATTATAAAGAATTTAAAGAAATTTCAATTTTACCTTTAGCAAAAATTAGTTTATTACAAAAAAAATTAATTAAATTATTTGGATTACCTATTAATCAATGGAAAATTATTCAAATTTGGAATACAAAAAAAGTTAATGAACAACAACAGTTGGAAGAATTTAAATTGATAAATGTTAATAAAATTACAAATCTTTGGGAAGATAAAGAATGTGGATGGTGGTTTGAAGATGGTGATGATATTTTCGTAGAATTTATTTCATTAGATGATTAAAAGTCAGTTGGTAATTATGATTTCATTATTCTTTAAATCTGAATACTTTCTCCTTCATGCGGCGTCTTTAGCTTTTTGTATATATATGTTGTATGATGTATAGGCAATACACTATCACTTGCACTGGCAATTTTACCAATACCTAAAGCTTAGACTGATTTATTAACATCATCATCATCATCATCAGTTCATACTATACTTATATACTCGTTATACTTCACCACTTGTTTCTTATCTATATATGTGCATAATTTGATATCCTTCAATTAGAATAAAATGTGAATGTGATTGTGCCTGAGCTTTGATCGGCTGTTTCATCTCAATTCATTTTCACTTTAAGATATGTTTCATCATAGCGTATATACTAAAGATTGATTCATATCTAATAGAATGCACCTTTGGAATCTCATCTACTTCTATTTCTTCTACATGCAGATTCTATTTACTAATCACAGTCTTCTGAATCCCCTAACAAATTTGACAATGTCCGATAAGGCTGATAACCCTCATAACACACTTTCAAGCTCTTCGATTCCACAAAACAAGAAGAAGGAACGTACAGGTTTCAGTACAATTGTAAGTGGACTTGGCTTGAATCGTTTATAGACGAAGAGGGAGAATCAAATATGTATGAGGAAAGTATTGAAATAAAGGTTTGATGCAAAGGGAAACTCGATGACTTTACCACTTACGACACTTTCTTCTTTATTGGCATTACAAGATGTAGAAGATCATAAGCCTAAAGTAAGTCATTCAGTTGTTGGCAACTATGTTCTAGTCAGAACGGCACCGTCGATCCGCTAATTCTCAATCACTCCGGATCCCCTTCAATAGCTTTCAAAAATCTCATGGCTTCCTGATATATTCGTCTTTCGTTCTTCAATCTTACCTATTGTTCTTGGTCCAGTCTTGGCTGTTACCCTTTTTTCATCTGGTGTAGCTGCTGCGAGTGTTTTATGGGGTCAAGAAGTTGGTTTGACGAATAACGTTGGTGAGTATTATTTCACTTTCACTTATCTAATCGTTATGTAAGCGAATTAATATTAAGAGGGAGTACAGTTCCATTATTATCAGTCGTTGTGGGTTTACTGCTAGTTTTCCGGAACTCATCAGCATATGAGAGATATGCAGAGTAAGTTAACAAGTATGAATTCAACTTTGACACATAGGCATACTGACCTTGTATTGCTCACTTAGAGGTCGAAAAGATTTTACTGCTCTCATTTCGATCGCTCGGAACCTCTCCAGAAATATCTGGATTTCGGTCAACCTGCCTCCTACACCTATCGATGCTGTCGGGCCTGGAATGACGAAGCATAGGCTCACAGCTGAAAAGCGAAAAGTAGTTCGATTAGTTGTCGCTTTTGTGGTAGCTACGAAGCATCACTTGAGAGCAGAAGGTGGTGTGCATCATGATGATCTCAAAGGTCGGTTGGCATTCTCCCTCAACCACTCTTCAATTTACAGCTGATGTTTCAGTACGAAGGATTGTTACCTGCCAAATTAGCTGGAAATGATATCAGAAGGTTGAAATCAGCAATTTCTAATTCCAGCTTACGTGGAACAGAGAGGTATGGAGGGATAGTCACAAATTCTCCTGGAACAATGACTCCAGCTTTGACGACAGCTTTAGGAGAAGGTGAAGATGAAGAAAGTATACTAGGACTGAGTGATCCTACTACACCTTTCTCACCTTCACCATCAATGAATAATCTTGTCCATTCGGTCAATTCTTCCAGTTACCAGAATGATAAGCTTCACAACGAGATTAGACCTAACTATCCGAGAAACATTTCGAGTCGTTTGAAAAGACGACCTACAGCAGTAAGAGTATTAACACCTGATGAATATAACGATGATCAAGAGACTCCAAAAATCTATCAGGTCAAATCTGCCAAATCTAGTGCAAGTAAGTTGGACGAAAGAACTCCGTTGATTAAAAAGGGTGTCAAGCCTGATACGGGACTTATTAAGAATGCCGAATTGGAACTGGGTAAAATGGTAGAATCAGGTTTACCGCTTATCATGTGAGTTAAAAGTCATTTCATCTTTGCCGATCGCGTTAGCATGACTGAAGATTGTGGAAGAGCCCATGAGATTAGTAGATCTATATTCAGATTTAGGAAAATGGGTTGTCTTGAAGCTGTTGGTCCCGCTGTAAGTCGTCTTCCTATCGGCGTTATGTCCCAATATATGAGATCTAATAATGCTCAGTAAATAGGGTATGAATGCTCTTCAAGCTGCTGTATCAGGTATGACTGATCAGCTTGGATCAATGGAGAGAATGTAAGCTTCTTTGTCATACCCATCAAAACTACTTCAATATGGTAGACCATCGAATGCCGAAAATTAACGATTCAATGTTGATATTAACATTTTAGTGTACAAACACCTCTTCCTTATATATTTTGTATACACCTTAAACAAGTAGTTTCACTTTATCTTTTCATTTTACCTTTCACTTTAGTTGATGCTATGGGATGAAAAATGGTTTTTATAATGTTTGGAATAAGTATGACTTTTATGGGTATAGAAGGTATTGCAAGTATGATTGAACAACCTTTTCGAACGTTAGTAATTGTTTTTATCTTTTCTTTTTCTAGCTTTGTGAAATTGAGATTTTGAGGTGTTTTATTAGTGATCCATGTGATTTGAATTTGGATTTATATTGTACGGAATTACTTTGCGAATGCGAGTGAGTTTTATTCAATTCAATTGACCTTATACTACGTAGTACGATAGAAATTGATAGTCTGACTGATGATCGATTTGTATAGAGGTATACTTGAACGATTACCCGAAGGAGATCATGAAGATGATTTAATTTCATTTGAAAGGAAGAACCAAGGAATGGATGATTGGGGTGCAGATGGAGATGACGAGTAAAATTATATTTTATCATCTGTTACGTGGCAGATCAAGTACCCGTCAAAGAAGAGGTATAGAGGAGATAAATGACCTAAAGTTGAGGTGGAATGTGTGTTCAATTAGATCTTGATGGTATTACCAACTTGTTAATATGCTTATTTTCTTTACCTCATGCGATAATGTTAGTGGTGAAACTCCCAAAATGGTCTACTCGAAAGCTTTCCTCAGATAGCGATTCAAAATTTCTCCATCTGATTTAGCGATTACTCGATCCAATTAATCCCGTCTCCTCAATATGTGCGCTTCGAAAGTAATTGAACGATCAATTCAGCATCGCAAGCCTAAAATTATGCCTAGAATGGATGCATCCAATTGGTATTGGTATACCCCCTTATAAACTGCCTACAAATCTATGTTTACAACTGTTTAACGAGTGTAAGACCAGACGTTCTTGAGGACTGGGGAAGTAAATAAAGAGTGAATTAGCTTATATTCTTTCTTTTAATTTGATAATACCAGATCATCCAACTAATTTTGTCCACTAATCGGCATTGACTAGATTCATTTCAAACTATGATCTCTTTCACATAATCGATTTGCCCATACAACTAATTGACCTGCCATTCTTTTGGATATATCCCCAATTTGAACGAGAAATGAACATTAATGTAAATCAAACTTACGACCCTCTTTGGTAGCGATTCTGTTGATTGAATCATCTGAATCACCTTGAGCTCTAATTCTACCGCAGATAGCAATGGTAGTACCTTGACCTTTAATGGCTTTTCCATCGGCATCAACATCAGCAACTTGAATTTGAATAGAAGCGTGATCTTGAGCAGTGATCAATCGGTCTGTATGATTTATTAGCAATTTATCCATTTTAATATTTTTTTTGGAATAAACTCACTGGTAGCGGAACAGTGTCGGGGGATGTAAAGATCAACGAGAACACCTTTGTCAGTCTCTATATATAATCATAAAAAGTGAATTAGCTATAATTCCTCTTTTTATATTTGATAATAATCTCCTCAATTCCTCTTCTTCCCTTTCTTATTCCTTTTCTACATCCATATTACCGCAGAATGAAAAACAACATGAATCGTGCTGGAGTTTCCTGTGTCTTCTAATTCTGATAATCCATCTTCTATATCATTATTCCTTCTTAAAATTCCAACATGATTTCCTCAATTATCTCAATCTCTTTTCCTAAAGACAACATCCTCTATAGCTTTTCAATTCCAGTAAAATAGACATACCCATTTTGGCGGCTTTTCTTCTTTGTTAAAATGTGGAAGAAGTAAAAGGGTTTTTTTGTTTTGTTTTATAAGATGATTCAATCTAATACGATTTAATAACCTAATTCGAGGTTTTTTTGGCTTGGATACCACCCAAAATGCAAGAATCACTAAATCTCATACAAAACCACGAGTTGACAAAAGGTTGAATCGGAATTTATCGGCGTTTCTCTCTTTCAACTGGAAATCCTCAATGTGGCACTCTCCGCCTGAAAGGGGGATGCGGGATCAAATAACAAATTACTTTGTTCTCCACGTGGAAGCAAAGATCGTTCCCAAAATAGCAAATAACCCTGAACGGCGATCATACATGACGTACCTTTTTTGATGTAGACTACAAATTGAGAGAAAGATGATAGATATGCCGAAAGAAGCGGTGCAAGTATAATATCAAAATGAGATGTCTAGCACGATCTATACGAGTACGAGGTTAATTGAGAACAATAAAGATACATATTCTCAAGTATTCTTCATTTCCTCAATTATTTTATTGGACACCCCGATAGTTAGAAAACTCATACTCTGCAAATACCAATTTGATTAACATCAAACAGCGACACTGGCTTAAACTTGTTTGATCGCATTCTTACTTCATTCAAGATGTCGCGAAACGATAAATCAGTAAACCCGATACCAACTCCTCATCCTTATACGAACTTACAACCTGCTCAACAATATACATCTAATTCCTCTTCAAACCAATATTCTCAGGAATACAATCATGATTTACATGACGAAGCTACATCAAATCATTGGCAAAATCATTCCATTAATCAAGTCGATCCCCATTCAAATACCCTAAAACCTTATCAAAATGGCAATGAAAATAACATACCTACGCGAACTAAATCTAGACATTCTATAATGAAAGAAACAGAAGAAGAATTAACAGAAGATGAACAAATAGAATATGAAAAAGGTTTAATAACTTGGGAAAAGGCAAAAAATTGGAGATTCTGGTTTAGAAAAGAATGGTTTTGGTGGTATTTAATTTTCATTTTAATTGTAGTTATTGTAGCTTTAATGGCTTTTTTTCATCATTCTGTAAGTCTTTGTTCGAAATTTAAACTATATTAAAGTATTAAGTTAACAATTCAGGAATAAAAACCCCTTTAATTAGATAATTAATTGGTTATCTCCTTTTGTAAGAAAATTAAGAGTTTTAAAAGCTGGTTTCTTAATTCCTGCTGCTATTTTATTCGTTTTATCTTTTCCACCTTTATTTGGAAATGGTAAGTTTGACATTTCTTATTATCATTACATAACTAATAATCTGGTGCGGTTGTTCAGAAATTGTAATTGTTTTAGTTGGATTAGTATGGGGTTTAGGTAAAGGTAAGTTACTTATCTTTCAACCACATTCAATTCGATGAATATTGATATCTCTCTTCCATCATTTTTCAGGCTTCGCTATCGTAGTTGTTGGTATAGGATTGGGAGAAACAGTTTTGTTTTTATTGTTCAAACATTGGTGTAGACATCGTGCTGAAAGGATGACGATGAAATCATTAAATTACGCTTGTTTATCTGAAAGTATACGTCAAGGTGGATTTTTAATGGCTTGGGTAGTTAGATTAAGTGTTATTCCAACGTAAGTCCATCTCTTCTTTTCAGATTCTATGATGTCTATACCAATTAGCAGGAGTTGTCACAAATATTGATTCAAATCATTTCTTAAAGTCACTATACAACTGCTGTACTTGCTATTTGTGGATTACCAACTTGGAAATTTATTTTAGCTTTATTACTTTCAACCCCTAAACAGGTTAGTCTATTTCATCATATATCATTCAAATGAACCGAGTTAAGAGTTTTGTCTTTTAATTTCGAATAGTTGATTAGTGTTTATGTTGGTGTGGTATTGGGTCAAACAAATGCTTCAACCAATTCTCACGTTATATCAGATTGCGTGTAAGTATTATATTTATTGTTTCAACCGATATTTGAAATAAGCTAATCATTGTTAAATATTCATGATAGTTTTGGTGCATGTGCGATCATTACTCTCGGAGCGTTATATTTCATCTATAATAGAATGACTAAAGTTAGAAAAAGTGTTTTGATTAATATGAGAAAAGATTTACATAAAAGACATGTTGAAGTTCCTGCTCCTCCTGAGAATTAGTTGTTGTACGCCAGTGATGATGTTAATGTTAATCAAGAAGATTTTGATAAATAATGTATGCAAAGATGGGAATGACGAGATAATCCGAAATTTTTATGAATAGTAAAGTACAATTATTGTTAGATTACAACTAAACGAATTTTCGGCTGGTCCTTCTCATCATTATTTACTGTCTATCCAACTGGTACATTTTCCCTTAAATAATACTTAACATCAAGATAAGTTCAGTAAAGCTCGATCCTTTCTTCGTGTTGCTGTAATGCCTATGCAAGGTATTTAGCGTACAACACGATTTGTATATGATATTCATATGGTTATTATTTACCTTAAATATATTACGTCGATGCCTTACATTGATACCTCTACAACTAGTTAAATCAATTCTAGATAATAACGGACACGAATCAAGAATAATTTTCATATCATCATCTAAATATCGAAATTTATAATTAACTGCTGTCTAAAAGTAGATCTCATATTCGAAATTCAACGAAAAAGCCATACCTGTAATTGTAGTTCCAGATAGATCTAATGATCTTAATTTTGGAAATCCCCTTAAAGCAACTGCGAAATCTTTTGTATTATCTATATTTGTTGAAGGTAATTCTAATTGTTCTAATGGACTTATATTTTCTTCTGTCATTTCATCAATATTAAATGATGGAAAGAAAATGGATGATTCGATTGTTTGAGGTAAACATAATGATAATGTCTATTCAAAAAAAAAACAAAAATTGAGTTATAATGTGTTTTTAAGTGAGTTATTTGAAAAATATTTTTTAAAACAATACAATACAATAAATAATTACCTTTAAAGTTTTTCTCCAATTATCTTTTAATCCAAATGAATAAATTAAATTAGAATATTTATTTAAACCTGAATCACAAATTGAATCTTTTGAACCATTTTGATCTGTTATAAATTTAAAAATTTCTAAATTTTTACATTCTTTTAAAATTTCACCTAATCTAAGAAAATCATTTTCATTTGAAGATCCTGAATTAGTTATTTTAGATTTAATATTTCCTATACTTAAGTAATTTATTGTATCTTTTTGATTTTTTAAAATTTTAATTAAAGTTTCAATAGGTATAGGTGGACCATTTGAACCTAAAATTAATTTTCTTAATCCTTTATTTAAATTAATTATTGTATTTTCAGGTATAAGTAAACCTTTTAAATTTAATTGAATTAAATTTGGAAAAATTTCATTAAAATTTGACCATTTAATTATATTTTCTAAATTATTAGGTTTTGGTTGAGGATAATAACCAATTAAAGTTGATGATGATAATGAAGAAGAATATTTTGAATTTTGATTTGATAAATTCAAAATTGTACCTGGTAAACATAAATGAGTAATTTTTGAAAATGGTAAAGAAGAAAAAGTTTCATTTATATTCTTTAAAAGAATATTTCACAAATTAAATTAGCTAAATTGTTTTTTTTTCAGATGTTTATACGATAATCTGCACATAACATACATCAAAAGAAACATTATCAATTTTGAAAACTTCTAATTGATTTCCAAATTTATCTAATAAAGCTTTAATATCCTTTTCTATGATTTTCGTTCCTTTTAAATTTATCTTTCTTAGGTTTTCACATTTATTTAAAATTGTTTTCACTGTCCGACTACTACATAAATTACATCCTTTTAAATTGATAGATTCCAAATTAGGTAAATGATGTATTATACCTGCTATACCTATATCACTAGCTTTTGAAGCGTGTTTGAGCGTTAAAACAGTATATGCACTACGAGTATCAGAAGGAGGTATAAATTGTTTGATATGATCTGCTGATGATACAGAAGAAAGCAATTCTCCAGGAAGATACAAATGAGGCGGTATAAGAAAGACCTAATCATTGTCAATTTTTTTAGAATTTCATTGATAGAAGAAATAGGTGAATAGTAAAAACTTACTTCTGATAATATTTTAAGAGTTAAAAAAGAACCCCACCATTTAAATATCATTTGTCTTATTTCAATTTTTAAATGAAGGGGTAAATAATTCCAAGCAATTTTGAATGAATAACCTTCATCAATTTCCCATAATCTTTTAAATCCTCTTGATATACTATTAATTGTAAATTTAACTAAAGTTGGTAATTCTCTTAATTTAGGATTTCTAATAGAAATTGAAGATGTTGATAAATTTGAATCGGAAACAAGTTGATCCAAATCTCTTTTTGAATTCCATATTGATCTTTGCACTTTTATTGATGTTTTCGTTTTTTTACGAAGCGATGATTCGTCAGAAGATTGATAAGGACGTTTAGTCGGGGTCAAACGTTTAGGAGGCATTTTGGACGATGGTCAAATCATCTTCATCACATCGATTAGCTATACCTCAAAGCACCGTTAGCCATTTCTTCTCGCCTTATTCGTGAATTGCTTGAAAAGATTTCTTCGTTGTTAGTACTCATAGATGGTACTTGCTTAACTTTTATGACGTACACAAACATGTCGGCCATCACCGTTAAGCTGATCAGGAACGATCAAATTACCCGACTGTTTTTTCTTTTTGATCCGGGTTGTTTACATCTCATTCGCTTATTTGGAGAAGCGCTTTGCTAGTCCTTTTACCGTTCTGACATGTTCACATCTTCAATATTTACTGCAGGGTACGGTCCACTCGTCGAATGAGAATGTTAAGACTCTCTGGTTTTTACACTTGTGACCTTTTGCACTTTCATGCGGGTATTCAGTCAATATGCATCGGGCAAAGACGATGAAGAAAGTCTAAAAGTCCAGACTTATAATCAGGGCAATCTGGAGATTTCTTCCATTGAGGTATCTCTTCTTTAACTCCGGATCATCACATATTATCCTTGACGCCCCATTGTACTAAAAGCATATGTATTTGTTTACATCAATATGAAAAGGTCTCAATTCCAGGAAACTCAAATGCATGTATAATTCTGATATATGTATATATAATCATAATCATCCACCATAATCGTGTTCATTATTCTTCAAAAACCAATAAGGCAAATATAAAATTAACTATAGTCACTCATTCAACGTATAACGACCTTGACGAAGAATTCATAACAAATCAACAAAATGTCTATCAAATCTATAATTATTGCATTACCTCTTCTACTTTCGGTTTCTATATCAGCTCAACCAACAACAACATCATCACAAAATCATAATTTATTCCTTGGATGTACTGATCCTTTATCTACACCAATCAGACCACTGGCAGTCAATGCTGATTCAATCACAAGCTGCATTGTAAGTTTCCTTTCAATTTTTGAAATTGTTGAAGAATTTCCCCGAGCTGGATTGTACGAAGCTAATTACTTTCATAAAAATTCAATAGGAAGCATGTGGTTCATCAAATTCTAGAAATACTTTCGCATATTGGTTAGGAGGTGAAGAATCTTCATGTGTTTGTTCAATTGAAGGACCAGCAGAAGAATATGATATTGCTTATCCAAGAGAAGGAAAAAGTCATTGTGATGATCATGAAGTTGCTGTAAGTTTTGTCATTATGATATTAAACAAAACTAATATGTTTGAATAGGTATTTGTAACTAAATCAGGTCATTCATTTACACATCAACCTAAAAGAGCTGGAAGGAACAAAGGAAAAAGATCATTAACTTCTCCAATCATTGAAAGAGATAATGTATCTTGTCCTGAACCATTGAAAGCATGTCAAATTACAGGTGATGCTAATGCTTACCAATGTATTGATCCTCAATTCGCTTTGAGTGAGTGATAACCTATCAAGTTGGGTAAAAGCCTTATAAAAATGTTTTGCTGATTTTATTTCAATTTTACTATAGCTTCATGCGGAGGATGCATTCACGGTGATTTCGGTGGATCCGCCTCGTCAACAGCAATTGAGTGAGTAAAAACAATTTCCATTCTGATTGGAATTAGTAGCAGCTAATAAAACCAACTTATCCAGCTGTACGAAAATCGAAGGCGTTGCTGAGGGAGGAGTTATTTGTTCTTCAGGTCAATGTAAAGCCTATAGATGCTTAGATGGATACAAATTAAGTGGAAATACTTGTAAAAAGGCTTAGTGACGATTATCTGGCATCGGACGTTTTCTTTTCTTATATATCGCCACGTATTCAAAGGACAATAATGATCAATCATCATAGATTTGGATTCCTTTTCATCTGATCAATTATTACACTGGTCTCCTCACTGTAGTTTTAGTCTTATGCATACATCTTGCTTTGCTCTCGGTCTTGTTAATATAAGAATATATATGACCCTCCCCTTAAAATCTGTTTGTTTGGTTATTTAACAAAACCTCCACTTTTCTAAGTCTGGTCGTACGCGATATGTTTAGGTGGCTGTTGACCGATCAACATTCCTTAGAACATACTAATTGACAAATGACCTATACATAAGCAGATTAAAGCATATTTGTTTCAGCAAATTCTTGATATCGTAGAAAGTAAAACAGATAAAGACAGAAGTCCGAAAATATGGTAAATTACTTAGTTAATCAACAGTATTTACTCAGCTCATTCGATTTTTTGTTTTTGTTTGTTTACTCATTTAGTCACTTACACCTCAAGCATTACGGTTACTCTCACGAGAAATTATTTCGTTCCGAACAGATCCACCTGAAGGAGTGAGAATAATTGTTGATGAAGATGATTTAACTCATATGGAAGGTTGGGTACAAGGACCTGGTAAGTTCCTTGAGTTTTTTTTCCGCTTTGTTTACCTATACCTATAATAAGGTGTCAACGTAATGCAACGAGTCAGACAAGATCTATAGTCGGCTCTGCAGAATTGATAAATCATATAGAGCATTCTTAAGTCCTTGAGATCAGAAGCTTACTGACTTTTGGATGTCGTAGGTGGGACCCCGTACGAAGGTGGTTATTTCCGTATACGATTTTCTTTTGGTCCTGAATATCCTAATCTTCCTCCTAAATGTAAGCGATTCATCATACGTCCTCTCCTTAACTTGAGTTAGCCCTTCGAATGATTAACTGATCATGGCGGATCAGGTACGATGATAACGAAAATCTTCCATCCTAACATATCTAAGAATGGAGAGATTTGTGTTGATACGCTGAAAAAAGGTTGGAATAAGACTTATGGAGTTGGACATGTATTAGTTGTGAGTCCGGGCAATATTTGATCACTACATCTCCCTTCAAGCTTTTCAATTAGCTTCGAGTAATTTGACACAGGCTTATGAGAGTTGATCGTTATTAGACAATAAAATGTTTACTCATTTACCCTAATCCTGAATCTGCGTTAGATGAAGAAGCTGGTAAACAATTATTAGCAGACTACGATGGGTATTGCAAGGTGAGTAGGCGCACACACTTTGACTCATACAATCAGGCAGAATGTTTGGATTTCTGTGAATAAGCTGACATTCGTTGATAATATTACTATAGTACGCCAAATTGATGACCAGTATCCATGCTACACCGAAGGTAAGCTGTCCAGGGCAAGTGCTTCTCAGCAAGTCAGCATAGAAAGCTTATGAGATATCTTCTGTATGCAATACAGCTTCCTCCTGTCGAATTTCGAAATACTCCCAACCCAACTTCTATTACAACCACTAAACCCGTATCTTCAGGTAAACCAGCCCCACTCGGTACCAACGTCAAGCAAGATCCCTCTCCTCTTATCGAGCAAAGTCCAACCGTAGGCGAGGATATTAATTTACTTAAATCTATCGTTAATGTTCCTGTCGCTGCTGCTAAGGTACCAGTTGCAGGGACAAAGCCAAGTGCTGCTAGTAAAGCCAAGAGAGGAGCTAAGAGATTGTAGAGAGGGATGATTGATGTTCTGTTGATGTCAGTATCATCATGTATAGTGCATGTATTGTATGTATTACTGCTTTAATTTCTGCTCATTCACTTGAGTTGGGGGTTCCTTCGTAATTCTGGAAATTCAATGGTAGTTTATTGTGTGGCGAGTATCCCAGTGAGAGGAATCAAAAGATCAGTCGCGTCTTTACCGGAATTCCTGCACTTCAGATTGATTCCAATGAGAGCACATGAAATACAAACTGTTTATCTTGAGTTCCAATTATGTTATCATTCTTAAGCAAACAAACATCCTTTTGGAGAAGTTTCTCGTCCATGTTTGTGCAATGCAGAGACAAACACGACTTATTGGGAACTTTCGCCTTGTCATAACCCTTCAGAGCATTTTATAAAGGACCCCGTGATGTTTTGTTTGTTGGTAATAATCGATATGTAGTTTACATCGTTTGTTGATCCTCGTCGTTTTGAGCGATTCGCTCTTTCATCGCCTCGGGGTATTGTATGGAATGTATGAGATGCGCTATATATATATAACAGCCTTTGTTTACTTCAGGCTTGATTTCATCATTATCTTTTTAGGTTGATTGACCCTCTCCACTACGTTCATTCTATATTATTACTTATATTTAACAATTGAACGCACGTACCTTTCATCACCAGGTGAGTAGGCCATATTAACCTCTCACACGACCTCCTTTGATACACCTTTCCATTATATAACATATGGAAACGATCTACTTTGTACTTCTTTACCTTTTTACTATTTCTTATCAACACATCCTTTTCATACCTATCTTCAACAATTACAAGTCATTGTAAGTCGTACAGTATATTTCGCCTTCTAATGACGCTTTCCCATTAGAAGACCTAAACTACCCCCCTTTATCCCTTTCCAGGTCTCGCTGTCTCTTCTGAGAAGGACCAGAGTTAATCGTCGTACGGTAATCTTACTACTTCTGATCTTTCAATCTTGGTTTACGATAGTGGCCAACGAAGATAGACTTATATTGATATCCAATATTCTGCCTGTCATTGTTTTTTGAATGGACTTACATAAAGTCTCTCCCAAGCTGACTCATTTTACCAGATCAAAATGGATTACTTAACTATAATAACTACTCGATCACTTATATTGTTTCCCTCAACCCAATCTTTACCATCCGATGTACCTGCACATCGACCTTTACCAGATTCACCCTTATCGTCACCTATCTCTTCCACTCAATTCATTCTTTCAGATTTTGATCCATCACCAAGGGAAGTAAGCTTACCAATCTCCTCATTGATATATAACGAAAGGAATTGCGCATATTTTCTCATTCAACATGTTTTACAAACCTCATCAATGAATCATTCAGTCCTCAAGCAAACCGAAAAAAATGCTCGTGAAAGTGAGGTTAAAGTTATGGTTTATAAAGAATTGAATAGAGCAGAAATGTTTATCCGTGGTTTAGGAAGATGGTTCAATAAGAATTCAAGTAGGATTGATGAAGATAGTTTAAAGCAATTAGCTAATAAATTTGGATTAAGCCTTGAACCCATTATGAATATGAAGAATAACAAGCAGTTTGAAGAGCATGGTATAGGCGAAGTAGAAATAATGGAAACCCGAGAAGAAGTTAATAATGATATGTCACAAGAGAAGAACATGGTTCTCGTTTAAATCCTCAACTATATCATCAAACGTATAATTACCCCATAACCCATTTGTCAAAATCTTCCCCTACTCACGAAACTCAACGCTTGAACCCAATCATACAATGAATGTTCCTCTTACTCGTTTCGATATTAGCATGCGCCTCTTTGTGTCAAGTATCCAATCTACAAATCTTGCTTGTTGCTCATACTGGCTATGACCCGACAAAAGCGTATTCAAATCTTTCGTATATATATTTTAGAATCGTGCATAAATTCGTATTTGTATATCTAGCGTTTTGTAGAGTAGTGACTTTCTATGTAGCTTATATAGTTTATCCACTTGATCAATTTATGTTGTATGATTTATCGTTATGTATCATGTTTATAAAGCGAGAATAATGTAACTGAGCGAGAACGAAACAGATGGAAGTTCCCAAACAGTCAATATATTTGGATTTTTATATTATAATTATCAATTGAAGATTTTAAACTCACCCAGCAATCATACTTACACCTCCTAAAGGTGTTATAGGACCTAACCATTTAAATTTTTCTCTTGCTAAAACAAGAGTAAATATACTACCTGAAAAAATTAAAGCACCTGAAATAATTAAACCACTGGCTAATTTATATTTTTTACTTGAACCTAATAATCCAGGATGAAAAGAAATTGTTAATAATGCTAAACCATTATAAATTAAATAAGAAGATGCTGTATTCCAAGATGAAATTTTATTTTCTCCTAAAGGTGGTTTAATTGTTCTTAATCCATGAGAACCGAATGCTCCAAATGAAATTCCAGTTGCGGCTAAAAATTATCAAGATTAGTTAGTAAATTGTTTCAATTTTCATCTTTGGGACATATTCTGAATTCAATGATTGAAATGTAGTAGGATGGTGGTTTGATGAGATCTAATAAGTAAAATTGCTTTTTAATGTATAATAAGAAACTCACTTAATAAAGCACCTGATCTGAAGATGAATGAAGGGTTCATAATTGAACGATGCTTAATACTAGAAGGATATTACAGATTTATAAATTGAAACAGCGCAATGGGACTGAAAATTACTGAGATCTATATAGGCTTAAGAAATGCATGCTAATATGTATAATACCTGATCAAATCGTCAATATCATCTAATAATGCTTTCTATCTAATCTCGTTACTTCGGAGGCAAGTTAAAACGGATTGCTCCGAAAAAGAGTAACAAACCATAATAGGCGCGAGATATCCTTTGTCATGTAGTTAATCTCTCACACACCTAAATTTCTTTAAATGGTTCGTTTCTGTTGCCACCTGTTTACCTCGAACTGATTAATCAATATAGATAGATCACTTCAAAGATTCACTTCATACAAAAGACTGAGCAGGGAACCGACCGTATCTGACGAGGATTACTTTGAAATAAAAATAGGGCTCAGTCATTTGAGCGTTCTTAACCGCAATTCGGTGAAAACCTTTTGGCAAAATGGCTCTTCCAGCAAGTTTACAAGTTCACGCTCATTTTCAACCTGAAGAAGCTGCACATGCTGCTTCGGAATTGATATCTAGTGAGTGTATTTTTGACTGTTATCAGACAAATCAATAAAAACATGGTTATACCATCGAATATCGCTTCGTGACTTTGATCTTATTAACCATTGTTTACACTTATATCGTAGGTCTTGATAATTTACCAGGAGAAGTTGTTTTTTTACTTGAAGAAATTAGAGAAAAAGATGTACGCATAAATCGTGAGTTTGCTTTATATCTAGTTTCTAGTAATTTCAAAAAAAATTTCAAGATGAATATACTGAACAAACTCGATAATGATTCTTTAACATTTAGAATTAATACAACGTATAAATACAAGACATATTGGATTAACAAAACAAGCTAAAACAATACCAAATTCTACACCTTCAAATGCTCAATTTAATTTACCAATTTCACAAGGTATAAATAATTTACCTACTTCACATTTAAATCAAAAAGAATTACAAACTTTAAATAAAATTCAAAGTGAATGGTTAAAAGTTGAAATTTTACAAGATGAAAAAATTAAATTATCAGAAAGAATTGAAAGAATTTTAAATCGTGCAAAAGAAAGAGCAAAATTTGAATGGATAAAAGTTGGTGGAAAAGAAATTTTACCTGAAAATTTATTATCTTCTTCTTCAATAATTATTAATGAATCTAATTTATTAAGTAATAATGGATTAAATGAATTAGGTCATAATAATTTAATTTTACCTTCTACTGGATTAGGTACAGGTTCAGATGGAAGACCTCAAAAGAGTGAGTTTCATCAATATACATGGCTTTGAAATTATTTATCTCAAAAATAAATAAACATATTTTACTAATTTTTTTTTTTTGAATTTAATACGATAGAACGAAAACCAAATCATATGTCATTTCCTTCACCTTCTGCATCAATTTCTTCATCTTTATCAATGCCACCACCACCTGCACCTACACGTCCAAAAATGTATCATAATAATAAAAATAAATTATCTTCAAGTGTAACTGCATTAACAGATCAAGATGCAGATGGAGAAGAAGAAGAAGATTTTGATATGATTTCTGAAATTGATCAAGATGTTGATGCAGAAGGAGAAGAAGTTAATTTAATTAATAATCATAATAATCATAATAGTAATAATAATAATGGATTTAACAATAATATTGATGGAAGTGAAACTGAAACTGATGATACATTATATTGTATTTGTCAACAAAAAAGTTATGGTGAAATGATTGGATGTGATAATGATAGATGTCAACTTGAATGGGTAAGTTTTTTTTTTTTTATTTAGTTCTTTTATCCTTATTCCCTCAAAAAATTGAAAAAGGAATTCTTCATATTTTTCCGTATAAATAGCTAATTATGTGATTGTCAAAAAAAACTTTTTAGTTTCATGTTAAATGCGTTAATATTTCAGGTCAATTACCTGATACTTGGTATTGTCCTGATTGTGTAAAAAAATTAGGTTTATTAAGTAGTGATGGTAAAATGGCTGGAAACACAAGAAAAGGTAGAAAAAAGTAAAAAAATCTTTATATTATTCAAGGTTGTATTATCTGTTGTATCGGAATTTACTCATGTATATCTAATAGTGCTATCAATAACATTGAACGGCATATTTTATCATCGCATATATACATATTAAATATTTCTATATATTTGACTGATATTACATGAGTTTCCGATGTAAATTCTTATCAAAGATCAGGATGAATACCGATAAGAAAAGTTCAAATAATCAACGAAAAATGAATGAAAATATTCATACGTTATATATACATAATTTACTACTCAAGTGTGGTAAGAATTAATCTTTTTTATAATTTAATCACCTTTTGTAAATTTAGGTGTAGAACTTCTACTACCTTCTCTAGAATGTGAATTAGGTCTTGTCCAAATCCAACCTTCTTCTTCTTGATTTTTATTTTTATTATTATTATTATTATTAACATTAGCTAGTCATTTATTATCACGTAAATCATTACTTCCTCTTCTACTTGCTGAATTTGATCCATTACCATTATTATTATTACTATTATTTGAACCAATTAATCGATTCCGTTCTTCTAAAGGTAATGGAAGATTTGATGATGATTGATTTGTTGAAGATGATGATGGATCAGCTTTTGCAAAAAAGAAATCTGTTACTGAACCACTATATAGTAACAAATATATTTAGTCAAATAAAAGTTTTTTTTTTAAAAAATCGAAATTACCTACCTAAAAGTTCTAGGTAATCCACTTTTTAATTTACCATTTTCACTTTCACCATCATATGCAAAATCTTCTTCACCTATTCTTTCTCTATTTATATCTAAAGAACCTCCTCTTGGTGTTCCATTTCCACTTTCATTTCCACTAATTCTTTCTCTTTCTCTATCTAATAATCCGCTACTAACTTTTCTTGTTTGTTTTTTTGCATGATGTCTTCTTGCAGTAACTGAATTACTAAATAAAGGTAATAAATAACGTTCATCTAATGCTGTAAACCATTGTCCATCTTTAAATATCATTCCAGGTCTAATTGATCCTATACCACTACTAGTAATTCCTTCTTCTAAATTTTCGGGATCATATGAATTTCCTATTGTTTGCGAATTAGGATTTAAATCATTAGCAGAAGGTAAAACTTCTTCATTATATTCATCTGAATCTGAATTAGTTGAAAATCCAGATCTTGAATTATTTGTACCGAATGTTGATCTACCTCCCATTGAAACTCGTCTTGATCTACTTTGAGAAGGTCTTTTCAGGTTGAAACTCTTTTGACCTTGACCATGTATATAAGGTGATTCATCAGGTGAATGTAAATCAATTTCTCCATCATCATATTCACCAGCAGCATAAGATAATCTTCCATTTGATCCAGCATATCTCCTTGACCCAGGACCCATCGATAAAGCGAGATTACCATTATACGATGTCCATCCTTCAGCTTCATCATCACTTGAGGCATCTTCATCTTCGACTCCGACTCGTATACCTAAAACTTCTAACATTCTAGCTGTAGTTCCTCCGAATATGATCACGGTCAATACGACTACGACCAAGATTGTTGTTCGTAAGGCATCGGCGTTGTCTCCTGTTATACCTGCTGCTAAAGCTACTCCTACTGCTCCTCTAAGACCGGCCCAGAATAACATCATTTGGTATGAGTGGGGTAATTCCTCGTATCGTTGTCCTCTAGTATGATAAACCCAATTGATCAATTCTGATAAAGGGAAAACAGCCGCGTATCTCGAGGCCATGACGGCAATCTGAAAGAAATAGCAAATTTAGCCCAAAGCCTTTCACATGGAATTGGTAGGATCAAACGATCCATTACTTACAGCGGACACAAGGATGAACAGAGGTTTGAAAACCTGAACATCTTGAGTGAACAAATTCAGACCCAAGTATATGAAGATGAAATTCTCGGATAACTGAGCCAAAACGGCAAACATGTACTTTGTAGTCTTCTGAGTGCGCTTGGACATTGTATGATATGCGTAGTGTTTGAGTGTTATTCCGCAGAACAAAAGGGATACGATACCTAGCCATAAAAGTTAATTTCCATCATAACGATGTTATCTCAGAGCATAGACTCCAACTCACCACTCATGGCAATACCATTTGAGAAGAAATAACTAGTGTAAGCCACTAAAGCTACTATACAACTTTCAATATGCGGATAAGTAGCCAAATGAGAATGTTTCAGTCCAAGGGAGCATGCTAGACCAAAAGCGACTCCTAAAGCCATAGAAACGAGAAAAGAGAATAAGAAAATCCCGACTCCGTGGAAAAGTGATGATAGGTAGATGTCTTCACCATGGAATTGAGAAAGAGTTCTGGTTGTCAATAAAGCAAATTAGTCATTTTCATTGCAAGACAATCGTTGTATTGAGGGATCGAAGTATGACTCACTCGTACATGACGATACTGACAGCATCGTTTAATATACTTTCTCCGAAAATGATGGAATACAATTTAGGATCGACCTTGGCAGTATTGAAAATAGCTAATATGGTTACTGGATCCGTTGCTGAAAGGGTTGAACCGAAAATTAGACATTCTAGCAAGGTGAACTTCAATCCTTCAAGTCCTAAGAATGACCATATATAGCACAATACTCTAAAACGACAAAATAATTGGTTAATTCCGTTACTTCACACGGTGACTTGGGATTCCGGATATTGATGAATGATCGGAAACTCACCCTATACCGACGGCTGTAATGAATGTACCTAGAAATGCAAATGTCAAAATAACACCAAAATTTCTGAAAAAGTTTTCCTAAATAACATGACATTAGTTGAAATTCTACGTTTCGCTGCTGTTTGCAGAAGAAGATCTCACCTGCTTCAACTCATATCCCGAATTTAGAATGATAGGCGGTAGTAAAGCGTTGAAGAAAAAGGTATGTTTGAATGACTGCGACAAAATACTGAATTAGCATTGATTATAGTCATTGTCATCATCGATCTTGTACTTTGGCTGATCTAAAATAACGCTTCTATGCCAGCTATTTCGTATCGTCGCCACAATGTCCCTTAGACGAAAGAAGAAACACGTAATTCTTTGGCTGAATTCAATTAGAAATTGTGAACTCACCAACATTTCCCTAATCATATGCCCAGGTGATAATCTAATAATTAATCCTACTACCATACCAGCAAAAATTGAAACTACAGTTTCATGTACTGCTCTTATACGTTTAATTTGTAGATAATAAGACGTTATAAGAGCTCCTATCAAAAGTAAACATAATATACAAAGTCCCCATCTAACGTAAAGAAAATAAAATCAATTAGCTGAAATATTCACCAACAACCACAATCAAGAAAAACAAAGAAGTATATGACTACCTGAAGGACCAATTAATTATTGAAGTGGATCGGACACTTACGATGCATAAAATTCCTCATCTGCTGGATTTATTACTTCTGCAGGAGGATTCAAGATTGGCGTTGTACCGCCTGAAGACATTGTAATTTGATTTGATCTTTCGTCTTATGAAATTGCTGATCCTAGAGGAATTGAGCGTTGGACAAGATGAAGGGAGAGTAAGAAGGGAAGCAAAGTCACTATTTGAGGTTCAATTAAGTCTGAAGTATGGAAATTCAAGTCCCGTCGTTTCTCCGTTGAGTTGAGTAATATATGATGATGATTGTGTTGAAAGGAAAAAAAGGAAGAGACCGGATTCTGCCAATCTATTTATGCCAAGTCCTCTAATGAGTCCTATTCGGATAAGCAAGGATCTTTTGTGTTCACTACTCTTTCTTGTTACGATGATAGCCGTCTAAATGGTATATTCTACCTTATTTACTCATGAGTAGTATGATGAATATACAACTATGAATGTATTTTGAAACCCGGTAATTCGTACTCTTTGATACACGTCAAGATATGTCTACTTTAGTAGATACCTGGGGAATATCAAAACGGAGATCGCCGCTTTGATTTCCCTCACTTTAAGCTAGGATTGCAACCGAGATAGTTAGGTAGTCACTTTGATTCGCTGGAAAAGGAGAACGAAGCATGATGACGACTCTAAGAGTACATGATTACACATATACATCATAATGCCAAGTATAAAAAGACAACGCCACTCTTCCATCTTGAAAGATCTGAAATACAAATATCAAATAAAACTCCAAATACCCAAAACAATATACCTGTGATGAAAATGCGCGATATGTATTTCAACAGAGACATTGGCTTCTAGCTTCAGTTACTCTTGACGACCACGATAAGATCTCTCATACTCTTACACATAAACCGGATCATGCTTGAGCACCTTTCAACTCTTCTATTTCCGCTCTCAGCCTTTCCAATTCGAAATTTGAACTTGCCGATCTATCTTCAGCTTCTCGCCATGAAGTTTCAAATCGCATAGATCTATCTCGCTCTTCTTGCAGTTGTATTTGAATATGAGCTAATTGAGCCTATCATAGTTGACCGAAGTCAGCGAGCGTGACTTGTTCGGGAGGAGAAATGATGTTTTTCACTTTTCCGATTAAATTGACATACCTCCAAATCAATCTTCTCTCCTTGTCTTTTACTTAATTCTTCTTGACCCACGCGTATCTTATCTACTAAATCTACCAAATATGCCGCAGCTCGTTTAAGTAACATCCCTTTACCCTGTTTATCCGTTCCTCCCGGTATCAATTGAGCGATCTCATTTATACCATCATTGATATTCTCACGGCGACGCCTCTCGACTTCTTTCTATAAGGGAGACGAATATCAGCTAGACTGTTCAAAGGCGATTGGAGGTGCGAAACTGTTCGATCAACCTCGGGGGAGGGAAACTCGGCGAAGAGAAGATCAAGGCTCAGTCTTGCGAAAAGAGTGTTGTTAGGATGTAGTCACAAGTCAGAGCAGAGGTTATGGACAAGGAAATAGTGATCATGGTCATGAATAGCTCCACAGAAAAAGACCACTCACATGACTATCCTTTTTCAACCTAGCATACTCTTGAGGCTCAACAACATTACCATCTGCATCTAACATTGGTTCATTGTCGGTCGTATTTTGTCCATCTAAATTAGAATGAGAAATTCTTTTTCTTTTTCCTATTCTACCTCCGTAAACTATATTCAAATTATTATTTTGAATAGGATGTCCATTTTCATCTACTGAAGAAAGATTAAGTGTAATTTGATTTCCATTTTCATCTAGTATGATTTGTTGTTGATTTTGATCGGATTCTTCAATATGTCTTGATAATTCACTTTCTAATCCTGGATCAATTTCATGTACACCTTGATGTTCATGATCATGATTATGATTGTTATCATCATTGTTATTATCATTTAAAGCTTGTTCTCTTCTTTCTTCATTTTGTAATAAATCATTAAATGTTTGTTCTTCACTTATAATTGAATAACCCATTCCACCTCTACCTAAATCTAATAAATTATGAGCATCACTTTCTGATCCTAAAACTTGTTGAGCAAATTCATTTAATGGATTAGAAGATGATGAAGAAGGTTCACCACCTTCATTCGATAATGAATTTAATGTTGGTTGGTCAAGAAATGATGTTGAATTTTCCGGTGAACGTGTTTGAGGTTCTGCCAATGACATTGCGCTTTATTATATACTCTTTCCTTTCCGAAGCGCTTATAAATTAAATATGGAATCGACTAGGCGACAGCAGGACTTTGATGAAGTGTTTGAATTTGAAAGTCAATTTATGATATATGGTTGTTGATGTTACGATTCAAGGTGGACCGGTTAAGTGGAGAAGGTAAGAGGTATAAATCATGTGATCTGATAGTATCATAAACAAATAAATCAAAATATCAAGACGTGGGAAAATCCAGACTAGTAACTAGGGGAATATACCTCATAAGAGTTTTAGGTAATTAATCCCAGATAGTCGAACTACAGCCACGTGATATACGCGACGCGTCTTAAATCATTAAATGATGGAAAGGTCCAATGTTGTCCAGTCATCCAAAAATCAATTCCAAGTTAGTATAGCGGATTACACTCATATATCATCAAGTCCTTCCTTCTTTGAATACACATATGAAACAGAACTGAATATCTTGCTACCAAACGCACAGGCCATCAAAAAGATAGGTATGAGTAATTGTCAGTTTCTTCCTCTTCTTTCGCTATCATATCACCATCACAACAGTTAGTATAAAATGGAAGTTGACAATTACGATGATTATGAATATACAGACGACGGACAAAATCCATACTATAATGCCGGAGGTGGTGGAGGTGGCTTCGTAGCTGGAGGATCACCTTATGGGTCCCAAGATTCCCCAGGTGGTAAAAAGGTCAGCTGTTGTATTAGTAGGCGATATTAGATGAAAGCTTACGTATAGTCCATACTATAGGGGAAGGGAGGAAACCAAACAATTCGACCAGTAACGATTAAACAAATCTTAGCTGCTGAACAAGTTCATGCAGATGCTGATTTCGTCATTGATGGTGTCGATGTCGCTCAAGTCAGCTAGCTACCATTACTTTTACGATCTGATAGACGACAAGCTGATCAAAATTACTTTGCAGGTATTGTTGATCGGATCAGTGCATAATTCATCTACGTCAGCGACAAACGTTTCGTACGAGATTGGAGATGGTACTGGTTATATTGATGTTAGGTTATGGTTGGATTCGGCAGATGATGAGGCCGGTAAAGCAAAGGGAATTGAGTGAGTTTTCAATTCAGTCCTTCATAATCACCTCACAACATCTCTCACTAATCCTCATCATCTGTTTTTGCTTATGCTTACTGCTTTGTGAATTCAGGCAAGACCACTATGTCGGTATAATGGGATCGATAAAGATGTTTGGCGGTAAAAGACATATCTCAGCTACACATATACGGCCTATAACCGATTTCAATGAGATTCACCATCATCTTCTAAAGGCTTTGTATGTTAGCTTGACGCTGAGAGGAGCAAGTACAGGTGGTGTGAGTTGACTCGACATCCAGAGGCATTGGAACTCCGCTCACCTATATGTGCTGATTAACGATGTCTGTGACTCAGGGCGGTGGTGCTCAAGCAGTTTCATCGCATGCAGATTACTCTGCAGGTATCCAAAACCAATCGAATGATTCCGCCTTCAATGGTCTTCCAGTCTTACAAAGGCGAATTATGGAATTCGTTTCGAAAGACGAAACAGATGATGGTGTTCATGTGTCGTTGATATCTCGACAAGTTGGCAGTGGAAACGGTGAAGATGTCATGTGAGTTTGAACTTCGACAGCACAACATATGGGTCAAAGCTGATTACCTCTGCCTTGGATAGGGAGGCTGTTGAACAACTCATGAATGATGGTTTACTATTCTCAACTATCGACGATTTGGTAAGGTTCCCTCGTTGCATGCGGCAAGACGTATCAAGCTGACTTTGCCAATTAGCATGTCAAATCTACGACATAGCTGACATGTCCGGTCGTACTTACTGTAACAAAAGTCGTTATTATGCCAAGAGAAGAAGCAATCGAATAATGCACCATATGTATCTTTTCCGTTCATAGCCACCCCATCATAAGACAACGAAGGCATCATGAATATGTATTGTTGCTTTCATTGTGTGACTCAAGTAGTCCTACCTCCCATGTATGTATAGGAGCTGTGTCGTTGGCGAGTGATTCGTTGATTAATCATAATATTCATTATACTTTACGCCACTCAATTGCGCTTCTAATCTTGAGGATTCAGGGATGGTGCGAGTTGCGCACTTACATATACCATCATAACCGGACAAAGACAAGTTAGATGTAGACGTCACGTCCAACAATAATACATCTCCTTTCTTCTGCTCTTGTTCAAGCTGGACAACCTCACTGTTTGAATTACCTACAGCTTCATTGTTAAGCACGGGACTGAGACTAGTTCATCGAAATCAAGATGGATGAAGAGGCATCGTTCTCCGCTTTATTGTCATCGACAACACCAGCTAGACCATCATGGTCTTCACCAAACGTTCAAGCAGATGATCCATGGGCAAATCCATTTTCAGATTCAACATCAACATCATCTATCAATCCATACGCTTCTCCATTCGCATCTACAGCATCACCAATTATCAATGATCCAGCTATACAACCTTTTGGTTTAGCTGAAACGGATTTACCAAGAATAGAAACTTCACCTTATATCCAAAAAATCAAAGAAAATGATGATAATATTAATCAAAGATTACCTGATCCACCATCTGTAATAGCTGCTCGTGAACAAAACAATTATTCTCCGCCCAAAACGAATGAAGGAATATATCGTAATCCATATAGTGAGGATGATCCATTTAGTAATGTAGGTCAAAATAAAATGGTAGATCCAGCTATAAAACCTTTTGAACCTCCTTCTCATTCACCAATAGAAGAAAAGAAAGAACAACAAAAACCAAAAGGATTACCTTCTTCACTTATTGATGAAGATTTAATGGCTGAATCTGATCCTGAACAATCACTTAAAAAAGCTTTTGTTAAATCTACACCTCAACCTAAATCCTCAACTTCGAATAGTAATCAAGTGAAAGCTACAGTTGAAAAGAAAACCTATGTGTTTACTCCTAATGCCAAAAATGTCAAAGAAGAGAAAAGGTTTGAAGAAGTAAAGAAAGAATCGGAGAAGGACAATAAAGGTTCAGGTGTGGATGTAAACGGAAAGCAGGACAAGGAAGATGTGGATCTAGTCGACAAGCAGGATGAACCTTCTGTCAAGGTCGAAAAGAAGGAATCTGAAGAAACACTACAAATACCCACAAAGGCCTCAGATAACGATATAACGCCTACACAAGAGCAACCTCCCTCTTCAGGTCATACCACTCCTACTGTCAGGTCGCCAAAATCACCAACTTCCATACCCCTACCCCAATCCAATTTAGCTACTCCTATAATATCTAGAATACCTACACCTTTACCGCCTGCCAATAACGTTAAAACAGATAATGCGGAATCATCTTCAGTACTAGCTACACCTTCAACTGATAGAGTCTCTGTTTCTCCCCTAGAAGCCCCTTCTGCCAGTACTTTGGAGGAAGATTATGGTTTCAAATCGCTTTCTATCGGTGGATCTGCACCGCCTGTACCTGATAAAGAATGGAATGCGGCTTCGACTTCCAGCTCGAATGCCATTAGTCCATCCGGTCCGAGATTCGGTGGGAAAGGCTGGGGAGCTTTAGATGATGAGACAGAAGGTGATTCTCTCTTTGGTAGAGGCGGTCCTAGTGTCAGCTCGTGGAGTAATGAACATTCGAGCGGTGGATGGGGCGAGACTTCGATGGAAGATGCTCTTACATCTGCTGGACCCTCAGCAAGCTCATACCGTATCAATGGGTCTCCAACGACGACTACTAGGTCTACTTCTGGAGATAGACCAAGTTCGCCAGAAGATACCGTATCTACACCTACCACAAGTTCTCCTCGGAAAAAGTTGTCCAACACCCCAGTATTTCAAATCACAGTATCCGATCCTGCTAAAGTAGGAGATCCTGTTCGAGGATATACAGTCTACACGGTTCGAACTCAAACAACTTCGCCTCATTATCGAAAAGGCACTTTCAGCGTTTTAAGACGTTTCTCCGATTTCTTATGGTTATTAGAAATTTTGACATTCAACAATCCTGGAATTGTATTACCTCCCATGCCAGGTAAACATACATTTGGAAGATTTCAGGATCAATTTATTGAAACTCGTAGAAATGCTTTACAAAAATTTATAACAAAAATTACATCACATCCAGTTTTACAACTTGATCCAGATTTAAGGATTTTTTTAGAATCAGATAATTTTTCAATAGATAGTAAAAATCGTAAAAATGAAATTTTAATTTTAGAAAAATCTCAAGCTTTATCTGCTGATAGAATTTGGAATACAAATAAATTTATTGAATTTGATGATTGGTTTGAAAGTAGAAATGGATTTTTAAATTCATTAGAAAATCAATTAAAAAATTTAAGTAAAAGTATTGAACAATCTTCAAAATTAAAATTAGAATTATCAAATTCAATTTTAGAATTTAGTGAAAATATTTTAATATTAAGTGAAAGTGATTTAAATTTTGAATTAATTGAAAATTTAAAAAAATTAAATTTAATTTTAAAAGAAGAAAAAGAATTAAATGAAAATCAAGCTAAATTTCAAGTTATTAATTTATTAAATTTAACAGATGAATATATTAAAATTATTAATCAAGTTAAAATTGCTTTTAATGGTAGAATTAAATCATATAATCAATGGCAACAATCTGAAAAAGAATTAACAAGATTAAAAAATAATAAATCAAAAAATAATAATAATGGAAAATTAATTAATAATAATTTTAATGATATTATTGAAGTGAGTTTTCCTTTTTTTGAATTAAAATGTTTTAATGTTCATTAAATCAATTTCATTTTATTATTATTATTTAGGCTGAAAGAACAGTTAGAGAAAATCATATTAATTTTGAAAATTTAACTAAATTAACTAAAAATGAATTTATAAGATTTGAAAGAGGACGTATAGAAGAATTTAAATTAACTTTAGAAATTTTTTTAAATGATTTAATTGAAAAACAAAAATCATTAATTGAAATGTGGGAAGAATTTCATAAATCACTTTTAAGTGTAATTGTTGATAAAGTAAAAGAATAACGATTAACTATAAAAGTTTGATATAAAAAAAGAATCGTTGTAATTTTAATTTTAATTATGATTTTAATATTTATGCATTTATCATTTTTTCTGATTTAATTATAAATCATTTTGAAAATATTTTTGATATATCAAGTAAAAAAATTGATTTTATTTATTTCAAAAAAATTAAATTGACATTCATTTATTATTATTACATACCTTTTCTCATTAAATTTTTTCTAAATTTTCTTCTTTCTCCACCAATAACTTGAATTCCACTAAAATCAAAGAAAGGTACATTTTCAATTTGATTTTGAATTTGATTTTGATTTTGTTCAAATTCATTAAAATTAAAATTAAATTCATTTTTATTAATTTCAAACCCAGCTTTAGATCCAAACCAATTTAATAATGCAGGTGTAGGTAATTCAATTGAACCATTTTTAATTAAACCATTACATTTTAATAATAAATTATTTGATAAAGGAGTTATTAAATGTAATTTACCTTTTATTTGATTTTCATTTTCATTTGTTTTTGTTGTTGTTTCAATAAACCTAATTAAACCTAAACCTAAAAAATTAATTGAATTTAATGATTTTAATTCATTTTCATTTTCAAAAATTTTTTCATTTTTTTCTTTTTCTTGTTCTTGTTCTTGTTCATCAAATGAATTATTATTTAAAATTTCAATTAATCCAACAATTGAACCATTTAAAGATAAATTTAAATCTTCTTTTAAAATTCCTTCAGAACTTTCACCAATTATATAAATTTTTTTAATAATTTTATTTAAACCAAATTCAATTTCCCAAGGATTAAAATTAATTAAAGGTTTATTAAAATTCCATTTTATTTTTTTTATTTTTTCATTTTCATTTTCATTAAAAAAAGAAGAAATATGAAAATATGAAATAATTGATAAAATTCTAAAATCTGTTGAAGAATATTTTAATTGAAGTGCAGTTGAATTTATTGAATTTAATTTAATTTGTTTATTAGAATTAAATAAAAAATTATCATTATCATTAGGTAAATTTGAAAATTCAAAAGTTGGTGAATTTGTCCATCCTCCTCCTACTTTTACAATTTCTTTAATTTCTTTTTCTTCTTCAAAAGGTGAATTAAAAAAATAAGTATAATTTGGTTGACATATATTTTCAATTGATTTTAATAATTCTTCACCTAAACCTTTTATCCATCCTTGAGTATTGATTACCAAAGGAATAGTATCACTCAATTTTCCGGTTTTTGATTGTAAGAAATCAGAAGAATGTTGAACATCAAATTTGTAAATTTCCATAAGATGACGTAAAGAAGCTATATATTGATCTGGACAAGTTAAAGGTGTGTATGTACCTAGATAATGAGCTCGATATGGATTCAAAGGATGAGTAAATGGAGGTCCTGAGTCACACTACTTCAGCTCATAATTCACAGAATACCTGAACGACCTATAACAAGCTCACCTATGACTTGCTTCTCCAATACCCATAAACCGACTACCCCTCCTGGACTAAACTCGCCTTGACCCAAATCACATTCTAACCATGCTACTCTTTCATATCGCTCCAATAGATTGTTAGTCAGGGCTCGAGCAAATGTGGATTTTCCAGATCGTTTTGGTCCTTTGACCAATCCAACATAAGGTTCTTGTACATCACCATACTCGTCCGGTGAAGCTGTCGAAGGAAGAGACGAGAGGGCTTGAGACCATGTGGGAGGAGCGATATGTGGGTAAATCGGTGTAGAAATGGATCCAATTATCTATATCAAGTAGATCAGCTGATATGAACACGCCAGAGATAGAAGTTGGCTTACAGGATGTATACCTCTCAGTCCCCAACTTCCGACTTCTTCTAACCATATATTCGCGAATCCGGGTACCGCCCCATACCTTAGTCCGTCAATTCCGCATTGGTTCTCTCTTATCATGATCATCGAACCGTTTTTTCTGAATCCCACAGGTAGTTTCAGAGCATTCAGGAAAGGTGCTGATGGTCTCTTGGTTGATGTGTGATATGGTTCGATGACCGGAATAGGATGCGAGGTAGGGGCGAACACTGGGTAAGATGTTCCGTCTGCCGAGAGTTTGCAAGATGATATTGTTATTATACCGGCTAGAGGTGTCAGGATGTATGTACCTGCAATGAGCATGGTCTGAGAAGAGTTTCCAACCATCAGCCCAATTTGAAAATGCATCCCACATGACTCAACCACTCACCTCGTCTTCGCTTAGGCTTAAGATAATCCCATCTCCCGCATAATCATTATCCAGACCTGCAATTCTGAGATCCGATTCCGAGACCCTATACATATTTACACCTTCTACAGGACTGAAAATTGAGGTATTACTGGTGTGATCCTGTGGACCTGATCTATCGTCGTGGCATCAGCTATCTCTCTCGGGCCCTAAAAGAGACGACTCACTTTGATTTGGCTCTTGAGGGACCAGGCATGGATTGAACCGATGTAGTGGGTAATGTCCATTGGGCTTTACCTTCTTCAACCTCATTGATCGCGTCATCATCCTCATCTTCAGCTATATCAGCATCAATGTTTCCGACTGAGGAATCTGATTCTGATTCTGGTTCAAGTATTGAAGCGGGAGCAGAAGGTGAAAATCGTCTTGTCCTTTTGGAAATAGGTACAGTAATTGGGTGATTATATTCTAGAGCTCGTTGCGGAGCATCATCGTACGCCCCACTCTGAGATGATCTGTGTAATTTTCTTCTCTTGCTTGTGCTCTTCGGAGGCGAAGGAGGAGGCGTAGCTGATGAAGTGCTTGACTCGGATTCACTCTCTTCCAAATCGACCTCACTTTCGAGAATTGGAGATTGTGCTTTTACAGGTGTTGAAAGGGCTGAAGAGGATGGTGAGGCATTTTGAGAAGCCAATAGAGCAGCAGCTCTTCTCGCTGCAATAGCAGACATTTTGACGGTCCGTGATAGCTATTTCGTGGAAAAAGAGGCTGCTCCTTATTAGATATTCAGAATATTTCAGCAATATATTTTCGGATCAACAAATCTTTTGAAAATATCGAACACCTCAAAATGGGGCACCAACTTAGCGGGATCAAATTACCACGTGGATATGATAAGAATGTTACGTGCTTTGAGTCGAATAAAGTTGGGATTATGCGCAAAGACATCTTATTTCGTACTTGATTATTCTCCAAATTTGGGTTCATTTTACTTGTCAATATCAAATCTGATAGTCCGAATAGGATTCTTATTAGCTACTAAATTTTATCGCGTCCTTCGACTATACGAAAAAAGGCCAACGAGAGAAATAACGAGATGAGCGGTCGAAATATCCGTCAAGTTGATGGATTGTTGATGAATATACATGATCCATCCTCAGGACCAGTGTAAGTTTGCCTGTCAGCGATAGCTAGAATTTCAACAAGCTGTTTATTGATGACTAAATTAGATTGCCCAAAGATGGAGAGCGAAATGTGCTCATCACTTCAGCATTACCTTGTCAGTACCTCTTCTGAACCTTCATTTTGACCGAGCAAGTAAAATCTGACAATTGTCGGTGTGAATAGATGTCAATAACGTACCACATTTAGGGAATATCATTGGGTATGTCTCTTTGGCTACCTTGTCTCAGGGATGCATGACTAATCGGCTGGTCGTCTCAGATCTACACTTTCAGCAGATGTTTTCGCTCGTTATTCTAGGACGCTGAACGTACCTACACTTTATGTAAGCTGTCGAACAAGCTATAGACTTGAGCATAAAGACTGACTGGGCTGATAGATCTGCGGTACGGATGAATATGGAACTGCTACAGAAACCAAAGTGAGTCCTGCTTGCAGCGACCGCGAATATCCTCGCTTAATACCGAAGGCTGACAAGTGGTTTAGGCTCTGGAAGAAGGCGTATCTCCGCTTGAACTCTGTACCAAATTTCATAAACTCCACACCGAGATCTACGAGTGAGTGAGAACTCTGACAAAAATGGAGCAGATCTAGCTGACGGTGTTGCACAAATACAGGTGGTTCGAGCTGAGTTTCGATAAATGGGGAAGAACCTCCACGCCCGAGCATACAAAGTAAGTAGACCTATAACAATTCAATTTCGGCTGAGCATCACTGAGTGAACACTCCTGCTTTCGTCAGAATCACACAGGATGTATACTTGGACCTCCACAAGAACGGGTTTTTCAAGCTCGAAACTTCAGACCAAACATATTGCGAGGACGATAACCTTTTCTTAGCTGATCGATTTGTAGAAGGTACATGTCCTCAATGTAAATACGATGTGAGTACTGATTTGTCTGGACGGAAAAGTGCAAGATGCTTACACGAGAATGACCATTGTGTCTCCTTAGGACGCACGAGGAGATCAATGTGATAAATGTGGTCTCACTTACTCTTCACCAACTGAACTGATAAATCCGAGATGTAAACGAAATAAAAACCACAAAGTATCAGTCAGGCCATCCACGCATGCTTGTATGAGATTGGATTTGCTACAGCCCAAATTAGAAGAATGGATGCAAAAAGCAAGAGTCAAGGCTAAATGGGGTAGCAATGCTGTAATTACTGATAAAGGAGAGATTGTAGAACCGAGAATGTTGGGAGATGGTCTTAGACCTTCTGCTGTCACAAGAGACTTGAAGTGGGGTGTGGAAGTACCTAAGACCGGCGATGTTGAGGAGGATAAAGCCATGGAAGGCAAAGTCATATGTGAGCACTGGGTCAATCCCTTTATACGCATGTCGTGATCTTAAGCTGACGTTGTGCGTACTAGATGTTTGGGTAAGTTGTACTGTCTCATCAAAAGACCGACGATCAAATGCACCATCTTTAACACCTATATACATCTGATAGTTCGATGCCCCAATCGGTTACCCATCGATCACGGCGACGTATACCGATGAATGGGAGAAATGGTGGAAGAATCCGGACAATGTCGAGCTTTACCAATTCATGGGTAAAGACAGTAAGTCGCTTTGGGGAAGCTCCGTTAAAGTATAGCTAAAAGGCATGACTTATAGATGTGTACTTCCATACGGTATTGTTCCCTTCTATGTTGATCGGTACCGCTCAACCATGGACCATGTTGCATAACATATCGAGTACCCGTAAGTCTACTGTTCAATGGATGCGGGTAGATCATATGGCTGATACGGATATCGTAGAATACCTGAATTACGAAGATACTAAGTTCAGTAAAAGTAGAAACATTGGGTAAGTTCCGCCGTTGGGTAATTATCACAAGCTGGACTGACGCAAGTGACATAGTGTATTTGGAAACAACGCTCGAGAGACCGGTCAACCTCCTTCCGTTTGGCGATATTACCTTCTTTCTCAACGTCCAGAAAATAGTGACTCGTCTTTCCTTTGGTCAAATTTCATAGCTGCTAATAACAACGAATTATTGGCTAACCTTGGTAATTTCGTGAACCGAGTAAGTGTAGTCAGAGTTAAAGCAACGCGATCTGCTCGTAAAGCTGACCCACTTATCATAAAGGTGATCAAATTCGTAAACGCCAAGTATGATTCCGTTGTACCCGGTCCAGAGGGTTTCGCTGGCGGTGATGCTGTACCGCAAAGCGATACCACAACAACGGCAGCTCAACTTGATACCGATTTCTTCAATGACATCAATGCTAGATTGGCAGAATACCGCGCAAGCATGGATGACACCAAATTGCGAAATGGTCTAGCTACCGCTATGTCATTATCCGCAAGGGGTAACCAATATCTGCAAGATAATTCGCTGGATAACGCTTTATTGGCAAATCAACCTGAACGTTGTGCTCAAGTGCTACTCAACGCTATCAACTTGATCTACCTTCTATCCGTAGTTTTCCACCCGTTCATGCCTACTACCTCAGAAGGTATCTTACGACAATTAAATGCTCCAGCTAGATCATTACCCGAAAAATTCTCAATTGATATTCTACCCGGCCATAAATTAGGTAAAGCCGAATATCTGTTCAAGAAAATCGAAAACCTGAATGGAGCACAAGAAAAGGCTTGGCAAAAACAATTCGGAGGAGACTCAGTAGTGGCTGAAAAAGTAACACCTGCTGGACCTGATGGGCATCCTGAAGGAGGAAAAGTTCCTCACGCGAAAGATATAGTTGTGGATAAGAAAGCTGCTCATTTAGCCAAACAAGCTGAAATTGCTAAGATCAAGCGCGCAGCAGCTAAAGAAGCTGAAAAGAATAAGTCACCTGAAGAAAAAGAGTTGGAGAGTAAAGTTGAACAACAAGGTAAACTTGTAGCTCTTATCAAGAAGGGTGTACAAGAAGGAAACGCCGATGAAGAGTTGGCTAAGGCCAAAGAGCTCAAGGCTGAATTGGCGGATTTGAGGAAGAAGTTGAAAGAAGCTTCTTTATCAAAGTAAATCATCAATTTTAGAGATGGTCGCTCGAACAATGTCTTGAATAGTGGTGAAATGCGGTCTGCTTTGCATGATGTGATTAGTATGTTGGTAGTAGAAATTCCTCTTATATAATAGAAACTTAAATGTAATCGCATATCGTCATGCCTATCTCGGCTTTTTAAGTACTCCTTTGTCAGTAACACAAGTTATGGACTCTAATGTTATTCTTGATACACAGAAGGTAAGATCATCCTTTGTAGGATTTCCCCTTCCTGTACTCAGAAAGAGAAAAGAGTTTGAAGCTGAGCAAGGTCGCGTCACCACTGAGCATGAACATACTTTCTTCACTAAGTCTGTGTTCTTCTTGCTGACATATTTGCTTCACACTTTGTCCTGACGATATCAACTAATAAATCTGTCAGCTGCGTTGAAATAAGATTACTTGAACCGAAACGAGCTCGATTTCTGAATTTGAAAGTAGTTTCCGTCGGTAACTTTGAACAAGACGCGTCAGACAAATATCTTAGAGATTGTGAACATCATTTGAATTTCGCAATTCATCTTGAACCAAACATTAATACAAATTTCTTTCTTCTTCTTCTTCCTAATATAGTTCTTAAAAAAGCTATTCTTGCCTCTGGCCTGAACGATACCTTTAAGGGCTAGAAGGCAAGATGGCACCTGCCAAAACAATAAGGAATATTCTTATGGAGGTAAGTTTGAATTCAATGTTTAAATATCTCGTCATCATTTATTCTTCTCATACCTCATTTAAGAAGACTTTAATCAATTGGACCTTGAACTTTCATTATCAAATCATAAAATAAAAACTTATAATGATTAAGCTGACTTTGATGAAAATATGATTAAAGTTGCGTAAGGTTTGTCAACATCCTTATATATCACAACCTGAATTAGAATCTTTTGAAATTTCAGAAAAAGAACAACATCAACAATTAATAGAAGCTAGTGGTAAATTAAAATTTCTTAAATTATTATTACCTAAATTAAAAGAAAGAGGACATAGAGTATTATTATTTAGTCAAGTAAGAATTTAAAATTTCCCAAAACAGATTTCCCATTTGTTGAAGTTAACTAATTTTTGAGTAACTTTTGATAAAGTTTAAGATAGCTTTAGATAGAAGTAAGTCTTCAGCTTATTAATCAGAATTTCCCCGATAAGAAATGGAAGATGATAAAAAGCTGATCTAACTATTTCAAATCAGTCGAAGACTTCCTATACGGCGAGAATGTTAATTTTTTACGATTAGATGGAGATGTTCAACAAGCACAAAGACAAAAATCAATGGATCTTTTTAATGCTCCTAATTCAGAATATGACGTTTTCTTATTGACAACCAGAGCAGGTGGAGTGGGTATCAATTTGGCTACTGCTGATACAGGTGCGTTTCATCATTATCATCTCATATTGACTTTCGTGTAGGATATTCATCTGACATCCTTGTCTGAATCTATAGTTATTATTTATGATCCTGATTTCAACCCACACCAAGACTTACAGGTGAGCTATATGAGGAACGAACTTTTCATCTTCTAGCTGATAATCGACATAACAATCCTTAGGCAATAGCTAGAAGTCATCGATATGGCCAAAAGAAGAAGGTACTGGTGTTTAAGTTGATGATTAAGGGGTCCGTAGAAGGTATGTAAGCTAGGATGTCCAGCTTGAGCCTGAAGAGAACTGATCAGAATTTCGTGTAGAGAACATTATCAATAAGGGTAAGAAGAAGATGGTTCTGGATCACTTGGTAGTACAGCAAATGGGCAAAGAATCAGAAGAAGGCGATGTAGATGATCTTCTATTACGTGGTGCTGAAGCAGTCTATTCGAACGACGGAGTGATCAACGCACCTGACATAGTTTTTAATTCGAAAAATGTAGACGAATTGATAGATAAAGTAGAAGCTGATGCGGAACAAGAAGCGAAAGAAATGGAGGAACGTCGCAAGGCGATTGAAGAGGGAAAAGTTGATAATGCTACATCTAAAGCTAGTCAACAATTTGGTTTTGCGAAAATCTGGCAAGCCGACCAAAATCAATTACTCAACATTGCTGAGGAGAATGAAGAAGATGATGATGCTGGAAGAAGATCAAGTAATTGGGAAAGCATATTAGAAGCTATGGAGAAAGAAAGACAAGATAAATTAAATCAAATGTTAAGTATTTCTCAACCCAAGCGAATCAGAAATTCTATCAATCAGCCGATTGTCTTGGACAAAGATATAATGGAATCTGATGGTGATGGTGATACTCCGGAGAAGAGGAAGAAGAAGAGGAAAAAGTCTAAAGCTTCTTCAGTCTCTGGATCAGATTATGAATTTGATGCTAAGCATTTACCACAAGACGAGGATTCGGACGAAATCTCGGATTCTGGAATCCCCGACGAACTGCTTCGCGAGCAGAAGAAATTAAGGAGAACTCACTCCCAACAACAGTTGGCAGCCGATATACCCTCAGTTCCTGGTCCGAGCACACATCCTCTGCCTCAATCCGTCTCGGGGCCTAGCAATCACCTTCTATATGCAGAGCAGCCGCACCACGTTCCCCATACAATCCAACAAGAGTCCATCAATCCACTAGATCAAGCTCTTCCTAAACCTATCAATCATGTTTCAGCTACTGTATCGACACAAGGCGAGGCTCCTCGAAAGAGAGGTAGACCTTCGCTTCACAAAGAAGAAAAGCAAGCTAGAAAACGTCGACGATTCGAGGAAAAAGCGGCCTTGGCCAACGCTCAAGTACAGGCACTAACTCATTCATCTGGGCATAATTTCCCGAACGGCACGTCGACCATCCGTTCGCCGAATAATCTTCCTCCGCCTTCGACTGATCAAGCAGATTTTGGGGAAGCAAGACAGATTCTAAATTTACTGTACTCAGTTCTGAAAGAGTTTGGAAATGATAAGAATATTCGAAGATGGGGATTTATAGCATTACCAGAATTGCCGCCTGAGGAAAGGACAGACAGATATAGAATTTTAGCTGCAGATACGGATAATCATCTCACTCAATTGGGTCAACCGAAATACTTCTCCTTACCTGAGCAATTACGGATTGTCTCCGGCCTATTTCAGGCTAGAGGCGATGTAATTACCAGCGGGCAATTGGGAGTACCTCTTATACCTCATGATGTGGGCACTTTAATTCGTCCATCCATCATAGCTGCTCCAGCTGCGTTGAACCCCGCGCCAAAGATAAAGAAACGGATCGAATTATCGCAAAGCAGCGTCAATGGGCATGTCACGCCGCCACCGAATGTCAATGCTATACTTGGCCCATCCACCATGGCCGGACTCAGCAGTAGACACAACTCGTCACCGCATCCTCCTGGGCCATACACCGGGCGGGGTCCGCCTCACGACTCTAGCGTACCTGGGTCGTACATCACGGATGCCTCATCAAATGTACCGCATGGTGTACGAGATGATGCTGGTCCGTCAACCTTTACTGAGCTCACGAATATTCATGAGCCACCGACGACGACTCAACCACTCAGGCCTGCAGATTCGTCTGAGACATTGTTTAACAGCCTTATGGATTCCGCTCCTCCAACTTGTCAGTTTTGCCAGCAAGATCATTCTTTGAAAGACTGCAATGAGCTGTCCAGCGTGGAAGATCTGCAGAGTATCAAACAGGCTATCTTGGAAGGGAATGAACCTGAATACGGAAAGGTGAGTTGAGGCTGCCGCTGTGTGACATGAAAGGAAGCTAATGCATTCAATTTCCAAATTTAGATGATCGCGTTGAAGAACGTCGAGAAAACTCAACAATGGCTTATCAAAGCTGGAAGGTTGACAAGTGAAGGACAATCCAAAAGTCCATTCACTAAAAGCGTATTGACTCCTATAAATTCACTTGCCTTAAGCCAAAGTACAAATGGTACATTCAATACACCAAGTAAAAATGGTCAACGATTGAATTCCACAAAAACTCCAAATTCAATTTCAAAGGGTAAAAATAAAGAAAATTCAACTAATGAAAATGTAGTAAATGATTCAATTGAAATTATTGATTCTCCAAATCCTAATTCAAATTCTAATGACAATTCACTAAATTTAGATAAAAGAATAATTAGTTGGTCAACAAATTCAACAAAATCAACAAAATCAAGAATAATTTGTTCATTTTGTGAAAAAAATTGTGATAAACAATTAAAAACATGTATTAATTTAAATGGTGGTAGAAAATCATTAAAAATGAAAATTAGAGAATGTGATAATAGAATTTTATCAAGTTTAAATGGAATTTCAAAGAAAAATTTAACTTTTATGCAAGCTGAACTTTATAAAGTTTATAAAGAGGTAAATTTAATTAATGATTTCATAATGAAAAAAAAAAAAAGTGTTAATACTGATTTTAATATAATTTATAATAGTGGCCTAGGGAATAAAAGAAGAAAGATTTAATATCAATTAATTGTCAGAATGAATTAAAATTTAGGCTTGAATATCGGGAGATACCTTTTATTTATCTTTTTTGTATAACGCGATGATTTTTTTAATATATATATGTTGTATAAAAATCAATGTATAATTGCATTTTATTTCGATATCTTGACGTTTCTGTATTTCTGCATCTGAGTTAGGCTGTTGAGGAATGAACGATCAGAGTATGGTTTAATTCAAGAATCTGACTTGGTCAAGTCGATTACTTTGATACAAAGTGAGTATTTAGTATTATTCTCATGAAAGTACTTTCATACTGCAGTGCATTGCATTTAGATTTGACGAAAGGAATACCTATAAATGATGAGGAAAAGGAAAAAGTATATACACATATACATATATATAAACACAATCAGAAAAAAAAGTCCGAAATAATGAAAGAGAAGTTTCTATTTAACAATTTTCAAGAGTTATATTCACAGAATATAAATAAATTAATTTATATGAAAAAGAAAGTAAAGAAAAGAGGGGAAAAATAAAGAAATTTATCAAAGAAAAAATTTAACAAAATTACCCTTGATTTGTGGATTATTTATTTTCTATAAGTGCAACATGCAATTACGTATGGTGCGCAAGATAAAGTAACTAAAGCAAAAGCTACCCAAGTAAGATCTAATATGTCATAACAATCATTAAATCGTTAGTAAATTTCCAATGTCAATTTGTTTTTATGTGAGTCATATGATCTCGATAGAATTTGTTAAAAACTCACATAAAGATGGACCTGCATAAACGTTTATACCTAATGAAGCACCACTTCTAACTTTAATTGAATTGACAAAATTATCTTTCGCTATTACTGCAGTCCATAATGCTGCTCCACTATTTCATTGAACAAAAAAAAACACCAAAAAATGAATCAATCACTTTTGATCTATATTTTCAATGACCTCAAAAGAAAAGAAAAAAAAAACTTACATCATTAAAAGGAAAGCACCTGATCCTGAACAAATAGCAGCTGCCAAAAAAGATATTCTAAGTTTAATAACACCAAGAATTAATGCAGCAGCAGCTAAAACTGATCCAACCTGAAAAACCCAAACAAAGGAAATTAGCAAAGGATTTTTTAATCAAAACCAAATTGAAATTTAATATTTACAAAAATTAAAGCACTTCCACCTCTTGTCATTGCATGATTATAACCATTTTGACCAAAAGTAGGTTCAGGTTTAATATTTGTAATTATATCTCTTGTTTCAGTTTGAAATTTTGATGGAGTATCAGCTAAAATTTGATTAAAAGGTTCTGCAGGATAAGCGAATGTTGAAGAATTGCAAGTTCCAGAACCATCTTTTTGGTATGCACATGCGTCTAAAAAGGACCATCCCAATGATAAATCAATATATGGTCATCCCCCAGAAGATAAAGGCAATGAAGAAGAAGTGACTGACTATAAAGACCATATCTGTAATATTGTCTTAAACCTTTACCAGAACCCAATTTATCATTTTTAGAATCGTATAATCCACCAGCGGATTTATTATTAGCTCCTTGATAACCGTTTCCGTAGCTGATTTATTCAAGTTTCATTAGCACAAGAGAGTTCTTAAACATCATACCCGAGATTGGTGATGAATGACAAGCAAAAGGTTTGACATTGTTTAAATCTTTGTATAAGTTGTATCCCCTTATAATACCTTTCTCTGATCCGACACTTATTAAAACGGTTTCAACTCACGAAGCAACGTTAACCTCCATCATGTGAATACTATTCACCAAAGCACCTGAAGCGATTTGTCCAATATGAGCGAATACAAGTAAGATTATAGCTATGGCAGACATGATTGTCGCTCCCATGATACAATGTTCACCTCGCATTTTTAAGGTAATTGATTATTTATTCTTGGCGCGTTATTAGATGAAAATTTGGTATTGGAAAGGTTAATAGAAAGTTGAGTGAGAGTGATGTATCAAAGTGAATGTTTAATTTATGCGATCGTTGAAGTAAAAGGCAAAAAGAATAAGATATGAGATATAAATATATTGAAATATGATATAAAAGAACCAGATCGAGGCGTTTCACTCACTCAAATTATTGTGATACCCCATAATCGCGCCAAGTACACAACAGAAGAAGAAAGATATATAGTAACAGGAAACAAAAGAGACACGCTTAAAAAATTACCCTGAATAGTAAAATTATTATTAAACAAGCTATAAGCTAAGGGAACCCGATTAACAAGTCGTGCCTGATTCGTAACTAACATTGGTAGATCGTACCATTCCGTCACCCCGGTCAAAGTTTTGAATATTTTACCGTAGAAAGTACGGCATTTTAATTGAACTTTCTTTATAAGAAGATTAAATGATTTACATTCGAAACCTCATTAAATATGAAGTATTACTATGTTGTATATTAATTTAAATTGATGTTGGAAATTTGAGAAAAACCGAAACGTCCCTTCTATATGTAAATTGATACCATTATGAGATATCCATGGTATCCAAGTTTCGTATAGCGATCAAGCTATAATTGTATATAACCTTGATAGTTTAACATGTGGACCACATCTTAACGCTATCAATAGCGAAAGCTCTATCTTCTGCAGTAGCACTTTTAGATGTCCAAGAAGCATCCCACCATTTGGTCTTTGCAAGCCAGAAATCTGACATTGCTGAACCGGATTGATCAATCCAAGGTTTACCACCTACTCCATCAGGGAACCAACCATCTTGTGAACCAACAGCAAGATCAATCATAAGGTAGAATGCTATTGATAACGACAAGTCATAATTAGCTTCTAGATTCTAGATATTTCAGCAGCATAAAACTTACATTGATCAAATGGAGCATTATTTTCAGAAGAAGATAACCAAGGATTAATAAGTTTAATTACTTCAGTATTGTTTGTATATGTAGTTGGGAATTTTCCTCTACTCCAGAAAGGTTCTTTAGCGAATCTAAATGACATAACTTGAGCAACACGAGAATCGATATCTGCGTATTCATAAATCTCAGCTCAGCTAAATCGGGGAAAGTCATTATTCCGAAAATGATGGAAAGTACTTACAAGTCCACATGAAATCTTCATTCCATTCTAAACCGAAAGTATGGTATTTTTGAGAAAAGTAAGTTCGTCGTTGTTCTCTGTAACCCCAAGTAAGGTATTGTCTATCAAGATCAACCGTTGGTCCTAAATAACGAGCATTTATCAATCAATCTTCTTCATCCTATTTAATCGAGTGGAAAATCGTTTGAACTTACCCCAATGTAAATCGGATTGAGCGAAATCTACACCTCTTTCTTCATAAGAAGCATTATTACCTCTTCCACCAAGGATCTAGTTGAGGTTTACATTGTATAAGCTATTTATCAAAAGACAAAATTTGTTTACTTACGTTGATTTGACCTGATCTAGGCCATGATCCATAAGTATCATTTACAGGTAACATTGAAATTCTAGGCCATAACCAATCTCCAGTTGGGAATTTAGCTTTAACTTCAATTTTTCCATATTTAATTGAATGAGAATTTTTTGTAATTAATCTAGCAGTTTTAACTGGATTAATAATTGTAAGTTGAGATGAATTTGATACAGCAACACAATTTGAAACGTTTGTTGAAGTACAAGTTCCATCTGCAGTTAAATTTACTGTATATCCATTGGTTATAGCATCTGCACCGATATCATCTGAAGTTAATGTTGGAACGATATAAAGTGTTCCGTCTTTAACGTAAGAATTTTTGGCGTCATTAGTAGTCCATTGGAAAGAACCATAGCTGAGTAAATGGAAAAAGAAGGTCAATAAGATGTATTGATGAATTTGGTGACAATTGAACTTACCCGTAACCATCCAATCGTACTTCATGTTGAAATATACTTGAATCGATCGAACCACCTGAGAAATCTTCGTTGATAAGAGAACAACTAAAAAAATGCACAGTATCAGCTCATGTCCAACGTCATACTCAGCTTCACAACGGGTAAGTGATGAAATTTACTCACACTTTTCCAAGTTTAGGTACAGATCGATAACCGTCCCAACAAACTAGATTGACAAGATTTATTAGTAACCTATTTCAAGCGATACCAGAAACCATTTATTGAAAGGATGACCAAGGATATGGAAAACAATACTCACTAACAGCAGCAATAGCGAAACCTAAAATAATACTTGCGATAGTAATCCATCTTGCCCATCTTAAAGCAGGATCTTTTTGTTCTAACCAAGGTTTATAAATTTCACCTTTTAATCTAGTTGATTGAAATGCTTTTCTATTTAAAGCAGCATTTTTATTTGGTGCAGTATAATTTGAATATCTATTTCCAGAATTTTTACCATCCATTGATTGAGCTTGTTTTAATCTTTGTGCTCTTCTTGCTGCAATATTATTTTTTGTTGTTGTTGAAGAATTTAATTCAATTCCACTTGCTGTTATAACTCCATTTCCACTAGCTAAATTACTTCCTGCAGAAAATCTTTTACCTCCTCCTCCTGTAGGTGAAGATGGAGTATTAATTGAATTAATTGAATTTCTTAAATTTGATTTAGGTGATTTCGTATTTTGAGAAGAAGAAGAACCACCTGAAAATGGTGATGTAAATGTTGTATTATTTCCTTGATTAATACTTTGATTATCAGGTATAATTGGTGGAGAAGGTACTTGTGAATTATCTTCAGAAGGTGGTGAATTTGGCATGTCGTTAATTCTAATTTTTGGTGCTCCAGTTCCAATTCCAGTTCCAGTTCCGGAAGTTTGACCAATTGAAGAATTTAAAGAAGAAGTTGAAGAACCACCTTCACCACTACTAAATGGATTACCTGAAGAAACAGCTAATAAATTTTGTTGTTGATTATTAAAAGGATTATTAATAATTGTTGAATTTGGTGAAAGATCTTGTTGATTTGAACCAATTAAAGGTTCTGTTGAAGGTGTAGATCCTAAACTTGGTCTTTGAGGTAAAGGTAATCCTAATCTACTTGCAGAAGTAGCTGCTAGTTCAAGTTGTTCTTTATCATGTAAATTACCTATTTCACGTGGAGAAGAAGGTTCTTCAGGTGAAGAACCTGATTCATAAGATGACATTATAGGTAATTGTACTTCAGGTGGTGATGGTGAAGAAGTTGGAGAATATTCCTCAGCTTTAGATTTATTTGAAAAAGGTGGCTGAGAATCAGTTTGAATGGAATTTGAATTTGTTTGTCTTGTTTCTTGTTCAGAAGAAAACCTAGAATTTGATATTGATCTAGGTGATTGTTCTTCTTCTACTATATTTAAATTATTCTGATTTGGTGAATGTGATGATAAAGATCGATTATGATTATTATCTTCATTATTTTCATTCATTGTAGAATATATGTAATGACAATGATCGTGATTCTCACTGATTGATCTGCAAAGCAATTGTCCTGGTGCTATAGTAATGGGAAATAGCGGAACTGTCTGGTGAATGTTTAAACTCAAAGACAAACCGAAATAGAAAGGGGAATTATCAAGAAACAAGGTTTTGAATTACTTAAAGTGAGATGAATCAATCGATAAGAGAAACCGAGTATAAGAAGAGTCAACAAAACTGTTAACGTTATAGAGCTATCTTTTCCCGGCGATCTCATCATACATGTAATAATTTCCCATATTATTATGAGTAGTCGTCGATCTTATGCTCTTCCCGGTTCAAAAAGTTAAGGTACGAATTAGGAGGGCTGGTAAAGTAATAGCTTGTCACCCGATCCCGTATTCTTTCTTGACCCTGAAAATCATTCAGGTTTTGATAAACCGTCCTGACCTAGGGTTTGACGGCTTCTGCCCAGAATCTCATTCCTTAACTCCAAAGATAATTGGTTAGTATCGGTAAACTGAAACTACTATAACAATTTTTTACCTATTCCGTCTTTTTATTCGAATCCCCTTCACGTGAAAATGTCACAGAGTGACTAACGTAATCTTACGATTCAACCCTGAGAAAGACATCAAGACTAAGAGTGGCGCAGAAAACAATCGACTAAGTAGTTGACCGCTTTTCGCTAGTCTGTTCATGTTCAGTGATTATCAGCACTAATCTGCTAGGCCGTTCTGGATTAATAGATTGGCGCAGGCTATTTGATATCTGAGCCTAAGCCTCGTGTTCGTATCTCAACGCACGCGGCAGTCTGAATGCGCAACTAGCCTCACTAATGTCACGTGTATGCTTTGCATCTCTGCTATCTACACCCCCTCCTTTTCGTCCAATCGTTATCTAATCTCGTTCATAGCACCAACGAAACTAACAGTTCCTTCTATCCCAACTTATCACGACTTGATATGGTAACATTCAAGTAATTCAGTGCTCTATAAGAGCTTAGTCGGCTTTCTTGTTGGAGACAGCTCCAGTCTAGAGGTACGCCCAAACACATTATGAGCGAGACGACGGCATACTAGTGAGGGCATTGATTAGTACTCACAGATTTGTTGTGTTCATCAGCTAGTCGATTGTATTCTGCGTTTTGTTGGCTTGCTTGCTTTTTGAGGGTATCTGTGACTCAGTTGATCAGCTAGGGTGTCTATAGCCAAGTTACAATTTCGGTAATCTCAAGCTCGACCATAACCACGAGAGCATGGTAGCAAGGACTACGAGAGGCGACAATGTCGGCATGAAACTCACCAAAATCTCTATCTTTGCCTTGACTGAGTTTCAATTGGGCTTCAAGCTCTTTGATTTGCTTTCTCAATTCCTCATTTTCGCCTGAAGCACCAGATTGCTTAGCTACCTTAGTTTGAAGGGTGGTGTAGCTCTCTTGAACCTGGATGAAGTCCAGAACGATGTAGAATACTCTTGCGAGGAGAAGTGAAAGGAAAAGGGTGGCTCCGGTGAGATATACTACAAGGATATGCATCCTCAGCTACTTGAACACTACGATCAAATCAATTCAGGCGGGACTCACAATTTCGTTGGGCATAGAATCGTCTTGCAGCGCTATTTCACGACATCAGTATCCATACGTTGATGAAAAGAACGAAAGGAAAGGTGCCTGGAGGACTTACTAATTAGTCTCCGTTCGAGCGTCAATCATGTCAGGCTTAACCTTAGCGGCAGCTCCTGTCCGTCAACTCAATGTCAGCTACTACTGCCGTCGGGTCATATAGCTGATAACGAACCTTCTTGAGCGATTCTAACCATCCTTTGTACGGCATCCACAAATAGCACCGCGACAAATCTGCGCAAATAACCCGAAATCATCAGTAAGTCAGATTGAATGATGTAGAACACTAATGACTGTCAAACGCACATGAATGTTATTTTCAGCTACGACCCGGTGGGAAGTCTTGGTAATTAGCATATGTGATTTTCGACACCTTCAACCTGCATATTGACTCACACCATACTGGACTCTAGCGATCTGGAGATTCACACTTTCGTCAGCGGCTGCCCTCAAGGACAGATTATTGAGCCAGCTAGCTAACTCACGATGGGATTCTCGCTTAAGAAGTGGAATAACCTGGAAACGCAATTCTATCAGCTATGTCCTCTGACGGGCGTTCCCCTTTCTTGCCTGCCAGGTTTCTGAAAGCTTGTGATGGGAAAGAATGATTTAGCTTACTTCTTTCTGAGCGCGAAAGGCATTGGGCACACCATAGTGGCGAAAAGTGCCAGCTCAGACATGAGTAAACCGAAACATACTGCTCGAATAATTTGGTCAATGACGGAAGGTGAGTTAAGACCTTCAAATGAACTCACGGGTATAGTAAAGCTATGCGAATGGAATTTCAAAGGAAGATCAGCTTCGACTTCTGAGCCTTCCTCAAATAAGGGTTAACAGCTTACAGTCATGATGAAAGTCGTTTACTGCTGAAGTCTTATCGTTACTAATTGATGAGTGTTATGAAGTGTTATAAAGAGTCAAAGACTAAACTTGGAAAAGCATACTCGTAGTTCCTTCAGAATTATCTTTAACCGTGAAACAAAAGCGTGTCATACTTTGGTCAATACGTCATTACCATCAAATATCACAATATAATATATATATGCCACTTTACGTTTGAAAGCTATATTCCCGGATATCACCGACTTGACTACTCCTTTCTCAATGCAAATACAGATTCGTACTCAAATTCCGATATCCTTCCTCTTCTTCTTCAATGCACATTCCAGATACCTCATCATCAATCTCTGAACTTATCGCCGACGAGGAGATTATACTCCAGCAGCAGAGGCTTCTATGGATCAAAGCATCGTTCACAAGTGGAAATAGACCGCATAATGGCAGACTTGAAGGTGAGTAACGACCCCTTTCTTCCCCCTACACATTGTATGTATACTAAAAGATCACTTGCCTTCAGGAGTTCGACAAGCTCTTAGCAGCTACAATCAATGCGCCTCGGTTATCGGGATCAAAAGTTCAAAAACTAGCTTCATTATCCTCAGAACTGGTTAAGGAAGATCACCATATAGTGACTACCTTTTTCAAGTTGAATGCTTCTTTAGCACCGGCCAGTCAATCTAGAATATCAAGTTTATACGTGTTCGACGCTATCGCTCGTGAAGCCAAGACTCAAATTAACAAAGGTGTCGGAACGCAAGTTACAAAGGAAAGAGGAAAAGGTACCCAAGCTGGATTATTACTTAAATTAGAAGGTGTGGTAGATAGTTGGATCGAAGGTTTACTGGACGATGGCAAAGGCAGTGTATGGACTGATGGTAAAGAGAAAAGCAAGAAAATTGTCGATATTTGGTCGAAAGCTTCAACTTTCCCTCAAAATTGTCTCGAGCGATTATTGAAGAAAATCCAGAATGCTGGATCGCAGGCTGGACCGTCGACTATGCCGACATTGTTGAAGTCGACAGGGAGATCGAGTTCGAGTGGAAGTGCTGGTAAAGGTAAATATTTCTTGAATCTCTCACCTTCCCGTTCATTCTCTTCTGTTTGCTTCTTCAGTTTCAAATTTGCGCATGGCATAAAACCTTCCTTGAAGGGGAACATAGGCTTCCAATTTGATAATCAAAAAGGGAAAGAGAGTAACGAAAACATCAAATTGCAAAAGGGGATTATCCTTACTGGAGAAACCCTAAAGAACACATCGACAATTCCAGATGTACTAACTTCTGTAGGGAGAATAAAGAATTGCGATTATATATCCTATCTTATCATCAACCACAACATTGCGATGGCATGCATCATCTTGCGTTATATATTTTATCACTAGAAAAGAGAATGGTCGTCGGCAAGTCTGGTTATCTGTGCATTCAATCAAAACACCACGCCTTTCGCGTCTCTCCCATACATACACTTCATAATCGCCTCTTCACTAGATTGGGTAGCTGAGTATAGCTCATGCTCAAGCGGTCAAGAGCAGGACACAGTTGAGATGGCAGCATGTCTGTATACCCAATCGTGTTCGGCTTATGACCATCAGCCATTTCGATTTGAAAGAAGGTGGAGGTGATGTTGGGTCGGAGACTATCGATAATAACTCTAAATGCACGGATAACCAGGCGAGCCACTATCATTCTTTCGCTATTATTTATTTTCATCTTTCGCGCCAACTTGATCTTGTGCTCGCGATTTTGAATATACATTGAATGAGCGTACACTGAGACTTGATTTTTCCCTCCCTTTTTCCCATACCCACCTATTGCCTTTCCTCGATGAAACAGGTTCAACGACGCCTCCGCATCCCCCTCCAACAGCTCCGGCGGCAACAACCCAGCTAGGAGGTCTTCCACCAGAAGTTGCCAAATTACTCGGTATCTCGCAATCAGCAATTCCAAGTCCTCCACCCAACACCATCTTATCTCCTAATGCCAAGTGAGTACAATTGTAATTCTAAAACAGTATCATTGAAGCTGATATACAATTGTCGCATTGTTATTAGTGGCAGCTCAAGTGCAACTCCGATCATACCGAATCTGGATTTGGCAGCGATCTTAGCAAGTGTTAATAAACCTCAAGTCTCAGCTCAAACACATGGTCAGATATCGCCTGCGCCAGCTAAACAAACATTCAATATACCTAATTTAAGTAATCTAGTTTCACTCCTACCTCAAAATGCCATTTCCCCTACACCGACCCACAACAATCATCCAGATCTAGAACCTCAAGGTGGACCTGCATTGAACGCATCACAGTCAGCTGCATTAGCTAAATTCGCTTCGCTTGCTGAAGCTGGACCACCTATGCCAATACAAAATCAACAACAAATACCTTCCCAAAATGGGTTCGGACAAGGTTCAAGCGTACCGCCAAGAACCGATTTCATGGGTATGGGTATGAGTATACCTAGAAGATCTCCTCAAAAGCCATATTCAGATTTACCGGAACCTATGAGAGCTGAACCTATGAGAGCAAATATACCTCCTCCACACATTCGAGATCAAGGACATGTAAGAAGAGAATCTGATGATCGAGGTAATAATTCATGGGGAAGAAGAAGTAGTTACGAGAATGATGGACCAAATCGGAGAGATAGGCAAAGATCAAGATCTCCAATTAGAGATAGGAATAGAGGTTTTGAAAGACCGAGTGATAACGGATGGGGTAATAGGGCAGGTAGATCAAGAGAAGTGGGATATCAGCAACAAAATAATCAACACGCATCAGGACCGGGATCGGGATCAGGACCTGGCTTTGGACCTATGCAAGGATTCAATGATTTCCAACATTCTCTGCCACCGAATCTGCCTTCTCAAAATTCATACAATAATCAAGATCAGCAATCAAGACATGCGAATAGTCATTCTCTAAATGGTATTCAAAGCGCTCAACAGACTTTGCCACAGAATCCTTCACTACCACCTCGACCTGGGACAAATGAGCAATCGCAGCTAAGTACCACCACTACAGCCAGTACTGGTCGTGCTCCTCCTCCTGCATGGATGGAAGATCGTGACGAATCCAAAGGACATCAGCCAATATCTCAAGTACAGAATGCAGAAGAAGAAGGCGAAGAAGATATGGCATTGGACGAGGGTTCCGACGATGAAAATACATCTAAACCTTCCAACAATACAGTAGCCAATCCAACAAATCAAGAATTCCAAAATAATCTCCCAACTTCGTCCACTTCCAATGCGCAACTCCAATTTCAACCGAACAATCCTGCCCAACAAGGTAATCATGATCAACTTCAGAATAATGCTAATCCTCAACCAACCGAAAATAGTATTGGTTTAACACTGGATACATTCCCTATCGCACAATTTAACCCATCTTCACCTGATTCTTGGGCAAATTTAGCTCAAGCATGGAAAAATTCTATGGGTAAAGAACCTAATCAAATGGAATTGATGGCTTTCTTATCTGGTGGAATGGGAATGGGTATGGGCACGGGAAATTAACGATAATCAATTTGAACTGAGGGACGACAAAGATAGGTCCGAGTCAATTAGTAATGAACTCGAGTATAATGAAAAGTATAATGAGAAGACGAGTCAGGTATTATTGTCCAATACCTTAAAATGTATTTAATGCATAGTTGAGCAAATTACGTGTATTCGATGGATCATGTACAACGTGTGTGAATATGGAGGAGACGAGTTCTGTGTTATATCAGGTCTTCATACTGAACAGACGGAAGTCTTGATTCTCGCAGAAATCTTTGAAGTTTAGCTGTATAATGTCATTCTGTCAAGGGAGCATCTGTAAATCTTATTGATCGCGATTGAGATTACATTCATTACGGGAGCTTGTACATCACATCCTCCTTGAGTGGCAGTTATCTACAGTACGTAACAATGCAACGACGAATTCTGTTACAATCAGTCGATTCTGGCAAATGCAATAAACATTCGTTGTAGCCAAGGTGATTTTGTCGTAGGACATGCAGACCAGCACGAATAAATGATCCGGTAAGCGGTTGATCCAAACCACATTTAGCAGCGAGTCTTTCGGTGATAGTACAACACATCATTGAGGAAATATTCATTGACAATAATTCAAAACTGAGGTAGTGTATCTAGAATTTTATAAGTATACCTAAGAATATACATGGTTGATTCACCTTTGACAGGTGATCAAGATGGCGCTGAGGAGGATCGTAATACCTTTTGTATAGGTGGATACGACGTTCCAGCTTGATAAGGAATAACTGAATCGTGGCTCAGATGGACAGATCGTTTGTTTTGTTTCGAGCGAAATGATCCTATATATTCATTCTGAAACAAGATATAGACTATGAAAACTATTTTCACACAGTATATACATTCATATGGTAATGCTGCTTCGTTATCAAAAGCACTCCAGATTACTTGTGGCGTCTCCTTTTTGATGGTTGAGCAGATTGGGGGTCGGAGGCGATTCGCGATTCTCTCCAACTATGAAATCCAGTTGCCAATTGTCTTGTTCTCAAATCTGAGTCAATCTCTTCAATGATGTCTGAACATAAGAGAACGTTAAGGTCCAGATAATCGGAGTCATCCCTATGACCTACTTCTTGTCCGGTGTCGGGGTGACGTTCCAGCTTAGGATAGTAATCTGAAACGTATTGAGCAATATCATTTATCCCTTCGGATCTATTTTTGACATCGGGGTCAGGTGGACAACGTGATTCGAAGCTGCCTTTAGTCTTAGCAAGGGTTTTCATCAAGTTTGTAAAGTCCTGCTTGGTTCTCAATGTGCTTGAATTTGGTAAGATCTTGCTTGTTTTTACGATAGATCCATAAGTAGGATATGAGGTGGTTCCATTAGGCATAGAGCAGCCTTGCATTTGATCATCTAGCTCATCGATCAATTTTAAAGTGCGATTATTCTGTTTTTGAAAGTATTGATAGTGTATACCATCTTGCTTAAAGGTTGCATTCAACGATGTGAGTCGCCTGAGAATCTTAGCTATATCAGTCGTTTTGACGGGATACTCCTGAAAATCATCAGTACCAAGACTAATTTGATCCAGATCCTCATTGTATCCGGCTTGGAATCTTCTAATCACAGCGGAGGCCTCGACGGCCCCTTTGACAGCCCTCATGATGTTCCATTCGTCACATGTCCTTGGATTGTATTTTCTGCAGGACCCACTTGAATGTTGAGTAGAATCAATTCGAAATTGCCAATCAGAGAGATGTTTGATTCTGAGTGGGGAAGGCAGAGGACGCGGATCCGTTTGATGAAGGCCGAGGGATTGCATTGGAATGACAAGGTCTTCGATTGAGTCTTCTTCATAAGCTGTCTGGCTGAGGTGCAGATCGGAGAGTACACGATTACATAATTTACTGCTCAAACAGTAATTGTCGAACGAATCAGGGCCGTCATGCTGCTGATCTTCACTTCGTCCTAATCTCTTCAACTTGAGGTTATAGGCTTCTTGCATTAGATCCCAATCCTCTTCGAAGTTTCCATTTTCAAGTCGCTTCCCAAGTCTATAAATTCGTTCTAAGTCTACGAAAGTAAATCTAGGCTCATCACTGGAGGAAAGTTTGATTCGTCTGCTATTCTGACTCTCATTAAGGTGTATCTGACAGTTCTGTTTGCCAATCTGGTAAGAGTAGCAATCATCCAGGTAATGTATGGCATCATCCAGAACTGCTGTGACTCCGTCTTTCCATTCGTCTTGCCTAGATTTCCAGGCAACTGGATTGTTCGAAATGCTTGACAAATCGTGCCTTGTGGCCCATTCCGTCAAAGTAGAATGAGCAATGACATCCAGAGCCGTATAAAGAGCATCTGTCATAGCTGATTTGTTATCATCTGGCCATCTGTCCTCAGGTCCAAGTAATTGGAAGCCAGCATCGAGCGTCAGTTTGTCTGAAGTAAGATTGACGTTGCTGTCCCAGCGACAGATTCCATCAAGACCAGCAGTGTTATTAGGCTGAGTGATCTTGTCTGACATGATTTGTAATTCAGTTTGATAAACAGTTAAAAAATAAAAACTTTCTGCAAGCTTGTTTGATCTAAGCTATAAGACAAAAAGATAAGAAACAATCATAAAGATTGAGGGGACATCAAGTGAGAGCAGGCAGTCTTTTATAGCTGTCTGACCTGGAGTGAGACTAAGTATCATAGCCAAAAGCGCTGAGTGAATCGAAGGTAAAGAAGGCAGTGATATAAAAGGAGATCGAACAAAGGTTGATCGTCATAGGGTCGAGACTTTAGTTGGTGTTCTTGCGTCATACTGAGTACGCAAAAATTATCAAAGGATCCTTGATGTCATCATTGAGTCTTCGCCTTCCTCAAGTCCTGTGTATTAGCTTAGTAGCAGAACATGCACAGCACGACGTCAGTAAGAAAAACAAGTAATGTCATTTGAAAGGTGAATCCTTATCTAAGACGTGCAGATATTGCAAATCTTCCGTTGATCGCGTGACTTCCTGCCTCGAAAAGGAGTTGTATCCATATATCGAATTCATTATGATCATTGAAATAGCGCTGCGCCGTGAACTGCCTATTCTAACTGATATTTGATTCGTCATTTATCTCCTCCAATATCTAATGAAAGAGTTTATGCTCCACCAGAAGATTTTTGGCTATTAACATACGATTTCATCTATCAGCACAAATCCGCTGATTCCAAGCACGGTGAGGCAGAATTCCCTTCGTAGCGGATTGGAACTCATATTTGGGTAAAATTACTCACATTTGCCATCTGGCAGCGTAGAAGGGAGTACCGAATCCGAGAACAGTGAAGACAATCATCTTAGCTGCTAACCATGGTTTGTTGGTAACGTTGGTTGGGATAGTGCTACGCGAACAAATGGCAATTAATAATCATTCCACAGATACCATAATCTGTCGAATCCTTTCTATTCTACTTCATTTGTAGGAATACTACCATTCCAATCTGAAATCCACTTACTGGTCAACGACATTCTCGAAGTGGACATTTCTAACTTGGTTAGCCTTTGGGAGAGCTCTAGCGGCTCGAAGAGGAGCAGATCTGAGAAGCATGGACATTTTGATTATCGACAATTGAGTGGTGATTTGTAGGATTGAGTAATAACAATAGTATAAATCTACGATTAATGATTTGTTCGTAACTGTCCTTGTCTTCTATGCTTTACGTTTGATTTGATGTTAACTCATTAACATTTAGCGGACCATTCCGAAATCTCCCACGCCTAGGAAGTCCCTCTATGGTGACGGAATTATTGTTTGTGGCAGATCTATAGAGTCTCCACCACGTGGTGAGTCAGCATCTTTCCTCCACTTCGTAGCTGTACGAAGAAGAATGCTATAGGAGTGCTATTAAACTGATATAAACTCCTACGATCTATAGAGTCCAAGTAATTAAGCATGTCACGAATAGCTACTTCCCTCCTGCGGCCGGCTCTTAGCGTAGCTGGGCCTTCGAGGCTCATACCCAGCCGAGCCTTTGGTTTCCTGCCAAGTCTAAACGACTATACCTCTCAGATAAGCTCAGATCCAGCATCCAACCCCGTGGTCAGAGATAGTCTGGTACCAATAGTCGTGGAGCAAACTGTGAGTTCCATCATCTGATCACAGGAGGACGCTGCTGGTGTACTTCAAGACAGAGCTATATTAGCTGACTAAGCCGTCCTTCTTAGGCAAGGGGAGAAAGGAGTTATGATATATACTCTAGGCTACTGAAGGAGCGAGTGATATTCTTAGGACCTGTAAGTGTTATACTACTCTGAACATGAACAGCTATTACCTTCAGGCAAACCTCAACTTGGCATTTGCATCATGAATGGCTCGCTCTGACTTTGTTCACTTGCTTTTTCACAGGTTAATTCGGTCGATTCAACTCTACTAACAGCCCAACTCTTGTTCCTGGAAGCAGAAGACCCCGCTCGACCGATCAAGCTATATATAAACTCACCCGGAGGTGTTGTCACTTCAGGCTTGGCAATATACGATACAATGCAATACATTTCCCCGCCTGTACATACCTTCTGTTTGGGTCAAGCAGCAAGTATGGGCAGTTTGTTATTAGCAGGTGGGGAGAAGGGTCATAGATATGCTTTAAAGAACAGTAGCGTTATGATACATCGTGAGCCGATTTCTCACGCAATCGACCATAACAGATGCTAAACGCTTCATGCCTATTGTTCAGAACCGTCCGGAGGTGCTCAAGGTCAAGCAACAGATATAGCTTTACATGCTAAAGAGATTTTACGTATACGGTCTGCTTTAACAGATATATACGCTGATCATTGTACGAAATCAGATGAAGCTCGAGAAAACGCTAGAGAGAGATTCGAAAAAGCTTTAGAAAGAGATTATTATATGACAGCGGACGAAGCTGTAAATTTTGGAATAGTTGATAAGATTGTTACTCGTCGAGGTGATGGGCAGATTACCGAGGAAGAAAAGAAATGATCGTGACGGAGGCATTTTTTTTATCCGGTCTCCGTGCATAGCGCTTGAAGCGATCGAGGCGCTTTGAGACCGTTCGATTATTTTCACCGAGGCAAGCCTCAGGGCATCAATCTGGGTTTGAGACCAACAAAACATGCATAGTCCTTCCAATGTAACGATCGGGCAGCTCGTATGTGACCACAGTTATACGCACAATGCACTCCGAGGTACCATACAGCAGATGAAATGCTTGAGCGTCTTCAATGTAAAACAAGTTGGTGTTGTGTATGTAGATACATAGAGCTGTATATCCAAAGCGCGTTTCAGCCTAATTATTATGGCGCGCGATTGTTCAAACAAAAACGGTCCGAGCATCAATTTAATCCTTCTTTGTTCCCTTACATACCAAACCATACCGCACACTTTAGCTTCATTTCATTCGATCATAAAACTTCTATTGTCTTTGAGCATCCTCTCATGTTGTACAATGGCAGCTGATATGCTGAAATATAAACAAGGTTGATTTTACCTTATTATGCATTCCATCCTTACTTTTAGCTTCGATTACATTTCTTTTCTCCTTTTTGTTCTCGGTTCCTTATTAATTAGCTCGACGCCTTTTGTTGTTTAACGCCTTTTGTTGTGTTCGTTGCCAAGAACTTGAAGTTCCGCGCTAATCATTAACAGTATACCTCGGCCACCTCGAGCCTCTCTCAAAGGAACTCTTAGAGGGCAGTGAAGGTATAAAAGAGGTTGAATTAAACGATAAACAATTAATCATCTCCCCCGTTCGATTTGTTTTGATTGATCTTCCTTGTGGATCTTCATAGCATTTCCCTCACTCAGTCATTCTGACTATAGTCATTCTTTTACATATATAAGACTGTAAAGTCAAGTTGAACTTGATATACCTTCTACGCTTGATTGTCCATAATACACCTCTCCCACAAAAATCCAAACTCCTAGATTCGACGTACTCTTGTCCTGACCAAGGGGGGCCTGACGCAAAATGAAACTTGTTGCAGCTTTGTCGCTGCTTCAGGTTTTACCTGCTGTATTGGCAAATAGACATGGAAACTCATATGAAAGACGGTCTAGAGCAGTAAGACATGAAGGTGAGTCGATAGAGATTTGGTTTACCGCAATACCTGAACGACTTAGCTTATATACCAATCATAGATCTTGCCGAACGCCAAGTCATCGAAACGACTTTCGAGACAGAAACAATCTGGGTAGATGCTTTACCGACTGACACTTCATCTACTGATGCTCCAGCCACAACCCAAGTTCAAATCGCCGCCTTGGCCGCTTCCGATGAAGACTCAACAGTTACTACCACTTCTTCCGCTACCGCTACTGTACAGACCGATTCCAGTATTTACGGATTGTCTCAAAGTAATTCTCAATCTTCGGGCTCTATTGGTTCCTTTGTTTCTTCCTCTGAATCACTCACGAGCACCAATACAGCCAGCTCAGTCTCTGCCACTGGAAACGCTTCGTCCACAATCAGTTCGCAAGGATTAAACATCTCAACCGATTTAAATGTCACCGTTAGTAGCCAACATTGGGGATTTGGTCATGGTAGTGGATCAAAAAATTCAGATAAAAAAGTTTTCGCTCATTTTATGATTGGTATTGTATATGGTTATACACTTGATTCATGGTTAGAAGATATTGCATTAGCAAAATCAAAAGGTATTGATGGATTTGCATTAAATATTGGATTAGATTTCTATACTCAACCTCAATTAGATTTAGCTTATAAAGCAGCTGAAATTTCTGGAGATTTCGTTTGTTTTATATCATTTGATTTTAATTGGTATACTGTAGATAATACTACTGGAGTAACTGAAATGATGAGAAGATATAATAATTTACCTTCACAATTTAAAGTAGATAATAAACCTTTTGTATCTAGTTTTATAGGTGATGGATTTGATTGGGAAGCTGTTGGAAAAAGTTTAAATCAAGATATTTATGCTGTTCCATTTTGGCAACCTACACAAGAAAATGCAAATAATAAAGGATTAAGTGGATTATTCTCTTGGTAAGTTTATGGATTTACTCGAACTTTTTATGAAAGTTGAGCTAATGAAAAAGATTTTTTTTTTTCTTTTTATAGGACTGCATGGGCATCAAAAGATAATGGACCAATTGATCAACCTTTAACAACAGTTCAAGATAAAGCTTATATTGATGTAGTTTCAAAAGTAAATAAAGTTTATATGGCACCTGTTAGTTCTTGGTTTTTTACACATTTCGGAAAAGAAGTACCTTGGTCAAAAAATTGGTTATTTAAATCTGAAAATTTATGGAAATATAGATGGGATCAAATTTTAGAATTAAGTGAAAATTTAAATTATGTTGAAATTGTAACTTGGAATGATTATGGTGAATCACATAATATTAGAAATTGGGGTGGATTACATTCAGATGATGGTTCTTCAAAATGGTCTGATGGTTTAGAACATTTTTCAATGTTAGATTTAAGTTTACCTTATATTAAAGCATTTAAACAAGGTAAAAAAAAACCAATTATTGAAAAAGATCAAATTATTTATTGGTATAGACCTCATTTAAAATCTGCTGAATGTGATGAAACTGATAATTTCGGAAGTAAACCTACTGGATGGGATGTAAGTTAATTTATTTATTTTTATATATTTTGGTTAAAAAGCTAATTTATCTGAAATTTTTTTTAGATTGTATCCGATACGGTATTTGTAACTACTTTTACCAAATTAGGAGGTGTAATAAAAGTAACTTCTGGTAAAAATAAACCTGTTTTAAAAACAGTTAAACCAGGTGTACAATCAATTGAAATTCCAATGGGAGTAGGAAAACAAGTTTTCGAATTCTTCACTTTAACAGGTGGTTATAAAAAAGGTGAATCGAAATTGGATATCAGTGATAAATGTTGGGTACCAAGATCAGGTAGTAATTCTGTAAGTACCTCTTTGTTTTTTCGTTAGCGTATACTACTATTGAAATCAAATGCTAAATTGTGATTTTCCGAACAGACTGGTATTTATAATTACAATTACCATGCTGGTGTTCTTGATTGTTGATCTGGAACATCGAAGTTTGATATAGCTCCGATAGCTTGACTGTACGACGGAGTATAGCTTTTTACAAAAAATAATCATATACCCCATCTCTTTTACTTCGATTCCTTCGAAGTTTAGTAAGATTTATAGTTAGTTTCGTTTTCCTAGTAATTTATATACCCAATTTTGCCAGTAAGGCAAACCCATAATCGGAATAGCATTTGTTTTGATAAACGGGAATGAGCATGGTTAGGCTTGCTGCTTTTTCATCAATAGAAACTTAATATCGTTCCTGCAGTGCATTATCTGTCTTGATTATGATTATACATACTCCGCGTAATTTAATATACCGCTTGATGTGCGGGAATGCAATTGGTATCAGAGATCGATTCTGATAAATCCCCTTTGTGGACATTTTCGTCTGAATCTGACTATTCTTCATTTTCGAAGAAATCATCTTCTTCTTCAACCTCTTTTTCTTTCTTATTTCCCTTAATTGAAATTTCATTATGAGATAATGAAACGTTCTTTTCCTTTTTGATGTCATCTTCAGGTTTATTTGATAATTTACCATCTTTCATTAAATTTTGAATTTCAATTAAAATCTCATATCTTCTTTTAGAAGGTTTATCATATTCTTCTTCTAATTGTTTAGAAGTTGGTATAGGATGTAATAAAGGTGGTAATTTCAATTTTATTTTATCTTCCGATTCTTCATCTTTATTTATTTGCTCTGACGAAGAAGGTGGAAAGAGTGAGATATATTTTTCAGTATTTCTGAAATAAGATTCAAAATTAATTCCTATAATTTCTATTCCTTCCTGTAAAAATAACTTACGGGAAATTCAATACGTAATTTAACATGATTCTTGAATCATTTAATTCTTCTTCTAATTTTGCTCGCTTTTTATCGCTTTTATCTTCATCTTTCAATTTCTTTTGTATACGTTTTATTATACGTACTAATTTTTGTCTTTCTATATTCATGAAATGGATATTAGCTAAACTGCACATCGCCTGATAAGGAATCTGAATTAGTAGATTAAGTTCGACTGACCAAAGAATTTCACCTATTTAATAGAATTGAGTTAGTGGTCGCGTGACAATTGCCGTAGACTGGGATATAGGAAATGACCCACCATATGATACTTTGCTCCATTCTTTTTCTCTACATCCCTCTTTAATGCGTTGGCCAAGTCAGCCTCTAAACTCGTTAATCTACGTTGAGTTTGAACTCGTAATCCAGGTTCGAGGGTGTCCTGAAGCCATGAAAGGCGGTGTCAGTATCGCATCGTGTAGGCATTCGTGTTTTTATAAGTAGAGTTCTTAGAAACTAGTCTCAATGTCTAGGTAACGAGACCGCTTGGACGTATTCAGAGGTGAAACTTGCGCCCAAAGACAATAGAGATCCGATAGACTTCTGCATTGTCTGACACAATACACACGCACAAGAGAGAATATCTCCAAACTCACTTTAGCCAATAACCTTTTAGTTTGTCTTATTTGCCCTTTGAGCTTACTCAAACCAGGTAAAGCATCTGTACTTCTTTGTTCTGTAGTTGGTATCTTATGAGTTGGTCTTGGTCTTGAAGGTCCAGCTTCGCTTGATTCGATTTTAGCTTTTGGTTTTTTATATGGACTTGATCTTGATTTTCCATTCTTCTTATCAACTGGCATGATTTCAGATTTGATTTTTGGTTATGAAATAAGATATATTAGCTAATTAAATTGCTGATAATAATTTCCTTAAGATCTATTAACAAAATAAATCATTTTAACTTTTTGATTTTTGATCTACCTCCACTTTTTTAACCTTGTAAATAAACTTGAATTACAATATATTTCTAATTTTCCTTATCATTATGATTACAATTGATAGATAATTATCATTATGATTTTTGATCGATCATCCGAGTCAGTATTTGTAGCTCGTAATCTTATGATCCAACTTCAGTTTATCATAAATCTATATAAACTTTTCCCCCCTCTAAACTGATCGTAAGAGGTTCTGTGTTCATAACATCCAACAAATAAAATGTCATCAATAACAGCTAAAGGAAAAGAGAAAGAAAATCCAATTGCTTCTTTACTTGCAGGAGCAGTTGCAGGAGGTACAGAAGCATTCGTAACCTTTCCTCTAGAGAGTTTGAAAACTCAACTTCAATTTGGTGCTTTAGAAGGTGGAAAGGTGAGTCTTGATCGTTCTTCAAAAGTTTGACATATGTTCAAAGAGACAAAATCTCATAGAAAAAATAATTTGTTTTTGTAGCAATTAACACCTTATCAAGCTTTAAAAGGTACAATTCAACAAAGAGGTTTTTTAGGATTATATGCAGGAGTTACACCTGTAATTATTGGAAATGCAGTTAAAGCAGGTGTACGATTTACAACTTATGATCAATTCAAATCTTTACTTAAAGATGATCAAGGTAAATTAACAGCTCCTAGATCAATGTTAGCTGGTTTAGGTGCTGGTATGTCAGAAGCTATTATTGCTGTTACACCTTCGGAGACTATTAAGTGGGTTAAAGGTTCTTTCTACTCTAATTAATCTCTCTCATATGATCAAATCTACGTCTCGCATAGTCCAAAAGGTGGCATTGATGTTGTTAATGTTGATACCAATGATTTTATTAATAGAACCAAAATGATCGAAGATTCTAAACTTGCTCAACCTAAATTCAAAGGTACTTCACATGCTGTACAAACTATAATCAAAGAAGAAGGTTGGTTAGGAATTTATAGAGGTGTAGGACCTGTTGTAAGTTGATTTATTTCATATTCAGCATTTTTCTCTCGGTAGATTGCCGGTCTCAAACTCATAATTACACTCACATTAGATGCTACGTCAAGGAGCCAACTCAGCCGTTCGATTCTCATCATATTCTACACTCAAACAACTTGCTCAGGGAAGTGTAGTACCTGGAACTCAAATGCCAGGTTGGATGACATTCGGTATTGGAGCTACAGCGGGAGTTATAACGGTCTGTAAGTATATCCATACTCTGAACAGTCCCAGATTTCAATTGAGCTGATAAATCTTATCATATTCTGACCAGATTGTACAATGCCATTTGAGTAAGTTTTGACTATAGTGATTTGGATTCGTAGAAGAAACGAAACTGACCGGTGTTATTTGACTAAATTAGCGTAATTAAAACTCGAATGCAATCTTTAAGAGCTAAAACAGAATATAAGAATTCATTACATTGTGCTTATAGAGTAGTTACAGAAGAAGGTTTCTTTAAACTATGGAAAGGAACTGTTCCAAGATTAGGTAGATTAATAGTAAGTCCTCGGATTTTCTTCATGTATCTTGGCCCAAAGTCCAAAGATTGCTAATAAGCAATTTCCTTCATGTAGATGAGTGGTGGTATTATTTTTACGGTTTACGAAAAGACTTATCCCGCATTATCTTCTATCGTTTAGGTATAGATTGTACGATTATATGCACACGATTTTTTGTAGGCTCTCTCACCTTGATTTTCATCGTCTGATATACGTGTTCTATGCAACCATATTTTCTACTTAGAAGATTTGCGTAAATCAATGATCCATGCTATTAGACAATTGATAATATGTAATATATGTATAGACAACTGTACCATTTACATCGTAAGGTAATCCTTTTTCCCCCCCCTTCGTAAACTCCCTCCCTTCTCGACGCATTCCCTACCACTCTATCCAGGAGGAAGCATAGATAAATCAACTTCTTCTTTGTCAGCTACGACTTCTTCTTCTTCTTCACCGTATCGTGGAATTGGTGTTCGAGGAAGAACCATTACACCTATTTACGTTAAAATTAGAAAATTAGCATCTCGTTGATCTTATTGAAATCCTTCAGATCAGATATAGAGAAGAGAGAAAGAAACTGACCTGATCTAGCAGCTTCAAGTACACCGAAAGGTCTCATTAAACTTAAGAAAGCATCAATTCTTGAACTTTTTGCAGTAAGTTCAACAATACAAGAATTTTCAGAAACATCAACAACCTTTCCATGAAATTGATCTGATAAAGTTTTAATTGCGGATAAATGTAAATTTTTAGCAATTAAAGCTTCTGAAGCTGAAATTTCAGATCTTCTATTAGGATAAAGTGATGAATTTGATGATGAAGAATTTGAATGTTCAGAATCTTCAAATGATCTTGCTAATGCTTGTTCTCTTTGTAATTTATCTGAAGTTCCATCTGCAGGTACAAAAGAAGGTGTAGATTGATTTTCTAATGCATTTTCAAATGATTGATCAGGTATTGAAGATTGATTTAATTGATTTTCAGCAAATTCTGGACCTAAAATTGATACTTTTGCAAGAAGTAATTCTCTTTCAATAACTGAAGTTTTTGTATAATCTAATACTGCCCAAACAGGGACCTACCAATAGTAAATGTTTGATGTCAGCTCGCAGACGACAGCGTTATTTCCAGCCAAACGCAAGGAAGCAAGTCGTGATGAAAGAAAAACCTACCAAATCTTCAAGTTGCCTTCGAGCTTGTTCAATCACACCATCTTGACCTTTTAAAACAATACACATTCTCGATAAATCTCGAATTTCAGTCTGACACACAACGAGAGAGTCTAGATAGCGTTGACATAACATTGTTCAGGTATGGTGAGTCTCAAGCCCCAAAAAAATAGCTTACCAATGTTGAAACCTCTACCAGCTAAAATACCAGAAACTCTAGAAAGTACTCCCGGTTCATTTTGAACTAAACAGTTGAGTAAATGCCTATCACAGTCATACTATCAGCTTTTATACTTTCGCCATAAGGATAATCGCTGAGTAGAATGAGCTAACCTCTTATATGGCTCGTTTGAAGGTGGAGGAGTATTGTAAAGAATATTGGTGACTGCTTCTTCAGCAGAAGGGGTTCGGGGGTTAGGGTTGACGAGATGCGGTAATCTTCTACCAGTTTTATGGATTTTGTCTACAGGCGAAACGGAAGTTTACAATCAATTTCGTCTTCTACTACTCTGCCTGATGTAAATCATGAGTCTACTATCATACTACTCACAATCTAAAGCACTTGTACTATCGTCAATTGATTTAGGAGCAGCAGGACCTTTAGCTTGAGCAGGTGCTGTCGATGAAGACCATCTAACGGCATTTCCAAGTGATGGTAATCTACCTCTTAAAGAGGAAGATAAAGCTCTAGCTGACATGTTGAGCTTTTTTTTTGATTGTAAATTAACTATGTATAAGAGATGTCAAGAGATATCTTACCTTACTTTTGATCCACTTCGGTTCTCCCGACTACTGCGTTTGACTTTTCCTGCCTTATACCACTTGCTTCGACTCATTTAACTTTTCTCAATTATTAGCACTTTGATTCCGTCTTCACTTCCTGGCCACGTGGGATACATGACCCCCATGATATGAGGAGTAAGAGAGGATGTCCGTTTATGCCACATGTCATGTTCTGGAGTGGAAATCACCGAATTAGTTCCGATCCGCAATGCAACAAATAAACGCTTTGACCCTATAAGTACCCTGAACATCATAATATGATATAATCCATTCGAACGCACTGTTTCATGTGAACAAAACAACATTACTCATTGGATTGTTTACTTGTTTATTTCGTTGAGTTCTATTTACAAACAATTAGTGCTTAATCACAAATTCAAACCCTTGTTGACTCATCCTTAAGAAAAGTAACAATACTATATCGGGAGTCAATTGATTTAATGTTACATCGGATGAACAAAGTGGCTTATATGATATTTCACTAATAATGTCCAGGCATCCCTTACAAACGCTTGGTTATCTTTTCTTTGAATACAGATACAGAAGTTGTCCATGTGTGGAGACGTTGAGACGTTGCCAAGTGAACGTAATCAATAGACAATAGGAATTAAATTGTTTGATCATGACGCTTTGACCCTATATATTTGTCTTATACTGTTATTGTGCCTTGTCAGATTGATTACGATTTTCAAGAACAAGAAGGAGGAACGGGGTTTTGTCTTTGTCACGATGAACTTGTCCCTCATCCCATTCCTTCTCATTAATATACTGACAAGTCATCCCCACTCTTCAAACGTATCCTTTTGTCTCTTCTTTTCCATATATCAATTTTATACTAACCAAATCTTTTATTGACGAGCCATCAGTCGAATTCCGATTCCAACTAAACCAACCTCTTCAAATTCACTCAACAAACGACGCTCTTTAACAGCACATCACATTCTTTCAACAAACCTAAACGAAAAAAATCAAAAACTCACTCGCAACTCTACTTAGAATACCTCAACTCCATTCACTTTAACAAAAGAAATTGAAAACGTTACAATAACATATTCGCAATGTTTGCTTCTACCGCTTCATACCTTCTCATCGCCGCTGCAGCCCTCCAACCTGTCTTAGCTGGTGTTTACATCACCGCCCCAGTATCTGGTACTCCAGCTACTGGTGGTCAAGTACTTGAAGTCAAGTGGGGTGAGTTCCATTCCCTTATTCGCTCAATACCCTCGCATTGTGCTTGAATTGCCCTCCTTGTTACCCATCATTATCCCGTAATTTGCTGTTATGCAAGTATGTTATAAAGTCCAAGCTAACGTTTTGACCTCTTCTAGCTGATGATGGTAAAACTCCAACTGTGGCATCTGTCGGTCCATGTTCAGTAGACATTTACACTGGATCAGTAAACAATCAAGTCAAATTACAAAACCTTGCTGCTTCAGTTGATGTATCAAAAACTTCAAGTATAAGCGCTACAATTGATCCTTCTATTGGTCAAGATGGTGAGCATTTCCTGATATTTCCTTGAACCTCAAAACATATCGCTCATTCATTTACCTAATCTAGATTCACACTACTTTATTCGATTCACTTCATTATCACTTAAATCAGAAACAAATTCACAATATCCATATGAAGCATTTTCAGCAATGTTTACAATAAATTCAATGACAGGTAAATTTGATTCAGCAACTTTAGCAGCGATTGATGCTGGAAATTCAACTTCTTCTTCCTCTTCTGCTTCTTCTGGATCTTCAGCTGTTTCAAATTCAAGTTCAAAAACTACAGCAGGATTAGCAGCTAGTGCATCTTCAAAATCTTCTGCATCTGCATCAACATCTTCAAAATCTACTTCAGCTGCTTTACCAATTAATGAAATTTTACCTGCTGGTTTACTTTTAGTAACTGCAGGTTTCGTTTCTTATTTAGTTTTATAAATAGTTATTCATGTTTCATTGGTTTTTTATAAAGACATATTATTTTATACCCATTATTCATTTTTCTGTTCTGAAAATTCCTTTTTATTGGTTAGATACCGCTGTTTTCTCTTATATACCCTCGACTCTTGTACGTTTAACGAACCTAGAAGGTTAATGATGCCCTTTTATGAAATATCAAGTATAACTCGCTTTACATTTACTATTCATGGCGTATATTTGAATGGAATAAACATGGCCACCGATAGCAATCTATATTCACTACAATTACCTCTTGATCTTAGTCCATTATTGTGCAGTAAAGAGATATACATAGGTCAGATCGTAAGAAAAGTACAAGAACATGAAAGGTCAATTACTTATGATACAATACAAAGTAGCGCTTGAATTAAGAAACAACATGATACACCACTTTCTAATTGAGAAATCTTAAAGCACCAAAAGCGATATTCAATATTGTACCTAATAGTATACCCATCTTAATTTATTATAAAACACCAAATGGTCAGCTATTCACCAAAAAATGGATTTCTAATTTCGAAAAATTCATCAAATATATAACTTACTTGCATTCTTTTACCGAAAACTTGAGAAGCAACAATTTCACCTAAACCAATTCCAATTCCTCCAGCTCTTATAAATCTCTCTTGAGCTGAATTTAAATTAGAATTAGAGTTTGTATTTGTATTTATATTTGTGTTTGTATTTGTTGTTGTAGTAGTTGAAGGTGGGGATGTAGGTGTTGTGCTCATTTCATTTCTCGTTGATTCGTTCAAATTCGCGTTTGCATCGGAACCTTCTCCAGAGGTATTTGTTGTTCTACGAGAGATGATAAGTGCTTCTGCTTCTGAATCGAAAAAATTAGGTAAAGGTGGTTCTCGAAAGAAGAACCATGGTATAATTGGAAATAAGAATCCAGTGAGTAAACCATGTAATATTGATGTATATAAACCTTCAGTAGTAGCTATATCAATGTATTGTGAAGTCAATTTATGCATACGACTTCATGATTAGGATATTGAACTGAATGAGAAGGTTAACTCACTGGTAGCTGTTTCGGCAGTAAGATCGCCTTCTATCCATTGTTCTTCTAAAGCCCTAGCATGTTCATCATCTAAATATAACGAAATGAGCATTTATAGTCATTCTTTCAGATCAAAGTCGACAGCCAAGGGAGAAACCGATCAAAGATAGTTAAAGTGACTCACTGACATCTCCTCCTTCCATACCTTCTGGAACTTCTTCACCTCTACTCTCATAGAATTGTCTTCTCATCGCAGCAACTTCATCAGCTGATAAACCAGCATCAAGTAAAACATCAAAACCTCTTCTTCTAGGTACAGTTGGCTGGAAAAATTATAATCATTTAATCAGTAAACACTCGCATTTATAATCAGAAATGACTGAAATGTTAATAAAATTAATTTACTTCTTCTTCTTCATTTGATGGCGTTTTCTCCTCTTTACTACCTACAATACAATGTAACCAAACTTTATCTTGTTCTTTCTCTTTAAAACCATTTTCTTTTGATTTATTTAAATCATCATTTGAATTAAAATTATCTTCTGTTAATCCTACATCTTTTAAAATATTTTCAACATCACCACCTACACCTGCAGCTTGTCTTTTAACTCTTTCTTCTAAAGATTTTAACCAAGGTAAAAGTAAAATACCATCAGTTAATAATCTACCTGAATGAATTAATCTAAGATTATAATTTTCTAAAGAAGGTCTAAGTGTTTTAATCTGTAGATGAATTCAAATTTATTAGTCAAAAAAAAAAGGATCAATATAGTGTATTAATTATTTATTGGATTTTAAAAAAAGAAATAAAGCTAAATATTGAAATTTTATTAACTCACTTGTTCTTTTAAATTACCAACATTTTCATAATTTTCTATCCAACATTGTAAATTACCATTACCTGTTAATTCACTTTCATTACTAAATATTATAATTATATTTCTACCTTTTTCTTTTATTGATTTATTATTCAAATTAATTTCATTAATTTCATTTTTTAATTCAATTTCACTTAAACCAGATTCTAAATCTTCTTCTTTTAATTTACCTTTACCTTTATCTTTTGAATTAATTGAAGATGATATTGGTATATATTTTCTTGTTGATAATCTCGATCTTGTAGGTGTTTGACTTGTATTGGAAGAAGAAGAAGAAGAAGAATTAGGTATAGGTATATGATGTATTGGTAATAAAGGTTCAGATTCTTTTGGCGATTTATTACTTGACATTGTTTTTATATTTTCATGAAGTAATGTAATTTCATTTATAATATGCCTTGAACTGTTTGTCGATTTTGTAAAATTACTTGCAAAGAAAGGAAAACCAAGATAAGTGAAGTCAAGGTTACAAGAATAACAAGTCAAACCTCGCATCTTCTTTTGTCATTCGATTTAACCGGTTATGACCGAACATCTCATCCGATTTACAAGAAACCTAATTGACTTAAGCATGGATTATAGCATATGATGAATGATACGATAAATACAACAATATAAAAACCATATGCCGAAGCATGGTTGAAGCTGATACAATGCTAAGTATAAGAAACAGGGAATTATGAAACAAGGTTTATAAGGATGATTAGACTATGACAGGAACATTGGCACTTGTATTTCCTATGCCGATCCCACTAACGCCTAATCCACCTGAGCTCATACTCGGTAATGCAACGGTTTTGGCGCCTTCACGAGATTGAGATAGAGAACTATCACCATCGTTTAAGGAAATACTTCGAAGGTCGCCATTACCATTACCATTGCCAAAATGGGGAATCTCAATATTGTTGATATTTCGTTGTTCTACCTTCTCTTGCGCTTCACTTGTTTGTTTTTCCTTTTCTTTTCTCCAATTAGCTTTTGCTTCATTAACCAATTTCAATTTCATACTTCGTTGAGGATTTGTAGGTCTAACTCTTGACGATCTAGCTTGATCAAGTCGGATGAGATCGGATGAGAATCCAGGTATACTTCTACCAAAGATCGTTTCTGCAGAAGCCACATTCATTAGCGATGAATCCCTCAATCATCGACGACCATGATCCGTCAGATCACAAAGAATACTCACCATATGCAAATTGCACATCCTTTCGGTCGATTGTATCACTCTTCCGATGTTTAGCCAGACTACAGCTGACTTGTGAGACTAAATCATTGTGTTCCTCCGCGAGTTGCAGCATGAGCTAAAAGTAAAACAGAAAAACATATTTCAGCCTTGACTTTCCAGAGCTCAGACAGCTCGAGAGGTGAGGAATAAGGACTAAGCAAGGTCGACTCACAGTTTCAACATCGTTATCAACGATCAAAGCTTTATCCACACTTTCAGCTAGATCCTGTATTTTCCTCTTTTTCGAACCTGGGAATCCGATCTCTCCTATCAGGCCATCGGGATCTTCAATCTCCGCTTGCGCGTCTTGAGCAGCTTCATCTAAGACTAATCTGAGACTATCCGGCATTCTCTCTAGCGTCACTTCTCCAAGCACTCGATTGATTCCCATCGTTGGTCTACCAGATGCCCTTACTGTATTGGTGAACGTATCTAATTTCGCTCTCAACAGAGCATCATTCTCCGGGGTTGGATCATATCTAGCTTTAGCGTACAATGATTGTGATTTATCAAGCTGAGGAATCGCCATATCTGAACTCTGCCTAATTTGATCTCCCATTCTCATGGAAGGTCTATTTATTCCGTTCTGATCGATTTGAGCTATCAACATTCCCGGTGTGATATTGGATGCGTTTACATTGCCATTGGGTATTTGCATTTGACCTTGAGCTCCAGGCGCAACCCCTTGAGGCAGTTGAGTTTGCGATGGGAAAGGCACATTCGGTTGCTGACCTAATTGCTGTTGTTGTTGCTGTTGTTGTAGAGTCTGCCTAGCAACATTTTGCATGGCTTGGTTTACAGGAATTCCCGATTGAATCATCCGCTGAACTAATTGAGCTTGGGCTTGAGCTGCCTGGGCTTGTGCAGCAGCTTGAGCTTGGGCTTGCTGAGCCTGCATCTGGAGCTGGTTTGCTTGAGGTTGAGGCAAGGGCGGACGTATCTGAGGTGAGGAAGTGGCCTGAGGAGTCTGACCCTGTCCTTGCATTTGAGTGGATACATCCTGAGCTTGAGCGATGTTGCGCTGTTTATTTGCTGGAATATGCAAGTTGGGAACATTAGGCTGGTTTTGATAATTTGGAGTACCAGGACCGTTTGTTGGTCGAGACTGCATAACAGGTGTACTTGGTCCAGCACCCTGAACAGGCATAGATTGCTGCATGCCCATATGGGGGCTCGATATACCTTGAGGAAGTTGTTGATTCATACCCTGCACTTGCCCTGCTTGGACAGATTGCATAGCCTGTGCTTGGTTTTGGGCGACTTGAGCCTGTTGGGCAATCTGCTGTACAGCGGCCGCCTGGGTGAAGCCTGCTACTTGATTCCACAGCTGTCGATATGGGGCGTTCTGTACTCCAGAGTCAGCCATACGGAAAACCCACTTCACGCACTTCGATTTGCGTCCGAAAAAAGGATGAAACTCACATTTTGAAAGGTAGCTTCCCTCGTTTGATCGTTCATCTGAGCCAGTCGCATGAGCACATTCCGTATGTTGGTCTGCTTTTCGGGTGGCATTTTTGCGGTAGCAGCTTGAATATTGTATTGAAGCTGTTGCATAACGGAAAATTGCGGCGCAGGAGGTCTGGGGGAGCCGAAATTAGGAGGCTGTTGATTTGGCTGAAGCTGGGGTTGTTGACCTTGTTGCGGCATTTGCTGTTGTTGCTGCTGTTGAAGATCCTGCATATTCTGCCCGTTCATCTGAGACCCCTGTTGAAGAATCTGGGGCTGCGACTGCGATTGCGCTCTGGCTAGGACTTGAGCTTGGTTCAAGTTCACCCCATTAAGCAGTTGAGCTTGATTCTGCATTGGTGTCCTTCCTTGACCTTGTATCTGTGCTTGCTGAGCAACTTGAGCTTGAGCAGCCGCCAAACGTTGGAGCTGGATTTGGTGCATCTGCTGTTGACTAACCTGAGGGGACTGCATCTGCTGAGCTTGTTGCTGCTGCTGCTGCTGCTGTGGCATCATGTTCGCCGGGTAAGGTTGTTGGAATTGAGCTTGCAAGGTCTGTTGTGGGAACCCTTGTTGTTGCTGCTGTTGTTGTAATGCAGCCATTTGTTGTTGAGTAGACAAGGGAAGTTGGATTCCGTTCATTATAGGAGTATGCTGCTGCTGTTGTTGCTGCTGTTGAACACCAGGAGGCAGTCCAACCGGATTAGCTAGCCCACTCTCGATAAGCGAGCGGGCATGATGAGCCTGGTATTGCTGAAGATGTTTCCTGCCATCCGGGCTGTTGATAAAGTTGTCGAACTGAATGATGGTAGCCATCGATGTACGAAAAGTGGGTGCACAAATGACATGCGAAGAACAAGAGGAAGGGTTGATTATCGTAAGCGCAAGAGAGCAAAGAAAGATCGGAAGCACACGAATACATATTGACCGAATTAGCAAGTACCCCTCAGACCGCATCCGCTCATTCTGATCATTATGCTTGACTCACCAGCTTTTCCTGCTCCGCTCCTAATTTTCCCGTCCTCTTCAGCTCCAACAACTTCGGAAAATTATCCATCAATGTCTTAATGCTACTGCCAGCTATGCCAGTATTTCTGTTATTGGGATTTGAGCTTGGCGACTGGCGTACCATCTGGGGCGAGGAATGCGGATGGTTTTGGGGTGAAGCGGTTGCAATAGATACGGGAGTAGGATGAGACATGAGAGGAGGCATGGTTTGTTGAGGAGTTTGCAATTGGGCCGGTTGTTGTTGTTGCTGCTGCTGTTGCTGTTGTTGAGCCTGAACAGCTTGCTGTTGTAGCCTTTGCGTCTTTTCTAACATCGCTGCTAGATGTTGTTGCTGTTGAGCGTGTTGTTGGATTCGCATTTGATCCTGATATGCCTATTTCATTTTTCGTCAGCTTTACGAAGCGATATATTAGTCCATGAGTAATGGAAAGGAGGATATCAGGGGTTGGCCGGCCAGAAAGTAGGGCGGCAGAGTGATAATGAGACATGGACAGGATAAGGAAAGGGGCGCAGAGGCAGCTAAATCAATTATGTACAAGTCAAAGGTGGCAAGACCGAGACCCATGTGCGATGGACATCACCGTGAAAGGGAGGAGAAATTAGAGAGAATATGAAGAATGCTAGGCAAATGCTGTTATATCATGTCGATGTAATGACGACGCCCTACTTACGGCTTGATTCTGAGGATTCATTTGTTGTCCCTGCTGCTGCTGTTGCGATTGCATCTGCTGCTGCATCTGCGGATTCTGTGGTTGCTGCATCGGCATTGGCATTTGCTGTGATTGCTGTTGCATTTGCTGTTGCTGCATTTGAGGTTGTTGCTGTTGTTGCTGATTTAGCATATTCTGATTCAACATCGTATTGGGAGCTGGTTGATTAGGTTGCGATGGAATAGTCTGTACTTGCTGATGTTGCTGCATAGGTTGTTGTTGCTGCTGAGATTGTTGTATGGGAACATTATTTTGAACTCTCTGTTGTATCTGCTGTTGCTGAGGCTGTTGATTTGGAGTGTTTGTCGTATTGGAATTGAGAGCTACAGCATTATTCCTCATGAGAGTTGACATTTTCTGCCTAAACACTTCATTCCTCTTATCATCGGGCATTTGTCTTTCTGCATCTGTTAACAATTGAGGAAATTTGAGTTGAAGTTGTTGTAAGTTGAAAGGAGATAGAGCTGCTAATGTAGCTGTCATATTTGGATTGGAGTTACTTTGATTCGCCATTTTGTCTTGATATTTTCCAATTTCTATATCAAGCTATTGATTTGGTGTTGATCTCAGATTGTGCAAACGTTCTCTTCCAACAAGTCACGGATAGCTTTCAGATGCCCCTAACTTTCTTCTGTGTTGCGAATCCCTGCTAATGTTGTAACCTCCTTTGGTTTTCTGAGCCTACAAATACCGCAATCCTACAAGCTCAGATTACTACCTCCCCAATGGTGGAATCGACGAAAGTGGATGTACTATCTTTGTTGAGTAAATGATTGGTATAGTCAGACAAGGAGAAGCGAGAATGATGTTGAAAAGTGGAAATGATCAGAGAGTTTAACAAGGTTATTGTGATTTCATCGGTGGCACTGTCCGATAACCGGTTTCAATCGTCGTCACTTTTTACCCAGAATTCTTAAGAACTTCTTTGAATGCGTACTATGTTGTATATGAACAAACCTGTGATGAAGAGAGCATATGAGAATGCTGCAAAGGAAATGTACAGTGCCGCGTCGTGAGAACGGAATGAAGGCTTGCTCATAGGAACGGCTCCTCACAATTTTGTCATCATGTAATGTAAGACAGAAGCAGGCATTTGATGAAAATCGCAGATACAGCACCAGAAGACTGGGAGTCTTTTGAATCAGTGCTGCACGTAATTGAAGAGAGCAGAATGTATCCCCCAAAGATCTGGAGGCGCAAGGAAATCTCCGTCGTTTCTGTCATAAATCTGGTCCGAACAACAACGCATTATATCACAAAACCAGACTGCATCCTTCATTGTGGATTTTGCACTCTTCTGTCCCAGCATGCCATTTATCGGGGACAGGGAGTCGAGATGGGTTTGAATGATATTTTCATGCTGATCGTTATAGGGTATATTATATGAACACGTCTGATTTCCCCTTCACTCGAATGCCTTTCGGTGTCCCCAAACAGAGTCGCGCCTTGCTGGCCTTCTTTCTATAAGTCTTCCAAAGCGGAAATGTAAAGTACTGTCAAGTTCTCTCGTAAGTATCGCGCTCGCCACTTGCGAATGATTGTAGACTCACCATTGTTCCCTCGAAGGAAACAATCACCATATTCTGCTGTTTTCCTTCCGTTCGCCCACTCTTCTGTGTCTTCCAGTGCTACATTCATGTAGCCGTCCAGACATGTTAGAAGACCTAAGGCATTGAGATGGTCAGTCATAGTTGCGCCAGAAAGTCACACAATGTAGCAGTCGAACATCCAATCGAAGAGAAGTTCATCTAACAACACCTCGGTGCAAATCTTGACAAATGAATTTCACTCCAGAAGTACACCCCTCTTTCGATGTGTAGTTCGAGCCTTAAAGCACGCGTCTTTAGGAGCTAGGTTTTTCATACGAACCACCGATGTGTGATGAGTTTGAAAGAATCCATACACTTACCATGATAATCTACTCCGCTCCCGATTTTGACTTTCACCCTTTTTCCGACTATATTTTTTAGGAATTCGGATGGCGATCCAGCTGGAGCAGCAGCTTCTTCAGGTTGTGGTGATGCAGAACTCATCGTATTGTCTTTAGCTGCTGCGATTTCAGAGAGCGACGGTATATTGAGCTGGATCATTTCTCACAATGGACATTTAAAGGTCGGTACCGGATATTTATAATAACTATTCTAGGCTTGCTGACATGTCTTCCAAAAATAGGCACGACGGGCTGAGGCGATATGTGGAAAAACATATTCCGTGTATGAGGTGCTTCAGTTCTTATTGTTCACAATACCGACTCACTCTTTACATATAGGCCATTCAAGCAATACTCATCCACCGCAAGTCAGCATCCCCGTCTAGATTCCCTTCTAGACACATTCGGCGGTCGACGGTCGCATCACCAAACGACTTACTTTAGGAAACAGCGTCTGAACGAAGACACCTAGGGTTTTCTTCCCCTTATCTCTCCCTCAAATATTGATCATCAGCCGAAGTGGACAGAGCTGCGATGAAGGTTCCATCAGATCGACACTCCGACTCATCGTATGCCCCTTATAGCGTGACGTCACCCAGATCCTTCCAACAACCAGCGCTACCAAATAGACCTTCAAGCTCGAAAAAGTCGCAAGCCCCACCACCTATCAAGACTGAAGATTCTACTTCTCAGTATAAAGTCGCAAGGGCTATTTCATCATGTACAAGGTGCAGATCAAGAAAACAAAAGTGTGATGGAAAATTGCCTGCTTGTTCAGCATGCGAAAGAGCAAAGGTAGAATGCATCGGATTCGATGCGATAAGTAAAACCAATATCTCCAGAAAGTGAGTCATCTATTCGCACTTTTGTTGATAAGCCATACGTGCAATGTGAATGATTCTGATCAAAATATTGCTCGTAGCTATCTACATTCACTCGAGCAGGAAGTGACTTCGCTACGAGCTCAGGTAGCTGCCCTTCAACAGAACGATCCGATTGGACGAACCAAGAAAGACATAGCTGCCAATGCTTCCAGCGCGGTCTCTTCTTTCAGGTCAGAATTCCCCATTGATCCCGCATTAATGCACGAAGATGGTACTGCATCAGTGATGAGAAGTCCTCTCGAATCACCCAGCTTGTATGGGCCCGGCTCTTCGGTAGGAGGATACACTCATCAACGCCGACATTCAGATTATCCCTTCCCCTCCACACCTCTCAGCTCAGACACACCTAGATCTCCTTACCAGCGACATATTCCCGGTCATGGTCATGGTCATCATCAACACCATCATCATGCCACCGGTCAAACCGTTGGAATCCAATCTACGAGTTTGACAAGGATGGTTCACGATGCAGCTTATCGTACAGGGCACGCATCCAATTCCATTGCGACTTCCATAAACCCATCTGTGGCAGGATCAAACAGTGATAAAGGATCGAGCATCCACGGCGGATCAACCGATTCGCCTATCATGCCTACCAACCTCGATTCTCAGTTGAACAATCACAGCAATGACGGAAGCAAATCTTCTCCCGAGACAGTGCTTACACCGAGATCATCAGCTATACCTATCCCTAATTCGCGAAGACAACCCTCTGCTTCGCCTTTGGCCAATCCAGCTCAGCTTCTTTCGTCAAGTCTAAGTAGTGTGGGTAAACCCAAGAGGAGGACTTTTTCAATTCCCCCTCTTCCCCCTCAACCTGCAGTAGAAAGGCTAGTTGCTGCTTATGTGGACTTCGTTGGTGTAACTGGGCCAATCATACATATTCCCTCGCTGGGTAAGCAATTGATGAAGATCAGAGAGGGCACAGACGTTGAAGAAAGCGACATATTTGTGGTCATGATGGTTTTAGGTAAGTCGGCCACTTGTACGATCTAAACTACACGAGAGAAGCTGACCTGCTCAAAGCGTTGAGCACAATGGCCTCATCTCGGTTTGTCGAGCCTCCAGATGACTTGAGAGCATGTTCAGAAGCGTTCCATTCCGAAGCAATGAAGCATCTTGATGCGGTGTTCGAAGAACAGAGTTACGGTGAGTACCCCACTGTCAGAGATGGTAACAATGCTGACCAATAATATGGTCAGTCGGTCTACAAGCTATCCTCTTACTGGTATGGTACTCACTCCTCAACCCCGACAAGGGATCGATTTGGTTCCTGGTTGGCCTTGCAACGAGGACGTGTGTCGATCTAGGATACCATAACGAGCATAACACGCAGGTTGAACAAATTGACTCGCTTGAACTAGACATGAGACGAAGACTGTTTTGGTGTACCTACAAGATGGATAGATTGTTATCGCAAAGTCTGGGCAGACCACCCAGTATTCCCGATGGATTCATCAATGTCCCGGTAAGTCTCCTAACAATGGCTTGCCCAGCCACGATGGTTGCTGATAAGCACGGATGTTAGCTACCGTCATCAATGCACGATATCGATATCCATCCGAATCATTACGGCCCCCTCGAAGGGGAAACTTGCTCGTATAAAGCCGTTTTCCTCCATACAACAAAAATGAGACAGCTTCAATCGGAGATTCTCTTCAATACGTATGGTGTCCATGGGTCGACCGGTAGATTGCCCAGCGAGGAATGGAAGCAAGACTGCTTCGACAGATTAAAGACTTGGTTAGCTGAAGCGCCCGAACCAAGAGGTACTGTGTCCACCGAGGGCTATGCGATCAGTTTCCACAGTGAGCTTTGACATCTTTTGTAGATGTAAGATTGATAGCTGATAATAGTGTACACTAGACTCCTGCTTGCTACTCTTCCGGCCGTCGCCTGGATCACCTCGACCTGGTCGAAGCGCTCTATCGACAGTTCTGACGAGCTCGAGTTACGTAATTAGGATATATAGGAGGATGCAACTGAACAACAGAATCAGCTGGTTGTGGATGACGGTAAGCCTGACTAGTCTCTGTGTGCTAGTGCTCAAACAAGCTGACACATGCGTCCATGCAGAGCCACTTCTCATTCATGGGCGGTCTGTCCTTCCTGTATGCCTACTTTAACCTTTACTCTATGGGTGGTGGATCAGATATACCTAGTATCGAAGATGCCCTGATGGTCATTGACTCCTGCTTAAGTGTACTGGAGTTCTTGTCGCGTAAGTCGTAAGGCGCCAAATGTGATTATCTAAGCTGATTACCATTCTCAGCGCGGGTTCCATCAGCCTCAGAGTGTCACAATACAATGCAAGCTCTGTCTCAAGCTATCTTTGAGCAATTATCAAAGCTTGATCCACCACCTACAATGAATTCTTCGTCTTCTTCTCCCGGTCGAGGTCTTCTGCGAGGCGCTCCAATCTCCTCATCTCGGGAAGATCCATTACCTAATGAAGCATTCCCGACGCCTCTTCCACCTGTAGCACTACCCTACGAGCTTTCGTTATTGGATAACCTATTCAGAAACCCGATGGCATCGCATAACAAAGCTTCAGAATACACATCTAATCAAAAATGCAGAAATAAGAAGAAGAAAGAGCATGAACAAGTCAATGTAGATTACGGAGGTGTAGGCAATTATGGACCTCCGGCTGCATCATCTCATTCTCACAGTCATGGTCACGCTCATAGCCAAGGAGGAAATAAGGGATATCCTCCAAATGCTTTCCATCACACAACTGGTGAACAAATCAGACGTTCTTACCAAGGTAACGACAATCCAAATGGAGTAGAAGGTAGAAGAAATTCGGATTTAGGTGATTATTCAACAGCAGCAAGTGTATTGGGTCCATATACTTTAGCAATGGGATTAGGTCAAAGTGGATTTAATGGTGTATCGTCAACGACGAACGGATCATCGATATCAATGAATCAAAATCAAAATCAAAATCAAAATCAAAATCAAGGTATCTCTCAACAGCAACAACAAGAAATAAATTCAAATCAAACTCCAACTTTTGCTCAACCTTCAATTGCACAATCTTTAAATGCAAATGCGAATATAAATGAAAGAGATTTACCTATGATCAATGGTTCAACTGAAAACTCTGATCAAAATGGATTTGATTTATTTAACTTTTTGATGGATGAAGATGGCTTGGGAGGTAATGGATTTACTGCCTTGGATGTACCTTCAGATTTCTCTTTATGGAGTTAAATCTATATTTCCAGATCTTCAAACACTTCATTTGATGACGATTTTATATGATATCTTCAATAATATAATTCTAATTTTTGTCATTTTAGTTTTTGTCATTTTTTGGGTAATCAGGTTAGATATAGAACTTCAAGTTGTCTTTTCCATATCTTGTAGATTAACTTAGGGTGTTATGTTCATTCGGTATTACAGGATGTTAAACTGCCTTAGTCTGATATGAGGGTTTTGTATGCAAGTTCACTTGAGAATATTCAGATCAATCAGAAGAAAACTCTGCATAATTTGATATTCATGCTGATAATAACATCATCTGCCCCATTCAGCTGGATCCCATTCTTCCCCTGAATCGCCTTCTCCCCATATATCATCTGGCACTTGATCACCTGGTACAGGTATAACACCTTCTCTTCCAGTCAATCTAGCTATACGCCTTGATAATCTTTCATATGCATAAATTTGAGGATGTATTTCGGCGGGATACCAACTATATTTATATAAGTTAAATAGCTTTATTAGTGCTTTCTTGCTCTCCCAAGAATGAACCCAAAATGACTTACTAATTCACAGCAACGACTATTCCAGAATCCCCTTCTTCCTGCTCTACTCGATGCCACCAATTAGCAGGCAGATATAAGGTTTCTCCTTCGCATAATTCAACTCGAAGTGGCTGGATGCGCGAGGGGAATTCAGTTGACGATACCCATGGTATTGGATATGCGGAATCTTCATCAGGTACAGGTGTCAGGTGCCCAGAAGGAGAACGCTGTAATGTTGAGGGTTTATGAAATTGTTCTATCATTTATTAACTATCAGCTATTGAACTTATATCTGATCGCAGATCACAGCTAACGGTGCAACTTACGATCAAGCCATAAGCCTTCAATAGGCGATATCAATGTAAATATCTTTTTACCAGCTAAAACATGATATATATTCTCGTATCTACTGACTTTCGTTAGCTTTATATGTGTGAAAGTTCGAAACGACAGACACTAACGGGTCGTGATGTAAAGAGGTTGTACTTCTCTTATCCCCGATCCAGAGGTTCACAGCCTCTGCCTCAGATCCTATATCCAAGATCAGCTGAGTATTCTCACTCAATATGCTAATTATACGAGTACATACCTGTAGCGTCTTTCATCCAACCTATATCCTTTTTGATATACTTCTGAAAAGAATCTAACTCCGGAGGACCGTATGGACGAGGTGTTGAACGATATATGTTTCCATCTTGAGATTGAAGGTAATATGCTTCTTTGAAATCTTCGTCCAAATCAAATTTAGCCATTGATCAACTCCAATCAGAAGAGATGCCGTTTTTGGAAGCTGACTTACCGTTTGATCGGTTGCTCAGCTTAGAAATAAGATTCGACATGGTCATCTTCACATCTAAAGCTTTTACAAATGTGGTACTTCCATCTCCAAGTTCTCTCACAGAATCAGCTAAACTATCTTACAATTAGCTCGAGCGAACGATTGATATCCTAAGGGCTTACCCGTCATCCGTTATGGCAACGGTAACTTCATTATTCCCAGATATACTTTCGTATATTTCCGTTTTTGTCCAATCGTTTCCTTGAGCTGCCTCAGACAATGGAGAAAAACCTATCTTATTACGTATCAGTTTTTTTCTGTCGATTGTAAGATCGAGAGACGAACAAACCATGTATTACTGACGGGTGAGCTCTGTGAATCATTCTCAGAGCTTCAAGCGAAGACGGAGGTACATCATAATTGGTAACTCCATGTATTTGTAAATCTTGAAATTTACCTTGATCAGCTTTTCAATTGGCGATGCAAAATTTCTTCAGAAGACATACCTCTATAATCGTCTAAAAGCTGTTCTAGGGCATTTTCCAGTATCTCTATCCTATTCGTCTCGACCATGACGGTGATCTCTTATTTGTCATTGTCTAAAGACAGATATACGAAGTTCATTTTAATGCACAGAAGCATCTCAAGCACTGACTGAAAGCTTGGATTTTAAACCGGTTACCCCGCATGAAGCAATGAGTTGTTTGTGGGGTGAGCCCACGACCACGTGCTTCGATGATTATGAGCTGAAGAGATATCATTTTTGGTGGATTGAGCTTTCTTTTAAGCTAAAATTATGTTTCATGAAGATGCACACCAGCTCCAGCTAACCGCAAAGGACCAGCATTCGGCAAATCAGTGCTCAACCAGGACTCGAATCTCGATGACTTCCTCAATTCTGACATCCCCTTTCCTCAGTCTAAACACAATTGACACTATTCTGAAGTCACCTAACCCAATTCCCGCAGAACAAAAAATCCAACTATTAGAAGCGAAGATACACTTATTGGTTTCGACTCTACCATCTTTCATAACAAAGGCCTCTGACAAGCAACCAGACGATATTGTCACAGAGCGAAAATCACATGATGAAAGGACTGGAAAGGTGATTGCAATTGATGAAATTCGGATTGAGCTAGGTCAGACATACTTAGAGCAGAAAATACCGGATTATATCAAGGCTGAAGTGGAATTTGGTATTGTCGATACAGATTGTAAGAATGTCTTAAAGCGTATGAAGAGAAAGAAAGATATACATATGACATCGCAAGATGAAAACTTGATTAATCCGGATTTGACGAACAAGAATATTTGGAGGGAAATCGACGAAACTTGGATAATGAGAATTAAAACGCTTAGAACAAGTGCATTGGAAGGGATGATCGGAGTTGAAGAAGGCTTAGGAAGGATCGCAAGGGCTGAACGTTGGAAGAAGGCAATAGCGGAATTGAGGTGAACCCAGGTTGATTGACGGGATAACCTTTTCATGGGTGAAATAACGATATATAATGATTTGTGAGAAGTCTAACTTGCTATTTACGTGCTACAAAGGTGTCCCTCATTGACTATAATTATATCAGCACCCTTGACTAACCCAACGCATTTGTCTCATTGACCTAATTGCCTATACACCATCCACGCAGCTACGTTCTTCGCGCTTTGAGCGGTATTCCTGATACCTTCGCCAATCCTACAAATACATTAGCCTTTTCTCGCATCAAAGCCGAGCTGCAGAGGTAAGGGACTTGCCATTTTTCCCCATCTAGATCAATAGCTGTACAGACGACTTTCCATCTCTGTCCTGGCATCGGTTGTTTGACGTAAGACGGCCTGGAACCTGATCCTCTAATCCATGGATGCTGTGATAAAGCTTGAGGCATACCTACTGATTTTCGATCTTCATCTTTCCATTCTTCAGGTATGATCAATTTTACATTTCCAGCTGGAAGTTCGATCAATATCTTGGTTTGTTCTTCCAATAATGTTGCGTATATCCATTCACAGCACGGTGTGAGAAGGGGGACAAGCCATGAAATTAGATAATCATATGCTTGACCTTTGGTCCGTTTTGCTGGCATGTTAGACTTGCTCGATGTGACTGTTAGGTGATTGGTGGTTTCTTTTAGCTGTGTACTGATTTTTGAGCCTATGGTAGCTGCAGGGGTGTGGGAATTTGATCGTTGAATGGCACTTGAAGATGATTCCGAGTGAATCTGTTGACTATCTTCCATCGATTTGGCATCGCCCGACAAGGGTTTCACTACAGCTGATGTAAGGGAAGTCTTGCTAGTTGCAGTAGTGATCGCGGTCGTCATCATCACACTAATCATGTCTTCCAAATCAGTGATATGGGAGACTTTAGGTACACTACCAATCTTATTAGAACCAGTCAAATCGATGAACGAGCTTTTATCTACTTGTGGCGTAAATATTTTAGGCTCAATTGCAGGTTGGAGACCCTTTGGAGCATTATCATCAAAATTGGCTTCTTCGATACCTTCTACCAGCTCTTCGTCCTTATTCAATGTTGTGTCGTCTTGACTTGTTGATTCTAGATCTTCGTTGTTGGGAGGTACACCTTCTTGATATTCAATGACACCTTCTTCGTCAATGAATAAATGACTGCCAGGACCGTGACTCAGGTAGCTATAAAAGACTCCTGCAATCCAAGCTTCCAACACTGACGCTTGGATCTTTTCAGATGATCGAACGTATTCAAGAGACTCCTCTCGAGCATTGATTAGCTGAGGAAGGTTGTAGAAAACTGATATTTGAGCCAAAGTAGCATTAGAAACCAGATGATCTCGGATGATCTACGAAACAAGACACTCAGTTGTCAGGACAGCTCAGTAAGTCAATGCTACTCAGTCCTGCAGCTTAAGAGGGGACAAGCGGTTTTTCGGGTCGCTCCAAACGACAAGATATTCGTATACTCGATTTGGATTGTAGGCAAGCTTGGGGGACTTACGGCTGCTCCGCCCTGTCTTAACCAGGGGTACATATCATTTATCAAACCAGAAGCGATTGACTCTGTCAGGAATACATGTCAGCTTTCAGTCTGCCTCATATTGATACGAAAGTGAGGGATTGTTTAGCTGACTGACCTAATAATCCATCACCGACATGTTCTAATTTCTCGTAATCGACCGCTTTCTCGTGATCGTCATCAGGCTTAGCCAAAGCCATCACGCTTCGTCTGTTCAATTGTTGAACAGATACATGAGTGATTACTTGTCTATATAGATGTTGGTCTTTGATATTTGGAAGAGGAGGTAAAGGAAATTTAGGAAGAGGGGGAAGAACGAATGAGAATAAGGAATTATTACCGTTTTCAGAAACTTGGTATCGCATCTTCAGAAGATCAAGATTGTTAAGAGATGTTGATATTATGGCTTAAGCGATATGGAGAGAGGTTTTGGGATTTGTAAGAAGAAGAAAAAAGTGAGGTGACAGCAAGAAGAACATCCAGGCTCACGAACAAAGCTGAAGCCAGTCTCAGCAAGTCTACGAAGTATGATCAAGAGATGCACGGTTCCTCTTCGAAGTGCTGCTTCACCGCCTTTCGATTATGGCGTCGCATCCCAGCGACTATGTGTGGCGGTTTCAGATGCTGTATTCCAACCGCTTTCTCGACTCATCCGGACCTAAAAATGTAGTTTACATAGAATAAACAGATGATAAGATCGAGTTCAAATTTTCTCGATTGGTCATAAAGACATTCTTCTCTGTCAAGTCTGTTCTACATCATATCTCTCCTTAATCGAAGAAATCAGACCTGTTCACCTTCTTTTATAATACCTATAGCCACACATACTTTCCTAGCAGCCACATTAGCCGCTAATCGCTTATTGAATCTAATCGCTTCTGCTGACCTATAGCACCGATTCATCCGAAAGTCAGCTTTCTAACTATAAAATCTGGTTGAAACTCAGGATCTTCGAAGAATTTACCATATCTTTCCATCCAGATCTTTAGCTTCACAAATTACTTTCCAGGGTATAATCGCCCAATTGCCTTCAATTTTTGTGGATTCGTATTTCGCTTTTGATCCTACAATCTTCCCAGAAGTATGTAAATTGAATTTACCTAAATTTGACTTGAGATCTTCTAATGCCCATTCAGGTGAGATTGGATATACTCGAGGGAAATATTTAGGATATATTGCTTGTATTCTTAGTGCTTCGAATTTTAGTTGATCAATAGTAAATTTTGTTAATTGAAATAATAACGGTTTGAGAAATTCATAAACATATTCGAAAGCTTCTCCGCGATTCGTTGATGGGGAATCTGTTGCCGATATGTAGCTTGGATTGTTCGAAGAGCGGACAGACACTGGAGAGTGAAGGAGAAGTGGTTGACTACTGAGATTCGTCTGGACTATTGATTGATATAATGCGCCGATGTACCCCTTGAATATGGAAGCTTGAGTCATCTGAAGACATTTCATATCGAATTCTAAGGAAGGGTCGTGGTCGAATTTGAACTCTGTATAAAGATTATATCCAACCGATATTTGTGATATAGTTTGACTACATCTTAGGTGCTTCTTGATAATCTGTACTCGACATATTATTGAATTTGAAAGCTGGACACGGATTGATGCAACTTACTGATGCGATTCCTTCACTAAAAGCAGGATATTCATCTTGAAGAAACACTACGACCACAGTTCCTAAGTAATGAACGTTAGCTTCCATGAGAACGAGAAGATGCGCAAGACCTTATTATACCTAGAAGAGTTGCTCCAATGTAAACTAGATCATCAAAACTAATCTTAGAGTCACCCAGTACGATCACACTTGCGTTTCCTTTCTTAGCCCAAAGCTTAGTGGTCATTTTACAAGATGGCATATGATCGAATAAGATTGATTGAAGTGATTCATTAGAGATCGGTGGTAAAGGAGGTAATATGAGGTCTGGTAGAGCAGGAAGAATGAAGGAATTTAGTGCGTTAAGCTCTGTTTCAGGAGAAATTTGTGGTGTCATCCTGTATCAAGATCGTGTCTTTGTTCCGAGATGATTAAGAAGTCAATATTTGTTTGGCTTCAAGTATTGTACAGCATGATCATTAAATATGAGTAAATCTGGGCCCAAGTAGCCTGGATCAACATCATAAGACTCAATCCGATCAGAATAGCACGGACCACTTAACAATACAAAGTTAATGCGGATTTTTGGGAAACCCGCACAGACGATATAATTGACTTTCTCGTGCGTACAGAGGACTAGGTCATAAGATATGGAAGCAAAGTGGCACGGATATGACGGTGCGGACCAAAATATCGACGTCTCGGAGTAAAAAAATATGCACTCCATTGAGATCATATGGCAACGCCACAAGAGTGCAGCTCTCATTCGTTTACATTCATGACTCTATTCGCCATATCCACTGTCCAAGCATGTGTAGTCTCCGCAAATTGCTCCGTCCTACTCGTACTTTTCCGCCAAGACGAGCCCAACATCAAAAGATATCTCAAGGCAATGACGCTCTTCCGACGCTCGCCGTATGTTATCACTAACATCTTCAAGGTGTAGGAGCCTTTCTTCGAACATGACCCAATGTCCCATCAATTGCGTCTCAAGTGTAAGTTGGTGACCCCTTCCCCTGTTTTGAAAGCCTGATCTGATCTAATGTAGGCTCAGAAAAGATACCTCTACTTGGAAGTTGGTCTCTCTGAGTAACGACATGGTACCACACGATTCGATCGAAAAGTATTGTTGACTTGATATGGAATATGAAGTCATTGAACATCAGCACCTTAGCTTTGTCAGATCCCTTATTCAACACACATGCTTGTGCGGTCACTAATTGAATCAACGTTACATTTTGTACACATGTATATGATTATACGGAAATAGATTATGATCAAGTTTCTGGCAGACAATCTTCAAAGATAAGTATAGAATCCGGTAAATCCAATAAAAAACGCATCGTCCATATGTCAATATCTACAACGACCTTATGATTCCCTAATCCCTCCTGTTGATCGTTTCTTCTGATATTTTAATATCCAAGGATGTACCAAAACCTCTGAAAGAGCAAGTCTATCTTCGGGAACATACCGCAATAACTAGAAATATCAATGATGATATTAGCTGTGCGACCAAGCAAAATCAAAATGCTACATACCCGTCTGATTAGATCAGCAGCTTCAGGTGAAACACTATCCGGAATGTGCAAATCAACATTCCTTATTCTTTTATACGTGGCGGCATGTCCAGACATATCCTGTGTACTTTTCATCAGCTCATATGCTGAATGGAAGTAAGTGTTTGATGGCTCACCTCGAAAGGTGGACCTCCAACTATGAATTCATAACACAATACCCCTAATGCCCATAAGTCCACTTGAGCCGTATGTTCTTTACCTTCTATCATCTCAGGGGGAAGATAGTCGAGAGTACCGCATAATGTATTACGTCGATTCGATGGGGCATGCTATCATACAGATGATCAGAAAGTCCTTAACATCTTACACTAATACAATCAGATATACTCACGACACTCCAACCGAAATCTGCAATCTTCAATTCACCTTTCAACCCTATTAACAAATTTTCAGGCTTGATATCCCTGTGCATAACGTGTTTCTTGTGTAAGTATGATAATGCGTCTGCCATTTGAGCGATATACTGGGGAAAAGAGGCATACAAGTCAGCTAACTTGGAATTGTCCTCCGTCAACAACTAGCTTACCCTGCTACTCCTCTTTTCATCGAATTTACCCAGTTTACTCAATTGCTTATAAAGTTCACCTTTCATAGCAAATTCCAAAACTAAGAAGATCCGTTTCGAGTCGTGAAAGTAACCGTATAGTCGAAGGATATTTGGATGTCTATCATGCAAGTCAAACAATCAGTCATTATATGTAAGATTTGATGACAGTCAGGTAAGCTAAACAAACCTTAGGTTTTGTTGAATCTCAATCTCTCGCCTTACTTGTTTCTCCACTTTGCCTTGTACGATTTCAGCCTTGTGAAGACATTTTAATGCTACGATGAAGTGTGGTGGTGCTTTTGTTCTAGCCAAGTAAACTCTACCAAATTTACCTTTACCAAGTGGTCGACCAATCTGAAATGCTGGTAAGGAAAGGGGTATCCCAGAGCTGGATTCACAACCCTTCAATTTCGGCGACTGCATCGTTCAAGATAGAAATGGCTCACCTTCCACTATCCATTTCTAACATTTTAGCAGATTCACCAGTAACAATCTCTTTCCCCTCTAGATCAGCTTCCAATCCACCATCATATCTACCTAAATCTAAACCTTTACTTTGACTTTGAGAAGTATGAGACGTATGATTATGTGAAGTAATGGGATGTTTGGGAACATTAGGATTGATAGAACTCGATAATGCTCTTGAAGAAGTGGAATGTACTGGACCATGTAATCCATGAGCGGTATGTTGTTTTATCTTACCAGCTGGTGAAGAAGTAGTTGATTTAGGTGGAATAGGAACGTTTATACCTGCTAATTTCAATAAAGGTCCTCTTTGAGATTCACCATATCCGTTAGATGAGGTTGACATCAAGCCTGTATTTGGCGGTCTAACTAAACCTGGGTTCATGTATTTTTTTAAAACTGGAGGTAATCGATTTTGAGAATGATTGTTTGTTGATCTACCAACAGGAGAAGGTGATGCAGGACCACCTCCGTTCAATGATAAACCTCCCATCATACTTGATAATGGTTGTGACATCTTCAGTCGTTCGCCTAAGTACTCTGACTTTCTGCGCAGAGCTGGTGATGAGAATTTACGCTTTGTTTAAGGTAAATGATATTGATTTATAGATATAAGATGCTTTTCAGCTTATTTATCAATTTCAGGAAAGGAAAAGCAGCCGCGCTTCACCAGAAGCAAAACAAACAAACATGCCAAATACAGGCGCGCCAAGTAAAGCATAACTGTTACAGAAAGACTCGTGCCTATATTTGCCGCTTTCTACAGCTTCATCCGGCTGAAGATGTTCGAAGGATGCCGAAAGCGTTAACTTTTTCGACATCATCGATTCTTTTTACAAAACGTTGTCATTTCGAGATATAGGACAGAATCTATCACTTCACCATTTGCACTAGATAGCCCTTAGATCGCCGGAGATATTACTCAAAATGTCCCGCAGAGATGTTGGAAGAGTAGTAATGGATGGTAAGTGGTTTCATTCCCAGAGAACTACTTTAAAAGTGACCTCTAACCTTCTTTGTCATTTAGTTGCGTTCTTCGCTGCATCACAAATGGCTCTTTACTACGCATTAAGATATGTCCTCTCTTCTTTGGATGGTGGTCCATCAAATTCAGCTTCATCTAAAAAAGCAAAAGAAAAAGGAAAATTACTTTTATCAGAAACAGGTTTAAGTGAAAAACAATTATCAGAATTAGAATTAGATGAATATGAATCAACAATTGCTTCGGAAATTGTACCACCTTCAAAAATAGATGTAACTTTTGATTCAATAGGTGGATTAGATGAAATTATAAATTCATTAAAAGAAACTGTTATTTATCCTTTAACATTTCCTGAATTATTTGCAGCTGCTTCTGGAGGTGGATTATTATCTGCACCAAAAGGTGTTTTATTATATGGACATCCAGGATGTGGTAAAACAATGTTAGCTAAAGCTTTAGCTAAGGAAAGTGGAGCTACTTTTATCAATCTTCCTCTATCCAGTTTGTAAGTCAGCTGATGAATCGTTTGAGCCCATTTGTCTGAGAACAGAAAGAACTGATAACTCTGCTCTAGAACGAATAAATGGTTCGGTGAATCGAATAAATTGGTGGCTGGACTATTTTCTCTAGCTAAGAAAGTGCAACCTAGTATAGTAAGTCAATAGAGCATACCTCTTATGTACCTTGTTGACTGACTTTTGCGTCTCTGAAGATATTCATCGACGAGATTGATTCTTTGTTCCGAGAGAGATCAGCGGGAGATCATGAAGTAACAGCAATGATGAAGGCAGAATTTATGACGTGAGTGGGAATTTATCAGTGGTTTAAGGGGTGTAGCTAATCCTGCTGTTCAGATTATGGGATGGTTTAACGTCGGGCAAAGACACCCGTATATTGGTACTTGGTGCAACCAATAGGCCGAATGAGTGAGCTAATCATTCGCAGTCTACTGCAGCTAGAAAAGACAATCAAGCTAACAGGTCGAACATACAGCATCGATCCCGCAATACTACGACGGATGCCTAAGCGGTTCCCAATTAGATTACCGAATTACGAACAGCGTATAAAGATCTTGACTTTGGTTAGTCGCTCTACTGATCACCCTTGCAGGTTGTTGTGCCTCAGCTGACATCTTGCCTGTGTAGATGCTCGCCCATACTACTCTCGAATCACCTTTTATCCCTCAATTAGCCCTAAAGACGGATGGTTTATCAGGATCGGACTTAAGAGAAACATGCAGAAATGCAGCCATGGTACCTGTAAGAGAGGTCATGCGGGAGAAAGGTAAAGCAGGTAAAGAAGGATTAGAACAAGCTAGGAAAGAGGGTTTCAAGTTACGTCCGTTGAGTCTAGATGACTTCAATATACATGATTCGCATGCTTATGCTCATGTCGAATCGAGTCGGAAAGGGCCACCGGGAGGCTATGGTGATACTTTAGATTAGGATATCGCGATCTATGTATAGACTATATTTCTCTCTCAGCTATCAGCTATTTCAGCTGGGGTTTTAGCCAGTGCACGGCCAATCTATCATGCATGTTCTGTGCATAGCAAGCCTTTCTTGAGGCTTTGTTATTCTGTTCCTTAAGAGTGTCGATCATTCAGGGCAATTCAGGATTAAGGATTGGGAGGGAGGGAGCATGCCATTCCTGATTCCGGCGCCTGACTTGTATAATTAACGTATAACAAGTAAGTCAATCATGTCTCTGATTACTGAACATTCTCTCATGCTAATTCACATTTTGATTGATGTCATCACATTTGCATTTGAATCGCACATGATATAGTATGGAGTAATCAGTAGGCCATTCGTCTCATTAATTCTCACACATGCGTTGGAGATCTCGGTGGGAAGTGTTGGTGGTTTGTTCTTAGCAATACAAACTATCAATGACATCTTAGCATTCACAAACTTCGTGGTACACTTCATATTCCTTAGCTCTAACTGATCAGCAAAATGGATCGCGCTCAACCTTCTCCACGAGTCCCATATCGAGCAACATCGACTCCACCACGTACACCCTTATCATTACCATCGGTTCCTGGATATAGAGGTCCAATTTCACCACCACCTATTAATAATCTTCAAAGGGAATATCCAGAATCACCTACATCAGGTATTTCATTCAATTCACGTTCAAAAGAATCATATATAAAACCATCAAATTTCTCTCTTACTGGTCAACCACCACCACCACCTTGGAAAAAAAGATATTTACCAAGAAGTTTTAGATCACCTAAAAGAGCTTTAATATCACTTTTATTTTTAGGTATATTAATATTAACAACTAGAACTTTGTTTCATTATTTAAAAGATAAAAAAATCATTCATTCTTTAAGAAGAAATGGAAAATTTAATTGGAATAACATTGTTTCTGAAGGAATAAATAACCAAGAAGAAGAAGTAGTAGAAGAAGAAGAATATGATGATGGTTTATGTAAATTTGTTTCACCAGTAGAAGCATATCATAGAGATTTAAATCGACTTCGTAATATATTCCCTAATAACAATGAGTTAAATTCAAAACATCAACATCAACATCAAAAACATAATATTTCACATAATCATTATACATATTCACCAACAGGTCATTTAATTATAAATTTAAATTCTGATGATGAAAGGGAAGACGGATCAAGACTACATCCTATACCTTTGTTATTAAATTTAGGTGAAAAAAGATGGGAAGAATTATTATCAAGACAAAGTAGAACATTAGAAGAAGCTGTAAGAGAATATATTAGAAGATATGGTAGAAAACCACCTAAAGGTTTTGATAAATGGTGGGAATTTGCTTCAAAAAATAATCTTGTTCTTCCAGATGAATATGATAGAATTAATTTAGATTTAGCTCCATTTTTCGCATTACCTAAAAGTGAAATGAAAAGAAGAATGGAATGGGTAGAAAATATGGAAAAAACTTTTACCTTAATTATTGAAGATGGTGAAATTGAAATTGAGGTGAGTTTATTTTTCATTGTGGTTTATGAATATGAACTAATTAACCCTACCCAGATACGTGATCCTGGAGGTTTAAACTGGGGAGGAACTTTACCAAGAGCACATGAAACTTCAGCTTTATTAAAAGGTTTTTCAAAATATTTACCTAATATGAAAGCTACTTTTTCAATATTTGATCAACCTCAAATATACCTTTCTTGGGCAAGAAGAGGTTCTTTAATTGATTTAGGATTAAGAGGAGAAGTTACAACTCATTTAAAAGAAACAGATAATAGTGAAGTTAAATTAAGTAGAAGTTGTGCACCTGGAACTAATTTTAGAAAAAATAAAGAATTTATTGAAGGAAAATCATTCATATATGATAGTTTAGAAGCAGGTGATCCATGTCAAAGTGCGTTTTGAGATGATAAAATTTCATATTGTGTAATCAAATGCGCAATTAGCTAATAAAAATTTCCGTTCAGATCCATATTTGATACCCGTACATGGTCTTACACTCGAACCTCATGGACATGATTCTTTACCTAAACCTCATACGCAATTATTGCCACTTTTCAGTCTTGCCAAAACTTCAATCAAGTAAGTCAGCCTGTCATGGCTCAACACGAGATGGTTCAACTGATATAGCTTTACAGCTCTGACATACTAGTCACGCCTACCGATCAATTCGATTTTGCGATAGGCAAGGATCCGGTATGGGAAGAAAAAGACAATGACAAGCTCGTTTGGGTAAGTGTCGGCTAGACCATGTTTGGCATTCTGTAGGAGAAACATATATCTCAAGCTCATCTTGTTCCGTAGCGAGGTAGTTCAACAGGGATTTCAATGATGAATTCGTCTATACCATGGCGTCAGGCTCACCGCATTCGACTACACCACTTTGCAGCAAATACATCAACCGATTCAATGTCGTACCTCATACCTGATCTTGGTCAACCATCCCGATCGTCTAGCCGAAGGTTAGAAGACGATGGTCAATTGGGCGACAATAAGCAGTATCATGCTTCATCTCAATCGGGAGCCAAACGAAATATAAATGATCCATTGACATTTACCCAAGATGAAGTTGCAACGGACGAAGCGATGGATTTCTTTTACGATATCAAATTATCCGGTGGACCCATACAATGCGATACTGAAGATGGAACTTGCGATGACATGCAGTGAGTACACCTCCAGACGATCATAAGGTCATCAAAAGTCAAAGCTGATAGGTATGATTGGCTAAATAGAAAAGAAATACAATGGGCTGGACATCAAAGTGCGGATGAGTTGAATAGACATAAATTCCTCCTAGACATTGACGGAAATGGATGGAGGTGAGTTACTTTGACAATTACTTTAGGGGTCAAGTTAACGATACAATCTGGGATTGTAGCGGTCGATTTAGAAGGTTGATGAGTACAAATTCGATGGTAATTAAAATGACAATGTTCACTGAATGGTTCCAACCTCACTTAATACCGTATGTCTTCCTCCTCTAATTTGAGAGCGATGGCTGTTATGTTACTGAATTCGAAATCAGATGGTTCATGTATGTTCCTGCCAAATTGGATTTCTCCGATCTTACAGATATAATGGCTTTGTAAGTTGTCGTTTCCAATAACGGTTAAATTGCTGAAATGAGCTAATGATTCTGATATGATAGTTTCCGAGGTACACCTAAATATCCTGAACTTGGTTTTGACGAAACAGCAGCTGCCTTAGCTAGAAATGGAGTAAGTACAATTTACTACTGTGATAAACACAGATTTAATGATGCTAATAAAGATTATTAATTTTTTTAGCAATGTTTTGTTCAAAGAATGTTTAGAATGGAAGATTTACAAGCTTATATGATGAGGCTTTTCTTAGAATATGCTGTGAGTTTAGTTTCTCTTCCTCTTATCCAATAGTAAAAATAGATCGTAGGAGCCATTCAATGGAAAGTCGCTAATATAATTGGTATTTTGTTTTTTGCTTAAAACAATTGTAGCGGATAGCAGCGGATGAAGGGATAGATATGGATTTTTCTATTGAAGAAATCGAAAATATTTCATCAGAATGGAATGAAAGTGATAAATACGAAAAAGAGGAGGAAGATCGAAATCTCGAAGAATACCCTACTGATTCATCTTCTCCATCTCCCGAAGAAGAAGCTAAAGATGAATATGGTACACAGGTCGAAGAATTTTCGCAAGTGGATCAAGAAGGTATAGAAGTTAATAGGGAAGAAAGTGAGATATAAAGTTTTCAGGATTTGAACGCGGGGATTTAGTATATATATTTCATAGCATGGAATAGTTTGAGCTGGGTTTTCCAAGTTATATTGATTAGCATAAATTCAATGTATACTTTAGCATTACATTTTATCATTCACTTGCATCGGAACGATTAGGCGAGCCGAGAAAAGGAGAGCAATGAAGCAGGTAAGAAGTCATCGTGAAGCAAGTATATTCACACTAGTTGGTAATTGTAGAAAAAAATTAATTTGCGAAATCATTATGCATGAATTTGATAAAACTAAATAAATTCCAATTGAAAGATAAATGAAATAAGCTACAACACTATCGAAATAATTTGAACTGAGACCTCTCTCTCTCCCTTTCTCACTCCTACTTGGGTATATCTTTTTTTTCTTTTAAGGAGATGATATTTGTTGAGAAATATTTCTAATAGCATCACCTCCTAAATTATCAGGTATAGCGTATTTTGAATTTGTTTCAGATAATAAATGACCACCGAATAAAGTTTGTCCATTTTTAGCATGGAAATTTGCTAATCTAGCTTCAACTTCTGGTCCTATTAAAGCAGATATATATTATTAGTTTCATATTAACTTCTTCAATAATTTATAATTATTATAAAAAAAAGGAAGAAGAATTTTACTAACTGAAATGTCTCATTAAACCTTGAATTGGCCATGCAGCTGCATCACCTAATGCACAAATTGTATGACCTTCAACTTGTTTTGTTAATTCTAATAACATATCAATTTCTCTTTCTTGTGCTCTACCTTCAACCATTCTATCCATCATATTCATCATCCAAGTTGTACCTTCTCTACAAGGTGTACATTGTCCACATGATTCATGTTTATAAAATTTTGAAAATCTTGCAATTGCACTAATCATATCAGTTGTTTGATCCATTACAATTACTGCACCTGTACCTAAAGAAGTTTGAGCATCTTTTAATGAATCGTAATCCATCCTAAAAAAAACAAAAACATAAAAATCAATATAAGCTATATTTCAATCTTTTAAATTTCAATCTTCATCAAAAAAATTCAGATTATATGAAAACTTACAAAACTTTTTCACAATCTGATCTAGGGATTACAGGTACTGAACATCCACCTGGAATAATACCTTTTAAATTTTGCCATCCGCCTCTAATTCCACCACAATGTTTTTCTAATAATTCTTGTAAAGGAATTGACATTTCTTCTTCAATAACACATGGGTTATTTACATGACCAGAAATACAATAAACTTTAGTTCCTGAATTTCTTTCTCTACCGAAACCAGCAAACCAAGATCCTCCTCTTCTAGCAATAGTAGGTGCAACAGCAACAGTTTCTACATTTGCTACTGTTGTTGGACAACCGAAAAGACCAACATCGGCAGGGAAAGGTGGCTTCAATCGAGGTTTACCTTGTTTACCTTCAATTGATTCAATTAAAGCGGTTTCTTCTCCACAGATATAAGCACCAGCACCTCTGTGTAAATAAACATCGAAATCGTATCCAGAGTTACAGGCGTTTTTCCCTATTAATCCAGCTTTATAGGCTTCGTCGATCGCTTGTTGAACGTGAGAAGCTTCTTGGTAGAATTCTCCTCGAATGTATATGTATGCTGTAGAATACTTTGAATTTAGCGTAGCTCATGCACTTATGATAATGGAAATCGCAACTAACCTGCATTGGCGTTCATAGCTCGACCAGCAACTAAACAACCTTCTACTAACTTATGGGGATCACCTCGCATAATCTCTCGATCTTTACATGTACCAGGTTCACCTTCATCGGCATTGACTACGAGATATCGTGGTCTAAAAGAGATCGCGCTTGATCAGTTAAACACTTCGATTTCAATATAAAAACTAAGTTAAATTTACTAACCTTGGATCTTTTTCCCATCCAGGTTTATTCACTAATCGCAAAGCAAAAAAAGATTAATCGAAAGAAAATCGAATGGATTAAAGAGAGAATGATCTTACTAAAACTCCATTTTAAACCTGATGGAAAACCAGCACCACCTCTACCTCTTAAACCAGAATCTTTAATAGTTTGAATAATCCAACTATCACCTTTTGTTATAATTTCTTTTGTTTTATGCCAATCACCTCTTTGTTTTGCACCTTTTAATCCATGATCATGTTTACAATATAAATTTGTAAATATTCTATCTTGATCTTTTAATCCTCCATAATGTCTTACAGGTGGATCAGATACAGTTGCTAAAGATCTAATAGCAATTCTAATAGGTAATTTTTTAGCTGCTGTTGAAGTTGAAGCCGAAGCTATAGGAAGTGATCTTGTTATAGCTCTAGAACGTATCATCTTGCTTTGTTATTATTTTATCTATTGTTTGAAATGTTATTTAGAACTTGATATATAAAAGATATATGTTCAAAGTTGATTAATCTTTGATCGATGCCTCATTTACTACTACTATTACTTAGGTCTTAGGTACAATTATGTTAATTATAGTTGGTCCAATATAAATCACTATACCTAATTGGAGGATACCACTTAAATCTAATCGGAATCATTTATGATTTACATTTTACCGAATGTGGCATATTTATAAATATGAAAGTATATGTTAATATATATGGGTGGAGGTTGTCCAGAGTGAATCATCCATTGTTATCTCCTTTTTGTGCATTGAGCACTATCAGCATAATCAGAGTACATAAATATAGCTCATAACTTCGAAGCGCATTCTCCGAAACTCGAAGCTCGATACTATCGACTTTGTTTACTGTTAATGAAGTGCAAGAATCATCATAATGTCAATCTCAAATACCAACATCTTACTTAATCCATTACCTGAAATTCAAGCTGCTTTATCCTCAAATTCATTCGGTTTAAAATCATCAGAAATCATAAAAGATAATTCTTTCCCTATTACTGCTGAGGATGTTGAAAGTGTTAAGAAGGAATTAACTTCAACCGGAGTAACAAGTATAAGGGTTGTAGGTCGTACAAGTATCAACTTATTAGGTGAAGAAGGTAAAATAGGAATCAAATTAGATAGAAGTGGATGGACAGTAAGTAGATTAAATAAATCATTGACGACGGTGGATACGGGACATGAGCTCATATAATGGTAATTGGCACAGCTAGAATTCATAGAACGTAGTGATACATTGATCAATGACAAAATAAATAAAACGTATGAAAGTTTGGAAACTCTCTTAATTGATTTAAGTCCAGCTTATGTCAAAGCTATGAATGATGAAATTTGGAAAAGATTTGGTATAGAGAAGAATGATATTGATAATCATGTAGAAGATGTAAGAGATTCAAGACAGAATCGAGGTCTATGATAAGTTCCAAGGAAAAATTCATCACAGTCAAGGACAATTACATTGTATATCTTCAAGATTCCATATATAAGTAAATCACAATAAATTGTTGTTGTATCATCAGTAGTCAATTTGTAATATGCTTAAATCATGTAGATTACCGTTAAGGTGAATGAGCCGAAATAAAGAGTAGTGCATCTTCATCTAATTACAAAAAATAAGATAATGGTATTCCGTACATTTAATCAGATTTAGGTTTACTAAGTACTTTGTGGGAAAGTTCTCTGAAAACATATTGTTTGTTTCCTGGTTGACCTTCAGCAGCAGGAGGAGTGGTAACGGTATCGATTTGAGCTATAGCGTGCCTATGTCAGCGTGCTTGTTCTGGAATATCGCTTATTCTGGAATATTGAGTATGTAATTATTGAGGCAGATAGACTGTGGTATATGTGACGCTCAAAGACTCATGCCAACTCACCTTCTACGTAAAGCAAAGAACCAGCTTGTAATCTCTCAACGGCTGCAGCAGCATTTTCTCTAAAATTGAATACGGTAAACCAAGATGAATCTCTGACTGGGTCTGCGGGAGACATGAATTATCAGCGTGTTAGTCACGGTTGCCCTAAGAGCAAGGAAGCTTATTAGATGAGTAAAGAGGACTCACAACCTTGTTCATCAAGAATGGGTTCTTTAGTTAAAAATACGTCAGCAAAAAATCCTTCTAAAGCGCCTGAAATAGGGTAAAACCAGACTTACTACCCTCAGCATCTCTCTTAGCTGGTTTAGTAGTGGCAAGGGAGTATCTAGTTGGTTGATAGTATCAGCTTCTATCATTCGGATATCGGTTATGAGTAAGCTGAAAGAGTATTAACAAACCTGTAATAATCTTGTCCAGAGGCAGTAGTACCTTTTTCAGGAGCAGCACCAAGTCGTCCAACAAGTTGAGCTTTAGATATAAAAGATCTAGTTTGTTGAGCAGGAGCTCTGAGGGACTACCAATAGAAATAACATAATGAGTAAAGAGTGGACGATGAAAGTGGAGGACGCGTCAATATAAGATATACTCACTTTAAGGACAGTAGGTCTAAACATTTTGATAGAAACTTATAGAAGAATGTGAATCAATATTTGTGTGTATAGGTAAGTGAGATATACAAAAAGAATGATGAAGAGATGGGAATCTTTTTTTGTTTTCTTTGTTATTGAGTATATATATATTATCATGAGGAATGTCAAATAAGACTACATGTCATTCACTATTCACTCATGTTCCCAATTCCGGCGCGTCAACTACAGAACGAAGGGTCCGTGCGTTATTGGATTAAATTAGTGAAAATGGGTGGCAATTTAGCTATTGTATTTACTACACCGTACCTTTACCCCTGCATGCTTATCACGTGGGTTTTTACTTATCTCCGAATGATATGTGGCGGCGAAGAGCGATTGCGGGGTATTTATGGGGTAACGCGACTATTGATTCGAAAAGTAAGGAGATAATTGTTGATGTTCAAGTTTATCAGACGTGTTTTTGGTTACCCATCAGATTACTCATTAGCTGGTAATTCATCTGATCATTCAATTCCATCATTTCTCTCTCTTTGAATCAAAAACAGATCACGAACAATTTTGGCGGATTCCCTCAATGGACCGATAACATTATCGTGTCGCGCTCACCTCAGCCCGAATTAGGTCTTTTTAAGACTCATTCAAACAATAGAAAGCTTTGTTTCACCGTGAAAGAGCTTTGAATGTGGAAATAATGGTCAAATCGCATTTAACAGAAAAGGAGAGACAAAGTCGCCAAGAAACAGCTTCTTCTGATCCTTTAGCATTTAGCTCTTCTCCTGAAAGACCTAAACGAGCCAGTAAAGTAAATTACAATGAAGATGAGCAGATTGATGAAGATGATGAGGAGGAGGAGGAGGAGGAGGAGGAGGAGGAGGAAGATGTGATTCCCATTGCAGCTCCTAAAGATGTTTCCAACTCTACCAAAGTGGACAGTAATCTACGTAGATCCCCTCGGAATTCTTTCCTGCCTATTACCAAGTCGGCACCAAACTCAAGCTCGAATTCTAAGGTACAGACAATCGTGGATGATACTCCCATTAAAAGGAAACAAGGTAGACCCAGAAAAGTTCCAATTGCTTCAATTTCGACTGTCTCTTCCTATGTAGATTCTCGAGAAAGTTCTATCACAGCTTTTTTCGATAAGCTGAATGGCAACCGGGCAACAAGATCAAGGGGAAATGGAAATAGTATGGCCAGACATGGGAAAGACGATGAGCCAATAGAAATTGATTCAAGCTCGGAGTCGGAGAACAGGGCTGTCACCAATCAATCTTCTTCTCGGTCAAGCAAATTTGTCGATAATAGACAGAACGCTGTTGTAGAAATTCCCTTAATGCCCTTAGAAGATGTATACGGTTATCCACATTTACGAAAAGACACTGCCAATCCAACTAAAAGCAGTAGAAACAAGTTACCCGGTATAGCAAGTGAAAGTTCTTATCAGCCTAGTGAAGCTTCTTTCAGCAGATTCCAAAGTAATGGGAAAAGAAGAAGAGGTTCATCTCCATCTTATTCGGAAGAAAATGATGATGGAGATGTCAGTGATGAAGGTTCGGAAAGTTATAGTGGTAGCGAAAGTGATAAGGTTGCATTACGGCGAAGTGGACGAGCTGGGGTCAAAGGTAATGGGATCAGAAAGGGAGAAGAGGACAATGAGATAGCTTTCAGGACTAGAGGAAAGAGACCTGCGGTGAGTGCTTGACTCATCCAACCGTGGCTTTCGACACCGTGATCAAGGAGCCAAAAGCACGGGTGATATTGAAGGATAATCGGAGGGGTGATGATATGAGGTAACGGAAATAAAATGGATCCGACGCTTGGATCCTTTGTTCCGTACGCGTTGGAATAAAGGCTCAACCTCAAAGGAACAAAGTGATCTTCGTCATCGATCTCTTACTTTATCATCTGTCTATAATTGATATTAATATTTAGAATATTGATACAACTTGTGCTTAACGTAGAGAAATTCACCTCAAACGATTTCATCATCTTCCGCATCTGATTTCGATTCCTCCCCTTCTGACGGTCATAGGAATAAGGGTAAATCCAAAATGGTACTAAGTACCAAAACAAAGGTCAAAGCTTTATCAAGTGAAGACGAGTTCAACATCATCTCCGATACATCAGACCTGCTTGATAGTGAAGAGTCAGATCTATCAGAGTTTGCTAAGCCTAAGAAGAACAAGCAGAAGGGTAAAGGTAGAGGTTCTACAAAGTTCACAATAACGGAAGATCAATTATATACCCATAGACCTGTAAGCTATCTCTCGTTCATGTTCTTACGCGAAACATAGCTAATATATAGAAATGTTGAAAGTTCTGCGAACTTTGTCTGAGGGAACCAGCGGACGAAATGCTATTCCGAGCACGAAATCGACAGAAAAGAAAGAAGAGAAATGATGATGTGATCACAGACGATGAGCTTGCTGATAAACTCGGAGGATGGCTTGAGGTAAGATTGAAAGCCAGCTGTCTGCAATTCCATGACCTCACAGGTAAAAAAGCTAATTGTGATGTTGCGCAGTGCGAAAAATGTGTGGTATCGTCTCATTGGGTGTGTTTTGATTTCTGCCAATACAGTGCGAGGAGTAAAATTGACCACACTTCGCAATTTCTAGGGATGTCTTGCAGCTCCTATCAAGAAGGACGTATTAAGCGTCTTGCGCGAGCGTGAAGGAACACCTGCAGAGGGCGAAAAACCTAGAAGATCTGTTGAGGTGGACGAATCGGCTACTTTCGTTTGTGCGAAATGTTCGCTCAATCCAAATTGTTTTGTCTGTCATTCAGATAAGATAAAAAAGGCGGATAAAGAGCCTATGGACCCCCAACATGATGACTCAAAACTAAATGAGATGGAGGTTGATCAAAATGAGCCCGTAGCTGAATCCCAGAAGGCAAAGGAGGAAGTAGACGCAGAGGAAGAAGACGAAGTACCCAAATTTAGATGTTTCAGGTGTAGACAATGTGTACATTATAAACACTGTACGTATCGTAATACCGCTTCACGATCCAATTGTGACGCTTGATTGGTTGTTTTGGGAAGTATCAATTCCAAAATCATTAGGTGAAGATCCGCCCTTACCGGAAGTAGCATATCATTACCAGAATAGAACATCTGATGGAGATGCCTGGATCTGTCATCAATGTAGGAAATGGATATGGACTGTAGATCTCGTACGTGTGGTATTTGCAGTTCTGATAGGAGCATTGCTTACTTAATATCGGCTGTTGTCAGGTTGTCGCTTGGAGACCTTCGCCTCCTGGCGCAGTCGAGCCCGAACTTGCCGCAGACGAAGCCGCAAATTGGAGAAATCCTCTGCCACGAGAATACCTAGTCAAGTGGAATACAAGGGGATTCAGACATGTAAGCTTGTTTTTTCAATTCAGATCAAGCAAGTGTCGGTATGAGTGTAGTAGCTAAGAGACGGTCTGCCGTAGGTAACATGGGCTCCGCATGCTTGGCTTCAGGTGGTTGCGTTGCTGAAACTCAAACATTTCCTCGAAAAAGGCCCTAACCTCGATCTGATAACGGATGAGACTCTTGCTGCTAAGGGAGACGAGATGGCTCAACCAACCATTGCAAATCTTACCGCCGAAGATGACCAAGTCGCCAGTAAAAGAGGGCATGGGGCTGAACATGGGTCCAATCAAGATGGTAAGAAGGAATGGATAGGATTGGGACCTGGTCCAGAGGTCGACGCAGAAAGTAGTCTGCCTATAGAGTGGAGCGTAAGCACATACCTCGATTACCCGTGTATCTGGCAGCACTAGGCTAATGACCCAATTGCATTCGCAGACTATTGATAGAGTACTTGACGTCATGCTGTTACCTCCTACAAGTACAAAATCGGCTCCATCAGGCAAAAAGCGAGGTAAAAGAGTTATGTCCACATCACTCTCTCCTTCGGCATCTGTGAACGGGTCAACAGCACCACCTAACAACTTGCAAGTCAACGGCAATGCGACACTCAGTCCAGCCGATAAAATGAGGCAAGAATATGGACTGATAGATGGTGAAGAACCGCCTGAGGACATGCAAGTGGAAATTGAGGAGTGGGAGCAATTGACGGGAAGATCGCTGGATGAAGATGATGTCGATGAAGTGGCAGGGCTGGTGACGTGGTGTTTCGTAAGTCTGACTCTCGCTTTATAAAGATATGATTGCGTCACGTTACCATGCGCAAATTGCTGATCTTCTTTTTCAGGTCAAATGGGATGATCTGCAATATGATCAATGTGAGTTGGGATCCTGGCGCCCGCCAATAAGATTCTAGCTGAAGTCAAGTATAGCTACTTGGGATACTCCGCCTCCTACCGATTCACCTTTGTATTCAGCTTTCAAGCATGCTCTCAAGCGATACTTACGAGCTAGGAAAGTCGATGTACCGGTATTGACTGCAAAGCAATGTAAAATCAGAGATGAAGGTGCTGAGCAAGCTTACGTACCTCCTTCAAATCAACCAGACTGTGTTGTCGGCGGTGTGAGCTTCCGTTCCGCGTCCTAGCACATGTAACTTTGGAGACGATGTGCTGATATATTGCTATTCCAGTCACTCATGCCGTTCCAAATGGAAGGGTTTCAATGGTTGTTGTACAAACATTTCAGAAGGGAAAGCTGCATATTGGCGGATGATATGGGTCTAGGCAAGACGTAAGTCCACGATTTGCCACTGCTGTTAATTCCCCTGCGAAATGCGCTATGCAGCTGATGTTGTGTCCATCGATACAGTATCCAAATCGCTTCGGTATTGGGGTACTTGGGTTCCAATCAATACAAGATTTATCCGTGTTTAGTCGTTGTACCTAATTCGTCAGTATCTTCAACTGAGCATTCGTTCGCGCCCTTCAGCTGAACAGTTTGTCTAGGACGATTACGAATTGGGTAAGAGAATTCGAGAAATGGGTTCCGCATATGAGAGTGGTAAGTCAGCTATCCACGAGTATCTTCTCATTCCGGCGAACGATCAGCTGACGCTTTGCCAGGTTCCTTATTATGGCGAAGCAGCATGTAAGCTCACCAGTCTTTGTACTAAAGAGGGGCTCCTAGCTTATATTGATGCCTAGCTCGGAAAGTAATCAGTCGATACGAATTATATCATAAAGGTCATCAAGGTCGAGCCGAAGGATTGAAAGCGTGTGTGATAGCTCATCAGCTTTCCCAGTTCGGACCACAGCAGGATATGAGCTGACTGTAGGATCATTGCAGACATGTGGTACTTACTACTTACGATATGATCACCGGTCACGAATTCAACAGAGTATTTGGTAAAATACCTAGATGGGAGGTTTTATGTATCGACGAGGGACAGAGGCGTGAGTTTACTTCTACTCATTTCATTTTTACCAGTGGGGCGAAAGAGCGATTGCTGCTGATGTAATCATGATCGTATAGTCAAGTCAGACGATAGTTTGATTTTCAGGAAATTACGAACGCTCAACAGCGTTCATCGAATACTTTTGACTGGAACGCCTTTGAATAATAACTTACGAGAGCTATTCAATTTACTCAATTTCTTAGATCCTACTAAGTTCCAGTGAGTATATCTCAGCATCTTACTTGTAATACTAATTCAGATCACTGATCACTGATCTAAACTATTGCGTTTCATTAGAGAATTGGGAGATCTTGAAAAACGATTCGAGAATTTGAACGAAACTTTGATTTCTGAATTACACGAAATGATTAAACCTTATATCTTAAGGAGAATAAAAGCTGATGTATTAAAATTACCTCCTAAAGTGAGTTATCGGCGTATTGAAAGAACAAAAATAAGATGATTGATTGACATTGATCAAACCTTTGTGAATTTATAGATTGAAATTATCGTTCCTATTTCACTCACACCTTTACAAAAACAAGTTTATAAAGGTGTATTTGAGAAAAATTCAGAACTTATTCAAGCTATTCTAAGAGCGAGAAAGAAAAGAATTAGGATGGGAAGATAAGCTTTTTGTATATATAAATATATACATATAATGAGCAGAGAGAGATCCAGTCACAAGTGTAGAATCGTACAGATTATGAGTGTCGCTGTATATTTTGTATGAGATCTTTTTCGAATATAATCTTATTGTCCCGATTGTCATTTCATGTGTATGGGCGAATCTGAATATTATATTATATCAACATTATCATTATGCATTTTTCATATATAACATTATTTATTTCGATTTCATTATATAATCTCTTTTAATTATGATACATTTAGTACAAGCAATAAAAGATTAAATTGTATGGTATGTTTAATTATCTAATTTATCAAGAAATCTATCTTCAATAAAGCGGTATTTTCAATTTAATTAATAAATCTTGTAAAATTGATTTCAAATTTATTACCTAGCATTTCTATATTCTTCCATACGAGTAATTATTCTTTCTTCAGCAGCTTCTCTTAATGTATTTAGATTTTTTAAAAGTGATTTAACACCATTATAATCTAAATTATCAATTACTTGTCTTGATTTAGCAGCTTCATCAATCATTTGAATAAGATTATTTTGTTGTGTTGTACGTTTTATTGGAGATGTAATTGATAGTTTCCCTTTTCCACTTGTTGTTATTGAGGAAGAAGAAGATGAAGAGAAAGGTTTAGAAGGTAATTCGAGAGAAGAATTAGAAGAAGATTTTGATTTTGCTCTTCTAGATTTTAATGAAGGTGAAGAATGATTTCGATTAAGTAAAGGTTTAGTTGGTAAAGAAGGTTGTATAGATAAATCTCCTTCTGCATCATCAAATCTTCCACTTATACTTTCGATGAATTGTTGAGTAGGAGGAGGTATTTGTGAAGCTCTAATTTCATCTTCTTCTTCTCTTTTTCTCCTTCTTGCACTTTCTGGAGATAAAAGTAATTCATCCTCATCTTCTTCATCAATTTCAATTGGCGCTGGACTTTTATCTTTCTCAAACGATTTAGGGTTGTCGGCAATAGGCGCGGCTTTTGTAACGGGTTGAGTAGGTTCCGGTGAGAATACCGTAGCCTTTGATCTTCTTCGTTTCGATCTTCTAGGTTCTGATTCTTCGACTAATTCAGGAATTGGTTCTGGATCTGGTTGGTTAATTGAAACGGGCTCAATCTCAGCTGCTTTCCGTTTACCTTTACTTCTTGTTCTTGTCAAAGTCCCAGCTGGGATCGAATCAACAGGTTCGGTCTCGATGTTAATTGCAGTTTGCTCTTCGAGTGCCTTGTTTTCCTCTTGACTATTTTGTTCAGTTGGAGCGATAGAAGTGGACCGATTGACAGCGTTTCTCTTCTTTCCACCTCGGCGACCTCTACCGTTTCTCGCATTCTTGTTCTGGGCGACTTGAACGGGGACAGCGGGACTTTCTTCATCTTCAGCCACTGCAGGTGGAGATACTGGATGCATTTCGATTGGTTCGGCCTGAGTAGCAGGTGGCAGTATTACATCTGGTGTCGATGGATTCGAGTTAGAAGGTGAGAAGAAAGGGAAAGAAGGTACTTTGGATAACCACCCTTTGAACATGGATGGTCGGGAAGGCGACTGGACCGCGATTGTTGGAGTTTCAACAAGTCGAGATTGGACTTCCGCATGATGCTCCTCTGATATCACTTTTTGGTCCTCGACTTGCTGAGTATCCTCCATCCCAGCTGCTGGATCGACATAGACATTCTGTGTTTCTTCAGGTTCTTGCTGATCTCCGTCGGCGCCGCTACTGTCAATTTCGTTTTCGGGCGTATCAAGTACCACTTGGTCCGCATCCTCCAACGTTGATTCATTCGGCATTTGTAAACCCTTTCTTTTGTAAAAGCCCGGACTTGGAGCCACGACAATACAACTTCCATTATCATCGTCGTCTGAACCGTATATTGAGGACTTAGCAAGATCAGGCAACGAATGACTAGCTGTAGGAAATTCTATTTTGCTTCGCTTAGCTTCGGGTTCAGGCAAAGCTATATAACATTGAATTTTTCAGTTCTCTATCTCGAATCGAAGTCAGGAGATGTTGACAACTTACAATGGATCTCAATGCTTTGTTCTGATTCAGAATCGATTGAAGACCTTTTCCTGCCTTTACCTTTTCCTTTGGCTTTGGTTTTCTTGGTAACAATCCTCTTGACTTTCGACTTTACAGTCTTCGTTAACGCAGCAGGACCAAATACATCTTCTGCCGTATCGTCTTCATCCTCAACAGGATTTTCAGGAAGAGGTGAGGGAGGTGTGATCTCATCTTTGGTAGCGTCCACGAGAACATCAGTCTCGAGAATTTCAACCAAAATATCATCCTTAGTAGCGTCCACCAGGATATCATCCTGAGCAATATCCACTATTGCATCATCTTTTTCAACTTGTATGTTGATTTGATCGGGAAGTTGACTGTGTTCCAAAGACTGGGATACGTCTGCATCGTAGGATGGATTGCTTTGCTCAATCTCTATTTGGAGGTCAATTTCTCCTATCTGAGCAGGTGGTTGAGCGAAAGTGTTTTGAATATGAGGGAATTTATTCAAACCTTCTTCTTGCGATATTTGACTATCCCCTTCAAGACCAGGACAGATGATCATACCAGGTACAGCACTTAATAAATCCCTTAAGAAATCTGCAAGGTCGTCTGAGTATTCCAAAGGGCTAGAACTCTTGGCAAAGGTTTTATCCCAGAACGATTGGAACGCTTTAGGAACGGCTGAAGAGCTGGCTTTCGAGATTCTGGGGATATACAACTCCGCCAGACCATTGAGTGTGGCTGAGTTGAGGGGTAGATCCTCTGAAGGTATTGAGTCTGATAGTATACTGAGTAACGGGACGTATAGGTTATCAAGCTGTTGAGCATTGTCAGCTACATTTCAATCTCAGACTTTGATAGGACATAAACCTACTCTCTGAGTATCCTCTCCATTGACCACGCCCTCCTGATCTTCTAACCAAGTGACCAGACCACCGTGCAGAGGTTTCAATACCTTGCCTACAAGGTGTACCGGAACATCCTTAAGAACGCTAATCACATTCTCCAGCAAATCAAAAGCAGCAGACGAGTATTCCATCTTCGTTGTAGTATCTTGACTAGCAATTTCGTTGGTAGATGGGTAAGCTTCTATCAAAGCAGAAATGACGAAAGAAAGGAAATCAATCGGGACGAAATCTTCGTCTGATATAACCCATTCTGAATTATTATTGTGAGATCCACCTCCGAGATCGGAGGGGGTGAAAGACATGTACGAGATGGCAGAGGCGAGGCAAGATAGGGTGATTGTCGTAGATTTGGTCTTTTCGTTGGCAGTATCACTGGTGAAATCTTCTAGATGTGCAGCTAATGCTTCTAAAACACCACAATTTGATCCAAATCTTTTTGCTCTGAACCGTAGGACCGTCACTTTGAGGAGGCTTTGCCAGATTTCAAGGTCGGATAGGTCGGCTGCTTGATGCCAGTATGAAGCAATGGATCTTCCTCTGAATGGTCCCGAGAGAAGTGAGACCAGTAATGCACCTGTATGATTGGTTGATGAAGTAGTTGAGGTAGGTTGTAAGTCGATGATTTGAGTCCATTTTACAGCTACAATACAGGCAACTATCAGCTACCTAGCTCGAAATGAGTGCGACATGGAAAGCTAACCTAGCAATCTCCATATGTCTAATTGAATCTGTTCACAATCCTCGAACAAAAAGGGCATAGCATTTGTGATATCACCGAGCAGCTTGCCTGCATATCCGGGAACACATCCTATATTCAATATCCTCGATACTATATTCCTGAGATTTTCTTGAAGAGGAGGTTGTGAACTCGATGGGGTCACTCTCAATCGAAGTAGTTGACCGAGCAAAGTTCCACATACGGTAGGATTACCATTTGCATCAGCTCCAAAGGCACCAACGAAAGATGTAGTGGAAATCTGCGATTGGTCTGAGAGTGAGGCATCCGCTCGAAGTCGCATGGAGCCTAACACATCTTCACCTAGAACATCCAACATCACCTCAAAAAGATGTGAGAACAGTCCAATCTTCAATTGGTCTTCATCAAGGGTACAAAGTCCTTTCTCGTTGATCCTAGTTATTGGAACATATGTTTTCGGATCCCTGTTGAGAATGCCGATCAAATGCTGTGCAACTGATTGGAGACCAACCAGGAAGAGCGGTGTAGGTGGAGCGCTCGGGATCTTGGCAGATTTCAACGCCAACATCAGGTTCTTCCATATATTCGATAAAGTCGCCGGAAGCAAAGGAATATCGTCTGTGCTCCTGACCCATTCTATTTCAGGCGTTTGGTCGTTGATGCCGTGTATTGAGGACAATGCTTCGTCGAAAAGTATCAATAATCTACCCAGTCGCTTCGCGGTCCAGAAATGACCCCACGACGGGATATCTGAAGTGTTCAGTTCGTCTTCCTGAACATCCAATAGTAGCTCCGAAAAATCAGGCTCTTTGTCTTTGGCGAACATTTCTCCACTCATATATCGAGGCACTAACAATCTATCCAAATCCCAGCTTGAAGTTTCGGGAGAAGGGGAAAGAGTGATTGATTCTAAAATCTGCCACGCGTGGGTGGTTAGCTTGTCTACACCGCATATATTGAAGAATGTTCTGAGTATCGGATTGACCACGTTCTCCCAAGCAGCATCGAGTCGAGGTAGTCTAGCTTCTTCCGCTGAAGGAGGAGTATCAGGTACCACACCATCAGAAGAAGGCATGCCGGTGATTTGACTAAATTCTTTCGCGGGTTGATCTTCATGATACAGTGCCATACCCGTGTGTGCGTATACCACAGCTGTCGCACCGAGTCCGCACGTAATTACCCACCCTAATTTCTTGCTCTTTTCTGATCTTTGCCAAATATAGTGACTCTCGGGTTCTTGTTTAGCACTCGTTAGAGCACGAGCGTAAGAAGCTTTGTCCGTGGCTTTTGCTAAAGCGAGATTAACGGGAAATTGTATGTTAGCTGTTCGCTGTTCAATGCTTTGCTGCGAGGATGCGGCGAAGGGCTTATACGATTTGACAACTCGGCCATCTTCTGAGACCGACGAGGCAAATCCAGTAGCCAAGTATGCGTGAATAGCGTGGTTCCAGGCTACTCTCGCTAAAAGAGGCCGGACGACGTTGGTGGAAGGTTGCAATGATCGCTAGTATAGGAATGTCAGTATGGCAGGAGGAGATAGATCGATGACAAGCAAACTCACATCCATTATGTGATCGAAACTACTAGCCAACCCCGAGGAAGCGTAGGCGGATCCCATAAGAGTGACTACCACACTCCAAGCAGCACAAGCCCAATGAACATCAGAGACGGATCCAACGGTATCCTTGAAATTCTGTTCAAGCGAATGCCATTCTAACTTCTTTTCCCCATCTTTCCCATATATCACCGTGCTTTTACCTGGCATCTTCAAGGCGCCTTTGAGATGAGAGACGACAAAATATTCAGACTTCAGCAGTAGACCTTTCACTCGAGTGTAGGTTTCTCTGTATGTCGTGTTGGTCGGGTTGGTCGTGAGATTGTCCTGGGCAGATGCGAGTATGGCGAATTTCGCTCGAGCAAAAGCTGAAATCGCTGATCCAGCTTTGTACCTCATCAAGTTATTTCCGTTGCTCAATCCTTTCAAACAGGGTCCTAATAAATCTGGGTAATATGGGAATAGTATTGTAGGATAATTTGAGAGCAAGTTGGTCACTGCGTTGAATCCTTCTTTCCTTACTGGGCTAGGTCCTTCTTTTCCCGATACGTTGACGCCTCCCATTGCACCTAAAGTATCCCCCATAGCCCCTTCTACAGCTCGTACGATCTTCTCCTTGACCGGCTGAACGCAGGTCGACGGTAAATTCATCTGAGTCAGGATGATGATGGAGAGATAGTATGTTCGTTTTGGGTTGGGGGTGGGTAATTTCGGTGTTCGAGGGATCATCATGACTTGATCCAGCAGCGACGTGAGATCGGCTTCGCTGAAACATGAAAATAAGTGGGATGTATGGAAAGTGAATGCCAGAAGTCGCAGTACGGCAGCACCAACTCCAGAGGCTTCCCGTCGATAGCGCACTTCAGCTTCTGTGTATCCTTGTCGAGCGGATTTAGTGGGTGAAGAAGACGTTCCTGGAGTGGGGGAAGGCGTCAGACGACCCCGCTGATTCGTTGGTGTTGTATCTCGTAGGGGCATCAATTGTCTGAATGGTGAAAGATCACTATCACTGGATCCAACATCGGTTGTTGGTAATTTTCCTAGTAATCTCTGTAGATCACGTTGAATGGCTCGAACCATAGCTGGCGCTTCATCCCTTATTGGTTGAGTTGATATTCGTATTTCATCTAAATAAGACGGAGTGGGAGGTTCGGTAGTGTCGGTCTCAGTGGATATGCGGGTCCTCAGTCTCAAGGTCAAGGTACTATACGCTTCTTCCAGCGTCAATAGATCTTCCGCACCATCCAGTATGATATTTACTAAAGAAGCAGTCGATAGAGCTCCGTCTTCTTCTACAGTCTCCTCCTCTTCTTCGGAATTTTCTCCATCAATCAACATGCTTTCGTGGACTCCGTTCCCACCTTCAACTGGAATGTTCGTTGCCTGCCCATTACTGTCATCAGAACTAGGAATCTCGTCTGACATCTTCCCTTTACCCTTTCCGTTCCCATTACTGCCATCTGATGCAGCATTCCTCATCAAAGCTAATTGGAAAGAATCTCTAGCTAACAATTTCGGTCTTTTCCCGCTGACCAACAGTCTGGCAGCTTCTTTGTTGTTAAGTGTACCTTCTTCCACAGTGGAAGCTAAGCGTATTTGTTGGGCCAAACGTGACTTTAGAATACTTCGAACGAGTAAAGGTGTATCCGATAGTATACGAGCTTGCTTGGCTTTCGAATGAGATGGAGAATCATAAGGTGTCACTGGATCTGAATATGATCGAATTGAGGTCGGTGGTTTCGGTGTGGAGTGTGATGTAGGAGAGGCTAGGACGAGATCATCGGAATGAAAATATTTCGTATCTGTTCTAGGGGAAAATATGACCCCTCTTCTGTTGAGTGCAGCTGAGGATATCATTGTATTAGCAGAGCATGTTCAGAGTGAGAGACCATAAGAAATTGGGGAGACGACTTGGAAGGCATATCATTTGGCGACTTACGAATGGTCTTGCTTGGTCCAAGCGGTAAAATGCCGCTCTTCGTTGGACTAGACGACGAAGCAGCTATACCTTCATTTTGGTCCAAAGCCGAAGAACTCGATCCTATATGCGTATCGACATCTGTATCGAAGGAGACATGAGATCGAGGAGATGAGAAGATTGACATCTGTGTCTATGAGAAGGAATGCAGCGGACTAAGGATCTCGGCGATGGTTTATGGTTACGCGGTGTGAAGGTTGAATGATAGCGTGATGGATTGATGGTATGATACAATAGAACGCAAGGCAGGATATCGACAGACTGATAAGAGTGGAAAGCACGAGCTTTTTGAGCGACAGTATAGATAAGGAGCTGATTGAGATGTTTCGAAATGGAGAAATGACGATGAAGGGAGGTTACAATTGAGGATTGATGTAAATGAAAGTCTTTTGGTAGTCTTTGAGGAGGCTGTTAAATGACATTATGGTAATAAGGGTCTAAAGGTTGAAATGGGATTTAGAGTAACCCTTTACGCGTCTGATAGTACAAAAGTCTAATGTTCACCTTTTCAGGTACAATACATAAAAAACGCGTTCTAACTTACAGTCGTGGGAAACTTCGGCAAAGTGGAGGAAGTCCACCTGCATCAGAAGTGGGGAAAGAGATAGATAGCTTTTGATGTTGAGTTGATTCGTTGTCAAGCAAATGATCTATCTGATGACGACAGTACCGATATGTCGATTTCATCAGCTCAATAATTTACTGGATCATTTGACTTTGAGATGATGACTAGACGTGAAGTATCTCTGACCAATGTCAAATCCCTTCGCTGTCTTCAGGAACCAATGCAAAGGCAGACAACCGGCTTATAGAGCCTGCTGTGTACGGAAAATATCCTGAAGATCTGTCCTTTGAACCTTTTCTAGCTTGTACCACAGCTTTGAGGTACGTCATAGCTAAGCACTTTTCCTTTCTATGAAAGGAGTAAGGAAGGATATGAGAGGGAAGAAGGCTATGTCAAAGATTATTTGCCACTTATTTTGATCTAATCTCATTGGCATATAGCATAAGCCAAATGAAATGACCTCAACCGGTAAATCCATATAGATTGAAATCATTTGCCACCCTTGATCATCAAATACCTGTTACTCAAGTATCAAACTGAGGGATTTATGTTAAATCTCATAGCCGTATCTCAAATGTCAAAACTCATATAATCACTATAACGATTATCTCGAATCTTCTTCTTCCTATTACATCTTATATACAATGATCACCTAACATTCACAGTACTCATACATGTATCTTATTATATTTCCTATCTATCACACAAGCTAAAGTCAAACCACGACAATATGATTCTCATATTCGTTACGATAATGTTTACCCTCGTTTTACCCGTGATCGGATCTAAACCACTTGTAAGTCGTAGTCTAAAAGAGAAACGACTTTACCTCGTGTTACAAACGACTTTTCATATATTTCAGACTTCTTATCTTATCTATCAAGCTCATAAGTGTTAATCTTTCTATAGTCTATACCTCTCAATACCGAAATTTCCTATCAATCTCTTGAGTTATCATCAAATAAATCATCATCATCATCTTTACATGAATTTGCCACTCGAAATCAAGGTGAAGGGGGAATTGGAATAGGAGCTATTATAGGTAATTCATAATTTCCTTAATCCACAAAGCTTGATATGCAAAATCATGTAATTTAGGTGAATTAATAAAATTTAAATAGGTATAATAATATCAATCTTATCAATAATTTTATTAATTTTATTTTTAATTATAAAAAATAAAAGGAAATTTTATTCAAATGATTTGATTTATAATACATCATCACCACCAAGATATAATATTAAGGCAACTAATAAATCATATTTTCCTTCACAAATGAATCATCCAATTTTACCAAGATATAATGGTAATTTAAATTCAATAATACAACAATCAAATTATAATCAAAATCAAAATCAAAATAATCAAATTCAATTTCCTTCTACTGTATATAATTCTGGAGGATATTATAGTAAACAAAATAAAGTTAGATTTGGAGGTGTAGGTATAAGACATTATTAAAATCACAATTGTCTCGTAATTAGTTAATTTATCATATTTGGTATTTGAATTATTTTTTCAGAAATTTATTAGAAAGATTTTCATATATGTAGTATCGATTATACTGTATTCTACTTTTTAATCTCATATTCATATATTGTATCTGCATTAGTATTATCTAGTTTTTGCTTGATTGATCTACCACTAGATAGAAACTTCAATGTATGCATGGATAATTAATTTGTATAGCGATATGTTGCAATTATAGTTATAGCAGGATCATTCAGATTACTTATTCGGTGAATTTTCATTAGCTGAGTATATACAATACAAGAAGAATATTATAAACAAAAAACAAACAATAGAAGATATATGTGCAGGGTAAAACATGACAAGTGATTATGGTATATGTAATAAAACGCACTTGTATCAAGGAATCTAAGATTCAACGTACTCAAAGGGGTTTCAGACTGGTCAATTCACTTGAGAGTTATTTGGGTCAACGCCAACCGGCTGGGTGTGATTGGAATTTTGCGTTTTGTTCGGAGACGCGATGGGCTGTGTCACTACTGAAGACTCGGCTTCATCTTTGAATAGCGATGTCAATATTTTTGCTTGGGAAAGTGAGCTGATGGGAGATCCAAGAAGCACTTCGTTGGTCGTCGTTGGTTGAGTAAACGGCGAAGCAGTACCAATGGATTTTTGGGACTGGACTGCCTCATTTTTTTGAATTGAGTCTCCTGGTGTCTCAAGACCTTCCTCTTCTTCTTTCCTTTCTGCTTGATCAAGCTCCGTTCGGCCTGCGTGGGCAAGAGAATCTGGGACAACTTGTGAGAGCTGCCGGTCATCGACAATCGGGGCGGAAGTATGAGGTTCCATTGGGGTATCAATAGATACGTGAGGCGGATCTTCGATAGTATCTGCTCGTCTTCTCAGGATCTTTTCTGTTACATCGTGAGCGCTAGACGGCAAGAGTATGGCGTGTTCAGTCTCTGATCCAAGAGTCTTTTGAGAAGGAGTCTGCATAACGATTGCTGAAGGTGCGATTGGTTGCATGTTAGTTTGCACATACTTCAAATCGGGACTTTCAACGGATCCGTGATTGGACTTCGACGGTTCGGCTAGTACGGACGTAAGCTTCCAATCCAAGATCATAGAACACTATAGAGCTTACTTTGAGAAGCAATCTCCTCTTTCTCCGATGGATCATCCGCTTTGTCAATCGCTTTAGTGAAAACAACTTGCTCCATAGGATCAACCTGATCTTTGTTCGCTAAGACCGATCCTTCATCTTGCTTCTGTACAACAGCCGATTGCATAATGGCACCGGGCAATGAGAACATTGGCTGCTCAACATCAGAACTTTGAGATATCAACGGAGTTTCGGCCGGAGTAAAGAAGCCTTCGAATTCAGTCTGCGGAGTCTCGATTTCTGGCATTCTTTTACCTTCGATGTTCTCGTCAGAAGGCAGATCGGCTTGATTCTTCGTTGGAAGTTCACCATCGACATCTCTCGGCATCGGTTTTTGCTCTTGATCGTGAATTGGCGGAATGGTGGTCATTGAGGCCTGCTCGTTTGCAAGCGAGTCAACGGGACGATCAGAGTTGACTTCTAGCATTGACGTATCTGGTAGAGCAGCGGAAGTCAAAGGCAACGTTTCATGAGGTTGTTCTTCGTCGATAGGCTTCTCCTTGTTTCCGCCTTCAGGTGATGACGATGGCTGCCTGGCCCGTACCTCTTCATTGTGTGTTCCGGGCTGTAAATGCTTGATGTTCTCGGTAATATCATGTACAGCGTTCGCAGCGACTCCAATCACGCTCCCTAGTCCCGCAAGCCCAGCTTGTACTATATTGTGAGACTGATCATTTCTACTTCTAATCTCAGCTGGAGCGACATCCGAAGGCTGAGAAGCTGGTGCTGGGTTTTCGTTTGATCCTTCCCTTTTGGATGATGAGTTAATTTCTTTGTTACTCTGTACTGGGCCATCGGATGAAGGTAGCCCGATGACAGCCGTTGAAGTGTCCTCAACCTCTTCAGTGTACCCTCTGATGTCTTCCTGTGGCAAGTCCGCAAGTCTCGGTGGAGGCGAAGGTGAGGGGGCCAAAGATCGTTTGGTTCGTCTAGGTTCGATCTGTTCTGTCCCATCTACGCCTGCATCATCAACCTGTTCCTCTGCCACCACCTTGGGCATCTGTGAGGAATCATCTCGTTCTTCCACATAATCAGGGGCAAATCCAGCTTGATGATGTGATGTCGGGATTGAAGATGGTGTAGGAGTTAGCAATGGTGTCCTGTCGGGAGTAGGCGCGTAAAGAGCTCGAATAGAAGACGCATCGGTATTTTGAGTGTTTATTGCATTGATCGTTAAGGATGGGACAGTGTTTTCAAAGGTTATAGGTATCTTTATGTCACGATCGTTATCTTTCTGTATAACATTTTGTTCAATTAATGAATCTTTCGATACAGAATTTTCTTGTACTTCCACATCAATAGCTGATGAGGTCATATGAGTCTTTTGCCAATGTTTCCAAATATTATCATCTGTATCTTTCCATTTTTTCAAATTTTTGATAGGTTTCAAATCCAGATCAATCAATTTTACTTTCCCACTATCTTTTACATATTTCCATTCACCTTTAGCTTCCGGGTTACTGGAAGTAGCAGCATATGAAGAATCTGAAGATAAACTGAATTTAACAAAGACTGAACAATCTTTGAAAATTGCTGAAAGTGAAAAGGCGATCATACGTTGTCTTAAAGTCCATTTTGAATCTTCTTTACCGGCTAATGGGGTTGATAAGTACAATTCAATGAATTCTGCAAATTCTTCCGTTGTGGGGAAGAGGATCAAGAAAGGATCGAACAATTCATTGTTTGGATGAACGGAAGAAAATCTCGATGCAAGGTCCGAGATATCTGTTGGATCCAAAGTCGATTGTAGAGTCTTCAGGGTGTCGAATACGCCTGAATTTTCCAAAATGGGTATAATGCGATCGGCAATTTGCTCTATCATGGTTTCTTTACCTAAAATGTGCTCTAGCTGTTCAATCTACATTGATCGTCAGCTGCTATACGACGATGTCAAGAGCCGGAAAGATAGCTAACCTGATTCGGATTCACCCTTTCTCCATCAATGAAAACCCTCCAGTTATTTTCCTGACCATCACTCTCAGTCCACATACCCCATAGTCCCTTGATTGCCGATCTCATTCGAACTTCGTCGCTTGAGAAAAGGTCAAGAGGACAGAATTTACCCTCTGCAGACGAATCGTGGCCTTTGTAATGACGATGCATACAAAATCGACAATTCTGCGATTTGATCTTGGCCGCCTCTGTCGGAATGATGGTAGCCGCATCAGGCAAGAACCCCCATTTCGGCTGTAAGCATATTGATGAGCTAACAATCTCTTTCTCCCACTTTGCCAGATTAGCTTACCTTGATCTCGAAAGCGAGGTTGACAATACCATCTTTCTTTTCATTTGTAGTTGTATCCTCCATTATCACACCTTTCGATTTACCAACTACGAGAGTCTTCAAATCACCTGATAATTTCCTTGCTTCAGGCCGAATTGCATCTGCAAGAGCAAAAAGATCTGTTGTCCAGTTTTCAGATAAAGTGACTTCGTTTGTCTTGATTAGCAATTCCGGTGAGACCAATTTAGGTAGAAATGTTGTAATCCAATCTGTTTGTGTCTGTCTATATTCAGGACTTGTAGGAGAATTACCAAAAAATTGAGACTTTTTCAATCGAAGTACTTGACCATTATAAATTGACATTGTTCCTCGATATGAAAATACTATATGTTCTGCACCTTCTCCTACATATTGCCATTGTGACGCTAAGGTATCGGCCGAAGGACCGGATTCTGTACCCTCATGCATTTGCTTCCCTTTGATAGTGACTACATCAGCTTCTCTCTCTGTTGAAGTGACAAAGTTACCTTCAGCGATTTGAGGTGAGTTCGACACAGCTTGTTCAGCTTGGTCTGACGAGGGAATCTTGATCATTTCACCCATTTCAGTGATTGTATATTCCGTAGGAGTGAGACTTTGTGCTGAAAGAGGGGCTCTGAGCTCCCTGTTTTCACCTTCCGGGAGGTTAGCCAACTTATTCGAGGTATGCCTTGAGAGTGAGAAGGAGGAGGTGTCGAAGAAGGATTTGCGTAGATTCATACCGTTCTGAAACGAGGTAGAACGTTTGAATGTTTCCGTGAGATTTTTGAAGCCTCTTGGCGTCCCTGCTCTGCTAGATACTGGAGAGGTTGAGCGATTGGGCATATTCTCAGAGGGTCTGGCTCTAGGCTGAGGAGATGGAGGCGCAGGTACGTGCTGGACTGTGATCAAAAGCTGTTCAATCGCGTTCGCTGTCTCGGAAAAGGCAATCGATGATGCGAGACGAACAAGGGCGAAAGAAGGCCACGAAGGTATACTAGATGGATCCATTTGGGCGTCTTGAACGAAGGAGATGAAATTGTCGTCAAGACCAATCACATCCTCCTCGGAGATGGTGTAATCATTTTTGAGGGTTGTCGAGATATCGAATGTGGTTTGTTTAGGGAGGTTTCCCCGCACAATATCACTTGACTTCCCCACTTTGGGCTGGGTTGCTATCGTGCTGTCTGTAGCTACATGTGTACTGGGTGAAAAAGCCAGATCTAATTTACCCTCTGTCACGGGCGAATCACCGAAACCAGACTTCTGGAAGTCATCCCATGCTGATCCTCCATTTTGAGATAGAATGCCTAAAGAGGCTTGCTTCTTGAGAGAATTAGGAGGACCTGCATCGTCCGCGTTTTTCATAACGGTAGACAGATTGGGCGTGGTGGAAGACGTAGACAAGGTAGTTTTGATTGGCACCGAGTCATCAGGGTGAGAGCGATAACGGCGGCGAGACTGACTTTCGGTTTGAGTAGAGAGGAAAGGCTGATAGAGCGGGGTTGATTCGGTCTGTACCACATTCTCATGCGGCTCCCGAGCCGGAGAGGCAATAGAAGTGATGTTGTCACAACGAGTACTCGAACGAAGGAATTTGACCGAATCGTCTGAGAGGAGACTTGACGACCCTTGAGCGTTGTTTCGCGATACCGCAGACCACACGGGGAAAGAGACGTTGTCAGCCACCCTCGAAGATAAAGCAGCGTTGAAGATCTCATCCGGAGTCAGATATCCAGAGATAGCCTGTGGAGATGTTAGGATGATATGTAGGGTTGGTCGAGTTCTCGAAGTAGAAGGCAAGGAAGACGGGGGAAATTCTGATGAAGTAGATGAGCTTGCGAAGGGGTAACTTTCAGCTATTTGCCTTAGACGTAAGGGAAGTTGGGTTTTTGATGACTGGTATCTAAAAGAGCATGTTTGGTCATTGGATCCACTGGAAACTTCTTCAGCATTACTCACCGAATCCACACATAGAACAGGTGTTCTACTCTGCGCCTAGCAAGCTTCCATCCCTCATACAGGTTTTGCCAAGAATCCACCTTCTCATCTAAGCCCCAGACCCACCATCCAAGCAATGCACTCAGTTTGCTAGGTGTCATGCCGTTCTCTTCCGCATGTACGATGATAGCAGACCAAACCTCAAAGATCTCGTGCAAACAATCTGCGACGCCAGCTCTCAATCTAGGCTGAAGTAACGATTCGTAAGCATTGTCAGGGTATGAAGAGTTTATCTCAGCTTGTGTGAATTCAATGTATAAGATTGTTTCAAGCATAGGTCCCCGTTGCCTAGGTCGATGTCGCCGCAAGGTGTATTTGAGTGTCTCAGCTATGTCTGAGTTGCTGTTGATATCCTTGAGGACCGAGATCAAGCGTTCTTTCCATATTGCTGATGGATCAGATATCGGTTGCGCATACTGCGCGGAGATCGTGGGGAGCCTAGGCAAGAGCTCTGAGCGTATGAACAAAGTATACAACGCGAGTATGTATAGCTGTGAGGTCGAATTGGCACGAGGGCGAAGGGGAAGCATCAAATTATGAGAGGTCAAATCTACCAAAATTATGTTCAGCTCATACATATTTGCGGAAATTCTCAATTTCAAGGAGCGGAGACTTACCTGACTGTCGCAAAGCTTCACCGATGACTTTCCAAGCCAATTTTACTTCGTCCGAACTCAATTCAAGCTTTTCTAAGATGTCCCGCTCATCCTGCCGCAGATCTACTATTGCTCCTACACCATGTATACCTAATTGGTCTGTATCTGACTTGCGAACATCAAAGCCTAAGTCTAGTGGTTTGAATACGCTCTTCAAGTCGGATTTAGGTGACGAACTACTTTTACCTGTACTTCGCTTACGAATTAACTCGCTACTTCCTCTTTTGATCGAACGGTCGTAAGGTTTTGAAGAGGACGAAGTCGTTTTCTGCCTCAATGACAAGAATCTGATAGGTCGATTTGAGCTCTTTGGTGCTGTACCGCCATTGGAAGAGCCTGATGTACCTCTAGGGGAGTTGGGAGATGGTGAACGAGATTTTGGCTTTTTGGCTTTCTTCTTGTTCTGAAAGAAGGATAGGATAGACACCATGGTAGAACAGGTCCTTAAGATATCCAAGCGACATGAATTCTCATTTTAATGATATAGTAGTGACATTCGAGTGGTGCAAGTAATGATTATAGAAGGAGATGAGAATACACCCAGTAATTAGTCATGGATCCATGCATCAAAGGAAAAAGAAAGCGAGAGAGCGGGGGTTTGTGCGTTTGCATTATTGCATCAATGCACATTAATTGAATACCCGATAACAATCACCCCGCACTTCTCAATTGCGGGGGTTAGTCGAATCGCCACGTGCTTCGCTTTCGATACCAGTTTTGATTACACTTGATCGCGTACATAAATTATCAAAATTCGGAATGATATCATTAAATGTCAAATGTTTACTCTGATAAGACAAGTAAAATAGCACAACTATCTGGAAATTAGATTAGGAGCAGCAGGCAACATGTCAAATGTTCCTCCTCCGCCTGATGCCAATGGTAATCCTTTGATAGCATTGGCTGTAGCAGTCATTTACGCCATCTTGTATGTTCTACAAGGGATTAGGAATGTTGTCGGTGTTTTGACAATTGGACTTCCAAGGTGAGCTACGTGTAGCTTTAGTGTCAGACAGAGTGCTTATTTTGTGAGCAAATGTACAGTGCCATCGTTAGAATTCTACATTACAGTCTAACAATCTCCCTCGGCTTCCCTCACTTTTTGGCTCTCTTCGCTGGAGCACTCTTAGGTCTCTTCTTTCTGGTCAGATATCGATATCTCACCAGGTATACTAAGCTCAAAGAACCTGCTCTACCACCGCCTTCTCCACCATCCTTGGCGAACGAGCTACTCCCCTTAGATACTCCTGGAATAGGACTGAGCGATAAACGAAGTAGATCAGGTTCATTCCATAATTACCTAGATGACTTCTTGTCAGCAATCAGGATTTTCGGTTACTTGGAGAAACCAGTCTTCCACGAATTGAGTAGGCATTTGCAGACCAGGAGACTGGCGGCTGGAGATACCTTAGATATCGTCAATGGGGATTTCTGGTGTGTAGTTGAAGGTAAAGTTCAGGTCGTAAGTTTTACCTTCCCTTTTCTTCAATATAGACAAGATGATTGTACTAACGAAATGATTCAGTTTGCACGTGATTCACCCATCGAATCCACACCAGGCTCTCCCGATCCTCATAATTCAGGATCTGCTTTCAACGGGTATCACCTCCTCAATGAAGTTTCTACCGGCGGTACGCTTTCATCGCTTTTTTCCATCTTGTCGCTATTCACGGAAGATATCAAGCTTTCTTGGACTCCACCAAACGAAGAAGACGACCAAGAGGCGGTTGGAGAGAACTCAATATCACGGGAAGATACATTAGTACCTCCAAGAAACAAATCAAGGGCCAATTCGGACGTTAGTCAGCTGGACCACGAAGTTCTCAACCAACGAATAGCAAGCCCAGATTCTTCTGCGGAGCCAACAGCTCGACCAAGCAAAAACAGGTCGTCCTCGCTCGGTGAGGAGGATGTGACATTGAGACATGAAGAAAGTGTGATCGACGCCTCAGCATTGCTACCTACTACCACATCTCCCTCTTTACTGGACGGTCGCTCTGCCTCCAACTCTTTGCACCCTTCGCCCACCATGCGTCCGCAGCCTAGACCTTTCGCTTCAGCTGCCTCTTCTTATCGAGACTCCCCTTACACACGCAGTCAAATCCCTAAGCGCCAGGATGCAGGTGCGAATGCGTTAAAAGGAACCATCGCACGAGCTACAGTCGACACTACACTAGCTGTCATTCCAGCTTCAGCTTTCCGAAAACTGACCAGAAAATTCCCAAAAGCCAGTGGAACAATTGTTCAAGTTGTATTGGAGAGATTTAGTAGAGTCACATTCATGACCGGTAAGCTGGATGATACATTACTAAATCTTGACCGATTGACAGCTGAACTATTGTCATAGCTCACAAGTATCTTGGCTTGACGAAAGAAATTCTTCGATCAGAGTCTTCGCTCAATTCCATGGTATCTCACCCTCTTCCCAGGTCTTTCTATACTGGTGGAGGTATGCAGGCATTACGAAACCGGTTCCAGCCTGAAGCTCAAGCAAATGATAAAACTCGGACCAACTTTTCCTCAATTGGTTCTTCCCCTAACGGTCGTGTGACAAGCAAAGACTATTTCAACTACGTTCCGGCCAGTCCAACCGTGAAAGCGCCTTCACTTCCATCCACCACACCCAAGCAAGTCCCATCCACACCTTCAAGCAAGCCCACAGCACTATCTACCAAAGGTTTGCAGGCACTTAGCAAAATCGAAGGCGATGTGACTGCGGCTGCGCAGGCCGAAAATCCTCCAAAGCAAGAACCTTCCGTAGAGGCACCCACATCTGCCATCCTTAGTCCGGATACAGCAGCTCGACACGGTTCAGACTTTGTTCGACGAGCTTCGGCATTCAGGAAACAAGTCGCTGCTGGTGATTTAGCTATGGCTCAACGAAATGTGCCAGATGAAAAAGGAGGGGCATATTACCGACCTTCGGTCCAGACACCCGGCCTACCAAGGATGGACACTTGGCTTGGTCGCTTTTCACAATCATCAACAGATCTAGCGCATCATAACGGAGTATCCGTATCACCTTCGACAGAGCACGGTACACCTCAAGAAGAGTCCTTTGACCTCAAAGAGGCCGTTTTGATGAGCATAGCTCGTTCAATCGGATTAGCTCAGCCTACAGAAAGCAATATAGATTCCATAGGAAGAAATTCAATGGCTCCATCGGTATCAGCACTATCTACTCCAAACTCACCGATGTTCCCACCCAATGGCAAACCCGGGAAGAGCCCTTTTGGTAATGTACTGGATATGATGGCTGCCTCCACCCACGAAGGAGTCATAGGTGGTATGCTGAGGGAAGCTGCATTGAAAGCGAAAGTGGACGACGAAGCTAGTAGTATTTCAGCAAGTATGCACGATTCGCAATTTGGGACTGCAAATGGTGATAAGAAGATTCTTAAGGATCTCGAAGGCAATGTGGATATACTTTTCTTCAAGAAGGGAAGCGTGCTGGTAAAAGAGGGAGAACGGAGTCCAGGGATGTATTACGTGATCGATGGATTCTTAGAGGTAAATCAGCTAACCGAAACGTTCGATGTTATGATATATATAAGCTGATGACCAATTGGGATTCGCAGACGTCTCTACCTGTCAACCCTTCCGGGATCGAAACGCCACGATCGTCCACGTCAATCAATCCGACCAATGCTAGTCCACCGCCATCCACATTCACAAATGTGAACGGTCGACCTTTCGGTGCTGCATTAGGGTTAGACAACAGCCACAACAACGGTTACTCTTCTCCATTTGGTCAACCTAATGGCGAAGAGACTTTGTATACCGTCAAAGTGAGTATGAATTTTACTTCAGTGTCACTGCGCCACTGACTACTCGCGCGATGCTCAGCCTGGAGGAATAGCGGGCTACTTGTCCTCTTTGTGCAGTACGGATTCATACGTCAACATCACGTGAGTAGCTTCTGCTCAAAGAGATTTCCCAGCTGATAAGATCATGACAGTGCTAAAACGGATTGCTTCGTTGGCTTCTTACCGCATCATACCCTTGATAAGATCATCGAAAGAAGACCCATTGTACTGTTGACTCTCGCCAAAAGATTATTGTCGCTCTTATCACCTTTAGGTGAGCAGTGAAGTGTGCCTGCGAGATCTCACCGCTGTAAGCTGACAGGTCGTGACAGTATTGCATATCGACGCTGGGCTGGACTGGCAACAACTTGGAGCTGGACAGGTGAGTTATTCAATTTGATCTGGGCAGATCATGGATTCGGCTGACGTCAATGCAGGTATTAGTGAGTGTTTGGGCCCGAGGAATCGAAGAATCTGATCTAACGAGGCCGTAGTATGAGAAAGGCGACAAAGCAACGGATTTCTACATTGTTATCAGTCAGTATTTAGTCCTCTTACACGGAATGTGTTGAAACTGATAGGTCCGCTTAGATGGTCGACTTCGATCATTTCAAGAGAAAGATGGCTCGATGCAAGTGCTTCGAGAATATGGTCAAAACGACTCTATCGGTGAACTTGACGTGATCACTGCTGTTAATCGATCAGATACTGTCAATGCTATTCGAGATTCTGAGTTGGTCCGAATACCTGCAGCCTTATTTGATGCTATTAGCATAAAGCATCCTGCCACTACTGTACAATTCATGAGGTTGATAGCTGGACGAGTAAGGAAAGCCATGGGTCACCAAATGACCATCGGTCATTCACCTTTGAATGTACCTAATACCGATGTCAATTTAAGTGAGTCACCTGTAAGCACCGGTAGACGTGGTAGAAGCTGATTCTTCGAATTATAATGTAGAAACTGTTTGTATATTGGGATCTAATCGGAATGTGCCTGTTGCACATTTCGCTGGCAAGCTGAAAACTTCCTTAGAGGAGCTGGGAGCTTCCACATCCTACCTTGATCAAGGGACTGTGATGCGTCATTTGGGTAGACATGCTTTTTCCAGAATCGGGTGTGTCAATCGTTTGCAACTAAACTGGGACCGCAGCTGATGAAGGTTATAACAGGAAATTGAAAGTAGCTGGTTGGCTTGCTGATCAAGAGGTGAGACTAACATGGGACGCTACTGAGTGATCGCTGAAGACTGGATATAGCAACATTTCCGATCAGTTCTTTACGTTGCTGATTCGCCACCTGCGAGTCAATGGACTTTAACCTGTATACGGCAGGTAAGTCAGCTGTAGGGCGATTTGATCCTTCCCAGCTGATTCTCCTTGGTAGGCGGATCTGGTTCTTGTCCTTACTATGGGAGATGATCCTTCGTTGGGCGAATATGGTGAGCTAGAGGAGACTCATAGTAGCGTATGATCAACTGAGCTCTTGTGCTACATGTGCAGAAAAATTACTGCTTGCCACCAAGACAACGGCTAGGAAAGAGTTGATTCTTTTGCACGACGAAAGAGCCGTCGCACCTGGCTCGACTCGACCATGGCTGGTGGTAAGTAGAATTTCCACTCCCATTCTTGATTATCTGTTGTGAGTGCTGATCAGTAAAACGTCCCAAATGAAGAATCGACCTTGGGCTCACACTCATCATCACGTCGAATTACCAGGTGTAGTCACACCTCATAAAACGAATCCTACTATACACGATGCAGCAGCTGTAGCTGCTTTTAAACATTTGAGAGAAAGAGTCGAAGGCAGAATACGGAAATATAGAGGATTAAGACCAATTGCAAGACCAAGAAGACCAGCACATATGAATGATTTTGCACGTATAGCAAGAAGATTATGTGGAAAACAAATTGGTCTAGTTTTAGGTGGTGGAGGTGCAAGAGGTATATCTCATATTGGCATGTTACAAGCTCTAGAAGAATTTGGTATACCAATTGATGCAATTGGAGGATGTTCAATAGGTTCTTTTGTTGGTGGATTATATGCAAAAGAAACTGATTTATTAGAAACCACTGGTAGAACAAAACAATTTTCAGGTAGAATGGGTTCAATGTTAAGGATTTTGAGTGATGTTACTTATCCTTTTGCAGCTTATACAACTGGTCATGAATTTAGTGAGTGAATCCCAATACTCTCTTGTCGGGGAGACTGCGCTGATGCACACTTATTGTCTATCTAGATCGAGGTATATGTGAGTAGTAATCAATTGACAGTTGGACGTCTTTCTGAAATTAGCTGATCGGTCATGTTTTCACCTATAGATAAGGCATTTTATAATACTCATATCGAAGGTTAGCCATTCCTCGCACTGCTGTATGGAATCAAGCAAGCTAACGGATGTGATATAGACATGTGGATACCGTTCTTTGCCAACTCCACAAATATAACGCATTCAAGAATGGAAATTCATCGAACTGGTTACGCATGGTATGTTCAGCTTGGGTAGTGTGGACTAAGCTAATAAATGGTTTCAGGCGATATGTTAGAGCTTCTATGACTTTAGCAGGTTTATTACCTCCCCTTTCAGATAATGGAAATTGTAAGTCCAGATTCAGTCAACTCATTCATATCTGGTGGCCGTGTGTTCCATTCGAAGCCATTTGGTCAATACTGATTCGACTTCTATATAGTACTTGTCGATGGAGGATACATAGATAATACTCCGATTGGACCATTACGGTCAAATGGTATACGTGATGTGATAGTTGTAGATGTAGGAAGTATAGATGATACGAATCCAAGAAATTATGGAGATTCTGTATCTGGTTGGTGGATTTTCATCAACAGGTGAGTTTGGTCCGATGGTAACATTTCTTTTATTTGAAGAATTAACTTGATGTATGAATAAAGGTTTAATCCATTCTATGAGCGAAAGGTATTATCCATGACTGAGGTATCTTCTCGATTAACTTAGTAAGTACTTAGGAATTACACAAAATGGAAATTTGCGCTTTGAGAGAAGAACAGGGAAATAATACGTATCCTTTTATGTAGTGTATCAAGTGTTAAAACTTTAGAAGAAGTTAAAAATGCTCCTGGTTGTTTATATATTGCTATGCCTGTACAAGTGAGTTTTAATCATTTTTGCTCTTTTGTACTTTGGAATGAAATTAATTGATTATTTCATTATTATTATTTTGAAAAATTTAAAGCAATTTGATACTTTAGGTGGATTTAAAAGATTCTCAGAAGTATTAAGTATAGGTTTACAAGCTGGTAGAGAAGTTTTAAAAAAATGGAAAGATGAAGGTAAATTACCTAATGGTTTAGTTGATACTTCAAAAGGAACAAAATCAATTCAAAGAGGTAATAGATTAAGGTAGGTGTTATTTTTAATCATTCTAGGGAATTTTCACTGACCATTGATGTCACTTGTAATATAGGCGTATGTCAATATAAGAATAGATATCGAATTTACTTTTAGATGATTAATTAAATATCAAATATTGCATGTGTACAACAAAGTCATCTAGCATTTAATGATAATGTATATATATGAACAGAAAATGAAATACAATTGAAACAGTAAATACAATTTCGCATTAATAGTATTTAAAGCAACTTGAGTAAAATACCAATGAAGGCAATTTGACAATTGAGATTATTTACTTAAAATACCTATTCCATTTGAACCTAAATTTGGACTTATACTCATACCTTCTAAACTACTACTTAATCCATTATCTTTATTATCTGAATTAAGTAATCTTGCTCTACGATGTTCACCATAACTTCCAATTTTCATTTTAAGTGGTATAGATTTTGATTTATAATTAATTAAATTATTTCCTAAATTTGAATCTTCACTCATATTATCATCATCATCATCTTCTTCTTCTTCTTCTTCTTCTGAATTTGAATCTGAATCTTCATCATCATTATTTGATTCAATAGCTACTTCTGACCAAGTTCTATATAATCTTTCTACAAATTTTTTAGATTTTGGTAAATCATAAGGATCAAATGGAAAATAAGAATCTAATCCTGCTTCTACATTCATTTGTCTTGCTTGTCTTGGTAAAGTTTGAGAACCTACTAAAGAAGAATTACTTCTTGCGTTAATTCTTGGTGGATTTATTTTTGTATTACCGTTTGAAGTTATAGTACTCAAGTTCTGAGCTGACGTTGATCTAGGTGGATGAGATGATTGTTGATTGGCTTCTATGATAGAAAAACAATATAGGAAATTGGTATGATGAGCTACTTTAGCGAAAGTAGAAACGATCGTAGGGTTGCAACCCTGAAAACGCTTTATGCATCAGCTTTATTCTTGACGACTGAGGAACAACGCTCAAACTCACAAGTAAGGGATTTAACTCGCTGGTGATGGCTCTTTGGAGGATATCCAAATCACCGATCCATTTGTTCTCGTCTCCTCCTTCGTCTCCATCTATTGACTCATCGCCTTCCAGTTCTAAGTCGCCTAGCAGGTTATCGTGTTCTTTCGAAGCTGATGATGTGAAGGCTCTCCATCTGAAGCAAAAGATAAGCATAACAGCTTGACAAACCGCATAGAACAGCGGTAATTCATCTATGGTTTCCCTTTTATTGTTCGTTCTAGATTGATGTAATTTCCCATCTATATATGCTAAAAGATACGTCAAAACAGTCCTAGCTTGATCATCTGATACGAATCTTGCTCTGCAAACCGCTGATCCTATATAGACCGTGGCTGCTATTCTTTGATTCATGGATACAGGTTGAGAAGTATGAGGTGCAGTTGTCGTCTGAGCATAAAGTGCTTGAGAGACTAGCAGACCTAAGAATAAATCGGTATGTGCTGGTGAGAAGGAGGCAGTATGGAAAAGCAGGAACGGGATGTGTTGCGTGGCTGATGTAGGAAGGATCTGGCGAGAGAAGAGATTGAGGAGGGTTTGGAAATGAGCGAGCGATTGAGCGGGTGTTGGTGTAGATCGCTTGACGAGAAGAGATGCTATGGTTGACGAATTGGGAAGGGGGTACTCCGAAGTCGGCGTTGAAGCACCTGAGCTACCGGCAATGTTTTGGGCAGCCATTTCAGCGGCAGGTATATGACTGGATTTTGCGCCCATATACTCTTCAAGGTGTTCGAAAAAGTGCACCAGCATCCCATCCAATTTCTCTCTCATGGCTTTGACATTGGCTCTTTTCTTTGCCCTTGCTTCTGCTAATTTAGCTGCGTTTGTGGCGTCTTCATCATCTGAATCACCGCCATCCTCAGAAGACAGCTCATCAGGGTCCGGATCGCCATCTGATGCGTCATCGTCTACACCGATCTCAGGTGAGAGAGATGCGGTACGTGGTCTAGGGAGTTGCTGGGAGATGAGCAAATCTAAGGGATCAGGTGATGACGTGAAAGATGACATTCGAGTGAAATTGGCCATTGGTAGATCCTCCTCATCATCGGAGTCCGCATCAGACTCCTCGTCATCATCGTCATCGACGCTATTAGTGATCTCAACCTGGTCAAATCGAATGATTAGTCAGTTTCACACGCGAAGTGTCTTTCTGAAAGCATCAATAAACGCTACTCACATCGATCCGTAGCATCCTATCAACTATTTCACCCCACATCCTGCCGCCTAATTCTGGACAATATCCTATCAATTCACAGCAATTACGTATCCAGGTAGTTTGCGAGATCTCCGGTTCTCGCTTGTGAGGGAAGTTGCGGATAAGCAAGGGTTGAAGCACGTTAGGCAAAGTCGGTACAAGCGAGATGAGGTGAGAAAGAAGTAAATGGTGTCTTGCGTGAAACATTCTCCTTGAGATCGGTGCAGCCGCTGACGATGTGAAGGGTAGCTCTGCAAAGCGTGTCATGTCAGGCCAGCGTTCACTCGAGGTATCGCATGCTGGTAGACTCACGCCATGTGAGACCCTTTACTGCCATTCCAACTACCTCTTTCGCCCAACCTGGCTGAGCACTGACTAAAACTGCTGCCCACCCTACAAAGGTTTTGACGAATTTCTCATCCCCGGTTGCCCAAGGAAGATTGATGATCGCCGTTACCAGGGGGGAATGAATTTCGGGGGAGAGAAGCGAGACATGAGCTGAAATAGCTCTGAGTAGGGGTAAAAGAGGTGGTAAAGCCGGTATGGGAGCAGTAGGTGAAGGTAAAAAGTGTGCTAATAAGTCATTGTAATGCGATAAATTGCCCTGCTTCGATTCTTGTAGGGCTTTAGGAACAAATACAGATATGAGTCCTCTTTGGAAAGCCTCTCGATCTCTTGAATGAGAGGTTCTTGCATCTCCAGTAGATTTAGTTCGTCGTGATGGAGTTCGATTTTTCCCTTCACTTTCAGACTCTCTTGGCCTTTTACGACCGGCTAGGGAGCTTGATCGAGAAGGTCCAGCAGAATTTGATGGGTCATTGGAGACCATAATATTACTTGGAATGGCCATGTTGATTGATTTTGAGCTGTTGGAAGAGGAAGATCGATTCTTCAATGATGGTGGTGTATTTTTGGACATATGCAGAGATGACGAGAATGAGAATGAAGGTGAAGCGAAGGGCATACCGCCCGACTGCGCAGATTTCTTGTTTACCAGACGGCGTCTACAGCACCTCTCCAAAGCACAACATGAGTGAAAATGCGTTCTATGCTACGAGTACGAGGATGTATGCAATGATGATTCTATTCTATTATTACTATATATCGCGTGAGCAAAAAAATGAGTACCAACTTTGACCGGGTAAATTGAAAATAATAATAATTATCATACTAATCTCACGCCACCCGAATTCGGCAAGTTCCACTCGGTCAAAAGCAATCTCAATTCAAAAGCCACGTCATTTCACTTCTTTATCAGGTACGAGTCATACCCGAGTATACAAATCCCTCCACTTTTTACCAGTCCATACAATTCCCATGCAGGATACAGACGGTGCATCATTCTTTCTTCCTCTCTTTTCTGGCTTCTCTGTCTAACTAATCAGTGACCACTACTATCTTTCTTCATTCCATCTACGAATACATCCACGGTCCCTTGAGCGCGTACACCTCTGGCACTTCATTACTGATCTTGCCATACTGATCTTGAATTTTGCACTCACTAACCCTTGACGAATCAATGATGACCAGATCAACCCAAAAGTACGATCACTGCCTCCAAGTCGTTTTTCTTCCCCCTTTACCAAAGCTTGATCTCCCTCCTCTTCCTAAGATTACTGACTCGAAACTTGAAGAGATCGTTTTCACTCACCCGAGCGTGCACTCCATGCCGCGAAGTTATAGTACTTCTTTGTTTCTGACAGAAGGTCAAGCCGGATTGGATTACGAAAAATTAGGTGAGTTATTCGTAAGCATGAGCGATTGCAACTTGCTGAACTCATTGACTCTTAATGGGTAACAGAACATGTCGGCGATGCTCTCTTGGAAGCTGTAGCTGTCACTTTGGCTCATGAATTGTTTCCTAATTTTCGACAAGGTAGCGCAGCGGTAAGTGCCCATCCTTCGCATGCTGAGTATCACTTTTGATATATTTGGCTGCTAGATCATGCGAGACAAGCTCGTCTCCAATTCAACGCTCGCACAGATTGCCAGACAATACGGAATGCACGATCGCATCAGATGTGCTCAAGACGCGCGACATGCCCTAAAGAAAAATGAAAAAGTAGCCGCATCGGTCTTCGAAGCGTACATCGCCGGTGTATATTACTCGTATCTTCAGTCCACAGAAGAATCGGCTCCTAGATCGCCAACAGACTCGACGAACACCTTTGAATCCAGCTCGAGAACCTCAGTAGATTTTATCGGTGGAGATAAAATGAATAATCCATGCGATGAAGGGGAAGCGATATCCAGTGATGAAGAGTATTGCGATGCCGAAATATATTCCCCTACAAACACCGATTCGGACGATCGTGCCGATTTTGATGAAGATGATGACTTCGCAACCAGTCTCAACCTACTTTTCGGGGACTCCTCTTCGGACGATGAGGTCGAGAAGCCGGAAAATGTTCTTGACAGAAAGGCCAGATCGTCTGTGTCATGTGAAACCAGCAATCAAGCGGATCGTGGGATCTCGAATAGCTTCCTACCCACCGATCCCTCATTCAGAACAACAAGGACTCACCCACGCCGAACGCGAGCTCAAGCATACGACTACCTCTATGAATGGTTAGAGAAGGTATTAACGTCAATTGCACATTTCGCTCTTGCCCACCTAAAAGTCGAGGACATGAGGATTAAGAAGGAACATGGAAAAAGTGACGAAGAACCCTTCATCATTCCTTTGCATTGGAAGGAAGAAGACATCAAGGCTCAAGGGGGTAAAGCCATACTAAACACGCATTTTTTCGAATTGGAATCGCCTGTCTATACTGAGAGCTCTTCGAATGAAGGCCGTCCCCCGACTCAGCTTTGGACGATTCACTGTCGCGTGAAAGATAAAGAAGGTACAGTATGGTAGGTTTTCCTTTACACTTTCCCTATGGAGCCCAGGATAAAGGGTGACAACGACTTGGGGTAGGACCGCCGAGGGTACCAGAACAACCAAACAAGCTGCTAGTAATCTGGCAGCATGGAAGATATGCGTGGCTATGGGTCTGATCAAAGAGACCGACTAAACAATTAACGCTGATCGGTCAAGTATAGCTAAATTGAGGTGTTTGCAGTTTGAGAAGTTTTGTAGCGATACCTCTTTTGTACGATATATATGTGCCCAGTTCTTGTACTTTCCTTGTATTTAGCCGGTGACGACACTATCCCAGGGAAACCTCATGTAAACAACAATTTTAAAAACTCACGACCCAAATTCATTCTATATGCTGAAAATTTGCGCATAACAAGCGTACTTAGGTACAGACTACCACTATTTTTTGGTAATTGGGTGTGAAGCTTCATCTACCCATACACATACGATAATTTACCTACTGATTACTCAACTATATGAAGTCTTGCTGGACTGATTGTCACATCAACGAAAGTTGCAGTCTTATAACGAGTTTCAGTGATTCTGTCCTTCCACCTAAACCAAGCAGGAATCAATCTAATAGTCACAGAAGAATCTTTTGAAGGGTCATAAACCGTCTCTCCATCCTCATTTGTTCTTTTTTCATACAGAACTTCTTTTGATAATCCACTGTGAATCATTTTCGACTTATCATTAGCTTCTAAATAGTTTAGTATGCTATCGAAAGTAAGCATTTCAGAATGATCTTCAGGATCAAATTTTTTTATATCAGATAAATCATGAGATCTTATTGAAACTTTTGCTAATCCATTGAATTTCATTCTTCAGATTGATTTATCTTTGGTTGAGCGGAATTGACCTTGAATTGCATTAGTATACCATTCTGTCTGAAAAAATTTGAAATCTTCAAGCTTTGTTTTTCCTTTATCGTCATAAATTGTTTCAGACACGTTGCACGAGTTACCTATAATTGCAGTAGGACCTTGAAGTAATCCTTTGGCACTATATGACTGTTTACTTCTATCTAAATAGGTATAAAGATTGACGTTCATTGGTTTATCTTTTTTAGAATATACGAAAGTACCTATTTCTTTTTGGTAAATTTGAATTTTGATTATAATGTCATTTTTGTATTTTCTCACTCGTCAGAAACCCAATCGTTTTCAAATAGAAAGATGAATAAGAACTCACCAAGTTGTCCAGTCACAGTTTCAGGATTAAGCTCGTCTTGATATCCCTCGAAAGTCTCCTGTGATGATTCCCTTATATCACTTTGCTCGGCAGAAGGCATATCAGTATTCACATGATGATGATATTCAGGATCTACAAAAACTTCTCTGAGGCGCTCGGCCAATTGGTACGTTCGGTCTGGCATGTTATGTAAACTTGTTGGCACCTAACAAAGTGAATCTTGTATCGCACTTGACAGGAAATATAGAAGAAAGAGAAGATATCATTAGAAATAGGAAAAGATTGGCTACTTCTATAGCCTAGACTGACGATAGTAGCATACTTAGTGCCCAAGACAATTACGCATTGTCCCGGAGCATATCCTTTGACAGAAGAAATACCTTTTCGATCTCAGGTCATTACATCACTCTCACTCTCTCACTCGCAAAGGTGCCACGCTTTTTTATTATGTGCCACCTCCACTTCAATTTGATTCCGTCTTTCCAAAAAGTCAAATGTCTATGTCTATCCGCTTTCTATGTCTAATTTCTGATGACAATTACAACAATATCTATAAATATAACATCGTGAAAAGGTTTGGATTTCTCACACCACTCACTCTGGACTACCCGTAAACGAATTCGTAAATTTGCAAGAAATGTCATTCTTATTCGGTGGTGGAAGTGAGTCAAATTCCTTCCCTTCTTTTTTACATAATAAGACTGACAATATGTTTTCGGAATAGACCGATCTGTAGAAGGTTCAGTAGATCCTGCTAAGATTGAAATGGCAGTAGCTGAGCTAGGTGAGCTATTTCCTTCCTATCGAAGTAATAGGAATCTTAGCTGATCGTGATGATTTAGATATGATTACTGATGTATTGTAAGTTTCGACAAAAGGTGTTACATTTCTAGAGGTCACTCTGCCGTCTCCTTGTCTCGAGAAGTAAGAAAATTCAATGCTTACTTCATATCCACGTACCTATATAGCAATCGATTAGTCAACTCTTGTCATACCAAATGTATCTCACAAAACCCTAATAATCATCGATACGTAGAAGGAGATTTGTTAAAAGGAGAAAGTGTTTGTATAGATAGATGTACTGCTAAATTCTTTGAGGTGAGTAATCGATTTTGTATCCATTTAGACGTTGTGCACTAGTCAATGAGAAGAAGGGCAATTTGGAGATAAAAATATACCGCAAATGGTGATCGTTCGACTCGATCGTGGAGCCAACGTCGACCTCCATCAATTCATTGTTCTGACAATGATACCCAAAAACCCTATGAGTCATCAGCTGAAACTCAACGTTTGATTCCAGGTCAACAAGAAAGTCGGCGAGAGGATGTCAGCTATGGGAAGTGCAGCACAAGCTACGGGATCTTTTGGTCGATAAATTTGATATCAATCTGGATTAAATGATTATTTAATGTATCATATCACATGCAAGATATACAACCTCTCCAAGATAATACTAATACAACACTTGAAACTCTTATCTTTGGTCATGACTTATGATAAATAGGCAGGTAATCCATACCGAAACAGGAGAATTGCTTATTGGGAGGTTGAGATTTGATAGCACAGGTTTGATCTTGTCCGCTACGCTTCTTTTCATGTCCTTGATCAATTAGGACCAATCGCATGAGAAGTAGTTGCTTGGAAGAGCTGTTGATTATTCTCCCGGATGGCTCGGTGGACATGCTTACGCAGCCATCGCGACTCTTTCTTCCTTTCTTTCGGCTCGTCGTTCTGTATACACAAACACGGATAAATTAGGCTCGACATTATGACTCCAGTTTGAAGATAATTTACCTTCCGTAGCTGGTTGAGCCGTTGTTGGTTCTTCCACTGGTACATCCGGCAATGAAACTGGTTGTTGATCTGGTACAGCTGGTATAGTGGGCTATAAAATTGCTCCAATTAGTAAAATAAATCATTATATATATATATATATATATATATTTCAGGATCAAGATCAGTGAGCGTCTTACCAAGGCTTCTCTTTGTAATTGCTCTAATTCCGCTTGAACAGCTTCTTCTTCTTCCGGGGACATTTGTGACATCAACGCTTCGTCAATTTCCTGGATTGTGTTTAATCACCGTTCAGCAATCAAGATACTCACATCTATGACAAGGGTGAGGGAAGATATCGATGCTTACTCTTTGGTATTCAACTCCTTCTCTCGTTTGATCCATCAATCTCTCAACTTTCTCAAGTGACATCTCAGCATGTAATTGTTTTAATACGTCTGCACCCATTTCAAGACCATGCATAACTGTATTTTGTATTTGAGTGAATTCAATTGTGCTAACCTGCAATTCCCAATAATTCGTATTGGCCATTAGCTGAATTTCGCATTCAACAAATTCACTTACAAGTTCTTGTAAAGTCATGAGTTGAGCATCTGTCTTTGCTAATAATTGTTCTTGATATTTACGTTGACGCAATGCAGTCAAAGCTCGAGTCTGTCGTGAGATTCAGCTCATTTCTCAATGGGGGAATTGCTAAAACGAACCTTGTTACCGGCTTTCAGAGCTTCTTTAGCTATCTCTTGCTCTCGATTAAGTACAACTTGTAACTACGCAAATGATTAGCGAACGTTTCATTTCTCTTGATACAAATACCAGCTCACCCTCTTTTGATATTGCTTCATCTTATCTCTTTGTAGTTTCAAGCTGATAATCCGTATTTTGCAAATCAGAAATCGTCTTAAAACACTAAACAGAAGGCACGCTTACTCAAGAATGGCCCTATCTTGAGCCGTTATCTTTGGTCCTGGTTGAGCCATGCCCATTCTCACCATAGCAGCTTGGAAGTAGCCCATGGTGTTTGCGGTTCGTATCGGTACTTGCGCTTGTGGCCTATAGTGGATTGGACAAAGGGCAATTGATGATAATAATGGACTGGAAATTAGGTCAATCATTATGATAGTTGTTGTTGTTTCTTTCCGGTACTCGGCTTTCCCCGCCAAGACGCTCAAGACATCTCATTTACACCAACAATGACACGCTCACGCTATTCACGCCGATTTCTTCACTTCATATTTACCATTTCTCATGAGAATATCCAGCTAGTACGTATCGTTTCAGGACGAGTGGACGTCGAAGATGTTCGGCTCTTCTTTACAAGATAGGCTGAATGCAGCTGTAAAAACGCTCGAAGCGACTGGATCATCTCTTCAAGCTAGAGCATTAAGCGTTAATGCTAATCCAAACGCACCTATAAATGAAACTTTACCAAAAGAAACGCCTAGTAGAACAGGATCACCATCAACATTAATAACTAAATCGCCCATTCCCCCTTCTTCACCATTATCACCATCAACTGTTGAGCAGAAGTTCGAAAACATATCCCCTACAAAAACAAATGGATCTCCGGCGGCTACTGCGGGAGGTTATGTTGGATCTACAGCTCATTTAGCTGAAAATGCTTTATCAGGTCTTAGAAAAAGTTTTCATTTCGGTAGACAATCTCAAGATATAACTAGACCTTCTGCATCATCTCCAACAACAGGTCAACAGGAATTAAAAAATATAAATACACCTTCATCACCTTCTGCAGGACCATCAAGACCTTCATCACCTAATCCAAAACTATTACCGACTTCAACATTTGCTTTAGGTTCAGATTCTTCTTCCAGAGCTATATCACCTATACCTAAATCTCCATCCGGTAAAAGAAATTCCAAATTAGCTGTAGATACCACAACGAATTTTCCTCCACCTAATCCATTAGATCCGGCAACATACCCTCTTCCACCATCACCTACTCTTCCTACAACCGATAATTTGACAACACCTTCAACAGTATTTACGGATCCCTTAGGTGCTTCGCCACTTCTTGAACCTAGTGCAGATCAAGAAGTGCCGAAATTAGGCTTACAAGAAGCCACTCCCGATACAGAAAAGAAGGAGAGTGTGTTTGGATTAGATATGAATGGGATTGATGCAGAGACTGTCGAAGTTCAAATAAAGAACAACGATGCGGAAAGGGAGGCTAACAGTGAGATTGAGAAGCCCGTTATTGAGCTTTCGGGGGAAGAAATCAAGAAGCTAGCTGATTCAGAAAGACGATATGAGGGTGAGTTGGCTTATAAGTACTCTTCTGGGCACTTGGCTAATTATCAATTGCTCATAGACCTCTCAAATCGCTTCACCACCTTACTTACCCAATCGCACAAAGCAAATCAGGTATTGAAAGATCTGACACCGCTAGAAGGTGGTATAGGGGATCATGAGGCTTTGGAAGGTTGGATTAGGATGGTCACCGGGAAGGTGGATATGATCACCGCTGAGATGAAGAGACTACAGGATAAGCTCACATGTGAGTCAAGGGCGACAAACTTATCTGTTCCGTCATGGCTCCATCTCCCTGTTCCTCTCGAAATACTGTGTTCAATTCATGGCTCATCTCCCGATTCATTGTCCTTCACCTCCTGATCCAACAGATGCTCTCTGAGTGTTATGCTCCGAGGACACCCTTGCTGACCAGAAGTGATAGTGCAAGATTCCCGCATGGAAGAGCTGCGTGATACACACCGGCTGGAAGGCTCTTCCCAGACCGAGCTCATAACGAAGTTGCGCAGTGAATTATCCGAAGCTCAAGAAAAGGCAAAGGCCGCTTCGACCGATAACACGACTATAACCCAGCTCAAAGCAGATCTATCTAAGGCTCAGACTCAAGCTAAAGAGGAGGAAGAGAAACGTACCAAGGCAATTTCACTCTTGAAGACCGTTAGGCTGAAGTTGGTTAAGGTAGAAAAGGAGAAGGAAGAGATCGAGAAGGATAGGGCTGAAGAACGAGCGGAAAGAGCAAGAGCCTCTGAGGAAGTTGAGAAAATCAAAGGTGAAAAAGAAAGAGAAGTTACTCAACTACGAAAATCTTTCGAAAGAGAATCTTCTGCTCAAAAAGAACGATTCGAGAAAGATTTATCAACCAAAAAAGCTGCATGGGAATTAGATATGATCACTACTAAAGCTTCTCATGCTAAGACTTTATCCGAACGAACAACCAAAGTAAATGGGTTGGAAGCGATTGTCAAAGAACTGAATATAAATAAACAAAAGACATTCGAAGAATATCAAGCAAAAGTTGCTGAAGCTGAACTTGCAAAATCTGAGATGGAAAGTCTATCAACACGCACAAAAGAATTAGAATTTCAATTAAGAGAATCCAATGAAAGATGTGCATTATTGGAAGATTCTTTAAGAGAAAGTGGTAATAGAGGTAGAAATAAAAATGGATTTGGTTTATTGTCTGATGGACTAAATCAAAGTCAAAGTCCTTCAGCATCACCTTCGGGTAGTAGAAGAAATTCTTTCAACAAAGATTCAGTTGACGTTAAGAAATTATTAGCTGAAGCAGAAGCTAAATTTGAGAGTAAATTATCTGATTTGAAATATAAGATAAAATCTCTTGAAGATGAACGTAATGATATAGAAGAAGAATGGTCTTTGAAATTACAAGAACGCTTGAGAGAGTCGGAAAAACTTCGAAGGACGATACAAGAGAAAGATATGGAATTTAATGATTCGCTAAGAGGACTTAAGGAAAGGGAAATGAAAATTGAAAATTCGGAAGAAAGGGTGAGATCTCTAGAAAAGGAATTAGTCAGGCTGAAAAGTAAGATTGAGGAAGGAAAGAGTGATATTCAAGTTGCACTTGATGCTGAGGTGAGTAAGATGATGACTTTACCTTTCTCTTTGTCTCTCTATTTGTTTTATCGATCGACCTAGAAGACTGATTCTTCCGTGTGCGGTATGTAGCGTTTAGCGAAAGATGATATTTCGAATCATCAAACTCAAATCCAAACACTTCAATCTCAACTTGAAGATTCAAAGTCTCATATAACGCAATTAAAATCTACAAATAAAACTTTAAGAGAAGAAATGAGAAAATTACAATCTTCTGTTCAATTAATTGAAAAACAACGTAATCCAGGTGTTGGATATTGGTCAGGAAATTCTCAAAATGGAATTGGAATTCCAAATAGATCAAGTGTTTCTTCTCCTATTCCAACAACCTCATCAGTTTCACCTATACCTGGATCTATTGAAAGTCCAAATTCCAGAAGAATTAGTCTAGAAAGTACAATTACATCTACAGTCCCTTCAACACCTATTTCTTCTCAAAGTCAAATTCAATCAGGAACGAATACTCCAGTCAATGGAGATGTCAAAAAGCAAGATGAAGAAGAAGTCAATCTTGAAGTGAGTTATGAATTTTGAAATTTCTGATTTTTCAATAGAAACCTATAAAAAGATTGCATGCTGACTGTCCTATGGGTTATGATAGTATTTACGAAATGTAATTTTACAATTTTTAGAACATAAAGAGATGAGACCTAATTTAATTAGAGTCATGTCTGTCATTTTAAGATTCACTCCTCAAGAATTAAGAAGATTGAATGCTAAATTACAAACGTAAATGAAGAACGATAAAATTTTATCAAAAATATAATCCTTCTGTGAGAATGATATTGCTTATGTCATTCAGTTTATTTATCAAGTGACCATTCGAGATCGGATATCTTGTATAAGATTAGTATTCATAATGCATGATGCAACATTACACTATATACCGTATCTCTTATTGAACGAAATATAGATCCATACAAATGGATGTTAAAATATAATCTATATACAATCCTTTTTGGGAGGATTATATTCCCCAACGCATTGCTAAACTACTTCCAACAACACTTAAAGAACTTAATGCCATCAAAACAGCGCTCCAAACTGGAGTTAATCTAATATGATTCGCAGCATAAAAAATACCAGCAGCAAAAGGTAAACAAACTGTATTAAATAACAATGCCCAAAGTAAATTAATTTTTTGTCTTTGTATAATCTTACGAGAAATTGTAATTAATGTTGGAATTGAATTTAAAGATGAAGAGAGAAGAACAAAGTCTTGAAAAAGATCAATTTATTAGCACTTCATTATGAATGTATATGAGCTCAAAGAGGATATCAGATTTACCTGCACTAGCTAATGTAGCTTGTGATCCATGTCCCATTGCGCAACTAACATCAGCCGCTGCAAGAGCAACGGAATCATTTAGACCGTCTATGATTTGATCAGCTAAGTCAGAATAAAATGGAATGAATCAGTTAACTCACCTCCAACGAACATAATCAAACCGTTTTGACCTTTATTACAATCTTTCTGCTTAAGGTCAAATTGCATTTTCCGAATAATATCTGCTTTACCTTCAGGTCCAACTCCACCTATAATTTCATCTGAATTGAGCCCAATCATACTTCCTACAGCTTGCGCAGTAGTTGAATTATCACCACTTAACATTGAGACTTGAATACCTTTGTTTTTGAGAGACTGAATTAACGGTATAGATTCTTCCCTTGGTGGATCTGATAAGGAGTAAATTGTCGAAAGTGTATATGCAAATGAAGATGTTTCATGTGTGTTCGAAGATATGTATGAAGCGATAAGTATAACTGATTTTCCTTGATTTGACCAGGCATCTACTTGTTCTTGATGAATGGGTTCAAGAAGTACTCCATGATCAGACAGGTGAGCCACGTTACCTATAATCAACTTGATATTGTTTTCATTTATCTTCACATTCGCTTCAAGGCCTCTTCCAGCTATTTCTTGAGTTTCGATCACTTCGACATCAAAATCTCCATTTAACTTCTCTTCCTCATCCTGTGAGTGCTTTTGAAGATACTCGACTAAACCGACTGCCAGAGGATGTGTACTTCCTTTTTCAACTTCCATAATGGCTCTTTTAATCAATTCCTTATTATCGGTAGACTGAATACTTGATGTCGTCCATTCTTCATCAATTACTACACATTTACCTAAAGTTAACGTTCCAGTTTTATCGAAAACAACCTTAGATATTTTGGTAGCAGCTAAAAAAGCTTGACCACCACCTGAACTAAGTATACCTTTTTTAGCCATTAAACCATTTCCAACTGAATTTGCACATGGTATAGCTAATCCAATTCCACATGGACAAGCTACAACTAAAGTAGCAATAGCGAATTCTAAAGCGAAAAAAATTCTTCCTCCACCACCTTTTTCATTTTCTGAATTAACCTTTCCAGTTAAAGTTAAACTTAACCAAATAATCAAAACTAATAAAGAGAAATATACTATAATAGGTACGAAATAACCAGTTAATTTTTCAGCAATTAATTCTAATGTTGCTTTTTTAGAAGAAGCATCCGATACTGCTCTTATAATTTTTTCTATCATTGTATCTTCCTCTAATCCCGTAACTTTTATGATTATTGCAGAAGTTAAATTGACTGTACCTGTATATACTTGATCATCGATATTTTTACTTATGGGTTTGGATTCACCAGTAAGAGAAGATTCATCGAAAGTCGTATGACCTGATGCGATTATTCCATCGGTAGGAGGTAGTGATCCAGGTGGTAATAAGATAAGATCTCCTATTTCAAGATGCTCGACAGGGATCTTGCTTGTATTGTCTTGACTCGCCTCAGCTATATCTGAATGATCCGAGGAGAAGGCTTGAGTATCTTGACTGTCTTTTCTTTTCAAAGATTGATCATGAATGTCTCGGATTGACGTAGAAGACCTTTCCACTAGCAAGGCGGTATCAGGTCTCATCTTCCCTAACAGGCTAATAGCATCGCTAGTTCGGCTTTTCGCGTACGCTTCGAGGGTTCTACCGAGGAGAATGAACATGATCAAGAAAACACAACTATCAAAATATGTACCAACACTCTCAGTGTTTGTCGATGAGCGGACATCTATTATTAGCATAGCGAGGGAGGCAAAGTACGATACGCTGATTGACAGGACCACAAGCAGATCTAGAGCAGTGAATTTACAGTCAGCCGGCGTCTGATGCGTATATCAAGCATATATGAACATGGGTAAAATGGATGGGAAGAAAGCACGGGTGCTGGGACCCCGTGGCACAGTAAATCAAGGGAACGGAGCAAATGGTGGGAGATAAGTACAGCTTACTCACCCATACTGCCGAAACTTATCAAGGTTCTCCAGCTTAGAGGTCTAGGTGGTAATCTTCGCACGGTCTCACTTCTGAAGGCGGACGGCACAAGTCGTCGAAGGTGAGGCCATAGAGAAGCGAAAGTACGTTTGTAAAATAGCCTACGTGGCATGAATCGATGAAATTAGCATGTATCATGATCTTATTCAGATAGCTGACTAACCTTCCTACGCCGAATTGAACGATAGTAGCCAACGGCCAAAGAATAATTGTCCCCAGATTTGCAGCTCCCCATACAGGCTTCATCATTTCCATTTTAAATTTACTATGCGAAGGTAAGAGGATCATTGATACGATTGCACTTTTAGTATCTCATATTGTCAGCTACCATCATGAAACATAGGGTGAAAAGTAACTTACATTATAAAAGTTGGAACAGCAAAGATGATAGCTACAGCACAATGACTAGCTAAAATCTTGACTTCCATCTTTTGGATTTTCTGACTTTTCTCGTTTACACTTTGAGTTTTGACAAATTCAACTTCAAATTCAGGTGCAACACCACTTATTCCATCAATTAATTGCCTGATGTTCAAAGGATTATAAGGGACATATGAAATTGTAGTTACAGGTTGTTGAAGTGTAATTGGAGTATAAGTCTCTATAGGTAAAGTATCCAAAAATGAATTGATTTTCCTTACGCATTCATGACAAAACATTCCATCTATTTTGAGTCGTATCGTTCTTGAAACAGGTCCTGATTCTTTGCTCTTTCCCTTTATACCGCTAGGCCCATTCAGCAGGGTAGAGGATGATAATTCAGCTTCATATCCTATTTCTTCGATGATTTCCCTAATGTCATCCACGGTTATTTGGCTTGTATGTATAATCGTTCCCGAATTGTTGAGTACATCGATATTGATTGACTCTATATATTCTTGATCTTGAAGAGCCCGAGTGATAGCTTGAGAACAGGATGAACAAGTCATACCCTCAATCGAAAAGATCGATTTGAACGTCTCACCTGACGTTTCGAATGACTGTACCTCAGTCTTAACTATTGTAGCTTCGAATCCTATATCTTTTATTAATTCCACAAGATTCGTAGCTGAGATTGTCGATTTATGTTGAATTATACCCGATGATCCAAGTAGATTAATGTTAACTTCCAATATTGCTGGATCCGACTTCAACGAAGTTGTAATGGAATTGACGCAAGAGGCACAAGTCATTCCACTTATTGATAAAGTAGTTTTAGTAACGTTGTCCTTTCCTCCTTGAGCACTTTCGGCTGGCTTCTTTTCGCGTGAAGCTACCTCATCTGATTGGTCATTTTGATCTATTCGAACCTGTCCATATTTCTTCAAATCATCTTGACAAATTTTACAATGTTCTAAATGCTTTCTCTTTCGCTCTTCTAAGCTTTTCTTCTGTTTTCGAACTTTTCTAGATTCAGAAAAAAATAATTTACCTATTAATCCATATTCATTCTCATCTTCTGTACTATATTGGGTATTACCAGAATAAGGTAAATAATATCCATTGGCGGATTTATCAGTTACGATGAATCCACCTTCAATCCTTAAAACCTTTAATACTTCTTCTGATACTTTACCAATCGTCTTTGGTTTCCCAGATGATGAAGCTGAAGTATTTGTATCAATGGCAAAAGTGACGCTGTGAAGTAAGAGATTTGTTGAAATTGATTTGATAGATGTAATTGACGATAAAAGTTGATCAATTGTTTCGCAACATGATGTACAATGCATGTTGGATATCAACAATGTTATTGTAGGCGAAGACATTGGTAATGTTGTCATCATCGCTGTTGTTGAGAATGTTATGATAAGTACGATCAAGCCGGTGGCAAAGAACTAGAATTATTGATAAGATTAAAAGAAAACAAGTCTTTATCTTGAACGTTTATATCTGATATCGCCTTAGTCAGCTCAGAAGATCCAGCTCAAAGCGTGAAATTCGCTCTTGATTCGATACTTGACAGAAAGGTACGAAGGGAGTTTTTCCGTCATGGAAGTGATTCAAAGTCGATACATTTACCATATGATGTATTTTCGCATATATCACTCAATCAATTTCAACTTTATCAGATTAGTCAAAAAGGATTATCATTTTCTAATTTGAGCACATTTAGCGGATCCCGCGAAAACAACTCAAACCTCATTCCTTTATTTTATTTGCCCACTTACAAAACCAGTAGAGAAGCGGTGATTACCGCTTACTTTTTACCTTTCAGGGTGACTTATTGCGGATCACCCTAATTGATGATGTTTTACCCTGTTCCAACCAATCCTGGTACCAAAAGTAAGTCGCGTTTCATCTTCACGACAGCAAAGTAAGATTTTGGCGGTGAAGATCGGAGCAGCTACGCCCAGTCAGATAAGTTGTATGAGAGCATTAAGAAGTTCAGAGACGGATGGGACAGCCATTCTCGATGACTATCTTCATAGACATTCTAAACTTTCATGTAAAATTATTAGTCCATATTGACCATACGACGGGATTTCACGTTCTAACCTTCGAGGCGTATAACAGGCTTAAAAGCCTCTGATCCTAATTATGGGAATCGGACCGTGAGCAGTCTCACAGATGATAACGGAATGCATCATATGAGCAAAATTACTAAATTCAAGTGCTTTCGGAACAAATCAAATGCTGGACTGAATCGCGCCTGGAGAAGTATAGCTTGTTTTGTAGAGCGAAATGAGATATTCACCCTCTGAACGTGTTGCGGATTTCATGAAGATTAGAACCTGCTTTGCTTCGTCTATCGATTTCATCTATCAAGAACCAAAAAGGTACATATTTCCCTACAGTGAAGTCTCATGTAAGACGCGCTAAAATGTGCAAGATGTTGATCTATTTCCTGATATGTGCCAAGTGACATGTTCTTTTGATTCAGGGTATCAAGTTTCATTGGTCTATCCGATAGGCAATCTCGTTACCAAATATGATACCTGATAAAAAATGAGTTTTTATCGTGGCGTATGATTTTCCATTTCTCTTTTGTGCATTCTTGTAGGTATCTTCACGCTAGGTGTCTATCCTGATTGATGGACGTGCTGTTTGATTGAAATTCATGACGATATTAGATTGATTGATTATACGGACATTCATTCTTCTTATTATACTACCTTTTCATCTTACTCATTGTTCATTCTTTTATCCTCTTGACCTCTCATTCCTCTCTTTCAGTAGGTATCGTATCTCTCCCTTTCTTAATTAGATATCAACCTCTGATTAGAAGCATTTAAGATCATTGTCGACGGGTTTCGACTATCCAAAAACCAAAGGAGGCTTGTGCAGTAGTCTTATTTGATTCTACACTCACATACACACACCTCAAATCACACTCATTTAAACATTGTTCCTTCAAGTCTATCTGAACAGAAAGTACATCAACAGCATTAGCATCAGTTTCAATATTCATTATCATCAATCCAAGTAAAATCTACTACATTTGCGAAATTCTCTACGTATATAACGAACAATTTTAACGAAAAACAACACTTCAATTCAAATCGTCCTTCCCTTTCCTAAATTTATCGAAATCATCAAGCTAGAACCAGAACCGGAAATACAGCATTTTCGATAAAAGTGAAACACAAAAGGCAACACTTGATAGTTGTCTTACTTGGTCAATACCGCAATCGATCATCAATCAATTTAGCGAATAAGACATTCCCTTTGAAACCCGGAATTACTTCTTGTTTAGTTTCCCATTATTCGACTACAAGTGGAAATAACATATTTAGATCATCTAAGACAATTAGTCAAACGAAGAATAAACTTATATAAATAAAGAACGGAAAACGAAACTTCTATCATTTTACAAGATAGAATTCATTAAAAAGGCGAATATTTTTGGGTAAATTTAGATATTAGACGTTGATCGTCAATTTCTTACTTTTACTTTTAACTGCTGAGCAGTATATAGTATCAAAAGGAACCTGGTGTTTCTGTGAGTTTCAATTTCTTATCTTGCTTCTTTCCTTCTTCTTTATTTTCCCTTTTTCTTGTGTGGTGTGTGGATTTGATGGTGGCGTGATTTGATCTGAATGTTTGGGTCTATTTGAAGATTGATCGATTTAGTGGGATGATCCTTCTGCGATACATCTTGCAATCATTTTTGCACGGTCTAAATCAACCAGCATAGGAGATAATAGAATGAAGTCGCTTATGGGTTTTGACCGAGAAGGGAAATGAGTGAAGGTCAAAGCGTGTGTGCTTTTTTTTTAGTGTATCTGAAGCTTGATTCAATTTGATTTCATGGTTGTTTCATATCACTGCTATGTCCTCCTCCAACTTGACTACCACATTTCCCATCAAGCATCTACTCATTCAATCATTCAACTTTACACCAAAGGGACGCGTTGATGGGGAATCCAAACTCGATTAGTCTTTACCATTTTCTTACTACACTTTATCTCCTTTCATTTCTTCTTCATCTCTTCTCTCCTTTGTCATCAAGGATAACGAACGCGTTCGTGCGCGTTGTTGTTATATTTATCCTTCAAACCCCTCCTCGTGAACGAATTCTTTCGCTTTGGATTGCCTTTCATCTTTGTCATCCTTTTCTGCCGTGCAGCTCAATCAACTATACTATCACCAAACGTTTAAAGGCTGTTTTCGACCTGGAACCTTGAACTTGACACGCGCAGATCTCCTTTCTTTCTCCCATATCTTACACTGAATAATTCCTTTCATCCTCCCACTTCTCATCACGTCTCCTACTCGTGAAAGGATCGTTCACTTACCAAGCTTGACGTTGGTAGTCAATCCTTTCTCACCTCTACCCAAAGCTACATATACGAAACCGTATTTTCGTTACCTCTTGTTTGATCCTCAGTCAGAATTGCTCTTAGACCAAACATCAAATATCTCGGTTCTGGTAATCGTTAACCCATTCATATATTTAGCTACATTTCGAACTTATTTTCTACGGAGCAGGATCTCAAAGCTTGATTCCACCCAACCAAGAATAACTATTTTCTACCACATTATACGAAATCACATAAGATGGCTCAAACAATCTCAATACCATCTTCTCACCTCTCTAATTTCTATTGCCCTTCTTCACCTGACCCTACCCCACTTCGACTTCTCGCATTCTCAGTAGCAGAAGCTGCTCTTCAACCTGATCCCAACTCCCCTTCGTTCAGCATGATTATGGGTAAATTACCGACTCCCCTTGAAATGGACGTTTGGGCACAACCTTCTGTCAGAGCTCCATGGGCAACAAATACGGTGTCATGGCACCAAAGAGCAAACGGCAATGCTGCTCCACAAGCTCAAGTGCAAAACCAAAACAGAAAACCACTTTGGGATGTTGTCCAACGCGCAAAGGAAAGACGTGTTCAGGAGAGATGTAAGTCTACCTATGACACTTTCCTTTCTTGGATGCGTTTGTTAACAAACATGATATCATAGGTTCACCGGCTTCGACCGAATCTACTCTTCCTCAAAGCCCACCTATCTCTCCGTCGTCATACAACTTTGTTCTTCCCCCCAACTCCCCTCTCGCTGCATCAGTCGCCGCTGGTACTTCACCTTCCAAGAACGCAGCCATGGTGCCCCGAAACGAGTATTTCCCCTTGTTCACTCAATCAGCTCAACCTTCTCCCATCGAATCGACCTTCTCAGGACTTGACCAATCTCGACCTCCTCCAGAGTTCGTACCTCGACTGTCCGCTTCTGATTTCTCCGCCAAAGCCAGACAAACCTCATCTGTTGCTGCAAAGCATGGTCGAACGAAATCCGATTTCGGATCACCAGCTAGCGAATCGAAAGAGATCACCCCCGAGGAGAAGGCTAGAGCCAAATCAAAGTTACCAAGTGTACCATCTCCATCGAGACTACCTAGTCTCGCGCAGATTCAAGCTCGTGTTTCGACCGAACGCCAAAGATGCTCGTCCGTCGGATCACCTACCAAGTCTGTACCCCGAATCAGGACTGTGCTTCGAAGTGATTCTTCCGAGTCATTCGAAGTAATCAAGACTCCCACTGATGAAACACCGAGAAGAGAAGCTCGAATTGTGCTTGCCAACATCTTGAACAGACGACCAGCCACTCCACCCAGTCCACCTTTGACTACGGCCAAACATGCTGAACCTCGATTAGCACCTTTCCTTCGAGAAAGAACTTCAGGCAGATTATCAGGTGGTAAAGCTCGACCTATGTCCATGCCACCAATGTCTTTGGGAGAATTGCCATCCTTTGAAGCCATTTGCAAAGCCAACTCCGGTAACAAACCTTCCTTGAAAGTCACACCACCTAAAGAACGATCTTCTTCTTTCGCCTCAACCGATTCTGCCGGTAATGTTCCTTCACCCACTAAAGGGTCCTTCCCATGGGCCATGAGAAGCGGTATGGTCACACCTACTGAGAGTCGATTTAGCCCCTTTTCATTATCGACTCCACCTTCACTCAACCACTCGACCAAGAGCTCACCAAGAAAATCATTCACTTCTCCTGCATCTCCAACCGAGAGTGTACGATCAACCTTCTCCAGTCCAAGCTTAGGCGTACCTACAATCACTTGTACACCTGCTCCTCAAACCATTTTCAAAAATGGGGTGGAACAAAATTCGGATGAAGAAGACGTAGTGCTTTTCGAAGGTGATTCGTTTGACGTTGAATCGATTGATTCTGAATCTGAGATTGACTCGGTAGTGGAAGAAGATTTCAAAGAGGAGAGAGAGAAAAGAGCTGAAGCTATGAAGAAGAGATTGATGCTCAGGAGGACTTCTGAGTAATATGGTAAATAACGAAGTGTGAATGAACGAGACGATAAAAGAGATAGAAATTGAGATCTGACTTGTATAATTTTGTAATATTCATAATTGAATCTTCGAACTTCCCTTTAGATTATATAACCTAGTATTTTAAAAAATTAACATTCTTTTCATAGTTGAACTATGATGTCAAATTTACGTAGAAAATTAAATATGCCGATTAAGTAGATGTCTTATTTCGATGAGATAATGCATATATACTATCACCAAGATGTTGTCGATACTTGCTTCAATCAAAATATCTGAAGCTAGTTATTCATACCGCCAGACCGATTGATGCGCCATGAGGACGATTTCCAACGGAAGATACGTCAAGACGCGTTGCCGAATTACGAAAAGAGTTGAGCGAGATCACCAATATATTCTCTACGAGTATCGCATCTTTTATTTTGGATCGCTTCTTATACATTCAACCTCTTCAATCGCAGGTACGTCGAGAATCAAACGACCATCATCAAGTGCTGCAAAACCTGATCAAACAGTTCTCTCAATAATCTCCCAGCTTGGGGCTTATTCGATCTCAATGGGAATGATATTCTAGATTACTTGAATTAAATATTGCCTTACTATTATAATCAACATGTCATCACACGAACTTATACCTTTATTTCCATCTGCAACTCATCCTGCAATTCCAATTTCAGTTCAAATATTATCAAAACTTAGACATTTGACAGCTCCTGGAAAAGGAAATGATTTGAAAGGTGAAGAAAGAACTGCTTTAGTTGGTGTAGCTGCTTTATTAGGATGTGAAAGGTGAGGAAAGGTTTACTTTGAATTATCATCAGGTATTCTTATTATTCAACTCTCTGTACTTGGTACTACTTTCTTGACCAATCTTACTGATTGAATAATCTTTGAGGAATTATACTAATTATGTGTCTTCCTTGCTTCTTTCAGAATTCAATCAAAAGATTTATTATTATCTTCAGCTCAAAAAGCATCTTCAGTTTCACCTTCACATTTTCGTTCAACTTTATCAAAATGTCGTATATTACTTGAATCAATTCCTTCACCTAATAATTCTTCTTTACATAAATCACCTTCCAAAAATTCATCAACTTCAACTTCAACTTCAATTTCAAATGATGGAGGAAATGATCAAATTGAAGATGATTTAAATTCAACTCATACACCTTGTTTGAATATTAGATCAGAAAATTTAATTAATCCTTTACAAACACCTAAAAAAAAATATAAATTTTCATCAGGAATTGATATTTCTTCTTTAGTTAAATCTCCAAATAATCAAAATCAAAATAACAACAAAACACCTAAAAAAAGTTATGATAGTGTTATAGCATCACCTTTAAGACAAAGTATAATTAGACAAACTTCTAATCAAATTCAATCATCTTCTTCATTACCAGAATCACCAATTAAAGAAGTAATATTGAAAGAAATTGATATTGATATTGAAAAAACTCCAAGTAAAAAAAATAAATACAATAATGGTATAGATCTTGAAAATCCACCTTCAATTATAAAATCAGTTAAAAATCAAAGAAATAGAAATAATGAAAATTCAAATTCTTTTTTTGCTTTACGTCCTGGAAATTCAATTACACCTTCTAAATCAATTATTAATCAAAATCAAGAACAAGAAAAAGAAGAAGAAAGTTGGATGCATCGTAGACCTGAAGAAACTCATAAGAAATCAAAGAGGTTTGAAGTAGAAAAACATCAAAAAACCAAGAAAAAGAATGAAATTCGAAAAGTTGATTGGACTTATAAAGAGGATATTTGGGGTAAATCAATAAAAGATGATATTGATTTCGAAAATGTGAGTGAATTAATTTCAAAGGATGAACTTTGTATAATGTAAGCTGATATTTGGAATTAGATTTGGAAAGATCTTGATTTATGTTTAGAAAAATATGAGTTACCTAGTATAGCGAATACTGAAATTAATGGAAATGATATTGAGAATATTCTCTTGAATGCCTTAATGGAAACTTGAACGTGATAATACATAATAATGATTTCTTAAAAGTGACTCTATGTATATATATTTAAAAGTGTGATTCGTTCGTTGTATTGTAAGATATGTCAATCATGTATTTATATCTTTCAAACTCTTACTTAAAATTCTATAATCCACTTTCCATTCAAAAGTATCTTCATCTTCATCTTCATCTTGACCATCCTCATCTTGTCCTTCTTCTATATCGCTAGATTCTTCTTCCATACCTGTAGGATCAATTTCGTCCGGGATATAACTAGGAATAAAAATCATTAACGTTTGAAATATAATGCTGATTATAAGAGATCAAAAAAAAAAAAAAGATTTAAACTACTTACCCTTGTTTAGTATAAAATGCTAAAGCAGTTTCATTACCTATTTAACAACAAAATATATAAGTGGTTTTAAAATTATAAATAACCACTTCTTTTCATTTTTTGACAAAACTCACTTTTTAAACAAGTTAACATGATTTTATCTAATTCTCTTTTTTTACCTATTTCTTCTAATATATTTAAAAGAATTTTACCTAAACCCATTCTACGTGATTTATTCTCAAGTTGAACTTCATAACTATATTAAAAAAATAAAATTAGCTTTTATTTTTATTTATGTAATCTATTATTTGATTTTTTTAAAAATTATATGAACGAATTAAATCATTTTTTTTTATTTTTATTTTTCTTAAATGAAAATTTCAAAAATCTTACCAATAAATTACTTCTGCATCTCTACTTTCAATTGTTTCTTCAGTATCAAATCTAAATCCACAAAATCCAATTAAATCATTATAATTAAAATTAATTAATTCTTCAATTTCATCATTTTCCTTTTTTTCATCTTTTCCTTTTTCTTTTTCTTTTTCTTTTTCAATAATTAATTTATTAGATTTTTTTAAAATTAAAATATATCTTGAATCAATATTAAAAAGTTCTTCAAATTTTGATTCTTCTGTATAAGGGAAAGAAGAAATTTGTTGTCTAAAAATTAAAAAAAAAATTTAAATTTCCAAATCAATCAAAACCTCTAAATATAAGAAAACTGTAAAATAAAATTTAAAAATATATTTACAATTTTGACATATTTTCATCAAATAATTTATATATTGCTTTTTTACCTTTTTCAGAAATTTCTTTTGATTTTACTAAAGAAATTTCATATCTAGAAACAAATTGTTAAAAAATTACATTATTAAGCTTATAATGATTTTTCAAATTTAATTTTAATTCATTATGACTTACGATTGATTATCTTTAATTTTATATATTTTGGGTAAATTAGGTGATAAAGTAGATGTAGAAGCCTTTTCGAATTAATCAATTAATTAATTAATCAATTAATCAATTAGTTTGAAAAGAGTTTGTAAGTTTTGAGAATACGCACAGAATTTGCTAATCTGATTTTAAGAGTTGCCATTTTATTTTCACAAATGGTAGTAGAATAATTCCTTGTGGAAATCTACTTCAATAATTGAAATTTGGTTCAGATAGAAAGGAATTAATAAATAAAGTAGTCAACAAGTAGAATCTAGTTTTCTTTTCGTTGCGTCTTTTTTTTGGACAACCTCCACTTATTCTGTTTACTCATACGCAAATTCAAGCTGCTTTCAAGATGATCATGATTTACCTGAATGTTCTTTGCTATCCTTCTGAATAAAGTGTAATTGTTGCATAATACAAAATAATACATAAAATTCTCATCGATCCGCATCATCCTCGTCATCTGCATGCTTGCACAACTAATTTATAAGAATGACATATATGTATTACATACATGTTGCGAAGGGGTAGGAAATTATGATGCTTTTTAATGGATGACCCTGTCTTATTTGCATGAGGAAGGATAGACGCTCAGATAATGGCGACAGAACGAGACATCAGGTAAGAAAAGACTTGACCAGCAAGTCGAGATGATTTGTTAAAATGTGATAGGCGGTCGAGATGAGCGGTCAAAAAAAGGTCAAGGCCTAGTATCCTCTATAAGTGGCTGCTTGGGCGTATCTAGGATCAAAACAGCGATATCAGCATCAACAAAATGTACAAAAAGGCCGCAAGAAAACTCACGGTCCCTCAGCTCCTCCTGTAGGTCTACCCAAGCCATATTGATCAGCAGATGGGAATTGCAATTCACCAGGGTAAACTTGTTGATGATCTTGTCCATGTTGGTATTGTTGTTGATGTCCATGTCCTGAACCAGAACCGATCGAATTACCTCTTTGTAGGTCTGCATAACCGTCATCTTGGGTAGGTGCACCTTGATATCCTGCATAACCTTGATGATCTTGAGTCATGACTTGGGGAGGATATTGGTGTTGATCATACCCTTGAAGAGGTTGTTGGTGTTGATAGGCAGCTTCATAGTCATATTGCTCAGCATGAGCATAAGGATCTTGGTTATAGATAGCATATCCTGCTCCTACACCTGCTGTTCCAGCTGTGAAGTCGTGTTGAGGTACACCGGCAACGTTGTTTGGATCGTCTAATTCAGCTACAAGTTCTCTTCGTTGTCTTGAAGCAGAAGAGTTGGAAGCGCTTCGTTGGAGGGTTTTTTCGAAGCTAGATCCATATGAACATCAGCGCTCTTGAAAAGAGCGAGAAGGGGGTATGATCTCGCTTACAAATCATCGTTCATGTCTCCATTATTGGGCGAGAAATCAATAGGGTTCAACTTTCGATCGAACCTGTTTGAAGGTCTCAATTTCCATTTCCTGAACAAAGTCCATCCAATACCCGCTGCACCGACTACTGATGCGACGACGATAATGGCGATGAGAGCGGTTTTGCTCAGGCCGGAAGACTTCTTCTCTGACACGGCTGATTCAGCAGTTGAAGATGCTTTGTGGGTGGTTTGAGATCTCGACGCGGTTGTCACAAGGACGACAGTCGAGTGAACTGTCGTGGATGGCACAGCAGACGTTGTCACAGGGACGATTGTGCTAGGCGCTGCTTCTGTGGAGATGACAGTCGAAGGTGCGATCGATATTACTGACGAACCTGTTGAAGAGGAATACATCCAATGATTAGTCATGTCTTATTCTTGCCCGTGATTTTAGAACCTGATCCGAAGCTGGATGATGTAAAATTGGGACTGTAATATCCGAAGTAGATGAAAGGAAAGAAGATGAAAGAAAGATCGATATTCACTTGTGTCTGGGGTTTCGCTAGAGGTAGCTAAATCACTTGTTGAGGTGGAAAGCAAGGTTGACTAGGAGAAAGCCATGATCTCTTTAGCGATCCATTCAACAAATCAACTTCAATCAAGAGAACCTACACTTGCTACAGAGGTAGAAGACGAAGTTGATGGTAATCCGTCTCCGTATTTCCCACTATTGGATGCACTTGTCACTGCACTGGTGATAGCTGAATTATCATCTTGAGTTGTACTCGCTATGGAGCTGATTACACTACTTTGAGTAGCGGATATTTCGGCATCATGTTGAGAAATCGAAGCGAGGGTTCCATTATCGATCACTCCTCCTGCTCTTGGAATAGGTCGATTAGCATCTACTATAGCTCTAGCATGATGTCTTCTCGCAGGATGTGCTGGCGTTCCCTGTCTAGCTAATGTCAGAGGAAGGAGAAGTAAGACCGCTGAGGTGATGTGCATGATGCTTGAGACTGAAATGAATGAGAAGACTGCGCAATGGGAAGGAAGGTTCAAAATGAAGATTTACGCTTGGATCGTAAAATGGATGTTAGGCGTCAAAAGAATGTATGTAGTGAAGTGGATTGAAGTGAATCGACTTGTCAACAAGTCAATTTATTGTTATTGAGGCTGGTTTATAGGTAGAGGCGGGTTTATTTAGACTGAGGTTAAAGAGATAACTTGAAATGTAAAGAATGTAATGAGAACTTATCATGAAAACAAATATCAAGTGATCTTCGTATTAAACTTGCATAGCAGCAGTATAGTTGAATTATGTTCTAGGCTTTCTGTGTGTGCAATGAACCAAAGCCTTTTACGCACAGATCGTTTCATCCGACACGACAAAACAAAAAATCATTCTCATTTTTGCATAAAAACAAATCACGTCGAATGCCCCTGACTTTTCAAAAGAGGTCAAAGCGCGTCCCTTTTTTCCCTTTTTTACTTTAATTATTCCGGTACGGTACGGTGCGGTATGAACACGCTAAAAGAAACGACTAATGGGGCGGGTTAGGGATTTATACATGATACGTAATCATCTTTGGTTTCATATATGGAGATGAGCAAATTCTCCGAGTTGTGATGAAGGTGGAGGATGTATCGACAGAGTATGCAGTCCTAACGATGAATTAAGCCTTAGTGATGTTGCTAATTTTATCCTCATTTCGAAACATGATACAGCTTGATAAATACTTCAAGAACATGTTTGTACACCCTATATAGCCTGCTAGTCAGGCTTATATCGTTAAGACAGAAAACTTTCGCCTTTCACAATGTCGAAACAGCTGCCTGGACCCAGTTTGATCCAAGTCCCAAATCTCTTCTCGATTGTAGAACCAGGTGTATACAGGTGTGCGAGCCCAACTCCTGCTCAGGTGAGCTTATGCACATAACATTTGTGAATGGATCATAACTGACTTTGAAGGTAGATACCCTTTTTGGCTTCTCTAAATCTAAAATCGATTGTCTCTTTGACACCCGAGCATCCAATCAAACCTTTATTGACATTTATCAGATCTTCAAATATAGAGTTTGTATGTCCAAAAATGTTTTCAGCATTTTAGAAGGGATGTCAACAGCTGAATTTACTAAATCATAGGTACATCTAGGATTGACATTATGGAGACCACCAACAACGGATTGGAAACCAGTAAGAGATGAAGTCATCAAAACCGCTTTGGAGAAATATGTATTGGATACTCGATCGCATCCCGTCTTACTGATAGACCCGTATGTTCATTATAACTACCTCTCTGATTGATTCCTCCAAGAGCTGATCAAATGAAGTAGGATTGGTGTACATCAGACTGGATGCTTAGTTGGCGCACTGAGAATTATGCAGAACTGGAACTTCGCTTCTATACTCGTTGAGGTGAGCCAAACCGCTTAATGGATCATCTTTACTATGTCTCCCAGAACGCAGGCTGAATTCCAACTGTCACAGTACCGATCGCATGCAGGAAGCAAGCATAGATATGCGGATGAGCAATACATAGAGGTAAGTCTGCTAAATATACCTATCATCTGGCAAGAGCTAATGTCTGTCATTTTATCCATATAGCTATTTGATCCAGATCTTATAAATCTACCACCACCGCAAAACAGACCCTCATGGTGGCTTCCGATATCATCAGTCGACGACGATGACTCGGAGGATGAGGAGATAGAAACAACCGAGACCGCTGATCGGGAGGTCAATGGGGTTGTTCCTGGTCAAGAAGGTGTCAAAGAACACATGTTGAATGGAAATTTGGCCGGCGATGTTGTTGTACAATAGGCTTCATGCATACATATATCCATCCCGGGAGATCTTTGATCTTTTGATGATGGCCGAAATCATGCTGATGAATGGATGCATTTAACGACGGAATATGGAATCGCCACAAGTGACCGGCGGCGATTTCAACTATAACTGTATTAGAGTGAGTAGTAGTAGTATATGTCATGATTACGATTAACGCTTGATCATCGGATACTCTACTTCGTAATTAATGGGAAACCTCCACTCTAACTCAAATCTCTAGGCTTATATCGGGTTTGATACATTCCAGGATGATTACCATGATTACTTGATCATATCGATTCATTATATACATAACATAGACGCATCTCATTCATTATTTCCTCATTCCATTCCATCTTTTGCTGGTCTCATTAGACTTTGAGATCGTGTACATATCATTCACGATGTTACCAATCAGAGTAGTAGTCCGATCATCAACCTGTAAACAATGTCGGCCGACTCATCTCACACGATCACTTGCCACTACATCGGCATCTCATCTTCCCAATTCATCTCGGAATCTCTCTCATTATGTCGCTGAAGCTCGATCTCGCAATTTACTTTCTTTATCGATGCATCAGAGAGGAATACATAGCTCATCTACAAATTTAGATAAGAAAAGATGGGTGAATCCTGCTAGCGAGAATGAAAATTCAGAAGGTGAAAAAGAAGAGAAGGAAGGAGAATCAAAGAAGGTAGAAGTCAAGAAAGATCAATCTACTGAACAAAAAGAAGAGGTGAAAAAGGATTCTTCAAGTGAAGCTGAATCTTCTAAAACTGCTGAAGAAAGAGCAAAGAATTTAGCTGAAAACCAATCGAAAAAATCGGAAAACAATAATACAATTCGATCTTCTTCTTCATCATCGTCATCTTCATCTACTGGAAAATCATCAAATCCATTCTCTATTCCTTCTTCATCAGGTAATGGTGGATCTAATACACCTAAAGAAATTGCTAAACCTATTATACCAGAAATTTATCCACAAGTATTAGCTGTACCTATAACTCATCGACCACTTTTCCCAGGATTTTATAAAGCAGTTACAGTTCGTTCACCACCTGTAATTAAAGCTATAAGGGAACTTCAAGCTAAAGGTCAACCATATGTTGGAGCATTTTTATTGAAAGATTCAACATCTGATTCAGATGTAGTTGAAAGTTTAGATCAAGTTAATCCAGTTGGAGTATTTTGTCAAATTACAAGTTGTTTCACTTCAAATGAAGGTGAAGGTAAACCTGAAAGTCTTACTGCTGTGTTGTTCCCACACAGACGAATTAGAATTGATAATTTAGTTAAACCTGGTGATACTGGATTGAACCCACAAGCACCTTTTGTCAATGTTCAAGAAGTTCCTGACGACCAAGCCAATACGCCGACAATAGAGAACGAAAGAGGTGAAGGCGAAGTAGAAAGCTTTGAAACTGATGTTCCATCCGTTGAGGCAGTCAGAGAAGAATTGGGCACTGTTTCAAGAGGCAGAGATGATCCTGAACCTGAACTTTTGACTGAAAATCAAAAATCACCTTCCGATAATGCACAATCTAAACCTCACTCTCCAATCAATTTCATTCATAATTTACTTCCAGAAGTATCGATAACAAACGTTACCAATGTAGCGCTTGAACCATATGATAAAGATTCTCAAGTGATTCGAGCGATAATGTCAGAATTAATTTCAGTTTTCAAAGAAATAGCTCAATTACAACCTATGTTCAGAGAACAAGTAACTTCATTCGCAATGTCAAACACATCATCTCAAGTATTTGATGAACCTGATAAATTAGCGGATTTAGCTGCTGTAGTTTCAACAGCTGATGTATCAGATCTTCAAGCTGTATTAGAATCAACTTCGGTTGAAGATCGTTTACAAAGAGCTTTAGTATTATTGAAGAAGGAATTAATAAATGCTCAATTACAATTCAAGATTGCTAGAGATGTTGATACAAAAATCCAAAAAAGACAAAGGGAATACTACTTAATGGAACAACTCAAAGGAATCAAGAAAGAATTAGGTATGGAATCGGATGGTAAAGATAAACTTGTTGAAGGGTTCAAAGAAAAAGCTAGTAAATTAGCTATGCCTGAGGGGGTCAGGAAGGTATTTGATGAAGAGTTGAACAAGTTGGTTCACCTTGAACCATCTGCTAGTGAATTCAAGTGAGTAGAAAAATCGCATCTCTGGCTAACTTTGGGAACAACATATTGTTTACGTTCATTCACTGACTCTGTTTCCCCCACCCAGCGTTACTCGAAACTACATTGACTGGTTGACTCAAGTACCATGGGGAGTTCATTCACCTGAGAACTACGATATCACCCATGCTGTGAAAGTACTAGATGAAGATCATTACGGCTTGAAGGATGTCAAAGATCGTATTCTTGAATTCATGGCTGTTGGTAAATTACGTGGATCCGTGGAGGGGAAAATCCTTTGTCTTGCCGGACCACCTGGTGTGGGTAAGACCTCAATCGGTAAATCCATTGCCAGAGCTTTGGGTAGACAATTTTTCAGATTCAGTGTTGGTGGTCTTACGGACGTTGCTGAGATTAAAGGCCACCGAAGGACTTATATTGGGTAAGCCTTCTTCATCTTTGACTCCAGGACTTCACTGATGTCGGTCGGCGTGTAGAGCAATGCCAGGTAAACCTGTTCAAGCCTTAAAGAAAGTAGCCACGGAGAATCCGTTGATCTTGATTGATGAAGTTGACAAAATTAGTAAAGCCTATAATGGTGATCCTGCCAGTGCTTTATTAGAGATGTTGGATCCCGAACAAAATAAATCATTCTTAGATCATTACTTGGATGTTCCCATTGATCTTTCCAGAGTATTATTTGTCTGCACAGCAAATGTTCTTGAGACTATTCCTGGACCTTTACTTGATAGAATGGAAGTTTTAGAAGTATCAGGATACGTTTCGGCTGAAAAGATGAATATCGCTGAGAAGTATTTATCCCCTCAAGCTAAAGAAGCGTCTGGTTTGAAAGATGTGGATATCAACTTAGAACCGGGAGCTATAGAAGCTTTGATCAGGTATTATTGCAGAGAAAGTGGAGTCAGGAATCTGAAGAAACATATCGACAAGGTGAGTTGTTCGCTTCGTCTGATCTCGTTCGGTTCAGGCTATCTGTGTCATCTAGGTTTGTAGAGGATGGAAATTGATCTTTTCAATTGTGCTCTTTCAGATATACCGAAAAGCCGCTTTCAAGATCGTTACTGATTTAGGAGAAGAAGCGTTGCCAGAACCTAAAGAACCTGCATCGAGCGAAACAGTCGAATCTGCTGAACCTGATGTAAAACCCGCTTCGGAACATCTACCGGGTGACAAATCGCCTTCACCTGGTGATGCTGGCTCTCTGAAGAATGTCACTACTGTACCCAGAGAACCCCTCAAATTACCTGACAATGTGCATGTGAGAATAAACCAAGAGAATCTGAGAGATTATGTTGGACCGTAAGTGAAGCCCAACTCAGACAAGCGGGATAACGCTAACCAATCGCGAATAGCCCTATATACCATAAAGATCGGTTGTATACTTCCGCCCCACCTGCAGGTGTGTCTACAGGTTTAGGGTATTTAGGTAATGGATCCGGAGCAGTAATGCCTATTGAAGTCACTGTGAGTCGCTGTGACAATTTACTTGAGAGAATGGCAAGCTAACAATCCCAATATAGGCCATGCCAGGTAAAGGTAATTTACAACTGACCGGAAAATTAGGAGAAGTTATTAGAGAATCAGCACAAATAGCACTTTCATATGTTAAATCAAACGCATATTCACTTGGAATAACTAAATCAGAATCTGAAGTTACATTAAATGATAGAGATGTTCATTTACATATGCCAGAAGGTGGAATTGGTAAAGAAGGTCCATCGGCAGGAACTGCAATTTTAACTGCATTTGTCAGTTTGTTTACAAAAACTAAAGTAGATCCGGATGTAGCTATGACAGGAGAAATTAGTTTATTAGGTCAAGTTTTACCTGTTGGAGGATTGAAGGAGAAGATGTAAGTTATCTATCTTGGAGAATAATTACTTGATTAGCTGCTGATTGTTCTGGTTTTTTGTGGTATAATAGATTAGCAGCACATAGAGCAGGTATAAAGAGTAAATTATTTTCAATTTTGTTGTGGTCTGAAGTTAAAAAGAAAAAAAAAAGCTGATTTTGTTTTCGATGTATTTTTAGAACTTATCGTACCTATAGCTTGTAAACCTGATATAGATGAAAATGTACCACTTTCAGTTAAAAGTGGAATTGAATTTGTTTTCGTAGAAGATATAAGACAAGTTTTATATGAAGTTTTTAAAGGTACTGAAAATGAAAAAAGATGGAAAGAAACCTTACCTTTAGAAAAAGAACCAGAAAGGGATATGCCATAAAATAAAAATACAATTCATTTATATATATAGAACAATTAAGAAGCGGTTGGAAGTTGAAAGTTGTGGAAGTACGATTTTAAAAACTTATTGTATAGTATAGTAAAGTAAAGTAAAGTATATCTTCATTCATATTAGACAAAAAATTATTTCAATATTCAATTCTTAGCATACATTTTATTTTTGCTTGTCATGATATTTTTAAAATGCATTAACATTCACCTATCCCAATAATCAATTTACACCTTGATATCGAGTGGTCAATTTTGATGAATGGCTCCTTTAATTAATTGACCCGTAGTTTGAAACCACCTGGTATGGCTCAAATATTCAGGAGAATTGTCATAATTAATTATCGACTCCTTTGATTAATATAACCATCTACCCTTTTCAAACAATTCAGATAAATTAATCTGAAAAGAAATTACGGATATGTTGTATTGATTGATATCGCCTCGGTCAGGAGACTTGGTGAAACGTCGATCATCTCTAGCCTGAGGGAAAGTCCAATGAAAGGATTGGAAAGGATTAAACATATTGCTTTGTGAGATTGGCTTGGCAATTAGACATAAGGCAATAATAAACAGATCAAGTTGCGCCGAGTACATGGATAAAGGAGGATTAAAGTACATCTAAGAGGGACTTTTTCATTTATTCATTCGTTTTTTTTTGGTTCATTTTTCGTTGTTCATATACAAGTATATAGTAAATCCAATATTTTCTTTGAATTGACATAAGCTGTTGTTAAATATGTTTTTGGGAACAACAACTTTTGGTAAGTCGTGATTCTTCTCAACAAGTGAAGAAGCTAATGATCCAGAATTATAAAGTAATATGTACTTTGGCTAGCACAATATTGGCAGGTCCAATTGCTAAACCAGTTGGTATTTTACCTGGACAAGAAGAAGCTTCCAAAGATTTAATAGCAGAACCATTGTGGAGTAAAGATGGACCTGTATTAACAGATATTTTACAAGGTAATTAAATATTTTTCATTTGAATTTAAAAGTGCAATTTCATTTAATTATTTTGGATTTATAGGTCCAGATGGTGAATGTTGGTTTCAAGCAGGATTAATTTCTCTTGTTAAATGTAATCAACATGCTATAACGAATATTGTTAAAGATACAGGAATTGGAAAAGGTGAAAATGGGGCTGATACAGATAAGGCAGAAGTTAAATTATATACAAAAGACTATGAATTGAAAGTTTTTGAAGTTAAGCATCAAAGTAGTATAGGTGGTACTGTAGGTGAATTACCTACATGGTAAGTCCGATTTAAAGTATGAAAACAAATTTCGGAATTTTACTAATTGTCATAATTCATAATTTGGAATGAAAAATAGGTGGCCTGCAGCTATGAAAAGAGCTGCTATGAAAATGGGTGGTTATAAAGGTTTACATGAAAATAGTATTGGTGCTGGTTTTCCATCTGACGCTTTGAAAATGCTTACTGGTAAAAAAACAATGATCTTGGATTCAGGTAGTTTTGATAAAGTACAAATTTGTACGTACTATCTATGGTTGTTAGGAAGTCAATATAATTATTGAATATAAAATCTAACCTGTTGATTCAGGGAGTTGGATTCAACATTCAAACGATACTCCAATGATCATTACAACTAAAAGTAAAACTTCAAAATTAGTGAAAGGTCATGCCTATGTAATCATGTCTTATGGTGGAGATGGTCCCGAGAATGCAACGTGAGTGAAACTTGGAAAAATTAAATATAGCACGAAAAAGCTGGACTAATTTCTGGAGGGTTATTAGACTTAGGTTAAGAAATCCTTGGGAAGGAATAACGTGGCACGATCTTGATGAGATCTACAAGGATATTAGTCAAATTTCTACTTTGGATGAGTTCCGATCTATTCCTTAGATATGGTATTGTTCATAGCTTCTGTGTAGTCAATATGGATATTGTTCGAGCATATTGGCCTCACACATCTCAAGATTTGTAAGCATGATCATTCAGTTAGGAAGCGCCGGTGTAATCGGAAAAGCTTTTAAATTTCGTTCGAAGACCGAGTCGCATTTCGGTTATAACCCTCTCCATTGCAACCAAGTTTGATTTCATTTTAAGCGAGATTTTTAAGGGTAAATATGTCAAGTCATGCTTATCGATTCCCCCACTTCCTATGGTGACGCGCAGATAACCTACCTCCCACCTTTCATGGTGTATCAAGCACAGAGTAGATCTACTAGTAGTCAGAATGATAAATCCAAGCGCCGGGTAGAAGACTGTTTCTTCAATATATATATATATATAACCCCAAAGCTTGGTTACATCTTTTCTACTGTTTATTCACCCTGCTCAATTCGTCTCTATAGTATCAAATTAGTAGAAATATACTGGCGAGATGTCAGCCTATGTCAATAAGTATAGCGGTCCTGCACCCCCTCCTAGAGATATCCACCTCAACACCTCTCCAGAAGCATACGATTTGAATTATGTTTTTGAACCTAAGAATTTGAAGTCGGACAAAGTTGAATTAAGACCTATCATTGTGAGTCTGATTTTACACGTTCATCAACTGCAATTTCGTTTCGTGAAGTAGCATTAAATTAAGCCTGTTGAACGGGGTCATCATGCTGAGAAATCGCATACTAATCAATGAATAACATTTAGCCTTCTCTCCATGCACAATTGATTTTGGATTCTTATACCAAATCACCAGAAGTACTTCGATATCTTGGTTTTGCGCCCTTCAAAGATCTAGGTGATGTTTTAGTATGGATAGAAAATACTTGCAGACGAGCACCGGTGAGTATTGACTTAACTATTAATACCTCTTATGGAGCTATTGAGATTGGTCGATTGTGCATATTATGAAGGCTTGCTGATGATGATATTTCATAATTAGGATACTCTGATGCACGCTATTTTCACTCAACCATTATCGACTCCGGCTGGCACGAACGTTGACCCAAAAGATTATGTATTTGCTGGGATAATTGGGATGATTGCTGCCAATTATCAAGCTATGATATGCGAACCAGGTTATATAATGATCTTACCAGAATTCCATGTAAGTCATTTTATTATTTCGAACGATGAAATGATCAGTACTAACCCATGTAAAATAGAGAACACACGTGCAAACTCATGCTACAGGATTGGTAATGCATCGTATACTTGACCATCCATCTCAAGGTGGATTAGGATTAAGAAGATGTCAATGGATAACTACTACACTCAATATTCCTAGTCAAAATGCAGCTAAAAGATTAGGGTATCAACATGAGGGTGTTTTGAGATGTATGAGGGTTTTACCACCTGGTAAAGAGGGTGCCAGAGGTGAGTGCCCAGTAAGATAGGGTATTTCTACCTTATAAAGCGAAAAGTATGCAATGAGTAAGCATTGTAGCTAATGCCATGTTTGCAATAAAGACGGTCGACCCGATGTTAGACAGTCGGACGGTAAAGTACGAGATGATTGGTATGCCTCTGTCACTTGGTACGAATGGGAAGAAAGCGTTCGGGACCATATCGATAAACTCATGAATAGACAGTAGATCAAAAGAACAATTTGTGAAACACATAGCAGCGGCTTATCTTGATAGTCTTATCAGTAGTCTTCGTAGGACGCTACTTGTGTTGTTGTGTCGATTGTTGTTTACATTTGATCGTCGAGCGTTGTATAAAAATTACGTATGGAGGTGATCCTCACGAAATGTAAAAAGTCTCCTCATCTAGTTGATCATGTATCACCATACAAGGTGCAAAGGAGGTATCAACGATCTCGAAACGACACCGCTGGTAAATATCCTTTCATCTCCATAGCTGAACGTTGCGGTCCTTTTAGGACGTTGTTGCAGTTTTCGACAGGACTAACGATTGTATAAGTTCACAATACATACTCAGGAATGTTTAAACAACACATAACCCTTACTGATCTCGATATCATCAGGAATCAGGGAGATAACATCCAGCATGTCGCTTCTACCATACAATTATAACCCTTCCTTCTCACCTTATCCCTCATATCCCTACCCTTTAGCCCAATCTCTCTCCACACCTGCACCTGTCTATACTTTACTGATTATAGGGATGGTATTATTCATGGCTGCTAATGTCATGCCCAACCTTATACCTCAAGCTGACAGGGTATGGTAGGTTTATACAACTTGAGTTAGATACAAAGCTACAATTCTGCTGATCATCGCTCTAGGCATGTCGCTCCAATGGTACTTCAATGGGGATTTATCATTATAATATTCGCCTTGAGTAAGCTTGAGGTCATTCCGCTGAGATTACAGCTTTGCTGATCTGCGCTATTGTAGTGGTACAGATGCTTGGAATAGTACCTGGTGTAACACAATTACATATTACTTACGTTCATATGGCTATTGCAAGTTTATTGTGAGTGAAATCCATGCTTCATTCCGCTTAGTCAACTGGATGATTGAAATCTAATTGATTCATAAGGTTTATTCTAATGTGGAATCATATTGTTTCTGATACACCAGTCCAAGAAGAAAAGACATCTTCATCTTCTTCTAGTTCAAGAGAAAAACCAAGTGAGAGAAAGAAAGAAGCTAAAAACAAAGAAGAAGAGAAAGAACCTTCTCCATGGGATGATTTACGTTCTCACCCTTCAGCATTTTTAACTACACGTTTAGGTAAATTAATGCCTTGGCCTTTTCCAATGGGTCAAGCTAATAGAAAAGGTAATGAATTATGGTGGGAAAAAGGAATGCCTTCACATGTGTAAGTCTGTACGTTGATTGAAAAATTTGTTTAAAATGTACGAATGTTTTTTGTTTCGGATAGTGGTCATTTCAATAAACCTGATCCGGAGTTAATCAAGAAGGAGAAAGAAGAAGAAGTAAAAAGAAAAAAAGAAAAAGAAAAAGCTAAATTGAGAGAAGAGGAAAAAGTTAAAGAGGCTGAAAAAGTTAAAGAAAAGGAAAAGGCTAAAAAAGAGATTGAGATGAAAAATAAGATGAAAGAAGAAGAAATCAAGAAAGCTAAAGAGGATGCTAAGCGCAAGAAAGAGGCTGCTGAGCGAAAAGTGATTGAAGATAAGTGAGTCATTTTAGCTATTCAAAAATGGGTATTTATTGATTGAATCCAACTTCGTTCAGACATAAGCAGAAATTATGGAGAACGAAATATTTAGCTATGATAATCGGGATCAGTTTACGTCAGTTTAGACATCCAGTCAACTTAGAAAATCACATATACTGACTCGCAATTTTATAGTTAACAAAACTCTCGGGTTTCTCCTTCTTCTCTTCTTCTCTTTACAAATGGTATCTCAAGAGCTGAACACAGCATCTCCGTTAACCATATCAGACTCCACTACATCTGAAAGGTCATCAACAACATCAAGGACTGGATCCTCATCCAGCTCGACTTCTCGATCAAGCCAAGAGGAGAAAGAAGAAATGGCTAAGCTCGCTGCATTGAAGCAAAAAGAAAAAGAGAGAGCTGCTGAAGTTGAGAGATCTAAGTCGTCTTCTGGATCTAGAGACCCGACAAAATCGTCTTCCGGCTCTTCCTCCAAGGCTAGTTCAGGCTCTTCAAGTTCCAGTTCCAAAGATAAGGATAAACCGATATCTTCTGACGCTATTAGAAAGGCTTCGGGAAGTACGACTGTGACATATGTCGACCCTCATGCAGGTGGTATAGGCGTACCTTATAGTGTGAGCATCTGTTTTGCCATTCACATTCCTTGCGCATCTTGACGTTGACATGGTTGATGATTGCGTAGGTTGGATTCGGTATGCATTACATACATACTCCCGACGCATTGAAGAAGGAGGATTTGACACTGCCCAGTATGACAATACCAAGTACTGGAATGTCACACCCACTTATGACCAGTACTTACAGTCAATATGCGAATTAATAAGTTGTAATGTATTATCGACGAATAACAACTCAAGAAGATGAACGATGCATCTTTCGATTCCTTATCTAATCTTTTGCATTTTGTTGGCATTAAAGCATTTTCCCACGGTGTAATCCTATGACGCGACCTTTTTATTACTCTGGTTGACGCGACTGAGATCATGATGAGAACATGAAGTGTCTCACACTTTTCAGCAATCTTGTTCCCCTCCTTCCTCGTTCTCTCCTTGACTAGGTTATCGGCTTTCCTATTTGGAACAAACACAAAGGAAAGTAGCCAGAGACTTGTTCGGACAGCCAACATGGCAAGAGCTGTCAAAAGACGTTCACCATCACCGCAATCTGGAGATGAGGAAGATAGTGAAAATGTACGAGCGAGAGAGGTACGTAGAATCCCTCATTTGCGTTCTGAACAGAATCGAATCACAAAAATAACATTGTCAACCTCTCACAGATGAAACGAGTAAAGCGAGAAAAAGGTATCGGCAGGCCGGAAGGGGACGAGGATGGGGAAGAAGCTGGATTGTCCGATATATCAGATTCAACGGATTCCATTCCCGATTTACAAGGTGCAGATCTGAGTGACGACGATGAGTCCGGGGATGATTTCGAAGAATCGAAATGGAAAGATGATGTTCTGGTCCAGGCGTACGAAGAGTCTAAGCAACGACAGAAGGGGTACATAGGTGTAAGACCTACTCTCAACAACGTAAAAATCTCAAGCTGATTTGTCTGGCATAGGCAACATCGGAGGCAGGTATTCTGAAATCGATAAATCTGGTCGATTTTATGTGTCATCGACATTTGACCGTTGAATTCGGTCCGAAGATGAATTTCCTCGTTGGTCATAATGGAAGTGAGTTCGCTTGGTCCTCATCGAGTAGTATTGCTGAATTCAGCTAATATATTATCGTTCAAAAGGTGGTAAATCTGCCGTACTTACTGCTATAGCAGTCGCACTGGGTGGCAAAGCTATGACGACTGGTCGAGGACAAGGACTGAAAGATTTGATCAGGAAAGGTGCCGAGTAAGTATTCTATCTACATGTAGATGTGTAATTGGGATGAACGTATTCAGCTGACAACGTAACAGCAAAGCGATAATAACCATCGTTATGGCTAATTCCGGTCCGCAAGCCTTCAAGCCTGACACATATGATCCTCACATTGTCATCGAAAGAACCATCGCCAGCAATGGGTCATCAGGTTACAAGTTTAAAGCCTCGCGAGATGGTAAAATACTGGCAAATAAGCGATCGGAACTCACAGCTATCTGCGACAACTTTAGTGTCAACATTGATTCGCCTCTTACCATTCTGACCCAGGACCAGGCTAGAAGCTTTTTGCAGAACTCGGATGCCCACAAGCTTTATAAGGTATGTCATACTTCGTCATTGAGTGGCTTCTGGCACTGACTTTCGAATGTGTATAGTTCTTCTTGAGCGGAACTCAATTGGCTACTCTACTGGAAACATACGAATCTTCAATGGAGAACATCAGACAGATAGAGACTCATATCAAAAGACAATGTGAAGCCGTACCTGTCCTTGAAGAAAAGGCTAAAACCCTTGGACGAAAGCTGGCAGCATCCGAAGCTGTGGTGAAGCAAAGAAAGCGGTATAAGGATACACTCAATCTGATGGCTTGGGCCTATGTGGCTGATAAAGAAAAAGTGGGTCTATGAAGTCTGACAAAGCGCGCTTGGCTGACATCAACAATAGGAGAGGGCTGAAGGTCAAAAACAGGTCGAGGAATATGATTCCAGACTTGATCAGGCTCAAGACCAGGTCAACAACCTAGAGGTATGTGATTTTCACTAACAAGCTGCGCTGCGCTGCTAATGATCGAATCGGAACAAAAGAAAAAGAGCATTAGGCTGGCTGACGAGATCAAAAACACTGAAGATGACATTACGAACTTTCAAACGGCCCGTTTGCCACTTTTGCAAGCTGTAGAAGATGCTAGAGATAAGGTGAAGAGGGCAAAAAGAGAAGTTGCTGAGATCGAGGTGAGATTGCAGTTGTTTGCTTGATTTCATCGCTGACTTGGCTTGCCAGATTGACATAAATGCCATCAAGGATGACATTGAAGCGGATAACGGCGGTTTGCGGATGCTTCAAGCCAAAATTGATGCCAAATTAAGGTTGAATGCCGATGATCAGAAAAACGATCATGCGAAGCTGTTATCTGACCGTGGTAAATTTGAGGATTTGATTAAGAAGTTCAAGGCAGAGAAACCCAAGAAGCAACAACAATACATGACGAAAAAATCAGATCTGAAATTTGCCAACAACGAAGTCCAGGATATTCAATACCAAATTGATCAGCAAAACAACAATGCTCGCCATATTCAAGAAAAGATCAGCAACCTTGAAGGCCAGTCTCTCAATCGACTCTCAGCATTCGGGCAAGGTCTTGACAATGTCATGAAAGAGATTGGTAGAACAAGATGGAGACATTCTGCACCTCTCGGTCCATTAGGGATGTATGTGAAGCTGCAAGATCACTATTACAGAGATATCATACAGACGATACTGGGCACCACTCTCTGTTCTTTCGCGGTCAGGGATCCTCAAGATAGAAGTACGCTCATAGCGATCCTGCAAAAACATCTGAGAACGTGCGTCGAATCTGTCTGCTATACAATTGAATTACTCACAATTTCACCCATTGTAGCGGATATCGTCCGGGAACCGGTCAAAACCAAGTACCGTCTGTACTTTTACATCATGGGGATGTTTTCGATTATTCCAGAGGTGACCTCAGCCGTGTCGGGCCTACTATACTCAGTAAATTAGATGTAAGTGTGGTCGCCCCAGATTTCTACGCTCAAAGCTCATCACCCATCTACAGGTCGAGGATGATAATGTGCTTCGACTACTCATAACTTTGCATCGAGTCGAGAGAACATTTCTGGCAAGAACTGTACAAGAGGCGAACAACGAGATGAAACGCCTACACCAAAGCAGAACTCTGGATCATGTCACTTATTACTCTGCTGATCACCAGCAAATATCTGGAACCCTCTCGTAAGTCAGCCGTTCTCCAATTCACGAGATGCTGATTGAAGGGTGTACAGGAGCAAACAGTCTGGACCCACTGGTCAGTGGAGAGGGTTCACTCTTTTCACCAAAGACCTCAAAGACGAAGTTCAGTAAGTTGTATCGGATGACATTCAATCGCCTGTCTGATGACCAGGATGATTAGACGGGCACGCGGGGACCTTGCACAATGTGAGATCAAAATCCATGCACTTGCAGACCAGAAGCGACAAGCTTTACAAAAGGTCAAGGATATTGATGCAGAGATCAAGGAGATTACAGTGAGCACACTATCTCTACGCATCAACTACCTGAGTGCTGAATGATCGGGTCGACTTGCTCAGGCCGGTTTGAACAAACTTGTAAACAGTCTGCCCACTGCCGAAGCACGCCTTGATGAAATCAGGGGTAAACTCGCCGAGATGTCTTCGACCGAAATGGAGAATTGGGAAGCGGATCGAGAAGTGAGCCTTTGTATCATATGCTCATAGCTCCCTACTCGAATTTCTGACGTTATATTCCGTAGGACCGACGACGATTGATCGCGGTTAAGGAGTCTCAACTCGAGCGTTTCCTTGATGAGAAACAAAGGAAATTAGATGACGTAGCGAGGTATGGCCAAAGTGTGCTTGATCGTCAAAAAGATTTGGATAATCACGATCCCCAAAAGGACAAACAGACCGTATGTTTGACTTTCTTTATCATTTTTCCCAGATCGCTACCAATGGCTCCCCGATCTGAACATTCTATTCTCTGTGCGGAATTTCTTCGTTCCTGCATTCCCATACCATCCTGCGAATGCCGTCTTTCTGCTTCTCCTCATCGAAGCTCAATGCTGATGCGATACCTGCAGAAATTGCTGACCACCTTGGTCCACCAACGAGCGGATGTGACAGCAAAGAGAGATCATTATCTTGGGTCTCAAAGAATGTATCAGCAAAAGAGGGATCATGCTGCTGCGCAGGTCAGGGATTTCGACAACCAGGTTAAAGTAAGTCGCGCGATAGTAAGCTTTCCAAACAAAGCTAAAGTCATCACAATGATTATTAGGAATGGACCGACAAAGCTAGGAATTTTTGCCCTGTCAGGGTTACTACCGATCGAGCAGTCTCCGAACTCACACAAGAGAGGAATACGCTCGAAGCCTCGATCAAGGATGCAGAGAGACAGTGAGCTTCTGGATGAGCCTTGTTGTATCCGTAAGCAAAGCAAGTTAGCTGATGGTGCGGTAGGCTTGGTGTGGACACGAGTCATCTCGCTGCAGAGCATAAGAAGGCTAGGAAAACTCTGAAAGAGGCCGTAAATAACATCATTCAAATGAGGCATCTGAATAGAGTGATTTCCTGTTTCTCTAGCCAAGCTTGATCCCACGACTGATGTCCGTGAGTTAGGCCTTCAACAGTGCTATCCGAATCCGACGAAAATGGTGGGCAGAAACAAGGGCGAATACCGCCATAAGAGCGAAGACGGCTTTTCTCCATTTTGAGAGTCTGCGAGACATGGAAGGGAGATTGGACTTCGATCACGCCAATGAGAAATTACAGTTGGTCGTGAGTTGAAACTTGCTCTCATTGTGTATCCATGACTGATTTGTGCTAGATCGCTAATGATTTAACCTTTATTGCGACAGATTCACTCGACTACTAGGAGGGAGAATGACGATGGAGAACTCACTCAACGATCCCACTACAAGACCGCAAAAGTGCTTTCAGGAGGTGAAAGATCTTTCTCGACTGTGTCGCTGCTTCTTGCTTTATGGTCTACTGTACCGTGTCCCATCAGAGCTCTAGACGAATGGGATGTCTTCTTAGACGCTGCCAATAGAAAAGTGGCTGCTAAATCCCTTATGGATGGAGCGAGAGAAAGTGATGGCAAACAGTTTATATTGATAACTCCTCAGGTAAGCTGCAGCTTCACTTCAATAGTCCTGCTACATCCTTGTCTGTCAGATTGATCAACCAGCTGGCATTACGCGGGTGCTGACAGCCTTAACAGGATATGGCTGGTATCGAAGTCGGTGGACCGGATACAAAAGTGATCAGAATGGCTGACCCTAATAGAGACCAGTGAGCTGCTCCGTCACTTGGAATGTCGTCGAACATCAGATAGCTTACATTGAATACAGGGGCACATTGCCATTCTAGTCCGTTAATTGACTGAGGTGTCGAGATAGTAAGAAAAAATTGTAAATTTTCATGCCAGACGACCACTCTTCGGAGTGACCAGGATTTATCGCGCGGGGACTCAACAGGAGTTGGTTGTATATTCTGTAATGAAATAACGAATAACGATTTATGGTTTCGTCCCGTATATATGTGTATGCATGATACAGTGTCTATATCTATCGTCTATGGGTATCACTTTCTCGTATGGGTATATTGAGAGGGTGTTCAAGCTCGTGTGGCTGAAAAGAAAATCTGACAGTCTAAAAATACAATTAGTAAATAGTAAATGTCCCTTTCCAATGTCTCTCTTCTCTTTGTTGACGATCTATATTATTATCAACAATACTCCTAATAAGCCAAGGCCGATACCTATTATCATTTTTTGACTTCGTTCTGCAAATCTTGAAGCTCCACTAGATTGAGAAGAAGTTGTAGCTGGACTAGTACTTGTTCCACTCCCAGAAGTTTGACTAGCACCGCCATCATTTGTTGATACTTGATCTGTAGGTGAAGGAACAGAATTAAAACCTTCACCATAAGGCCAAAAATTTCCAGAAGTAGGAGGTAAAAAACAAGTTAAACCTAATGCAGTTCCATTTTTAAATTGAAATTTTGAATTATCAGGTAAAGATAAATTTAAATTTTCAACAGAATTATAATCAATTAATAAAGGAACAGGTTGATTTGGAGTTTTATCATTTGTTGTACAATTTGGACCATATTCACCAAAAAATGAAACATTTCCAATAAAAGAATTATTTAAAATTTGAAAATCTTTTGAACTTGATAATCCAATTCCAAATGAAAATCCACCACTTAATTTATTATTTTTTATAATTCCACCAGTTGATTTATTTGTACCATATCTTTCATCTGAAAACCAAACATTTGGTCCAATTGCAATTCCAATTTTAATTATTGAAGAAAAATTATTAAATCCAAATGTTTGATTTCCTAATTCTGTTGAAAATCCTCCAAATATATTATTTTCTTCAACTAATGTATTTGAAAAATTACCTTCAGGTAACCAAGGTAAAACATCTACCATATTAATTCCACCTAACATTGTTCTTGTTTTAACGCTAATTGTATTATTTCTTATTATTGAAGAAGGTGCACCGAATACAACAATTCCACCATCTGTAGCATCTACAATTTGATTATTTTGAACCAAACTGTCTGCGCATGAAAGTGATATACCGTCTGCCCACTGGATTGAAAAACGAAAGGTATTCAGCTCAGTCTTACAGAATGATGATGAAATGCTTTTGATAGCAGTGATAGTGAATGAGACTGCAGAAACGGTATGGGTTTCTCGTGTGAGTGAGTGAGAGTGTATGTATGTGTGAGAGAGAATGGGCAATGCGAGAAGGTCCCCCAATGGAATTTCAGAAACCAAACTCACATTCTGGAAATAATCTCTACCACATGGTCCTATATCATTATTCTGCACTGTAATATTCAGACAATTGAAAGTACCTTCAGCCCTGTAGAGTAGCAGCAGGTCGTCAGCTTTGCTGTCTTTCAGAATCGTTTGACAGAGAGGGCTTACAGGTGCAAACAAGACCAACCCCTTTTCGGATTCCATAACTCATCAGCATCTGCTACTAATTCGCTTGACATTTATGGAAAACAGACATACCTTGGATCGTAACTTTTGACATATTCGACAATTTGATTTTGATTCTGACCACCAAATTCAATGTTTGCCCCTCCAGCGGTATATATGTCTTCGCTATCTAGTCTGTTTCCGTCGATCTAGCATTAAATCTTCAGCGTTGTCTTCGCTAGCACAGATCAATTCAATAGGAATAGCTCACTTGTATATTCTTCAACTTTGCGCCATTTAACCCTGCATCTTGTGCCATCACAGAAGTGGTCTTGTTAAATCCGACCATCTTCAACGTAGCCCTTGTATCATCCGTAGGATATCCTTCAGTTGAAATTTCCTGTTCACCTATTTCGTAAATATTAAATCCTTAGGCAAGAGAAAACACTATGACGGAGTTACTTACCTGATTGGCAGCAGTGTAATTAAGCTGTTCACTCAGCTCGTATATCTGTGAAGAACATAATTGAAGTGTGTATCCTGCTCCTCCATCCGTTATCAATTTCTGTAAACCAGCTGTATCTACAGTATTTGGTGTACATGCTGCTGAAGCTGTAATTGCCAGTATGGCCGAAGTGAGTATTGAGGCGTTGATTAATCGCATGGTCTTGAAGTTCTAGGTGAGCCAATAAACCAAGTGAAAGAGATATTATAAGGAGATACCGAGTCGATGTCGACGATTTCGACGAAACAGGGTTTGAAAAAGAAAAGAGAGGACGAGGCTTGCCTCTTGATTACTTGATAAAATGATGATAGGAAACTAGAGAAGGATGAAGAATTATTAGAAGATGGATAATAATCAACAAAGCCTATCATGAATTATTCCGCTAAATATTCAATCGCTCACTGCTGTGCATAGCAAAAAAGTCCTTATGAAAGTGGAGGTCATTGCGTATGCTAAGAGACGCGAAGATCAAGAAAGATTTTGCAACAAACAAAAAAATAAGTGTGAGACCCTAAAATTCACAGCTAAATTCATCTTTAAAACCCTTGATTGTACCTAAATTTACACTAAATAAACATCCGAACATGTTTTAAATAATTTGATCCGAGACCTTCAAAGCTTCCTGCTTCACGCCACATTTTGTTTCATATTCATACTATAGTATTATTACAAGCGGAACATGCCGCATAAAACTTCCGCAGGGTATCACCTTTGATGCCTTTGATGTGGTACGAACCGAAATTTGATTCATATGATTACACAGTGGCCTTAGACCACACCATCTAATCTTACCGTCTGATGTTGTGCAATATGACCTTTGTGTCAACTCGAGACCCACTGTAGGGATCGGTCGTCTGAGGCATTGTAACCCGGGACCTAATCTATGAGCGGAACCTTGAGCCTTTTCTCTTGTCAACGCGTGTGCACATCGATGTGCTGTAAGCAGCAGTGTCAACTTACAAGAGTGCTTCTTCTGCAGGTAAGAGCGATGCAGATGCGCAAGACAGGCAGGATGACCGATGCCAAGAGATGGTCAGTGGGAGTATAGGTTGTAATGATTTACATTATTATGTGATGTGCCACTCTGGTTTCAATGAAGTAAATCCGCCACGTTGATACCATACAGGTGAGAGCGCGTCTTGAGCTTAGGATCCTGGTGTTCAACGTCGTGCTGTCATCATAATGAGTAAAGCGAGATAGATAGGTGAATGAATAGATATAGAACAGTAAATAACAACTGAGTAGACTTTTATCAGCTTTCAACTGGCTCAGTCTCTTCTTTCAACTCGCGCATCGACCAAAATGTCCTTCAAGAAAGACGAAGAGGCAGGTGGAATGTGTACGTTTGCTCTTGTTTTGACGTGAGATGATCCAATTTCGACTAATGCTTGACTTCGTTATCATAGCGTTCTACCACGACAAATCCACCATCTTACAAGAAGCGCGATGTTTTAACGAATCACCTATCTCTCCAAGGAAATGTCGTGCTCTTTTGACTAGGATTGTATACTTATTATACGTCGGAGAGACCTTTTCAACACAAGAAGCTACGACGTTGTTCTTCGGTGTTACCAAGTTATTTCAACATAAAGATGTGAGTCACTGACAATTCTGTAAACAAGGGGCTTCATGTCTCGTCAGATGCTAACAGTAAATATCACATTATAGGCCGCGCTTCGACAAATGGTCTACCTCGTCATCAAGGAGTTATCGACAATTGCTGAAGATGTCATCATGGTCACTTCATCAATCATGAAAGATATGCAACCTAACTTGGAAGTCGTATATAGGCCAAATGCTATTAGAGCTTTAGCACGAATCATAGACGTGAGTTTAAGAGGTGTCGTTTCTTCAAGCAATCACAGATGAGATTGAGTTGAGACTAATCTCATTAATGGTAGTCCCAATCCGTTCAATCAGTTGAGAGATTCTTCAAATCCGCATTAGTCGATAAATCATCCTCAATCTCATCAGCCTCTCTCGTATCATCTTATCACCTTTTCCCACTTTCACCATCAATCATCAAAAGATGGTCAAACGAAGCTCAAGAAGCAGTAAACGCTAAATCCGTATCGTCATTCTCCTCAAACGCCTCAGCTTACTTATCCGGAGGACAATCAGGCGGATATCAAGCTGTCGCTTCTTCGAGCTATATCATGCAATATCACGCTTTGGGATTGTTGTATCTGATTAGGGAAAAGGATAGGATGGCTATCACGAAAATGGTGCAACAGCTCGGATCTGGTTCTAAGGGTTCAGGAATCATCAAAAATCCCATGGCAATGTGTATGTTGATTAGATTTGCTAGGAAAGTAATGGATGAGGATCCTAAGTGAGCCTTAACACCCTTTTACATTCCACTTATCCTACTATATCTATTATGGCAATCCGATTTTCATATTCAGTGCTCACTGTACTTTTGAAGCTGATTTTGAAGCTGATTTTGGCCTATAGCGTTCGGAAGCAAATGCATGAGTACCTTGAAACTCTTCTCAGACACAAGTCTGAGATGGTCAACATCGAAGCAGCTCGTGCGATATGTGAGATGAGAGATGTCCAACCCGGTGATTTGTACAGGACTGTTGCTGGTGAGCTCCCGAACCCACCTTCAGCTTGGATAGATAGAGACAAACTAATATCATGAAATCTAAAAGTTCTTCAACTCTTCATGAACTCTCCTAAACCTGTTATCAAATTTGCTGCCGTCAAGACACTTAACAAACTCGCTCAGATATTACCTCAATCCGTGGCTACCGTCAATGTCGAGCTTGAAAACCTCATTACTGATTCTAATCGAAGTATTGCTACTTATGCTATCACTACTTTACTAAAGGTAAGCTGCTGCTCATTTGCATTCACCGTGACCTCCAGCTGACTACGTCTACCGTAATAGACTGGTAATGAAGCTTCAGTCGATCGATTGATGAAACAAATCTCATCCTTCATGGCTGATATCACCGATGAATTCAAGATTATCGTTGTTGATGCTATCCGATCATTGTGCCTCAAATTCCCAGCTAAGCAAGCTATCATGCTTTCATTCCTGTCCGGAGTTCTGAGAGATGAAGGGGGATACGATTTCAAGCACGCTGTGGTGGAGGCTATCTTTGATATGATCAAATTCATCAAGGATTGTAGAGAGACTGGTTAGTCCGCTCAACCTCATTCTCCGTCTGGATTCAGAGAGCCATAATGCTGACCTGCCAATGTTTACAGCTCTAGCTCACTTGTGCGAATTTATTGAAGATTGTGAATTCACCAAACTTTCCGTTCGAATCCTGCACTTATTGGGTATTGAAGGACCTAAGACTCGCAATCCCACAAAATTCATTCGATACATTTATAATCGAGTGGTATTAGAGAATGCCGTTGTTCGAGCTGCCGCAGTTAGCAGTCTTGCCAAATTCGGTGTTTGTATCGACGATAAGACTGTTATGAAGTCGGTCAATGTCCTTCTGAGACGATGTCTGGATGATGTCGACGATGAGGTCAGGGATAGAGCGGCTATGTACATCAAGGTGTTAGAGGAGAAATCGTTGGCTGACGTCTTCGTCCGAGAAGGTGGGTGGTTCGTCCTAATTAATGCTCGGGATATCTTGCTGATTGTTTGTTCATGACGGGTTTGTAGAAGCCACTTTCTCCCTTGCTCAACTTGAAGAACAGCTTGTCTCCTATGTCAAGGATGACACCAAGCATTCTGCTGCATTCGACGTCTCTTCCATTCCAAGAGTTAGCAAAGAGGCAGCTGCAGCTGAAATTGCTCACAACAGACCATCGGCATTGGATATTGCTGGACCTTCATCATCCAGAGCTGCCGAACCTACCCCTCAAGCTTCAAGTTCTGCAGAAGGTCAAGCTTCATCATACGCAGCTCAATTGGCCGCTGTACCTGAATTAGAATCTTATGGACCAGTGCTCAGATCATCGAGTAAACCAGTCGAGTTGACCGAAAGTGAGACTGAATATGTGGTATCTGCAGTCAAACATATATATAAAGAACACATTGTCTTCCAATTCAACGTCTCGAATACCATACCTGATACGGTATTAGAACAAGTAGCAGTAATTATGACTCCTTCACCAGATTCAGGTTTGACAGAAGATTTCATTGTACCAATAGATTCCCTGAATGCTGCTTCTTCTGGATCAGGAGCTATTTACGTCTCATTCACTCGAGATGATCCTTCAACATACGCTGCTGGAACTTTTGGATGTACATTGAAATTCGTTTCAAAGGAAATTGATCCAAACTCCGGTGAACCAGAAGAAGAAGGTTATGATGATGAATATCAAGTGGAAGAATTAGATTTAGGTGCTGGTGATGTTAGTTTTTTATCCAATCCTTTTTCATTTACTAATCTTTATGAATATAAAAATACTGATGATTTTTTTTTCAATGGTTAGTATATTACTCCTACTTATGTAACTTTTTCAAGTGAATGGGATAAATTATCAAATTCAGCAAATTTAACTGAAACTTTCGCATTATCTTCTTCGGAATCTTTAAAGGGTAAGTTGTTGAAAATTTTTCTTCTTCTCAATTGATTATTTTGAAAACTTTAATTTTGAGCTAATTTTTTTCTTGGGTAGACGCCTGTAAATCTTTGATAGAAGTACTTAATATGTTACCACTTGGAGGTACTGAAACACCTTCTTCAAATTCAGTTCATACACTTAATTTATCAGGTTTAGTTATACCTACAAATAATTCTGAAAAATCAACAAAAGTTTTAGCAAGATGTAGAATGACTTATTCACCTGGAAATGGTGTTACACTTGAATTAAGTGTAAGAGCTGAAAATGAACAAGGTGCAAAATTAGTTATGGCTGCTATTTAATTTTTTTTGTTCATTTTCCTCAAATATTTTTGTAATTTAAGAATTTTAAATTTGATTGAATGATTTATATGAATATACATTTTATATAAATTGATATATACGTCGATACTTCTACAAGTGGTTCTTAATCGTTAATTCACATGATCTAAGAACTTTTCAATTAAAAAAACTATTGTTGAAAAGATTGAGGATCAATATTTCCAAATTGACCTTGTTGAGCTAACATTTGTTGAAGTTGTACCATTTGTTGAGCTTGTTGTTGTTGTTGAAGTTGAAATTGAGAATTAGGATTATTTTGAACAATTTGCTGTTGTTGTGGAACTTGCTGCTGCTGTTGCTGTTGTTGTTGCTGCTGCTGTTGTTGAGCTTGTTGAGCTTGTTGTACACGTAATTTAGCTTCAGCCATTTTTATACCATTTATTAAAGCTTGAACTTGACCTGAAGGTATATTATTATAATCAAATTGTTGTACATTTAATCCAAATCTTTGAGCATGTATCATTAATTGTTGATACTGTTGATACGTTATACCCTTCTTTTCCACTGGTTGTTGAGGTACGAATTGTTGCTGTTGTTGTTGAGGCTGAGTTATAGGAGGAGGAGGTAAAAACTGTTGTTGGGGTTGCTGCTGCTGCTGCTGTTGCTGTAAGTTGTTCTGAGGTTGAACCTGATTTAGAGCTTGAGCTTGGAGCATCATCTGTTGTTGCTGATAGATATTATTATTGCCCATGCTGGCGTTATTTGAGACACCTTGACCACTCGGAGATGGTCTGAATTGTTGTTGCTGCAGAATTTGTTGCGGTTGAGATAAGATCTGATTCTGCTGAGGTGGAGGCTGTTGCTGGAATTGCTGTGCTTGTTGCACTTGCGGTGCTTGAGCTTGTCTCGATTGTAAAGCCTGTTGCTGTAATTGCTGTTGTTGCTGAGATATGGGCTCAGGTTGTTGTGGAACTTGAGTCGGGGTGGACTTCACGTTCACAGCGTTCAATGGTGGGAAAGGAACGTGCTATAAAGCAGGATTCGTCAACTTCCATTAACTTTTCCTGACGAGAAACTACCAGTCAAGACCTACCAAGCAGACTACACCCATCAATTTGTAAGATCTACTACCGCTTGGAGTGGCAGGAACGGTAGGTAAAGGAGCCGAGAACAGCACGATTCCTCTATCTTGTTGGCCAAAGGGTATGATCACCATCTGGCATTAACAATATAAAGTCAGCTCGATGCGCCAGTGCAAGCCGTGAGTCGAGAGCAGATTTGACTGACGTTTCCTTTCGCATGCAGACTATTCGCCAATTGTGTATATTTATGAGTGTTATTGTTATCTGAGCCCGTCATACTAGGGCTAAACACCACGATAGGACAATTTTTCGCTTGTGCATACGCAGTAAGTGTTTGAACTTCAAGTACGACAACGTTTCGTAATTGCAGATCTGGCAAAGGACAGGTCAGCTTGACTGCCTTGGGGCCAAATATCTCATCGTACGGAAAGCCGCGTAGCTTACCTTTTGGCCAATGTTGAGCTAGTATACCTTCTGTACTGCCGGAGAACCTTGACGCTTCTAGGTTCAGCAGATCTGTGTAATTCATGTCTTGGTCAGCCAGCTTCAGCGTAAATTCAAGTGTTCGCGCTTACGAGTATAATTTCCAGGTTGGCTGGCAGATGACAGGGTTCCAGACCACACTTGTTGTTGAGCCGGTCTGGCCGATTGCTGCTGCTGTTGTTGCTGCTGTAATTGCTGTTGCTGTTGCTGCTGTAATTGCTGTTGCTGTTGCTGCTGTTGTAGCTGCTGCTGCTGTTGCTGCAATTGTTGCTGCTGGATTTGCTGCTGTAATAGCTGTTGCTGTTGCTGTACATTTATATTGGGCTGTTGTGACGTTTGCTGAGGTGGTTGAGACTGCGGTTGCGGGATTTGTTGAGGTTGAGCCTGCTGAACAGTCTGGGACTGAGCCTGTTGTTGCTGCTGCTGTTGCTGTTGCATCTGTTGTTGCAATTGTTGCTGTTGTTGCGCTCGCTGCAATTGGATGGCTGCCACGATATTCGGATCTTGATTCCCAGCTGAGTTACTGGTATTTTGTGCCGGTGCATTGCTGTTACCGTTATTGTTGGTCATAGCTGATATTGATTGACGCTGTTGTTGTAATTGTAATAGTTGTCTAATTTGTTGCCATTTTGGATCATTCATATCCACATTTACCCCTCCGGCCCCACCATTTTTCATCACCTGAATCATGCTTTGCATCATCGCAGGATCGATCTTACCACTACCACCGCTTGCAAGCGAAGCGGATGATACAGCTTTAGCGAATTGCGCCATTCTAGCTTGCATGGCCTGACCCTGCAGTTGTTGTAATGTTTTGCCATCGGTATTCCCTTGAAGTTGTATAGGTATTTGATTTTGAGGGTTCGTGATCGGAGTTTCGATCTGTTCGGTAGCTACAGTTGAAGCCATATCCAAAGCTGGAGTTGAGCCTGGTGAAATTTGAATATAAGTTTGGGTTCACTGCAGTAAGGTCAAAGTAACTCACCGGTTTCGATCGAATATCCAGAGAGCGTCAAGTCTACTTCGGTCGGTACGCTGAACCAAGGTGCATCCGAAGAACCATTTGATGACTATCAATCGATCAATTTGATCAGAATGCGAATCTGATACAGATGTGTGACTGTTCTGCTCACCTCTTTGCACAGTACTTTAAGTCTTTTAGCCGCCGTTTGCTCAGAATCAGCGGGTCCGATGACCACACAAGAACATTTCATATCTCTCCCTTTGACTGTATCCGTGACATCCTGCCATCCTTGTTCATTCCAAGCTTCTTCTTCCGTTTCACCATTGTGCTCTTTCGATTTGCTATCAGCTCTAGACGCTGCATCGCTGTCAGAAGCTACTACAAGTAAATATCTTCTTGCCGGAGATCCTGGAGCTATGTCTGCCGGAGAGACGGGAGTTCGTATCGTGTCGAGCAAAGGCAATGCTGAGGCAGGGGTGAGTGAGATGTATGTACGGGAAGGAGAATGATGAACCTCAACATGAGGTCGATTGAGCGTCTAACATCAAAGGCTATTAGTCGTAACCCTCTTGATCAGATTACCAGGTAGTTTGGAAGGAGTATGTATGCTCACGTCCACTCCATTTTTGACCCCTTCAAGTAATCGAGCTTCAATCCTCCTTTTCCTCTTTCTGTCTTTCATCGAGGTGAAGTTTACATCTTCATCAGGAAAATCAGAGAAAGAAGGCCATTTTTTCTCTATGAAAGGCTCCCTTCCTACTTTTGGGAAATATTCAGCCAGCGTAGGAAGTGAAGTTAAAAATGTTGAAGGGCTGGTATATTCTTTTCTGTACACTTTGGATCTCTTGGAATCCGTTGAAGCTGTTATTATGAGACAAAGACGTAACTATGGTATTTTCGCGATTGGTCAGCTTGATTCAGATGCTACAACCAAAAGAAGGGAGACGTACATTTCGTTCCACACCATGTTTCTCCATTAATCGCTGTATCAATTTGTGCACAACTCCATCTGCGACTATAAGTTTCTTATACTTTGATCTTGCTAGTGAAGAGTCGAAGACGATAGTAGCAAGGTGTTTGGGTGGCACTGATCCCGATGCGGATGAGGAGGAGGCTTCAGGCTGGGTAGCCTGCTGAGTAGGTATAGCGGACATATCGGTCGTCAACCCGGTCTAGGGTATATGTTATGATTGAGTGCCTTGGTATGAATGGCGTCAATGGTCGATGATGTATCATGAAAACGACTTCGAGTTCATACCGATATGAGAGGCGAGCGATCGATATGTAATGTGAGCCCAAGCAGTCAAGGCTATGTTGATGAATAACTGTTGAGAAAGAGATTCAAGAAGTGATGAAAAAGATGGTAGGTCGGTAACCTTAAGGGAGGATTGTATTCAATATTAGATATCCGACTAATACCTGCTATCTTCGTACACCCCAGACGCGTCATACATACAAACTCTTACAGTCAATTGATATCATCTATTATTGTTGACAATCTCACTCCCATTCATACTTTCATCATCTTACAATCCCAGACTGGATTCTCGTCGCAATACCTTATGTCATAGTATAGCTTATCCCGCCCAAAATTAAGCTTGGAAAAGAGCTCAACGAGCGGAGAGATCAAAATGGGTAAGCTAGTATCTTTTTGTTCACCTCCTTGAGCTTTGGGCGTGCTGAGCTGAACTTTATTGACAATAGATCAATCTATTTTAAGAGGTAAGTGAGCAGCTTACCAGTCGAGTGACCCATTACATAGATAGGGCTAATAGTTCATGCATGGCCAGGTCTCAATGACAAGATGTTCGTAATCTTTCATTCATCCGCAAGGTTTGTACGACACATCACTAACATACTAATTCTTGTACAGCTACGAGAGGCGTAAGGCTGCTGCGTTAGAATTGGAAAAGTGAGCTTGCGCTGGCCATACTTTATGCTGTGAGAAGAACGCTTATGTTTCGGAGTGTAGACTTGTGCTCTCGTCCGACATTCCTCGAATATCATCCATAATTGATCAGCTATGTGGGATGTTCAGCTCTTCCAATTCAGCTCTCCATACCCGTAATGGTGGTAAGTGAAATTTTCGAAATCAAGATTACTCGTAGTACGATTTAGGGGTTCACGTCATCCTTTTACAGGTCTTATCGGTCTCGCTGCCACCGCTATAGCTCTAGGCCAAGATGTAGCACCATTCCTTGGTGTAATAATTCCGCCTGTTCTAGCTTGTTTTCAAGATCCAGAATCGAGGGTAAGGTATCACGCTTGCGAAAGTCTGTATAATATGTGAGCTATTTCACCTCATGTTGAACAATTGCTTTCATGAATGATTTGGCAACAAAGCTAATGAATATTCATCAGAGCGAAAGTCAGTAAAGGCGAAATTCTGATACATTTCAACGAAATTTTCGATGCTCTCTCCAAACTATCATCAGATTCCGAAATGTCCGTCAAGAATGGAGCAGAGCTGTTAGATAGGTTGATGAAAGATATAGTAGCAGAAGCAGCACCTCATTACGTCTCAATATATCCTGGAAACTATAATCCGAATTTACCTCCTAATCATCGATCAGATAACGATATATATAACAAGTTGTCAGGGTTAGGTATCACGAATAGTCAGCAAGAATCAAAAGAAGGTAGACTAGATGATAGTCCTAAGCTGGGTTTCAGTGGACATGGAAATAATAACCAAGATAAAGAATTCTCACCTTCTAGATCCAATGATCAACAGGCTCAGCCTCCTGAAGAAGATAGAAGAGCTTTCTCCCTAGCTAGATTTATACCTCTTTTAGCTGAACGAATATACGTCATCTCACCTTACACCAGAATGCACTTAGTTTCTTGGTTAATGGTATTGGATTCTGTACCAGATTTAGAATTGGTAGCTTGGTTACCCGAATTTCTTGATGGATTACTGTGAGTCATCTACGAGTGCTCAAAATCTCGATGTGACTCTCAGATCGACTGATTGTTTTTTACAAATAGCAAATATCTTGCAGATGGAAATGTCGATGTACGCTTAGCTACCGAGAATGTTTTGGCAGAATTTTTGCGGGAAATCAAATATATAGCACAAGTGCAGGACAAGCAAGCTGAGGCAGATAGACTGAAGAAAGAGACACGATCAGTGAGAAAGAGGGGAAGTAGACATACATTAGAATCTGCCATAGAAGAGGATGAAGATGCTGCTGGGGATGAGTCAATGACTATGGCAACCCAATCAGGTTATGACGATCAGGATGCTGAACACGAAAATGACTGGGAGGGCGAAGGTAGTGGGAATTGGGTACCTGGACAAGGCGTCTATGTGGATCACGCAGCTATTATGGATATCATAATTCAACATCTATCTTATCCTGGTAAGCGCTAAATCCTCACAGATGTGATCTGCACCAGCTGACTGCTTCTCCCTTGCAGACGAGCTTGTTCAGTCAACAGCAATGGAATGGATATTGACCTTCCTCGAATTCGCTCAGAACACTGTAGTAGCATTCACACCACGTATAGTGCCTGCAATTCTCCCGAATCTCGCTTCGCCTCAGTGAGCTCCAACATACTTGAATATTGGAGAGAGAATGACATACTGACAAGTTTTGCAGCCGTCACATCAAATTAGCCGCGCACGAGACGAACGGTTCACTATATCGAGTTATCCAATCTCTCCCGCTCCAGGTCCAGCCTACACCCTCCTTATCTAGCACGACAGCCTTACCACCAGTCACCGGGGGATCTGTCCCACCTCCAATATCAGCTATAGCAAGTTCACCTCCTTCAGGTATAGCACTCAGTGGTACTTCACCTAACCCAATAAAAAAAGATTTCGCCACAGTAGAACCACCGGATTCCGCCAAATCTGCCTCGCAAGTACCAGTGAACGATCCCTTAGATGTTACTGCTCCTTCGACCAAGCAGCCAACCCCATCAGGTATTACGCAGACTTTATCAGCAACCAATTTACCATCTCATGTTCAGCCTGTGGTGGGAAAGAGTAAAAGTCTAGCGTCGGAACCAGTCACACCTGCTCAAGCTGAATTTCCCACTTCAAGTAAAACCAAAATTACACCTTCAAATCGACCAGATTCGCCCCCCTCGCACTCTCATACAACTGGATCTCAGGGACCTTTATCACCTACCGTTGAACAAGTGGAAGATGTTGATCCATTTGATGTACGAGAAACCGTTAATGTACTTACATTGCAATTCTTGAGTGATCATGCGGAAACCAGGATAGCGGCTTTGGAATGGTTATTGATGTTACATCTAAAAGCGCCTAATAAAATTCTATCAAGGGATAGTGGTACTTTCCCAGCGTTATTGAAAACTTTGTCAGATCCGTCGGAGGACGTCGTCAAACATGATCTACAGCTTTTAGCTCAAATATCAGCTTCATCGGAAGACTCTTACTTTACAAGCTTTATGGTCAAAGTATTGGAGCTTTTTTCGACTGACAGAAGGCTGTTGGAAACAAGAGGTAGCTTAATAATCAGACAATTATGTCTACACTTAAATGCGGAGAGAATATTCCGAACAATTGCGGAGATTTTGGAGAAAGACGATGTAAGCTCGATTTCTTAGTTGTTAAGAACGACAGGAAAGTACAACTGCTAATATAGGTAGCAGGACCTGGAGTTTGCCAGTATGATGGTGGTCAAGCTTAACATGATCCTTATAACATCGCCTGAACTAGCGGATTTCAGGAGAAGGCTCAAAAATCTTGAATCAAAAGATGGACAAATGCTCTTCTCCTCCTTGTATAGATCATGGTGTCACAATGCTGTGGCTGCATTCGCTCTATGTTTGCTTGCACAAGCCTACGAACATGCTTCCAATTTATTGCAAATCTTGTAAGCTACCTTGACCTTTACGGATGTGATGCAAAGAAAGCTCATAATTACGCCGGAAGTGCGGAATTGGAATTGACCGTACCATTATTGGTACAAATCGACAAACTGGTTATGCTGATTGAATCGCCTGTCTTTACAAGTGGGTAACCAGTTCGAATTGCTCAGACACAATGCGAGAGCTGATATATCTTGTGATGATAGATCTACGACTGCAGCTTCTGGAGCCGGAAAAATACCCTTATTTGCCAAAATGCCTCTATGGACTACTCATGATTTTACCTCAAAGTAGCGCTTTCATATCGCTTCGAGCTAGGTTATCGGTTGTCCATTCATCAGGCTACGTACCAATTGCTTCATCAAAGAGGTAAGCTGGCTTCTTCGTTGCTTACTTCATAATCAGAGTCGAACTGACTTCGGTTTCGTTAATATTTGATCAGCTCAACTGGGTCTACATTCTCATCCGCTGCTGCAGCTACGAAATCTAGATTAGGGAATAAGGAAGAAATTAAATGGCAAGAATTGTTATCACGTAAGTTCCATTCTTGATTACCTTACATCCTTAAATACAATCTGAAAATGGTCTATCCTCATGTTTTTAGATTTCCGATCAGTTCAAGCTAGACATGAAAAAGCTCGTAGAGCATTACACTCAAATGATTTACCTTCGTTATCTTCAACTCATTATTCTTCACCTTCACAAAGTGGTTTACCTGCTCCTGTTCCTCCTATGATCTCAAATCAAGGTACGATTAAAGGTAGTTCAACAATAAAGAAGAAATCAATAACAAATTCTAATTCTATAAATGGATCAAGACAAAATAGTATAGAAGTAAATAATCGATATAATAATAATAATATGTCACCTTTAAATCCTAAAAGAATTACATCAATTAGTTCAACAAATGGACCTACACCTAGTGTTAGTATTGGAGGAGCTGTAGCTTCAATGAATGCAAATACTTCATTAGGTATAAGAGCTTCTAGTCCTACTACTTCAAGAAAAAAAATTCTAGGTGGATTGAGAAAATCTACAGGTGGAGGAGTTGTGAAAGATTAACCTTGAATCGACCACTAATTGACTTTGTATTAGCTTTGTGTATAAATCTTTATTTGTTGTGTATATAAAACGGGTTTTTACTTCATAGATGCACACTTCCATGCAATTCATCATATACATGCATATGAAAAAACTAGATCGTAAAACATTGCTGAGCGGAACAAAATGTCTTGGGATGATTTGACAGGAGGTGAAATTCAAGCGAGCAAGAATCTTGTAGACGATACATACAATCTAGGAGTGAGTGGATAAGATTAACATGATACATTGAAGAAGTACTGTGGGAAATAGGCAAGTTGGACAAATCTCTCCAATCAACAAACAAAGGTGAACCATCATATATGACCGGATAGAAATGAAACGATACAAGAACCAAGAAGACAATATAAAGCAAGTATATAATCAAGCACAAGAAATATAATCCAAACTCCGTAAAATCCTTTCTAATACAATCCGCAGAACTGACTCTACATTTAAATTCGTGAATTATCAAAAATTTCTCTAACTTCTCTAACACTCCTATTTGGGGTCAAAGATTCTTCCGAAGAAATTTCAGCTATATCTTTAGCTAATTTATTTAATTTTAAAGCTAATTCTTCTTCTTTACCCAAATTTATCTCTCCTTCAAAATCATTATTATTTGAAGATAAAGGTGAATGTAAAATATAATCACAAGAAGCTTTTGAAAGTCTATATAATCTTGATCCTGGGATAGTTAAATGTGATTTACAATTACCAGGAATTGTTTGAGCTATTCGAATTGAAGTTAAAGCTATTGAAAGCATTAAAGATTGATCACTATTTCCTATATTCATTAGTCTTGTTTACATATTCGGTGGTCTGAATAGTATGGAGAAACTTACACATCATTGAATCCCGTACGATTTGATATTTCCGGTGATAAAGAAGCAGAATCCCATGGTATCAACTTTATGATTGCCATACCGTAATGTTCCAGCGCAGCTTCGTATTTTCCTTGAGCGAAAAATCTATATTGTGTTTTATGTAAGCCTAAAATTTTAACGGATATGGGATAAAATATGACTTACTCATTTCCTCTAGTTTGCAATCCCTTGGCTTCGTTCACACTCCTCTTGATCACATTTTCATTTTCCATCAATCTCACTCTTTCTCCTGTAGGAAATTTACTTGCAAATGCCATTAGATCGTTATATCTGTCACCTAAAATTCTTCCAAATAAAGTACGTCCCATTTGTGGCCCGTGATTCACTCCTCTTATAAGCAAGATAGAACCAAGTACTAGAATTTTTAGAGATGATAAAGTTGATCTGCATTTAGTGAGGAATAAAGGATATAGAGATGAAGGTGGTGTAGATGGGAGATTATATATGAACCTAAAAAAACGAAACCCCGTAATATGGAATTAGCGGTCAGATATATCTTAGTAGCTTTCGAGGAAGTCAGGCTTACATGTCTAGAGCTGATTTATTGCCTTCAGCCCAACGGTGTAGGGTCATTCCGAGTTTAGAAGGGTAAGCAAACCAAGCTTCCCATAATTCTTCATCACTTAATTGAGGTATAGCCAAGTGGCGAGTAGCCTTGATGCAAGTTGATGGAGTATAATCTGATGATGAGGTCGAAGTTGATGGTGATGAAGGAGCTTCGACAATGGTCACTTCGATACAGTGAGAGTAGTGTAGTTCAGCAGTCTTGGTCGGACATATCATAGATGAGCTTAGTATGGTGGTCATCGTGATTGCTAAAACCTACGTGTGAAACGAAATGATGAGAGAGAAGACGATGAGAAAAAGGGAATGAAAGATGGCATATATATATAAGCAATTTGATCTCGGTCTACTCATCTTTACTAATCGGGAAAATGATACCATCTCCATCAAATACTCTAAAGTAGTAGTAAAGTTGACCGAGCTAATTGAATAAGCGGATTGATGGTTGAGTTGATTGAATGTATTTGATGGATCCCCTCCATCCCATTTGAGTGTACTTTTGATGAGTCGGCTTTGGCTAGATCAGGTTCTCAATTGGTTTTTGATTCCTTTGGCTCTACCCCACTTGACTGTATCTTATTGTAACTTCACTACCATTCCCCACCTTTTTGTACCTTTTTGATGGTCGTTCATAATGTATGGCGATTTTGGTATCAATGGGAAAAAAGGTTGACTTACTCAAGCCACTGATCCTAATATTCGCACCGTTCTGCTCCCATATCGTACTCGCAGCTGATTACATCCTTTAAGTAGTCATATATATGCTTCTGGCGTCGTGAAAACGCAAGATGGAGTAAGTAAGTTTAGCTGTTTTTGTGTACCTCTAAGTCACGTAACATCAAGCGCAAGAGGTGGAGTCATTAGTTGAGGATGTTGTCGAGGTAAAAACGTTCTACGTCTTCTGTTTGTGTATGCCTTCCCGGCGCCTTTGATATGCACTTATTAGACCCTATATCATCGGATCAAATCGTCTTGTATAGTAATGTGAGGCCTGGAAATCATTTTTACCAGATGACGAGGGACAACGGGAGGAAGAATAAGAGAATAAGCTTTCATTCGAGTATCAATGTTACAATGTTCTTATTGTCATTGTTGTTTGCCTTTGATGTTGAAGTAAAGGGTCAGTTACGGTTAGTGCACTGTTTCAAAGGGGAAACGGATCTGTCTTCCTTGTTCGGAGGTGGCCGAAGCAAGTTCCCCGCGAAAGAGCTCCAAATAAGGTCGACATCGATTCTTCCAAATATCGCACCGTGGTGTGGATTATCATGTCATCATGCTTTGCCTGCAATAATCTCGAAAGACAGCCCAAGGCTATCTCTAGCATTGATCGCTTGATTTAATTCAACTTTCGAAGGTGACAGACTTAATGTGGAGTATGACGTGATGAGCTGGGTCGAATTGAGATAAATGAGATTCAGATTAATCGGATCTTTCGGTCCGGTATTATCCCGGCCCGTTTAACATTTCACCGTTGTCATATCTATTACCGTCAAGCGGTTAAAGATTGATATATATATATAAGACTATAATATTTATGGGTATCCACCTGATCCTATCATTCTTTTCTTCATACATACTAGTACCTATATTCATTTCGTTTACATCAGTAAATCAATCAAAATGGCCGCTACTTCTGTACCATCTTTCAAGCTCAACACTGGAGCCACCATTCCCGCTATCGGTCTTGGTAAGTCGGCTGCCTAGCACCTCCGAAGACTTGTCAATGAGTCGCGCTTATGATGCTCTTCATGACGATAGGTACATGGCAAGCTAAACCTGGAGAGGTCCGAGCTGCTGTTGCTCACGCTTTAAAATCTGGTTATAGACATATCGACGGTGCTTTATGTTACCAAGTAAGTTGAAATCGAATTTCAGCTTATCTCCGTTTCGAAGCGGAGTTAGGGATAAGGCGGTATTTGGATATGGTAAACGAGAAATCGTCATCATTGTCTTATGTACTCGAAAACAGGCCGTATACTGCTATTATAATGACTGAGGCTGATATGATGTTTTGCAAATAATAGAATGAAAAAGAAGTCGGTGAAGGAATCAAAGATTCCGGTATACCTAGATCAGAAATCTTCCTTACTTCTAAAGTGTAAGTCAGGATTGAAAGTCAAATTTCCTATTCAGAACATATTTAGCAAAGCTAATATCTCAAAATCTACGTATAGATGGTCATCATACCATGATAGAGTAGAAGAATGTTTAGATCAAACACTTTCTGATCTTGGAACAGATTACCTCGATCTTTATCTTATTCATTGGCCAGTTAGACTTGCTCCTAATGGTACACATAAATTATTCCCAGTTAAAGAAGATGGATCAAGAAATATTGATTGGGAATGGGATCAATCTAAAACTTGGGAACAAATGGAATCAGTTTTATCAAAAGGAAAAGTAAAAGCAATTGGAATTTCAAATGCAGGAATTCCAATAATTGAAAAATTATTAAAAACAGCAAAAATTGTTCCAGCTGCTAATCAAATTGAATTACATCCTTATAATCCAGAACATGAATTAATTAAATATTGTCAAGATAAAGGTATTTTAGTTCAAGCTTATTCTCCATTAGGTTCAACTTCTTCTCCTCTTCATAAAGATGAAACTTTAACTTCAATTTCTGAAAAACATAATGAATCTACCGCAACAATTTTATTATCTTATTTAGTTTCTAAAAATATTGTTGTTCTTCCTAAATCAGTTACACCTTCTAGAATTGAATCTAATCTTAAAACTATCAAATTAGATGATTCTGAAATTAAACAATTAGATGATTTGGCTGAAAGTGGTAAACAAACCAGAGTGAACTCTCCTCCTTGGGGTTCCGATTTCGTAAGTTCGCTTCTACCTCAATCGAATTTCATTCATTAGAAGCTAAATGTCTGATTGCTTATAGGGTTTCCCTCATTGGTACGGGCCCAACAACAAGAATGCCCCTGAAGGTGCTAGAATTCTTTACGGCAAGAACTAAGTGTAATAGGAAAAAGACAGATGGCGCTCGTTGCGTATAGTGTTATAAGAAGTCATGTAGCTGTTATGCATAGATTTTATGCTACTGATTGAGTGACGACTCATGTCCAGTCAATGCATGATCGAATTAAAATGAGGTCAGAAATGCTTGATGTTATGTTCCGTTCTGTCAAATCTTATAAATAAAAAGTATACATTGTACGTTATTAGCCGACTTTATTTACTTTCCATCAGAATCTGTATAATCTTCTTTACCTTCTCCACTAGCTTTATTAGGTCTACCACCATCTACTGCTAAAGTTTTACCAACTTTTTCAGCTTCTAATAAAGTATTTAAAACTAATTTATATTGTACAGCTAAACCCCATTTCATAGATTCTAATCTATTCATAAAAAGTTCTAAAAGATTTGAAACAGTCCAATTTGAAGAAGAACCAAGATAAGGAAATACTATTTCTCCACCATGAGCTATCCATAAATTAGGTGGTATAGTATCAAACCCTAAATTCGTTTTTTTCATTTTAAATAAATAAGCTTTATCAAATTCTTAATTTTGACAAACAAATGAAAAAAGAAAAAAAAACCTAAAAACTTACAATTAGCAGCAAAAAGAGCTGATCTTAAACCTTTATTGGTAATTTGATGAGGAGCATATTTAACAATTGCCCAAACAACTAAAGCACAATCAAAGGTCCAAAATAATTCTGAAAAACTTCCTCTTGAAAATTCAGCTAATAGTCCATTAAGTACACCTGCATGCCATAAAATTTTTCTAACTTCTTTACCATCTTTCATCCATGCTTTTAACCAACCTAAAGATCCTTTTGTTGTCATATCAGGTTCATATTTTCCTGAAACATGTCTTATACGATCCATCAAACCTGGTCTTGTAAATTGTATATAAGCTGAATGATATAATGCTGCAGGAGTCAAACGTAAGTGACTTGGTGAAGGTGATAAATATGTGGTTTGCGCTAATCTCAATAAAAGGTATGCTGGTTTACTATATCAAGGTATTTAGCGATATTCTTCTAAATTCATCGAGCAAGAGACTTTAAATTTTATTCGTTGACTTACGTTTCCAATACATGAGCTTCATGTGTATATGAAGGTTTATCCATACCGTTATCGGTCAAACCTACACCAAGGGCTTTCTGTAACATTTGTTGATCAAGTAACATTCTGATATTTCACATATTTGCTATTCAGTTTCTCACCTACAAGATTCGCCGAATGTTTTCAAAAAATCGATTACTCACCTCCAAACTGTTAAAGAAATAATTGCACAACCTAAATCATCCATTTTCAAACCAATATCTTCACCTGCCAAAGACTTTGCTAATACTTTTAAGAATTTGGGTCTTGTTTTATAAGGATCTGTAGCTTCTCCATTGGCAATTAAAGAAGCCCAAGAAGCTGCATCTGGTGCTTCCCACAAGGCATCATCACATGGAAGGTGTATTCCAGCTTCGTTGACTGCGAATACCGCTGGAATGTGAAGTAAAGCGACCATTTGAGAATCAAGATACTATCATCATGTTATCCTTATGTCAGCTTGAATATGAAATCAAACGAATGAAATTTCACTCACATATACACCCCAACCTAACCTTCGTTTAGTTTCATCTTCCATATAAGCTTTATACCTTTGATCATCTGTTGGAAATTCTTCTTTTGCATATAAATCATTCATTGCAGATCCAATTCCTCTCAATAAATGTAATCTTCTACATGTAGTTACAATACTACATCTAAAAATTTCTGCATGATAATACATTTCCCTTGATCCACATGCTATACCCAAAGCAGTTTGTAGAAGGAATGCAAGTAGAGTATTTCGATCGAATTTCGCCCTTTGATCACTCCCTCGCTACAGAAGAAAAGCATTAATCAAATTGTTCTCATAATGAGGATTTCAAATGCACTTACCATCCAAGCAATCATTCTTCGTACAAGTTCACAAAGTGCTACAGCCAAAGGTCCAAATTCTTTATTGGCATAAGTAGCTCCTATAGCAGCTACAGAGAGTAAAAGTACAGCGGGTGTATCACCATTGAAAAAAGTAGGTTTATGAACAATTGGAAAAAGTGGATGAAAATTCTCGAAATATAAATCAACAAAATCAGACATTGTTTCTGCATCTGGAAAATCTTCTACATCTGGTATCATCCAATGAGGTTGATGTGATAAGTAAATTAAAGAAAGCATTGCATTTCTTGAAGTTTCATTTACACCATTAGAAAAATTTGATTGAATCGCATTTCGATCTACAGGATCTTTGTTAAATTTGTTAGAGAGTTTGGAAGATGTAGCTTTCACTCCTGCTAAAGTTAATGGACGATCAGGTACTTTAGGTTTGAATACGCTTGGCTAAGACAATAGATGAGTACGTTAGCGCGCGACTCAAGGATACAATTATCAACGGACTCACCCATAAAGTGTCATCTTTTCTTCCGAATGGATCAGGCATACCCATAGCCGCTTTAGTCCAATTTGTTGAATCTTCACCATTTACCGGACTTCCTCCTCTTGGCGTAGAGCATAATAACCATGCTGCGCTAAGAGAATCTGTCGAACTGATAGGTCCTACTCCAGCTTTATCGAACATACTACTTTGTAAACCTATATCCAAATCGATGTTCTCATCTGAGCCCCAACCAAAAACATGTCCAAACCATTCCCAGCTTGGATCAAATGGGTCTAGAGGTGGTCCAGGGGGTAAAGGTGCGCCAAATAAGTCTGGTCAAAATACCTTTTCAGCTAGAGATTCGAATAAAAAAGGTAATCGGATGATTCTTACCTGTACCGAAATCACCATTTAAACCTGCTGAAGTACCCACACTTAAATGAGCAGGATCTATAAAACCAGAATTTGAAGATCCAACAGATGGAACACTGAAAGGTGTACCAGTATTGACTTGTTGTTGAGGAGGAGGAGGCATCATACTCATACCTGCAGGACCTGAACCTGACATACTCACATTTGGACTAGATCCATTTGTTAAAGCATTAGTCATAGGGGTTAAACCTGTATTAGAATACGAATCTGGTAAATTTGTATTTGAATTTGATGATGATGGATCATTATTGAAAGTACTCCATAATTGTTCCAAATTTATAGTCGGGGATTGATTTGTTTGATCTTGAATTGATTGATTAGAAGTTGGTATAGATACTTGAACAGGTATAGGAATTGGTACTGTATTTGATAATGGAGATATAAATGGATTATATGATTGATTTTGAGGATGAATAATTTCAGATATTGAAGGTCTTCTATGATCTGATGAAGTAGAATATCTTCTTAAATGTTCTTCATCAGATTTCAAATTAATTTCTCTTTGATTTGGAGAATCTTCATCAATTGATAATCTTCGAATTTTGCTATCCACATATATACGAGAAAGTCAGTTATTTGATCTCTCATTATAAACTTGGGCCAAATATTACTCACCTAGGACGCTCATCATCACCGTCCAGTATACCAGAGCTAGAAGAACCTCCTTGACTTTCTCGTTCAGGATGCATAGTGGAAACATGTTTCGCACGTACATCACTTCTATTAAAGCTTTTATCGCAATGCGGACATGCATAAGGTGTAATTCCTACATGAGTTTTCTCATGTCTTCTTACCTATATATAATACAACCAGAAGTCATTAGCTTGATAGTTTATCGAATGAGACTTTTAATCATGTACTTTCCACCACTGAAATGAGAATTGAATTTCAGGTGGATCCTTTTCATCCCACTCAATCTTTCTCGTAAGGCGTTCAGATCGTTCGTAGACCAAAAACCAATACTTACATGTCCAGCGGTCCCAAAAGCTTTCTTACAACCTATAAATCATCATATTAGATCAGCTTAAACACTCTTCATTGTTCAATCGAGGTTTATTGAAATTTCAAAGACAATCAAATCTTTGAATGGATCTGGTGGATCAAGTGGGATTACATGTTTGATGATGATAATCATGAAACTTACCGATCCATAAACAAGGATATACTGTATTTCCTTGTTCATCTTTTTCAGCTTTTCTTGGACCTTGTTGAAAAGGCATCTTCACTATGTTGTTTCAAAGGGACGCAAGCCCTGACTATTGATTGTTGTTATCGATAAGGATGATTATATTCATTGTTTTCCACAAATTGATCTTCTTCAAAAATGCCTTGCAGTGAAGCTAGTTTGAGGGGCCACTTGATTCATGCATACTTAAAAAGGTCAGGTGGATAGGTATCCACTTGCTAAACCGGTCCGACCGTTACTCATAACGTGCCGACGCGCCAAGAGATTACGTTATATTCAGATCTCGGTATAAAACGGCCCTGGAATTTGTCGATCAATTCCAGTGTTCAAATCGATTATTCATAATGAGACATGCTTCTACGTATCAAACAGGGACATGAGGATATTTGAGATCTAGAAACGGGAATTAGATGTATGAGGATGATGGTAACGATGATGATATACAGTTCTATGTATTGTTTGTTCAACTATAATAAACATGAAAGGGGGAAAAAAGCTGATGGATACAAGTAACGGCAAGCTAACAAAGCTAAATTAGGAAAGATGGAAAGAACCTCCGCCATCTTTCATCGCTCTTTCAATTTGAGCAGCGAGGATCTCTTTGGTTGAATAGTCTGGCATTTTCAGATACTGCGGATGAATCAAAAATCAGTATATCGTTTCTTACTGCGTAGAAGTGCTCAGCCTTACCTGAGCACAAGTCATAACACTGGGTAAATAATCGTCCGCTTTGAAAGGAGGTTCGTGCGGTTTTCTCACAACAGTGAACTGAGGTGTAAGACCCTTGAATCCTCCGATCGGCAACTTAGGTGCCCCAGTAATGCTACCATCAACCAAGATCAGTTATTGTGCTACACCACCAGTTCAGTTAGAAGAAGATTGAACGTACAACTGTAGGAATTGTCTCCTTTGCTCCCTATCATACCCTACCATGACTTCCAACAGATTTTGTACAGCGCGTGAATCCAGGTTATACCCATGATCCGCCTTGAGTGATTGTTCGAGGGCTAAAAAGCGTAAAACATTAGCGAAACATCGCCGGAAACGCTGTGGCGAGAATATGCGACTCACTCTCTCTTGACCAATCTTCATCTGCATTCCCAAACAATAACCCCAGCTCATCTGGACTGAATATCCTCATATCCCTGACGGAGAATACCGATGAGAAGCCTGAATGCGAATGAATTAGACCTCAGTCCCTTTTGGTCAGACTCGCTACAGCTCACCTTCTTGGAACGCTTTAACTTGTCTCTCGACCCCGCTGCCCAAAGTCATCTCAAGTACCTTATCTAGGTAATCTTCGAGATTCGAATCGTCCACATCGATAAGTGATCCCCCAGGAACAAGTTCGATGCTGTATCCAGGTAGGGTGAAATCGAGTGACAGATCGGCTAATCTTGCTCCACCCACTGTCAGAGCCGCAAGTTTAGTTCGTCGGGAAGAAGCGGGCTGCATCAGACTCGAATCAGCTTCTCACTCATACCTCCGGAGCTCGCGTAAACTGACCAGTTTGAGAGCCTCGATCTCTTTGCGAGCAAATAAGTAAGTCTGCAATCTCTCCAGTGATCTAGCAAGGTGAGCATCGATAGCCTATGTATGATTTCTGAGTCAGCTGCGAGTCGAGTACCGGATATATTCAGTAATTTACCTTCAAAGTAGGAATGTTCTTCTTGATCGGCTGTCCAAGTATAGCTTTCAGGAATACTCGGTTCAAATTGACATCGATAATTCTTGTGTCCAACAGAGCTCGTCCAGCGAAAAGACCGAGAGTCTTAAACCAAGATAATTTCGATTCGAAACCACTTTGCTTTTCATCGAGAGGAGCAGGATATAAACCTTTAGGATGGAAAACGTAATCACTCTCTTTCGATTCATCTTCATCTCTCCAAATACCCAAATTCTTCCTTGCAAATTCCTTGGAGGCTAAGGAATAGAATTCAAGAGTCGGTCCTAATCCGGTTCCAATCTCATCAAAGTATTCGATTTCGAGAATTCCTTGTGAAGTACCGTATATTTCCAATACTTTCGCGCACGATTCAAGCAATTGAGATCTCGATATACGAACTTTTTGTCTGACTAATCTCGCCAAATGAGACACATCATCTCGACGACCGTTTCGATTATTGGAATGAGCAGCTTGTTGAGATCTAGTGATCAGGCGACCATAACCAAAAGAAGTTGATTGGAGGAAATTGTATCGCGTGTCAAAGGGGAAGAGGAATGAGAAATGTTTAGGTAATTCGATTGCCCAGTCAGGGAGACAGTCACTATCATGGACACCTTTCAATTAGCAGTCTTACAACGTCGATTGGATACACAAAGGCAACATACCTAGCTATTATCATCGTTTCTTCCAGTTGTCTGGTCAATTTGGCGGTCAATTTATTGTTGACGAACAATTTCTCGTCAAGTATGCCACCATCATTCAAACCGTGCCCAATCGCATCTCTACCTTCTACAGAAAGATTATGTACGACCCGAAGCAATCTCAAAATTTTCGATGTAGGAGTAGAAGGTTCGAGACCTATAGGGAAAGTCGAGGTTACTGTGGCTGGAGACGGGGCTTCGGCAGCTCCATCTAAACATGCTTCGGTAAGCCAAACAGTCAAAAGGCAAACAAAGCTAGCTCACCGTTCTTAGCCGGACCTGCCACCTTTCTGAATTTGATTGTGACAGGTAAATTGTAGATCCCGCCATAGGCAGCAGAGTTACCACCAGAAATGGCGTTCTGATTTCGATGAACAGCTCCGTATAATGTATCATCCAACGACAGCTTATTACCGTTGATGTTGAATTCGAGATGCCAATCGGATGGTGCGGTTTTTACAGCGCCAGCATATGACGATCCTCTGGGTGTACTGGCGCCGCCGGTGTCGGCATTCGAACCCGAAGCAGCTACAGCGGGAGGATTTTGTTGCGGGGTAGCTATACGTGTGCCTTCTGGTGTCTTTGCTTCGACACGAGTACCGTCTGACGACATGACATACTTCAGCTCACCTTCTGAATTCTGCGCGCGAACAAACTCACCAGCAACTACATTCATGTTCACTACGCTTTCTGTCGGTCGAGTGAGTTCTTCCTCCATCTCGTCCTCAAAGACCTAATTGTCACATTTAGTCGTTACCGGAGGGATGTGTTGACTATCGACATGCACTTACCTCATGATCGTAATCGTCCTCTTCGTCCGAGAAGTCATCAAAGTCCATGTCGAGTGGCATAGAGGGCAGGATAGAAGGTTCACTGTTTGTGACAGCAGCTGTAGCGGCAGGTGTTGATGGTTCTCCAAGTGGTACAGCAGAAGCAGACGTCTCGCCTGTACCTTGTGCACTAAGTCTGGCACTTCGCCTGCGTTGAGGTTTGGAGCTTGACGATTCACCTTTGTTCTCCTTCTCCTCCTCAGCTTTGTCCGTAGTGTCCTTCACATCAGCTGATTTGGCTTTATTTTCAGCAGAACCTGACGCAGCAGGATTGGAAGTCCCAAGCAAGGGAGCCCTAGACGAGGAAGAGCCCTCTCCTGGACCAGGAGCACCGGCAAGTGCGGAGAGAAATCTTGAGGTCGGATTTCCTCCAGCACCGCCAGGCTCACTCATTCCTACAGCATAAGCGGCGAAAAACTTCGATAAGCTTGAGCCATAATTACCATCAGCTACTCTGGGCCGCAAGTAATCATTGAGCGCTTGCATCGAAGCTATAGCCTGAATCGTGACGCTTAGAGTTTGGACCTGCTTGGGTATATCTTCGCCTTCTTCCGCCTGCAGTCTCACTCTCATTGTCCTACTTAAAGTGGATGTCGAAGGACGAGGCGCATCGTTGCCACCTCCAAAGGCAATCTCGACATCAAAATTCTCCAATCTGCCTAAACTCTCGTGAAGTCGTTTAACTAACATGGTGAGTGGTGAAGGTGTCGATAGGGTTGTGTCGGAAAAGATTTCGAATAACATTGTTCTTCGAGTGGCTGAAGTGACTTCGCCATCAATGTCAACAAATTCAAGAATTCCATCAACCAAGCCACTCTTGAGAAGTTCAAATGACGAGAGTGCTTGGTCGACATTGGAGAATCGCAAAGCGATATCTCTAAGGATATCTCGTAATTCAGCTTCGTTGGCTTCATGTCGGCATAACTTTTGAACCATCCTCTTGATTTCGTCTAGGACCAGGGAAGCAGCTTGATGATGCTCTCCTCCAGATTCAAAGACCTTCTTCGCCTGGAGCATGCGGGCTCGAACAATGTTGGCATCGCTTGGCTCAAGATATGAGCTTGACGATCGCTTGGGTGTGGATGGGCCACTTGCTGGTTCCCCCAAGAGAGAGATACCACCGGCGAAACCGGCGAGCGTAAGAAGAGGTTTCAAGTCGTCAGGGATTGGAGGTATGGCGGAAGGTGTACTAGTTGAAGCATCCGCAGAAGGCTCTTCGGCTTCTTCTGGTTCTGTCTTGACTAACGCAGCTTCTCTAGCGGTCTTCTCCTTCGCCATTTCTTGCTCGGCAAGCGCATCTATCTCAAAGACGACCCCCTCTCTCAGGAAAGAAGCTTGATATACTTCAGGTATTTTAGTTGCGAGAAGCTCGACTAGCTGAAGCGCGTGTTGCACGAAAATAGGGTTATCCTTTGAGGAGACGATAGCGCAGAGGAAGCTTGCCATGGGAACGGACTGAGTGATTATGAGTTACGATTCGATAATAAATAACAAGGTGAACTCACTCGTAGGGTATTCTTAAGTTGATCAGGATTAGCAAATGCTACTGCTTTGACTAGACCAGTCAGGACCTTTGTTCTTATTCTGAATACCACCGATGCAGCATATACATCTACAAGAACAGGTACCACCGCTTTGATGAATTTGCCGATAATCTCGGGATTGGACTTGAGTAACTCTAATCGCTGATCCATTTGGGCATTCGCATCTTTCATGGCTTTGAGCAAGGCAGCTTCTCGGGCAGCTGAAGTTGAAGCGGGCGTAGGGGTAGAAGCCTCGCCTGGAAGCGGAACGTCAGTGCCAGAGGGAGTTGGAGGTGCAGTTGAAGCACCGGAAGTGGTGGCATCTGCGACCCGACTACTTCTTCTGGGTGCACTTGGCCGATCTGCTTTTCTTCCTTTCTTGACCCTTGATAGACTTTTCTCCGTATATAATTTTGGATCGAATACTCCGTCCCTTGGTACCGGTGGGAGCAATTCGCAGATCAGTCCGAGCGCTTCTTCGACTTGGTCTTTCGGGCGATGAGCGAGATTCTGTAGAACGGCCATATCGGCAACACCTCCCGCAAGACCTTGTCCTCCAGAGGATCCACCTTGTTCATCTTCGTCATGTTCGGGAGGCAATACTCCAGTGAGGATTTGATAGATGGTGCTAGTCATTCCTGCATCAAGGAAAGCGAGAGACACTTTAGCTGACCCTCGAGCGGAAGTAGTGAGAGCTTTGAGAAGATGGGTATAAGTTGATGGTGAGACAAGGGGTGATCCTCCAGAAGGCATGAGTAGCGCATTGATAGCTGTTACCGTTGGCACGTCGAGTAAACCTTCTAGGTGTTGGGCATTATGCCTGTAGGATTCGATAGTTCGCACAACCGCTAGGGTTGCTTGTTCTACGAGTCGTTGATCGCCTAGACTGAGAGTATCTCGAATAATAGGGAAGACCTCTTTTATTTGAGCGTAATGATCGCTTGAGATATTTCGACAACAATTTGCTGCAGCGGTAACGGCGGTTCGTTGGACATTGGTAGAGAAGAAAGGCAGGTAATTTAGTAAGGCCCCCAGACCACCCTCTCGAACGATAGCGGCGGGGTACTCGGCAGAGATTTTTTCGAGAGTCTACGAAGATACAGAAGTCATCAGCGCCTGTCCAACATGAATACACATCCGAAGATACTCACACTCAGGGTCTGTTCGGCTAACTCTATATAAGTGATCTCGGCCAGTTTTGAACACAATACTGGGACAGCTCCAAGGTTGACAAGGGTATGTCCGGAACCGGGAAGAGCTTCCATGAGATGAGCGAGGCATCTACAGGCTAAGAGTTGACACTCCATCTCATCTTCACTGCCTCCTAAGGCTGGCATCATGCCACCGGAGCTCATAGCAAGCGCAGCAGCTAGTTGCGCATCTTCATCCATTTCGTCTAAGCCTTGATTTTCATCTCCACTGTCCTGATTCTCATCGATATTCGGTTTTCCATTCAAGATGGCGATGAATTCGGTGGCGAACGATGAAGGGGAGAAAGATGCACCGAGAGTATTTTCAGTACTGACCAATAAAAGTTCGCTGCATTCCCTCAAAGCGGCTATTCTAGTGGTAATTCGTCGGGATTTTAGATTGGTCCTGAGCTGTTTAAAACGATTGGATAGCCCAGACATCATACCTCCGAACGCGCGGAAACCACCGCCAAAGATAGCTGCTGCAGTGGCTTCATCAAGATGAAGGCCGGTATCATTGGCGAGGCGAGCAAGTCGATCGTAAGAATTTCCAGCTGGCCTACCAGAAGGATTAGTTTCGCCTCCTTCATTCGCTTCTTCGTCATCCTCGTCTTCATCTTCATCCTCATCATCATGATCCGATCTGTCCATATTTTCATCCTCGTTGTCATCATCATCTAACAGACCACCGGTTCGACGTGAGTAACTAGGCTCGTCAACCCAATGAGTATCGTCGTCATCCAAAGTGTCGTCATCAAGGCGTCGAGCGGCTAAGAAAGCGACGATGTCAGTTGTGATCGTTGCTGCAGTACAGATTTGGCTTACAATTATCGCCCTTTTTGGTTCTATCGCTAGAGGAGCCAATAGTAGGCCGCTTTTGCTTGGTACTGATTTATCGAATAGTCAGAACCGAGTCAAGTTGCACGAAGTACAAAGAGAGTGAGACCTACTTGGCTTTCTTGGGCATTTTGTACGCGGCCTTTTTGCCTTTCCCTCTTGAAGATACGTTTGCCTTTCCCTTTCCTTTATCACTATCTCCTAGTGTAGCTGTTTGGACCTCTTCCGACTTGTGTCTGAGGTCGTACCTTCCACTGGCAGTCGGAGTGTTCGCAGACTGCGTTAGGGGCTTGGTCGGAGCGAACCGATTCTCGGCGGAGGGTAAAGCAAGAGTGGAAGGGGAGAGGGATTGGACGGCTCGATTCTTTCCTTTTCTATCTATCTGTGTTGGGGTATTAGAACTATCAATCGATGTTGAGGGTACGGGAAGAGCGGAAAAGGAGCTTCGTGGCCTGGTTGGATGTGATAAGCATGAGTCAGCACATAAAATCAGGGACATTGACGATGAATCATGTCGTTATCTGGATCGATTGTATGCGGAAATTCCTCCTTTGATGACATTCCCAAGGGTACAAGAAGCAATCGATATGCCCAAGACAAAAGCATAATAGCGGATATATTGACACGATGGGTATTCGGAAACCGAGGGGAAAAGGAAAGCAATACTCACTTCTTCTTACTACTTGCTCCTTCTTGAGGAGTCTCGTCTATATGAACTCTTTTCTTTCCCTTGCCACCAGAGCTGGGACCAGAAACAGGCAATTCAGGAGCGGTTTTACTGCTGATTGATAATCTAGCTGATCGACGAGTAAGTACAGGCTCGGAGTCTGATTTGAGTTGTTCGTCTTGCTTCTTTGGTTTCTTTCGGGTAGTACAAGGTGTGATTATTGAATCTTCTGTCGATTGCAGGTTACTTGACTCGCCGATATTTTGGTTATTATCGGGATTAGAAATTGTAGTGATATTTTGTTGCGTATGAAATGTCGGTCCAAGATACTGTTCAGATTGAGATACGTTGTTATTCTCCTTGTCGTTCATTGAGGTGATATATAAGGGTTATGTGTTATCCCACTATTAGCGTGGGGGAAAATGTGAGTAATTCTGATGAATATCAAAGAGAGTGTGAAAGAAGCACCCAAGTCGTCTATCTGATTCGATGTTCGTTATAACGATTCACAAGCTTGCGCTCAGGTGGGCATTGGGATAGTCGGTACGTTTCATGTGTGTGAACAAGCTGAAAGGGTATGAGAAGACAAAGAGATGAAAGTGAAGGAGTAAGGAAGGAAAGGATGATAGGATAGTGATTGAGTGATTGAGTGAGATTGAGTACTGGTGAGTAAGACGCACTCACCTACGTTAACTACTCGTTACGCACTGACCCACTCACTCACTATACTAAAACCCCATTGTCACGTGGCAAATTGACCTCCACTCTAGATGTTATTATAAGACATGTGGAGACCCCAATCACAATGAGAAGTTTACTCGAATAGCAGAAAACTTGAAGCGTGCATTTGTTTGTTGACTGCATTTTCAATCTCATAATTCTGATATCATCATTTCAAGCTTAGACAAGAATAAGCTCAAAATCATCTATGATTGTATCGTAGAGTGGGAATTGAAGAACCAAGCTTTGAAATTTAATCAAATCAGGTCACTATCATGTCAGCCGATAAACACCCCGAGTCTATCCCAGCGCTCTTGGCTTCATTGAGAACGTTACGGGATACCAACCCAAAGGCAATCCGAGCGAATGTACACATATATCCTTCAAGTCTATATGCCAATAATGGAGAATCAAGTAAATCAGGTGCCGCAGATGCGAATTCGAGAGAGTCAAAACTAAGAGATAGGAAAATAACAAGTTGGAAAATGACTGAACATATGTATTTTAACGCTCAAAATCCATTTCCCACTTTAGCAAGAGGTTTATTCACTGAAGAGGTACAAGATGGAGATCCATTGCCAAACGAAGTAGCTAGTGGGGGAGAAGGACGTCAGCGACCAAACGATAGAATTGTCGCAAGAGGTTATGATAAATTTTTCAATATTGATGAAGTCGAATGGACCATTGTAAGTAGTCCCCTTCTCCGCTCCCCCTCCTCTTACTTTTCTATCTTTCCTCACAGCTCTTCCTCAATCGTTTGAGTAAAGCTGACCATCTGCTTAGTGGTCAGCAATGCAAAAATATACCGAGCCTCCTTACCATCTCACGCTGAAATCGAATGGATGTTTGATACTCATATCAGCTCTTTCGCCAACACATCTTATTGTCGCTTCGAAGCATTCTCTGGGAACGACAACAGAATCACAGGAGAAAGAAGCGGTCAACGGGCTAGCCGAATTGTCTGTGAGCGATACGCAAAAGCTGAAACCAGGTAAAGAGGATGTTGTAGCTGAAAGAGCGGAACATGAGGAAGCTAAAGCCCATGCTGCGGTGGGGCGGGAATGGGTCAAGAAGACTCTAGTAGCAACAGGCAAGACAGAAGCTCAATTAGCCAGAAAATTGTGGGACAACAATACGACTGCTGTGCTAGAGGTGAGCTATCCAGATATCTGATGCTATCACATAGACTGACCGAGAATCCACGTAGCTTTGTGACGACTCGTTCGAAGAACACGTTATAGCTACTCCAGCTCATTGGACCGGATTGCACTTGCATGGACTTAATCACAATACGCCACATTTCTCAACTTCCTCTCCTGCTGAAGTGACTTCCTTCGCGAAAGAATTTGGGTTTATACAAACTAAATATGTGGAATTGCAAACCTTAGACGAAGTAAAAAGCTTTACAGATGAAGTAGCTAAAACAGGATCATGGGAAGGAGATATGATAGAAGGTTTTGTCGTTAGATGTAAAGTCAAATCCAGCATCAATGATGCAAAAGAAGAGGGTAAACCACCTTATAAAGCTGGAGCTCCTTTCTTTTTCAAGGTCAAATTCGATGAGCCCTACCTACTTTATCGACAATGGAGAGAAATCACTAGAGTCATGTTACCCCTCTTGAACAAATATGAACCAGAGGATATATCAGCAATATGGAAAAAGGTTCGAACCAAGACGAAAAGACCTGAAATTGGTGTCTATGCAGAATGGGTAGGAAATATGATAAAGAGCGAGCCGGAGTTATTCAATGATTATGATAAAGGTGTTGTTAGAGTTCGTGAACGATTCTTAGAATGGATTGAGCGTCCTGAAGGTAAAAAGCTCTGGGAAGATGCTAGATCAGGTAAATCGAAAAAAGTCTTAGGGCAGACGGAAAAGCAAGTCAGCAAAGAGGGTTTACCGAAGAAATACCTGATCGTGCCAATTGCTGTTCCCGGTTGTGGTGAGTGAATCTACCGTCCTCCTTTCTGCTTCTGAGGTTTATGGGACTGATTCAGTGCTCCCATTTATAGGCAAAACACTCATGGGAGTGGCTTTGTCAAAGTTATTCGGCTTTGGCCACACACAAAGTGACGATGTCACCACCAAACGTACCGCCCCGACATTCATCAAGAACATCACTGCTCTATTACAGAAAGAGGATATAGTGTATGCCGACAGGTAAGCTATTCGTCATGATGTGTGCAGATTTAAGCACATTGTCTAATTCAGTTTGTTCTCTCAGAAACAACCATATACCGAAACATTACGAAGAACTTGCCGCAATCACATCTTCAAAAGCAATGCAGAAGTATGATGTCCGTTTGATTGGAATTGTTTGGGATATCTCTTCTCAGCCATATCACCGACTATTAAGAATCTGTTCTGAAAGAGTAGTTTCGAGAGGAGATAATCATCAAACTTTACGACCAGATCCAACGGTAGATGCAGAACACGAAGCTGTCGTTGGTCAGTTTTTGCGAAATTTCACCTCACCAGATCCAGCATTATTCGATAATCTCATTGATGTTCAAGTGCTTCATTCCCCAAAGGAAGCTTTAGTAAAAATTGCAAATGGCTTAGTACCTCTCGTAGATTTACCTAAACCGAGTGAAGAAGATTTAGAGAATGCATTAGATTATGCAGTGGAATATAAAATAAATACTCCTTATCATGCAATAGCTAAAGTTGGTAAACCAATAAGGTATTTCGGATTAGCTCCTGAAATTGATCTTAACGAAATAGTAGAAAATATAATACAAGTCATACAAGATGATTCGATTAAAACATCAGCTCAGAGTATTTTTGAAGAAATTAAAAATCAAAATAGAATAACAGCTAAACCACATATAACTTTATCACATGAAAAAAATGTTTCTATAGAAGCTGAAGAATTAGCAAATAATAATAAAAACCAAAATCAAATTGGAACTCAAAAGAAATTATGGGATAGATGTAGAAAATTAGCAGAAATGAAATTTTCTATTTTATTTAAATTTGATATTAAACATTTAATTTGGGATAATAGAATAATGACTCTTTCTATTAAAAATCTTCAACCAATTTTGAATGAGAATAATTCTATAGATCAACAAAAAGAAAAAAAAGAAAATGAAAATGAAGATGAATTAGGATTGAATAATGTTTTACCTGAAGATGTTAAAAATTTACTTCATATTACGGTTGGAACTAAAAATGAAGAAATTTCAGCATTCGAATCTAGAGGTTTGATGAATGTTCTTAATTCTTTTAATGGAGGGGATAAAGGTGAAATTGATGAAATTGTTGAAGGAGGTGGGAAAGTTAGGTGGATTAAAATTGAAGGTGTACAAGGAGAAGGTAGGGTAAAAGGAATGTATTAAGTGACTTTGAAATCATTAGCTGGAAATTCGAGTTTCGTTTTGTAGTAGGTTTGATCGTCGTAATTTGGCAGAACATGATTTTCGGTATGTATCTCGCATTAATGTCTATACCAATGTTTTCTATGTCCATGTGTAATATGGTGATTACCCAAGAAATACCTTTGGTGAAAAAGGTGATTACAGAATGACGGAGATAACCGTATATCGCATCAAGGTTAACATTTATGACGTGACCATATCGTGCCAATCTACCGGTTAACCGAACGAAGGCGATCAAGGTATTTAGTTTGATCAAACCATACCATTTAGAAGGCTACATTAGAAGGCTATATCAAAGGTCAAGCACAGTATTCTTTATCAATACACTCTTAACCATCGCTGAGATCGTTTAAATATACAGAAACTTATATTTAGGTAGTGAAAAAAGACGAGAATTTCCCTAGCAAAATGAGATTTCCAGCTATTACCAAAATGGCCCTTGTTAGAAGAGGTTTACATTCCTCAGCTATTAATAGAGTACCTCTTTTAATTACTCCTAAAGAATATCAAGATTTACCTAAGGTATGTAAAGACGTTCTAAACCTTCATCTCAAAAATCCCCTCCTCATTTACTACCTATTATCCTGAAATGAAATTCACTAATACTAATTCACGAATTTTCATAAAACCTCTTTTTTTTATATTTATAGCGAACAACTTTACCTTTAGATGTATCGTGGCATATGCCAAATTCAACTAGATCAGCTTTAGCTGAATTTTTATCTGGACCTAGACTTCCTAATGCAAAAAGATTTGATTTAGATGAAGTTGCAGAATTAGATTTAAATGAAAATCCTTTAAGTTTAACTCATATGTTACCTAAACCTGAAAGATTTGCTGAAGAATGTCGTAAGTTCTTCATATTCTTCTTTGATTTAATCAATTATTATTCATATATCCATTTAAATAATGTAATTTACTAATCAACTTGTGATCGAATATAGGAAAATTAGGTATAAGGAATGATGATCATATCGTATTATACGATACAATAGGTATATTTTCAAGTCCAAGAGCATTATATACTTTTAAAGGTACGTAGAATCCTTCCACTAATCTGAAGGATAAGTTATACTCCGATGATAAATAGCTAATGACTGTAATATAGTTTTCGGTCATGAAAACGTATCTGTACTTGACGGTGGATTACCTAGATGGATAGAAGAAGGATATGAAACTGAAAATGGAGAAGTTAAACCGACATTAAGAGAAAGTCAATATAAGATACCTGAAAGCTGGAAGAAAGATTGGGTTAGGTGTAAGTCTGTTCTTTACAGCGTTGTATCTATACTTCCCCTTTTACAGGTCTTGCTTTTTTGATTGCGTGAGAAAATTAATTGGAAATGGCTTAACCTTTTTTTTTTTTCATATTTATATAGCATACGAACAAATCGTTTCAAATTCCGAATTATCAAATTCAGATCCCATTTCAGAATTAATTCTTGATCATAGACCTTTACTTAGATTTACAGGTGAATCTGAAGAACCTAGACAAGGATTATCAAGTGGTCATATTCCAAATTCAATTTCATTACCTTTTTCAAATTATTTAAATTCTCCAAATGATAATGATAAAATACCTTATTATTCTTATAAATCTATTAATGAATTAAAAAAAGTTTTCGAAATTGCTTTAGGAGGTAAAGAAGAATTAAATAAATTTATATTAAATCAAAAAGGTGTAATTTTTTCTTGTGGAAGTGGTATGACTGCTGCTATTGGTTGGTTAGCTAATGAATTAATTAAACAAAACGAAGGAGGTAAAGGACTTAAAACTTCTTTATACGATGAAGTGAGTTTTTAGAAATTTACATAAGAATTTTGAAATGATGGGCGGGGGGAACAAAATACAATACTGATAATTTACGAATCGTAGTCTTGGACAGGTTATGCTTTAAGAAAGGAAAGTAAGATCGTTAAAGGGAAAGATTAATGATTTAAGAAGATGTTTATCATAAGAAAGAAAATGTCATGCCTTTGTTGAACTTCCATGCATTGTGTATGTAAAGGATAAAATCGATCGATTGTGCCCTTCTTTCAGCTCTGATTCTTCGGACGATACTTCATATATTAGGACAAGTGATTGAGCATCCCTACAAGATCATGTTTGCTTCGTGATTTCACAACAAAGTACAGTCATGTTATCCTTGCATAGATCAGACTCTCCATTAGAGTCTGAGTGGAACATTATGTATAGATCTACATACATTATATCGATTGATCTATTCATCTAATCAGAATTTATATGTGAGACTGCTCAGATAGTTTAACGGATGATTAATCCTCTTTTATCACCTCTTTCTAGCTGAATTTATCGCTCTACACCATTGAAGTGTATTCTCATGAGAAGTTCCGTTAAAGTAATATATCGACTAAATCACATGTAACGATTAGTTAACATTGGATTCACCTACCTCGAGTATTGTATCCGGCTTACCTTATTATCGACTACTCTTAGTACATTCCCATGAACAATACTAGCTGGTTCTCTAAGAGTTGCCATTCTTAATACATTAAATAAATCTACCGTACCTTCCCATCCTTCATTTCGTTGGGTTGCAAGTACCATCAGATCACTACACAGAACCAGCATGACCTGTCTATCAACTAATTCAGGCTTGATATATTCAACCGGAACAACTACTTTAGAGGATGTTGAACTCGTAAGTGTTTGATCATTATCCGCAGCCATGTTGAAGTATGAAGAATTCGATTCAGTCTCAACAAAAGTTGACGCTTTCTTTACTAGTCTTATCAAACTTAATGCACCTTCTAAAATGAGTCTTCGATGAGGTTGAACGAGTGGTGATGGACCTGATTTGGAGATTCTCTGTTGCCATGACAATAATCTTAATCTTGAATCCGCTTCTCTTTTCTCCTCATTCATTAGCGATGCTAATGAGGCAATCTCGTTCAAAGCATCATCGAGAGTGTCTCTTACTCCGTCAGATCGTGGTGGAGTGGACATTGCCAAATCTTCCAGCTATTCGCGTAAAATTCATCAGATTGTATAATATAGCGTAATATGGGGTCGACTTACTAGAAGTTTATACCTTGGAACCCTTTGGATAGGTAACAACAAATAACTTTCCAAGTTGATTTGACTATGTCTTGGGTTTTCCTTGCATCGCTTCAAAAAGGTCTTCACTCTTTTCTTCTGGCTTGATGACATTTGGGATCCCGAGATGGGTACACTATCGGGCCCAATCGACAAACTAGAGATGGCGCTAATCCCCACAGAGACTGCAGCAGCCGATATACCAGGTGAAGGGCTAGATTTGGACGAGAAAGCAGGTGTGTTGGGAGTTGAAGAAGGTGCTACCCACGTTTTCATTCTTGAGAGAGCATTATCGAAATTATTGATATAGGTTGAATACTGTTTCATGTATGCGATGTATGTTCTAAAGACCTCGCCGACATGGTGAGCTGTTGCTGAAGACAATGAACCGTCTTCATCATCCGATCCTTCCAGCAACGGCTTGATAGCCTTTTCGAGGGCAGGCAAAAAGTTGTCCCGATGAATTGTCAAGATACTTTCCACTCCTCCGAAGACGATTTTTCTCTCCGAAGCAGGTACAACAGTTTCGTTGGATTTATTCGGGTTCACAGGTTGACTTGATGGTCTAACATAGATGGAGACCAATTCACCCAATCCACGAACATATGTCCGTTCAGTCTCGTAGATCTCTCTGATGATTTTCGCTCGTTTCGATTTATCGTTCTTGAACTTCTTGCCCGATAGTGAGGATTGTTCGCTAGAATCCTGTTCACTCTCCACTAAGGAAGTCGCTCGAGATGATTGATCATCTAAAGTTGGTCTTCGGCCTCGCTTAAAGGTTCCTTGTCCGGTAACACCAGACATCGGGGAGCCAGGATTCTCAGATGGGGTAGAAGAAGCAGCGTAACTTCCATCGTGACTTCCGACCACTTCAAAGCCCCCGTATGGCTCAATAGGCGGTCGGGATAAATCAAACAAATCGCGCAAGTAAGATTTAATGGACTCAAGACCTTGGGTGTATCTGTTCTCCTGTGATGCGGAAGGTGACTCTACTAATTGTCGAGAATTTGAAGCAGTCATTGTAGCGATTGTGGCTTCCGAAGTGGCTGAGGGCAAGCGATCCAGACTATCAAATCCGCCGAGAGGAGGGATGAAAGGTGATGTAGCTGGAATGGTAATTTCTATCGAGGGAGGGCCAAGATCAAGAGGTAAGAAACTTCTTCTCTTGCCTCGGGAAGGGGCTGTACTGTAGATGCTACCATGCATAGAGCTCGAAGTGGGAAGTCCTGAAGAAATCGGTACGGTCGCAGACGAAACAGGCGAATCGAGTGAGATTTGTCCAAATTCGCTTGCTTCTTGGCTGAATATACTTCGCGTAGGCAAGGTCATCGCTGATCTTGTAGCGTTCATGGCGGGTCGAGGCGGTAAGGATGGGATAGGATCCGTGTTCATGTGTTGAAGCTGCGGCGGCGGGGGAGGTGGTAAAGAATTGAGATTGGCAGATGCGGACGCGGTGATTGTTGCTGCCTTTTCCTTATCGCCTTTGAGACGATGCATTGACATCTTCCTCAAGAAGCCCCATTTACCGCTCTTCGTGGAGGAACTAGCGGTCATGCCAGGAGCGGCCAAGCGAGAACCGCTGCTTGAAGACTTCTCATCTTGATAATTACCCATAGCACTGGCAGCTCTCCGTCCATCATTTGATCCGAGACTAGCAAATCTACTTGCGCTGGTCGTAGGAGCGAGAGTATTGGTGGCAGGTAGAGGCAGGTTGGCGAAAGTCTGTTGCGTCGGACTGTTGTTCTTCGAGCCGAGCAGGGCTCCAGCGGATCTCATTTTTCGAAGAGCTTTTGACTGCGTAGACTGTTCCGTCGGTGGTGCAGAGTGAGGGTGATCTTCAGCAATGGAATCAAGCTGGTACACTGACTGAGCAGCAGAATTGGGCGTGGTAGCCCAAGCTTGATCGCTGATGGAAGTTGAGGATTCAGCTACATCGCGCAAGGAATTGGCAGTCAAAGAGCTCGTTAGGGAAGCCATTGAAGGGGGAGATCGGATACCGTTGTTGATCGACAAGTGACGGTGGTGGGAGTTCTTCCGACTGCCTGCAGATGGCCTGGACGGACCGGCAAGGATTGGGTTGACAATCGGTAACCATTCCGGGGCGAAGGGGTTGTTGTCCACCCGTAACATCTCCAGGTGGGCCAGAAGACAAAGCCAAGATGGCAGAGACACCAACTTGTTCCCTCGAGCTACAAGGGATTTTATCAGCTTTGTCTCTAACGATTCATTACATCTTCACTTACCGCACAATGTGTGAAGTCCACCCAATTGTGCCAACTCTACGGGCAGACTCTGCAAACCGCAATTATCTACCGCTAAGACCCTCATAGCGATGAGATCACCGACCCACATCGGGATTTGCCTCAAGGGGTTGCCGGATACGTTGAGCTCTTCAAGCGAAGAGCAGCTCTGCAAAGTTTCGGGTAGGAATGAGAGATCGTTGTCCGAGATATCGAGGGCCACTAGAGATGGTGCGAGGATCTCAAGGAGACTTGGCAAGAAGGATATTATATGAGATCCACAAGACGGTAGCAGCAGATGAGTTACGCCTGTAGATCAAAGCATATTAGCGTAATTCGCGAGACCTAGCTTGTTCCGTACTGACCAGCAAATGATCCAATCATCTCAATCGTCAAAGAAGCGAACCCTCCGAGAGCCTCGATTTTCTCTACATCTAGTATGTTCTCTCTTCCCTCGTCGACCATAGCGATCGCCTCAGCTCGGGCAGGCGCTTGCCAGGGTGAGTTGAAGCTATCGAACGCAATCGTGAAGGCATTGTCAAGAGGAGGAATTCTACTTGAAGAAGGACCTGATTCGGTAGTAGAACACGAGGCAGTTGTCACTGAAGAGGACGTCGAGTCGCTTCGCAAGCGATTCACCATATCTCGTTTCCATGGTCGATGTGTAAAGGAATGCGATGGGGAGAGTGGAGGATTGCTTGAAGGGCTTTCGATGGGAGGACTTCGCTGTGGAAAATCGGCTGAGATACCTAATCCGACGTGTTCGACTGGTGACGCGAAATTAGACGGCAAATGAGGCAGAGGCGGGGGATGAGGATGATATATCTGATCGGAATAGCCGTAGCCCGAATACGCTCCTGAAGCCATGGAACTTTCAGCTGAGGAATAGGCATGAGCGCGTCCAGCGGTCTGCCGTATTTTGACTTTCCCATCTTCATCGTTACTGTCTGTTCGATAACCGTAGGTTACACCCATGGAAGGGGTACTGGCCGTAGAATCCAAAGTCGAGGAAGTCACAAAACTCAATGTCGGTTCCCTTTCTTCCATACCCTCTTCCGTGTCGAATTCTGTAGCCGAATAAGCGTCAAGGTCAACATCTAGTTGATGAGCTGGTTGATCATACCGCGTAGAATGGGCTGTAGGGTCAGTATACTTGCGCTGAGGCGGATGAGACTTTTGTCCCACTTGCAGAGCAGGATAAGCGCTAGCGGGTCGACGGGTGGGTTGCACTCTTCTGGTAGGCAATTGAGGTTCATTGAAATTGATTGAAGAGGATTGCGCGCTCCCGGCTCTTCTGTCGTGGGATTCGCGATCGTCATCATCATGAATGGGAGGGGTAGGGGGTAGTTCATGACGAGGTGGGTTTGGATATGGACGCCAGCCATGGCTAGGTCCAGCTATGGGTTGTTCCACCATCATGTTCTTCAAATCTTGGTAACTGCTTTGCCGCGTTGGTGAATGTATAGATGGTGTAGGTGTAGGAGGTAAAGGTGTAGGCAGAGCAGGCATGTCGTCTGTGTATATTGGTGGATAGTTCATAGGGGCCGGAGAACGTGCAGTAGGACGTGGTCGAGGTGAAGACATGATGCGTCGTCGAATCGGTTTTAGACGAGTATCGTCGGTAGGAGGATGGATGACGAGATTAGATCCAAGAGAGAATGTAGAAGATCGAGAACGACGATCAGGGTTGAATGAAGAAGATGGATTCGCGGTGAGAGTTGAAGAGCGGTGCATAGGAAATGTCTGTCAGCTCAATTGGAAGGAAAGACAAGACAAGACGATAAACTGCTAGATGGAGGATTTTGGGGTTCCCAATGATGTTATGAAGAACAGGTAACCTCGTACTCACGATACACTCTGACTTACTTGTCAACTTGTTATTCTCCTGTCGATGCACAGAAGGTATCGAAATGCCAAAACTCCAGTTGACCTTTGTTTTCCTAAAGTCTTCTTTGTTCAGGGTTTAATTGGAAAGACAAGTGAAGGGGGTCCGAGTTGACGTTGATTGAAGCGAATTTAAAGTCTGGATCTTTGCTGAGATATGGATGGAAGGCTGCGGAATCGATCATCAGCGACCGATCTTTGGACTCTCTGAGCAAAGCATACAAGCGTTTGGTGCTAGAGACTGACCTGGGAAATGATAGGAGATCTCTATCGAAGACGTATGAATCAATCGGGACATTCTCAAGGGTGACTCTCATAACAGATGGTTGATAGACTCACAGTTCGCCGAGTCACAATTGACCAATAAGCTACTTGACAAGCAAAAGTAAAGCGCTCCCTGAGAATAGCGTATGATTCGTGAAATTTCGTGAGGTTTGTCGTGAGGAAGCAAAGCGAACCACTTGAAGCTGCAAAGGAAACGGAGGATCAGGCGGAAAGGGAGGCAGGTGGAGGGGATAGGGTAAGATGGTGGTATGAAGAGGGGGTCCGTTGACAATTAGAAGAAAGCAGGGAATAAGATTGGTATTACAACCAGTATATCGTCAGCTCAAGGCGATCTCAATGTGACCAAGAAGGCTGGAATGTTTTGGCAAGGAGGGCAGAAGGATGATTCGGACTAAATTGGAATCATGGATGATAGGGAGGAAAAATGACGAAACATAACCACCCGGACGGACAGGATGAGATCAATGCACAAGGAACGGCTCAAAACCTGGATATGCCATTGAATAGGCAAGTGTATGAATATGAAAGAAGGTTTTTCAAAGACTCACAAATTGCAATTTTGAATGGATCAATGAGACCCTTAGTATGCAAAATCACCCATAGATGATGCCTTTAGACCCTTCTATATGCTCCTTTTGCCGTGCGTTCTATCCTTGCTCAATTGACCTTTTTCCTTGATGAAGGCTTTGATGGCGGTCTTGAAGCTTGTGACTGATATTGAAAATTGGATTGTTTATTGAATATGCTGAAGAAGCGTTTTTGATGGTTCGCTGGAATTGTGAGAAATTTCTGATAGGATTTGGCGGATCCAACCGTGTATGACGTTTCTAAATCCGATTGAAAAGAAATAATTCTCGTCTAACTAAAGAATTCCTATTCGGCTTGAAATATCTCTATATGAATTTCCTTGTATGTAAGTCCAGACTTGTCTTAGTACCGAAATGACTACGGTTGGTATTATCCGATAAAAAGAATGAAGGTTGAACTGATGTGATAGATTATCTAAAAGGTGTAGGTATTATCTCCCTGATAAGGGGGTTAAAATTGATCTATCTTGAGTTTCAAACCTATTTAAGGGTTGAAGGGTACGAGTATTATAAATCTTGCGAAGAAATTGATGTTCTTGCGATTATTCTTCGGTTTAGCGAAATACTGAGAATTTGGGGAGATGTCGTTGAATGTAATTCGTATGTGCGTTATCAGATCTTGTGTGTTATTGGAATCCGATTAGAGATGATGTAAAATTTATGCTAGATTGCCTTATGTTGATTATACGTTACACACCCCAGATTAGATGGGATTGCGAAGAACGATTATATTAGATGAAGGGTTTTTTATAAAAATGGGGTTATCGCGTGTTTATGCCATAAGACGCGTTATATTCCAAGGGTATGAATGATCAGATGTCCCTCTCTAACAAGTTATAAAATACTCCGAATCCTACGAATAAGTCTAGAACCTGTAGGGATGCCCTATATTCGAATGACAAGGAGAAACAAAAGTAAACAGAAATCAGATGTCAACGACAACAACAACGATGATAAGAACATTGATCATTGAGGATGTTTGATATTGCAGGACTTACTGATCTGCTGAAAGTTTGTTATGGTTACGACTTTTTTTCCTTTCTATGACGTTTTGTAATGTCTCACGTTGTAACTAACACGCGCTGTTTTGAGTCTAAAAATTGTAAAAATTAGATCAACGCCACTCATAAAGATTGATTTTGTTCCTTATGATCTATTGAAGCCGGGAACTTTATAGGAATATTAATAGACATACCTCAATGGATGAATCTTTATACCGGTGTTGAATATCAACTTCACTCCGGTAAAAATTTATGGCTTGATAGTGAGAATTCAAGAAGCCTATGAATTGGTAACGTGAGAATTGTCAGCGTTACGATAAATTTGTATCAACCAAAGTGAAATGTATTTTGATAAATGGAAGTTTAACAAAGTTAGAGTTTATAGGCATATGATACGAAGATCGACGTGGTGATGTCCATCATTTCAATGTGAACATTACTTGCACATCAGATGGATAATACCTATCATTATTTGATTGACAATGCTCATGCATCGTTTTAGATGCAATCGCACTTATCACGATTCGAAAGCACAAACGTTGAACATTTCATATGGTTTGCTGATAGCCACCTTATTATACGAATTGTACACTCACCTTCAACTTTATGTTTCCCAATGTCGTAGCGTGATCGGCTTGATATGTGTTTTGTGGATATACATCATTTGATCCAGATCGAGAAACAAAGATCAGACTAAGTGAAATATCAAGAAAATGGAAGAATCATGATAAGAGATTTGCGATCTCCCTTTCCGAATTTCAGTTCATCTATACCTCAAATCATCGATCACATCAAATATCTTCCATCATTTCTAATGAGATTCAGTCAACAAAGGAATACATGAATGGCAAAACCATCAACTAAGTAATAAACCCTTTCCTCGATCAATTTATTTCAAGTTTGTCCTTCAATCTTGGTGGAGACTTTACAAAGGATTCAAATCAAGAAGTATAAAAGCACAGACTTTGATACCAATTTTTCAGGTTCAAATCGAGACGCGGCCTGTGTGTTTGTTTATCTGTGAAAAGACTATATATCTACACGATCAGAGATACAAAATCAAAACACAGCTTTTTCGTTATCGGTTAAAAAGGCGATTGAGATCTTACGTTTCATCTTTAAGGAGAAAGGTCAACAATACTGTGTATTCACCATCGGTTGTAGCATACTTGAAACAATCTTTCAAGCTTTATGTACTCCAATAAGATCTTGTTGTGTAGTAGCCTTTACTCTTACTCACATTCTCAGTAACCATTGGCCGACCCCCAAATCTTTGTGCATATATAAAGGAAAACAATTCCGATTATTGGACTACCAGAGTACGATAAATCGTAATAAAGTCAATCAAGTAAAAACAAGGCTGAGAATATACAACTATTAATATTACATACTATACAGGATCAAGTATACATCAAGTATACTGATAACATAAGAATCCTAATGCTTCCTTGTTCCAACTGCTTGATATCCCCTTCTTACATTTCTATTTACTCACAATTCAAGCTCAACATCCTGATAAGATCTTTTCAATGATATACTGTATTCGGTCTAGGTAAACATAAAATCAATTTTATCGTTTCCAATAAATAAAACATAGTAGTTTACTTACGGCATATAATTTTGATAAGGATTAGCAAAAGGATGATCAGGAGGTAAATCTCTAGGAGCAAAAGAATAAGTAGGAAATTGATAAGGTCTTAAATGTGATTCAAAAGGTGAATTGAATTGTGGTGTAGGATTTGATTGTGAATAAGTATCATGATGATTATGAGGAGGAGGATATGAATGATTATTATATGATGTTGATGGAATTGGTATAGGACCTGAAATGTATCTTGGACTAAAAAGGTATTATATTAGTAAAAAAAGGCATATTTCCAAACGTTTAATGAAAATAAATATTAAATGAAATAAATTAAATTCACTCAATTGATTTCGAAGAAGTACAACCCATTTTTTAAAAAATTCTATATTATTATTTATTTATTTATTTATACCTTTATAGATTTTACTATAGTGATTACTCTTATTCATCTTGAAGAAATATAATCCTATATAATCTTTTTAAAGACATAATATCGATATATCAATTTATGAGGTGGCGAAAAACTATACATTTCATCACCTCATCCATCAGAATGAGGTGAAACGATTATATACAAACATATTATTTGTTTCCTCAATCTCAAATGATGTTATGATGGATATCGAATCATCGCAATTAAGCTATACAATATTACGTTGTGATTGTGCAGATTCAATAAAAATAAAATAAAAATTCAAGAATGATCTGCGTTATTGTTTGTGTTCTTTTGATGAAGCTTGACTCATGTTTTTGACGCTTGGAAGTAGGTTATAATAAAACCAAGATCAAAAGAAGCAACCGACGAACTGACGGCGGACTCGAAAATCGTTTGGATCAAGATGAAATTACCAGGCGCCTGCTATTTGTCTCACCGAGATTATGTACACATCTCACACGAGACTAATGCGGTATCTAGATCAATTTATATCTGTGTAACCCGAGTACAGATTGATTGTACCGCTTTCACCGCCACATCATTTACACTCCCTCTCAAACTATGATCCTGCCTCAAAGGCGATGGTTATTGTTGTTATTGCATTGGCCCGAAGATTGACAAGGCAAGTATCATCTGCATGCTATAATGGTGACATTATCAACAAGATATAACAAATTTGCCAGATAACAAATTCTTGATTCCATTTACTCGGCAACAGGAAGTTCTTCAGCCTTAGGACAGTCCCTATCAAAGGTGCAAAATATCAATAAACACGTACAAAGAGGAAAAGCAGAAGGTCCAGAAATGTACTCACTTAGCAATGTGACCAGTTTCTTGACATTTGTAACATTTCTTAGCGGCCAAGATAGCAGCTTCATCTCTTGGAGCAAGACAATCTCTAGCAAGATGGTTCTCACCGTTGCATCGGCTAATATCGTTTTTCACATTAGCATTTACCCAGAAGGGCCTCGAAGAAAATAAACTCACTAGCACTTAACGGGAGTTCCATCAGCATTTACAGGAGGAGGTCTGGGTCTACCACCGAAACCACCGTTGAAACCACCTCTTCCTCTAAATCCACCAGTAAAGTTGGATCTACAGTCTCTGGCGATGTGGCCTAAGTGGTAAAGAGAAACGTAAGTCATGCTCATCAACGTTATCAAGTTTTCCGATGGTTACTCACCACCTCGACCACACTTGTAGCATTTTTGGATAGCTCCACCAAAGTTACCTCTCAAAGATGGGCAGTCGGATTTAACGTGACCTATGATATTGTTGCTGCTTGTCAGCAATAGGCATAGGAACGTGACACAAAGCGGTGAAACGTGGGGAGGGATAACGATTTGTGTAAGTTTCCCAAATTGAGAACACTACTCACCAACACCACCACAGGCGTAACATTGTTTACCGTCAGTAGATCTAGGTTGAGGGCAAGCAGTGGATTCGTGTCCTGGTTCTCTACGTGATTGGCGTACTTCGTCAGCACACGCTGCAGAGTAATAGTGGGAACAACGTACCTGCAGTTGTAACAGAGTCTCTCGGGAGCTTGACAGTTCTCGGCTATGTGACCGACTAGTGATAATGATGTCAACTCTTGGTGTCAGAGCATCGATGAGAGAAAAGATACACACGGTTTCCACATCTGGTTGATCGATTTTGAGATTAGTGGGAATTCGATCAAGTCTTGAGTCAATTGTCAACCGAAGTAAAAGCTCACTTGAAACAACCTTGTCTTGAACCTGGTACAGCAGCAGCTCCACCTCGTTGACCGCTAGAAGTGGGACGCATCAGTTTGGAAGATGTATGATAGAAAAGGTGAAGTCAACATACAACATGATGACCCTACAGGTGAATTAAGTAGTAATCAGCTTCCCTTTCTTATCTACCCTATCACGAATCGATATAAATTCCGCTTGATATTAAGCATTGGACTCACTTCTTTTGACAAAATCTACACTATCTGTAAAATAACAACTAAACAAGACCCTCCTCGAATCTGACTTCCCTTCTTAACTTTCGTTGAAAAAGAGTGTATTGGTATTTTATGGAAAGAAGGGGTCAAAAGAGAAATACAAAAAGCCGAAATAGAGAAAAAAGTCAAATCCTACGGTCTGTAATTCTGTACAAGGGGGAAAATAATGTGGCAATCTTACGCTGGCTAACCATACATAATATCCACTCTTGTACGTTATCTACCTAATAGGAACAAAAAGCGCTAATCTCCGCTTATTTCTGATTGGTACAACTGAACTATCTGATAATATCTGAATGTATCTTAAACACAACATATCCACATCACATGTATCTTTGAAACGGCATGTCATCCACGTGTATGCTTTTCTTGTTTATCAGGGATCTCAGGATACGCTTAATCTATATACGCTAAGACCTGTTTTAGCTTTTACTTTGCGCAGTATAGGGGTTGATTAGGCTGAAACAACGTCACCATCATCAAAAAATACTCAAAAATACGCTAGAACACGATTATTTCGTTTCATGTTGTTGGATTTCATTCGCTCATCACCATACTCGTTTCTAAATATGATTTCATTTCTTCTTCAATAGTTCCCTCGAATTCATCGGTCATGCTATTTCCTAGCCTTTGACAAAGGACTATTTCATCAATGAACGTCACTTTCAAGGCAATACTTTAACGATACTTTATGTTCCTTTTCTCACATGTAAAGCTATTGCGAGTTTACTAAACGGACTTTCGCATTGATCATCGCGTCATCGAGAATTCTATAATATTTCAGGATAAAATTAAGATAGATGAATGGTACTAAATAACGCTAAGACCACCTTTGTTCTAAGTATTGACCTATTATGTGTCCCTGTTGTCTTGGTTTGGTTGAAAGAGAAAATGAAATGTTTTGCTCAACAACGGCCATGCGACCAAAACACAGCATCCGGATTAAGATATATACTTGACTACACCCTCTTATATTTTTAATAATCCTTTCTTCTCCTTTCTTTATCTATAAATCCTTTCATACAAATTTAACAATTTACAAAATATTACCTTGACGACCAAGCATAAACATACACACACTCTCTCAACCAATCTATATATCTTAAACCTTTGCATAGATATTTTGACCACTCTACAGAACTTGAAAATAATCGAGAAATAAATAGCAAACAATGAAATTCATCGCTTCTATCGTTTCTACCGTTGCTCTTCTTGGTGCTGCTATAGCCCAACAAACTTCAGGTGATATCACAGTCAATTCACCTGTAAGTATTTTCTCTCTGACGCCATGATAAGTAGATCGCTGACGATTTCTCGTCTTGCAGGCTTCCTTGGTACAATGTCGTGAGCATCTATGTCGAAACAGGAAAAGGGGACTGTGCTGACTTTTCAACTTAATCGTTTAGAACCTGCCGCTCTATCTTGGTCAGGGGGTACTGCTCCTTACATCGTGTAAGTCCTTCACTTTCATCGTTCATACATCCTCTCACGGATCTGAATCGCCTGCGGATCCACAATGTCCCACGAAATCACGCTGCGGATCACATCATCCTGCGGATCGTTCATAACCATCACTTTCGTCAATGGTGCCCCATCGAAACTTCGCTCTTTTCTTCATAGCTGACATATGTTGATTCAGTGCCGCCATTCCTGGAGGTCAACCATCGGCCGCTGCTCTTACTACTATTTCCCAATCTGAACAAGGAAACTCATTGACCTGGACAGTAGACTTACCGGCCAACACTCAAATCACCATCAAATTAACTGATGCCAAGGGTTCAATTCAATACAGTGAGTTTAGATATCTCGAAACTTTAGCCATCCCGCATATAAATGAAGGCATCTCGCTAACTTCTGTCATTCTCTTTAGGTTCTCCCGTTACTATTCAATCAGGTTCAGATTCATGCTTGAACGGAGCTTCGTCATCTGGATCTTCTGGAAACTCAACTTCCGCTTCAACTTCCAGTGCTGCATCAGGTGCTGTTGCAGGTACTTCCGCTTCTGGAGCTTCCGGTGCTGCTTCTAGTGCAGTTACTTCAGCTGCTTCAGGAGCAGCATCTAAAACTACCGCTACATCAACTGCTCCTACTTCAACCGTCACAGGTTCTTCACCTGCTTCTGGCTCAGCTAAACCTTCAGGTTCCCCTTCAGGTTCAGCTTCGGGTTCATTAGCACCATCAGCTTCTTCTACAGGTGCCAATTCCGGTGCTTTACCAAATGGTATAGTCACTATTCCAGCAGTTGTCTTTGCTGCTCTTGGCGCTATCTTTGCTCTATTCTAAACAGTCTGAAAGTAAAGCATATTTGAAGTCCGTTTAGAATTGTCACAGATTCCATTTTATAGAGTAAATTAGTTTCTTTCGAGTTTTTTTTAGCTTGAAACGAATAAAACTCATTCTGCATCATAATTATCATAACGTCACCTTAAGTATGGACAATATATATATCATTCCGTTAAATAGATATTTCTTGTTTCCTCCTGTGTATGCACGTATCAACTTATAGACTATTGATTACGAACTGAAATAATATTCAAAAGGATCAGATCGAAAGATTGTTCCTAATGCTTTTCTAATAGACAAAGTTTAATCTAATCATATATGATACAATAAATTTATTTTAAAACTTGATTATATACCTAAAAATTCAATTAAAGCATTTTTGATATCTTCTCCTACACCTTTTCCAATAAATACAATTTTTCCTTCTATTTCTTTTTCACCTACATCTATTTTTTTATTATCCGAATTTAAAGGTAATTCTTTTAATTCAAATAAATCAGCAACACCTTGTAAAACGAATTTTCTTTCATCTTTTAAAATTATATATCCTTTTGAACGAAGTATTTCAAATGAAATTTTATTATTAGTTTTAGGTTTAGGTAATTTAGATTCCCATAATAAATTTTCTAAAAATTCATTAAGTAAAAAATATTGTTTTTGATTTAAACAAGGTAAATGAATTGTTATTGTTGATATTCCATTTAAATGTGATGGATGATTACATTCTTCTTCATTAAAATGTTCATGATCATGATCATGTTTATTTTTATGTTGATGTTGATCCTCTTGTACAGTGGGTTTAATATCACTTGTTAAAGCTGTTGGATCTGAAAATGCACGAAGATTGAATAAATCAGAAAGGGGCATCTTAGAGTGAGTAGTATGGTGAATTCGTAAAGTTGGATTAATTGTCCTACAATGAATGTCAATCATGTATTTACGGACCTTCTAATAGAGGTTTTTAGGGTTAAGTTTACCGTATAGTGGATTCCACCTCTTTCATTTGATCTGAAGATACCAAATCCAATTTATTGAGTAATATTACATCGGAACATGCAATTTGTCTGTAAGACAGAGACTCATCAGTAAGTAGATCAACGGATCATCGCGTTATACGTTTGAGATCATTGGGATAGTCAGATTATGGTAAACTCACTTTTGACATTCATTAATCTCGTCACCTTCACGTTGTTCTGCCAATTGCTATTACCAAATCAAATGGTTTTAGTGAAAATGAACAGTTTTCGCCTGAGCGATAAATCCGTGGGTCTCATACTCACCTTCATAACATTCCGACTATCTACAACACAAACCACACCATCCAATATTAAATCACCCATTTCTTCATTTGCCCAGAATGAACGAACGATTGGACCTAAGATACCATAAAAATTTAGTTAATCTAAATTGGAATGTATTTTCAAAATTAAACAATTTACCTGGATCAGCTACTCCTGTTAATTCAACCATTACCCAATCAATACCTCCAGGAGCATTAGCTACCATTTCTTCTATAGCTGCTATACCCATATCTTTGAATGAACAACATAAACATCCATTTGGTAAAGATAGGAATTCGGTTGAAGTTGATTGCGAATCTGGGTTGGACAAGGTAAGTGATTTGGCTACAAGTCATCCCAAAATATTAGTGTCAATTCTTCATCTGCTACCTGTCATTATAAGACAATAAATGCATTCAGGCTTAAGTAGTCCGGGAAATGATTTACCTTCGATATCCGTAGTATCTCCAAAGTCTATAAGACAAGGATTTTATATAAGCTCAGATTTCGATAGCCGTATGATATTCGATCTTGACTTACCATTCATACATACTGCAATTTTATATCCATGTTCTTCTTTCAGTATATAATCTAGCAAAGTCGATTTACCAGCACCCAAATACCCCGTTAATAAAGTTAAGGGTATTTTAGGTCGGTCATATTGATCTACGTTCGAAGGTCCCGCTTCAGGCGAAGATACGTCTAGTAACCTATTCACCTCATCAGTTTTGGCTTCACGCTACAATCGCACCTAGACCACTCACTGTGGGGGTTCTTCGTCTTCCATACTGAGTATTTTCGTTGGTGAACTCTGTATATATAGAAAAAGGAAGTCATGAGTTGAACAAATACTGAATCTTTTGATGAAATGGTCATCCTCCACTTTGGAGGTATCCGGCCGAAGTCAACCGTCTAAGCCCGAAATTTCAGTAAAATTACCCTCAAAAAAGTCAATTCGAGATTATGGAAATAATCTGTCTATCTAGCTTCCTTAATTCATCTTTATCTTATCTTACATATCACCACTACGTTCTCTCCATCATTGATTGCTCAAAGTACTCTCAACATGGCCTCCGCTGTTAAAAGAACCGCATTGAAATTGGGTATGATCCCTGCTGATGGTATTGGTAAAGAGGTATTACCTGTGAGTTAAAGTGTTTGTATATTCTTGGTTTAAGCGCGTATATATATTCCGCTAGAGTAGGTAAAGCGAGAAGGAATGGTTTAATGTTATCTTATCAGACTCATTTGTTATGAAATAGATCCCTGATACTGATGTTGAGTAATTCTATAATGTTCAGGCCGCTCAAAGAGTTTTAGAAGCTCTTGGATCTTCAATTCCAAAAACAACTTTTATTCCATTAAAAGCAGGATGGGAAGAATTTAATAAAAATGGAAAAGCATTACCTGAAGAAACAATTAAAATTTTAAAAGAAGAATGTGATGGTGCAATGTTTGGTTCAGTTTCTTCACCTTCACATAAAGTTGAAGGATATTCTTCTCCAATTGTTGCATTAAGAAAACATTTAGATTTATATTCAAATGTTAGACCAGTTTCAAGTATTAAAATACCAAATCAAAAATCTTATCATCAATGTGATATGGTAATTGTACGTGAAAATACAGAATGTTTATATATTAAAAAAGAAGAATTAGAAATTGATTCAAAAGATGGTTCAAAAAAAGCAATTGCATATAGACAAATTACTTCAAAAGCAAGTTCAAGAATTGGTAAAATGGCTTTTGAAATTGCTTTAAGAAGAGGAAAAGAAAGAGAAATTGCTAAAAAATCTGGAAAATCAGTTTGGTGGAATGGTGAACCAAAAGTTACAATTGTACATAAATCAAATGTACTAAGTGTAACTGATGGACTTTTTAGAGAAAGTGTTAGAGCTATTAAAGAAGGTACTGATAGATATAATGGTGTGAAAATGGAAGAACAATTAGTAGATTCTATGGTTTATAGAATGTTCAGAGAGCCTGAGTGAGTCTTTAATAATCATAGCGGAATATTATTGGGTTATTATGACTAATTCGTCTCGTTTTAATCCGCAGAATCTTCGATGTTGCTGTGGCTCCTAACCTTTACGGTGATATCATCTCGTAAGTATGGCTCGTATATTTACAGACACGGAGCGGGAAAGACATACTAAGGACAATACTGACTAATCACTCCTGCTACAGCGATGGTGCTGCCGCTCTTGTCGGTTCTTTGGGTCTCGTACCATCAATTAACGCAGGTGATGACTTTGTAATGGGTGAACCGTAAGTCGATTATCTCATCATTTTCATTCCCTGTCAATTTGAGCTGACATTATTTCAATGACAAACAGAGTTCACGGTTCTGCTCCTGATATTGAAGGTCAAAACATTGCCAACCCAATTGCTTCTATCCGGTGAGTGAATTCTCTGACGTTTTTCTTCTCTCTTTTGTAGCCCAAATTCTCCTTGTATTCTTAAGAATTCAGAAATCCATTTATTTAAGCTAATCATTCATTATCGTCTACCTTAGATCCGCCGCTTTGCTCCTTTCCTCTTTAGGTTACGTTGAACCAGCTGCTAGAATTAATGAAGCAGTAGACGCAGTTTTATCTGAAGGTCAATATCTTACACCTGATTTAGGCGGTAAATCATCTACCACCGATGTAACAGATGCTATCTTGAAGAGACTTTAAAAAGCGAGTTAAACATAAGCTAAATCACGAATAAATCGTAATATCTGATAGGAAAATGCATTTATGATATTACAAATGAATTCCCATCTCCATTATAAAAGTGTAAATGAATTTAACTGAATTAAAATGCATGAATGATTCTTGTTTAAATTGATTAAGATATTAAGTAATTCAAATTCTATAAATGTTTGTTGATGATACATGTGGAAATAGTAGTTGAGATTCTCTTTTTTATATAGAACGATTATAATTCCCTTAATCTTAAAACCAGATTAACCAAAACACTACCTATTAAAGCTGCACAAAGTAAAGTTGGTCCATATTTATCATGATAATCTATAGCCATTCTTTTCCTTAATTTTAATATTCTATAGACGTACATTCCACCGCTATACACGATAGCCAGTAGTGCAGTTATAGTGAAAAGAAGAGCAGATAACATTCCAACTGAATCTCTAGGATCAATGAAATTTAATAAACCAATCGATACACCCGATAAAAGGATTGCAAAATGGGACCACTATACAATGTTCATCATTAGCTAACAATCAGACGAATAAGAACAATGGGCAATGACCATGATGGTGTGAGTGAGGTTGCGCCTGAACTCACCTTCAAGAAAGTTCTTTCTGCCGCAAAGACGACCTTAGGTTCAACCCTTACAGGTATAGCGATTCGTTTACCTGGTGGCGCTCTAAACTGATCTACGTAAATGACTTGATCTCCTTGTATATCCTCCTCGTCATCGATTTCGTGTTCATGTTCATCCTCTGAATCTTCTTGTATAGGCGCTTGTCCATTTGATTTGCCATTGAGTTTGCCATCTTTGCCTGACTGAGCGGCAGCTTCGTTAAGTTTCTTGAGCGATTTCGCGTCAAGGAGACTAAGATTTTTATCAAACCTATCGGATGAAGCCAATGGATCGATACGCAAGGAAGGGTCATATTTGTTTGAGCTGTTCCGCCTCTCAATCTCACCGTTAGGCTTTTGCGAGGTTGAAGACGATCTCCCGTTAACCGAAGAAGCTTGAAGATTGGCTTCATCTCGTAATTTCTTTTCTCTGAAATCTCTCGCTGCTCTAGCTTCAGCTGCCGCACCAGGTGGTAGTCGAAGGTGTTCGTCTTCATTCTTAGCTGTTGCGATTAGGAATTCTTCGTCCTCTTCACCTTCTGATACAGGCTCATGGTATGATGGTTGACTTGATCTGGCAGGTGAATGGATAGCAGAGTTGGTGTTCGATGCTGTAGAATGAGTGTTGGAGTGCGGTCTTTCGATAAGGACCTTTGACTTCGCCGAGACTGGCTTTCGGATATCTTGATCCATTTGCGGTAACCAGAAAGGAACCAAGTCTACCCTTTCAGGCAAAAGGGACGCGCAACCGTGGATGAATTTTGAGAATTTAGGTACCGCTTCCACCAAGTGAGAATTGATCAAATCCCTAATCCATTGAGGAGGTTCTTCTCCGACCTTTGTAGCCAGCTTGACCTCGAGTACACCGTATGGGAACAATTCCTTTTCGGAGTTGGCAATGTTGCTGAAAGGGTGATCTATGCCAATATCGGTTCGCCTCCAATTACCGTTTGTTCGATCGTTACCATCGAAGTTGTCCTCTCTGACCATAGTCAACTCAGTGTCGAGGGAAATTCGCACGGAGGCGTTGCCCGGCAACTGGAAAGCAGTACGATTGTAGAATGTTCGCATGACTATCGATGACATGCATCAGCTTAGAGTGCTGCCGTCTTTCCTAGGTAGCTTGACTTACCGGGTCTGAGCTTCCTGGTGATAATGGCATATTGAATTTCATTGGCAAGCTGTTTCATGCCCTCCACTTCCTTTTCCGTCTTTTTACCCTTCTTGACCAGAGCATCAAACTCGTCATCCATAGTGTAATGGCCCGCTAGATAGGCGTTCATCTTATCTTCCTTAATTGTAAATCGTTCCTTGACGGATTTCTCTCCGGTCCAATCTTCTCTATGGGTTTTTCGCTCAACGAAAATCTGCTGATGGTTCAGCTCACATCACTGCGATTGTGTATATTATAAAATACTCACAGTAATTCCAGTTACGTCACCATACCATCGCATTCGAATAGCTTCGGCTCCTTCAGTTTTTTCCAATCGACCGAGGTATAATTCAAGCTCTTCATTATCGAAATAGATGGAAGTGATGGCTGCATCGGCTTTCGAGAATTCCTTGTTAGAATCGAAAACTACAATGACTGTCAGCTGACTGTAGCGGGTCTTCTGCGCGCTAGCTCACCTAGTACCGGGAGGTGCTTCATAATGGCCAATTTTAGAGGAACGATGTTCTCGTCATGAACCTACGTGTGCGTGTTAAATCATACTTCAATTCTGGAGTGGTTGTTACTTACCCAGTATTTCGTAGTGCTTCGCACGAATGCATTTTGATTTCCACCAGCTGATGAATCACCTTCGATTGGATGACCACGAGTTCTGACTAGGTCAAAGAGCTTGGAGAGCTTGACAATGAGAGGATCGTAATTCATTCGGTAGAAAGGATGTCGCTCAAGGAATTCCTTGTTGAAGGTGGGTTTGAGTGAGAAGCCGGTGAGTTTCTAAGAATGATAACTCAGTCAATTCAAACCTCTTGTTAATTAACGCTCCAGGGGGAACTCACATCGTGCTTTTTTACGATCTTGATAAAACCAGTAAAATTTAATTTTGTGAATAAAGCTAAATCATGAACATCCGCAACTAAAACAGCTACCTCCTCTTCTAGTTCTCTGAATCGCTCTTCAATAGCGTCTATAGATATATCAGACGAAGCATCGTCGTCGTCATCATCATCATCTGAACCTCCATCATCATCTCGATGAGAATCAACGTGTCTTTCAACATCTCCAGGAGTTCTTCCAGAACCAATCTCTTCCACATCATCTTCATCTTCTTGTAATCCAGCTTTTTCGACTAAACCCAATACTTCTTTCTCCAATGTAGAGATTTTAGACATTAATTCTTCAGATTTCTCCCTTTGAAACTTTTCACATTTGGCTAATTCATTCTTCAACGATTGAATGAAATCAGCTTCGGCAGTATCATTCCATGGTAGATCAGATTTAATTTGTTTTTTGAGACCTCCATAATCGATATATTGATCAGCCCATTCGGCATATCGGGAATCCTATGCCAAAACAATATCAGCTCGTTCACTTATTCCGACACTCTCAAGTGGAATGAAAGGCTCACCTTGATTCTCCTACCGAACTTCATTATTTTCTGATTGATTAGTCAATGTAAACTGAACTATAGTTGATGAGGCGAACGGGGATGTTGGTTGATTGAGATTCTTTGATCTACGAATATGACGGAAATGGGGGATGGTCTGAGCGTAATTTTGTTTTCGATTATCGTGTTTTTTTATGGGGGTTATTCGCTTGACCTTATGCACTACCACTGCGCTCGAAATCTATAGCACGATATCTTCTAAGAGTGTAGACCTCTGCTAGATTGATTAAGAATAAGATTGATGGATTCGAGCTTGTATAATTTGATGAAATGACGGTAGAGCGGGTTAAAGATTGGATAATATCTACACACGTGTGATTGAGTAGAGTAAATCGGGAATGAGCTCGAGTGATGAATGAATTAAATCCGAGAATCTTGCTCGCCCTTCTAGTAAGCGTTAAAGGGATCGTCAAATTGTCTGTTTAAGATGATCTTGGTAGAATTGTATGATGATTTGATAGTATCTTGATTCATAAACGTGCGTTAAAAACATTGTCTTAGCCTTTTCAGGCACGCATATGGATATAGTGAGTGTCTTTAGTAGCAACTGCGATTATGACGTTGATTAAATATCGGATGGCCGCCATGTGGTTAATTTCAGGCGAACGATTGGGATATCTAAAGACAAATCGTATTTTCAGTATCGTATTTGCTTTGCGACTCGAACAATGTACTATCCTCCAATTTACGCGGAGGTGATTGGACATATCGCTGAGCGAACCATGCATTCCACAATGGGTCATCTGTGTCTTGTGGCTCTTCGATGAGACTTACCCCAGTGACTTGTTGGAGATCTTCGAACGCAGACTGACCCTATCTAAGACCTAGCGAATTCGATGCCTCGTCAAAGGGATTTGCAAGATCACCCAATATCTTTCTTCATGATGAAAAAAGGTTATCGATCTGGCGTCATAGTCTTGCCTTCTCGCGTAATGTCTTCTAATATGAAATGTCAAAGTTCACACCGTGCTAAGCGCGTGCATTGGTTCACAACCAAACATATAACAAGAAGGCGAATATACAAAGGATCTTCTGCTAATCTCTTTCAACCATGACTCGATAAAAATGTATATAAGCCGGCTCAAATCGCAGTATTTGTAATCAATTCACCTGTCTCCCAATATATATATTTTTAAATCACATTTATCGACCATAACTTTCAGTTTGATCACACTTAACCAATAAACTTTTCTAATAGAAATGCCTGATTCCCATTGTAGCTCTACAGGAGCTCACAGTGCCAACAGTCCAGCGGGAAATACACTTCCTTCAGGAATCTTTTCTCCCGATCTCCCGTTTACCTCGTTTTCCGAAAGCGCGGATGGTCAGCTATATCTTGAGACTGCTTCACGCCCTTCACCTTGTTTTCATTATGTCCGTTTTCCCCCGAAGGGCTCTACCCAAAACGGTCCAGCAAATAGTACTGGAGGCAGTACTAGCTCTACTACCGCGAGCAATCAGGCAAACACAACTTATTTCGTTGACTCCGATGGAGTATGTCAAAATTGTCCAAGCTTCTCCAATACCGACAGATCCTTCATCGTAGACAAAGATGGAAAGGTGACAGAAAGGTCCAAGGAGAATGAAGCCAATTGAAGGTGGGCTTCAGTTGACCCCTCTCGGAAGAGGGGGCAATCTTACATAGACCGTATTTGTCTCAATCATTGATAGTTGATTTTATCTCACTTGTGCATGCATTGTAAGTGGCCGATAATGTAGTAGCACCGTAATGTCTTGAGATGTCAATGATCTGCCCCTTTGTCAACGGCTGAGCATATTGAGTCAGCTATACCTGCATGTCTATATACACTTTCTTTGCCATTTCTCCCAAGTATCCATCGTCGGTCTCTTCATATCAGTGAAAGCAATCTGGCTTCATACGTAAGATACACCGATAAGCGATAAATTCGTGCTTCCATTTTATGCTTTTTGCGGCAAAATAAAATACGGTATACGTACTTCTTGATCGACAAGATCCATAAGTTGTATTTAAATAAGGAATTTACGATAAATCTGATTTGAGGCGTTTGATCATTCGTCAAATTCCCGTAAAAAACCGGCTCCTCCATTTCGTCCTTCCTCAATAGGAGTCAGGGTAGCTTTAACGAAGATAGCGATAGTCTCGCGCAGCATTGTCACATGAACATTTATCACATCTAACGAAATAGGAAGCGCAGATATGATTTTCCACTATTTATTGGTTGTATGTCAGTCAGAAGTAAACGGCATCTGAAAGTATAAATTGATAGGATTTGTTATTGGCCAAAGAGACGATATATTTTGTTTTGTCGAGAAGTCGATCTTTTTTTCCATTTTATATTCACCATGTTTTTCACCAGTCTCTTAATTGCCTTTTGTGCACATGCACAACATATTAGTAGTTCTAGCTGGTAGACGCCCAGTTTTTACTTATCGAATGATTTAAACAATTAATTGACTCTTTTGACTATCAAGGCACCAGGGCTGAACAAAAGTGAATTTCAGGGAGTTAAACCCTGATTATACCCAATTAGACAATAGACTTTCTTCTTCTCCTCTTTCATTACCCCCAACTTGAATGACTTTATAGGTATTGTTCTCCAATCAACAAAATGGTTAAACACATACAAGCATAGAACTGTACTCTATCATATCTACACAGCATCTCCTTCTCCTCATCAATATCCGCGACGTGCTCGCTACGTCAATTCAAGTGAAATTCATAAACGCTACAAATTGGTTGTTGGACCGGAACAAAATACGTTAACAATAGATCCGGCTCAACGTGAAAACGAGCCAAGCCAATTGGCGAAAAATCTAAAAGTGAATCATTACAACAAAGCTCAAGCACAGATCATTAAACCAATATCGTGTGTTTCAACCTCCTTTCCCCGTACGATCCAACAATCTAGCAAATCTTCCATCAGGGGTAACAGTGATAGGTGTTCTGGTAGATGCGTGATACTGGTCGAGGAATCATTCTGTGAGCCTTTTACTACATTAGATTTAGGGTAAGTCACCAATCCTAATTGACGTGGACAGAATCATAGCATACAACAATCATTCAGAGCAGACCAGTGACATCTTCCTTGGTTCTCGGAGAGGTACCACGCACAAGCTTTGATCCTCTACCTGCCAGATCCACGCTCGTCTGAAAGTGATAGTTAGCTCCTGGTCATTCGATCATACGACTCAAGCTTGGACAGGATAGAAGGGAGGTATAAAAGGTCCAATAGAAGCAAGGTACCATCATCGGGATTAGCAATTGAGCCACATTGCATTCAGAATTCTCATACTGAGGAAACAGACATCGGTAGACACACGAATCCGATTGATAGTATCCACATAACGGTCTTGATCCGTGAGTTAGACTCCGTCTCAATAATCTTTCTTCATTTTTCAATATTCTTCGAAAGGAGGGCGAAAGAGCTCATCTTCGGACGTATTTCAACTGTACCACAATTCACTCCACCTTCTTCTTCCTTTGCTTTGACAATCTTCGACGACACACACAATTTCCCTTTCAAACCCGATTCCTCGGCTTCTGTGTTCTTACTGCTCAACGTGGAAATGGATTCCCTTCACTTCAATATCTAATCAAATCACAAACAGCTGACCCGATAATCAGTTTGATGGAATTCCAGCTGAGACGACATCTCATATCATAATCAACGTAACCCTTAAACAAAGCAATAATAACGCACAAGCCCACTCCAGCTCTGTCTCGTCATTACCTCCTATATAACTATTCAACATAGCGTTCAAGTAACAGCACAGATCTCTCGCAACACACAACCAATCCCATCCTTGGCTACCACTCATTGGAAACCCTTCATTTACTATTCAACATTGCATGTTGAGAGATTTATATATCTCTCAAGAATCACCAAACCCGTACTCATTGCCTCGAACTCATCTTGCCATCCATCTACTATATACGTATACGTGAGTGATTGAGAAGCATACACCAGTCGCGCGAGGGTAGAAATCGCAGCATAGTAAGAGGCAAAGGTGGTTCGTAGCTTACCTGACAACCAGATCTACATAGCATATCAAACATCTCATTCATTATCTCATCTACAGCATCGTACCCGGAGATTTCTGCAAAATCACATCTAGGTACATATCACCAGCATGTCCTCAGCGGAGTTACAAGAAAAGATATCGGCGGCACGGAGAGAGGCAGACGCTTTGAAGGACAAGATTAGGGCGGTGAAAGATCAAACTGCTGATACAAGTCGTGAGTGTGAACTTCTCCACCTCCTATATCATTACAGGACGTCGTAGACGGGCACGCGGAAGGGGTTCAGGTCGATTGCTTCTGAAGTCCACTGGTGAGGACAGAGACCTCAACTTCGGAACAAGACAGGATCATCAACCCTCAGTTGAACAAACCTTTCAAACATACGCTACATCATGCGAGAGTAAACGCTGACCATTGTCTTTCATTCTTTAGTCCGAGCAATGGCAAATGATACCCCACCACTACCACGTATGACTCTGAAAGTACGACGGACGTTGAAAGGACATTTGGCCAAAATATACGCATTACATTGGGCAGCCGATAAAAGGCATTTAGTTTCAGCATCTCAAGATGGTAAACTTATCGTTTGGGACGCATATACAACAAATAAAGTTCACGCTATACCACTTCGATCATCTTGGGTCATGACTTGTTCATATGCGCCTTCGGGGAACTTTGTCGCTTGTGGAGGATTAGATAATATTTGTTCAATTTATTCTTTAAGAGGAGCAGCTCCAGGTGGACCAGGTGGTCAAGTAAAAGTCGCACGCGAATTATCAGCACATACTGGATATCTCAGTTGTTGTCGGTTCATCAATGATAGACAAATCGTTACCTCGTCAGGAGATATGACATGTATGTTATGGGATATAGAACAAGGTGTTAGAACTATGGAATTTAATGATCATACTGGTGATGTGATGAGGTGAGTAATTACGTACCACACATGTGATCACAAGGTGGAAGATTAAAATTGACGATTTGTGTCTTTCCGAAAATATAGTATCTCCCTCGCACCGAATGCAAATCTTTTCGTATCTGGTGCATGTGATGCTACAGCAAAAGTATGGGATATTAGGACTGGTAAAGCTGTACAAACTTTTACAGGTCATGAATCAGATATAAACGCCGTTCAGTATGTATCAATTATTGAATTTATTCAAGGCTTTCTTTGGTGACGAAGGTAATAAAAAATCAAGCTAACAAAATGATTTTTAATAGATTTTTCCCAAGTGGAGACGCATTCGCAACAGGATCAGATGATGCAACATGTAAATTATTTGATTTACGTGCTGATAGAGAATTAAACACATATGCCCATGATAATATATTATGTGGTATAACTTCTGTGGCATTTTCAATATCTGGAAGAGTTTTATTTGCAGGATATGATGATTATAATTGTAATGTATGGGATACATTAAAAGGTGAACGTATTGGTGTACTTGCAGGACATGAAAATAGAATTTCATGTATGGGTGTAAGTGGTGATGGAGTTGCACTTTGTACAGGTAGTTGGGATAGTTTACTTAAAGTGAGTACTTGTTTTTTTTGTTTTGGAACATTTGTTTTTATTAATTTATTATAATTTTTAAAAGGTATGGTCATAATCAAAATACAAAGTATTATAAGAAATCTTGAAAAGAATAGAGAAATGAAAATATGATGACATGTTTTTTTTTTGGTATTATTTTTAATTCATTAAAAAATGCTCTGTCAAATTTATATATCATTTATTTGATTTAACATTTAACGAAAAAACTTTATTTATTTATTTATATACCCATTTCTCACAAAAAGGATATTAAAAGATCAACATACATATCATATACATACAACCTTATTACATTAATTTGCTTGCTTTTACGTTTTTTGATACAATTGTGAATACCATTCAATAGTCAAATTTTTAAATTAGATTATATACATTCATATATGTATATCAATTGTTATTCAAATTTTAGTTGTTAATGATCAAAAGATTTAATGAAAATTCATTACATTGATCAAATTGATTTCATACTGCTCAATATTTATGCTGAGCATCTATTTATTCGTCGATATATTCAACATGCCCAAAACTCAAAGAGGTATATAAGAGTTATCGAAACTGACTTGAGACATTCAATACAAGAAATATACATCAAAAGACATCAATCGTTTCATTTCCTATCCGAACATCATAAGATTATGTATATCAAATGGCACTAGAACTTATTTTTGAACATTTCGTCAATTACAGTACATTGATATATCTCCAAACATCCTACAATCCAGGTCGATATATCTATAAACGAAGCATAATTGATGAGCTTTCTAGCCAGCCAATGCGAGAGAACATATAACTCACAATAATTTTACCGCTCTTTAGATCTTCGCACCTATAACTGACTTCTTCAGGTACCTATAATATCCATACCACCAATTAGTAAAACAACAACCAATGAAAAATTGAAAACTTACACCTCGCTCAACTTGCAATATTCTTAATTTATGTTTTCGATCTTCAAATTCTGCTACGATACCTATGAGTGGTTCTTGAACTGATCCAACATGTTGATTATACGTTGATAATCCCTTTTTACCTTTCAGTTTAGCATCGTGGAATGCAGCTATATCTCCCGGTCTAGGCTAAAGATTGGGAAAACATATCAGCATCATTGATTCCGGATCGTATATGAAATATCGCTTTGAACCTGGAATCCGACACTGCAAATACCGATGTACGGGACCACACTCACATCATCATATCTCCTCAAGATTGATCCTGCTTCTTGCTCAAACACAACTTGACCCCATCCTTGAGATGGACGGGGTAATTGAGCTTGATCCATAGCTAATAAGACAAATCCAGCTGGGCTTCCATCCTACAATGAAAGGAAAGATGGGCGTTAGCACTATTCTGTCTATTAGGGAGCTAAACATCGGTGATTAACGTAGTGCAAGACTCACCCCCACTTGAGCTTTCCTACCACCACTAAAGATCTGGTGAGCGGATCTGGCTAATTGAGCCCCGTAAGTCGCTGAAGCTTCTTTCAGCTGATCAAATCCTGGTCTTCCACCTTGACTTCCAATTGCAGAAGCCGTATGTGCAGGTGGAGCAGGGGGCTGCCGTGAGATGGAAGACTGTCTAGCCGGTGAAGGTTGTGCTGGGGAGACCGGAATATCATGTTGCGAAGCTTTAGAAGGTGTAGTTGGCGGTATATCGATGGAAGATCTAGATCTTCTGGATAAGAAACTACTCGATCTTCGAGGTGGGCTTTGTGATACTTGTTGAGATTGGGCTTGGGGTGGTGGGGGAGGTCTGACAGGCGGTGGTGGTGGCGGAGCGTCTTCTGAGGGCTCTTGAGTACCCTCTTGCTGTTGAGACATTATCACAGCTGGTTCATCAGATATTTGCCAATCGCTCGCAATGCTTGTAGGCCGATCTTCAGGTATGATAGCTTTAGCGGACGACGTTGTACTGCTTCTCTTGTATGACTGAGAGAATCGCTTCTCGGTAGGGACCGGAGGTCGTCTGCCTGAAGGCGTTCTCACTGGCGAAGCTGGCATAGGTGAAGTAGGAGTTTGCGGTCCTGGAGTTGAAGACACTGGTACCTCATTCTTGATGGAAGTTGAGATTGTAGGCTGAGGTCTACCAGGCGGAGGGGGAGGAGGAGCTTCTTCTTCTGTTGTTTCAGCTTCATTTACATTCGCAGGAGGACCAAGAGATAGTCTGCCGCCAGTCACAGGAGATCGAGCAGGAGGTGAAGGTGCATCGTCACTAGCTGCTTCCGCAGCATCAAGCTTCTCAGCTTCGAGCCCTCTGGTATCTTCTGCCTCTGTAGAAGGTGCGCTGCTACCATGATTGAATAGACCGAATCCGCCTAAAGCTCCTCCAGCGCGTAGTCTGGCTAAAGTAGCTCGTCGTCTAGCAGCTTCTTGCTCAGGTGTCTCCTCACCTCCCCCAGCAGGTTCAGCTAGAGCTGAGGTAGCGTTAGACGCGGGTTGTTCAGCTCCCGGACTAGGAATAGGCGGTGGCTTATCGATTGGAGAATCGACTTGCAATTCTTCTGTTTGAGGAAGGACTGCTTCGGTGGCAGGAGGGGAAGTGACGTCTCTAGAGGATTTTTTGAATGTTGGAGGTGGCATTCCGAACTTGATACCCCCTAATTTTGCCATTCGAGCAGCAATGCCGCTCCGACGAGTGGCCTCTTCATCTTCTGCCTTAGGCGATGCGGGCATTTCTTGTGATGGTAAAGCTCGGGCCATGGTAGGTGATGAAGCGGTGACGGGAGACGGAGCAGCTGCTCAGAACAAAGACAGTGTTAACTGATAATATTGCGTCAGTATATAAGCGTGACTCACCAGGTGACTTAGGCGGAGCAGCGGACGCAGTCACGCTTGTTTGTATAGGAGGAGGCATGGAAGGCTGCCTAGCGGGCGGTGGAGGTGGTGGAGCTTCGTCCTCCTCATCTTCGACTGCAGGGTATGCTTTTCCACTGTCGTCTTGTGGCTCCCTCGCTGGTGGAGGAGGGAGTACCCGAGCGGACGGAAGAGGTGGAGGTTCATCTTCACTATCTTCCTCCTCGTCTGCTGCAGCCTGAACTGGCGGTGGAAATGGTCGTGCATGTGGAGGCGGGGGCGGTATCTCATCTTCCTCATCCTCGGCGTCAGGATTTATAGAGCCTGGAGTCTGATGAGGTCTAGCGGGAGGTGGAGGTGGTACATCTTCCTCTTCTTCTTCATCTTCTTCCTCTTGATCTTCATCCGAATCTTCTCTAGGCGGAATCATTGCGCTACCCACGGGCGGAGGAGGCAAAGCCCTTCCTTCTCTTCTAGGGGAAGGCAACGGTCTGGGTCCAGCAGGCTTATCCAGAGATGCCCTTCTTGCTGAGGGAAGTGGAGGTGGCATGTCGTCTTCGTCGTCTTCATCCGCTTGTTGATCATGCGTATGGTCATGTTCATGTCTTAATTCCAGCTCATCTAAAGGGATATCCATGGACAGGCCCCGAGGTTTACTTCTTGGCGGTGGTAAAGGCGGAGTCTCATCGCCTTCACCTATAGATCCGTCATTAGCAGGAGGGTGGAGAGGTATCATGCCAATCGGATCTGGACTGAGGGGCGTGGATTCGTCTTCGTAAAGTGGATCTTCACTTGATTGTTTTAGGTGTAATCGTCCGCCTTGTGCTTCTTTGAGTATATCGTCCTTCTCATCTCCACCTTCTACTAAAGCTTCTTCAATTTCGTGGGATGCACGAGCTGATTTATCGATGATCTCACCTTCACCCTCCATACTCGCTATTCCTGCACCTCGAGAAGGAGCGTCCGCACCGCCGATAGCTCCGACAAGAGGTACATGTTTCTCTTCGGGCGAGCCAGATTCTGACTCAGCAACTTCATCATGCTGTTCGATTGGTGCATCCACATTGTCTTGAGAAGCTGATGAATGAATAGGAGCAAGAGCTATACCCGCTGCTTGAGCACCTTCTAATCCACCTTGACCTCGACCAGCTTCTTCAGCTTGTTTCTCTTCCTCAAGCTGTCTCTCTGTTTTGGGCAAAGGATCTTCCTCTCCAGCAACCATTACTTGAGGTGGAGGCACAGGTAGACCATTTTCATCCGTACCTTCGAATCGATTTTCCGGTTCTTTAGGATTTGCTCGAGCTTCTTCAGCTGAGACCGCGGTGTTCGCTTGGGACGTCGAGGTAGCAGTAGGTCCACGTCTTCTTGGCGGAGCTGTTCTTCGAGGCATAGCTGCTATCGGGATGGACTTCGGCAAGCCAGATTCCGAAGTCGTTGGCTCCGGAATGGACACAGGTACGGGAACGGCAATTGTTTCTTTAGATCCGCTGTCCTCCTCAGATCCACCAGCCGGAGCCGCAGCAGCAAATGCAGTAGGCATAGGTTCTGATTTCTCCTCGGTGGGAGACTGTACTTCTTTTGTAGGTTTTCTAACGGGTTTAGCAGGAGGCATCATTCCCATTGGACCTCGGGCTCCCAATTTGGCCATTCGAGCAGCAATAGCAGCTCTTCTAGCTTTCTCTTTCTCCTCTTCATCTTCTTCTTCTTCTTCCTCCTCAACTTGCTCTTTTTCTTCATCGTCCCTTTTAGTCTGAACTCCAGCCTGGTCCAATGAATCGCCACGTTCAGTAACAGGTGATTTCGCTTGTTCAGCAACACCCGATCCTTCCTCTGCTTCTCCTTCGAATTCCGGCTCTGGCGCAGGTGGAGCAGGGGGTCTTTTCCATACTTTCCCACTTGATACTGGTACAGGACCAGCTTTCTTCTCTTCTCCATTGCCTGCACCAAAAGCACCTTGATTTTGCAATGCCGCCATTCGTTCTTTTAGTGACTGTCCTTTTGTAATTGAGCTAACAGCATCAGCAGCTGACATTCCTTTTCCTTCACCTTCTTTCTCGTCTATAGAGACTACCAGAGCCGGAGCTGAAGCTTCAGCTATTGAGGGCTTGGATAATTCAGAAGTAGTGGAAGAAGTTGTTGTTGGAGGAGGATTAGATTTTTGTTCTTTAGCTTCTTGTTCTTGACGTAATTTTTGTCTTTGAGACCAAGTAAACCCCCCTGTAGCAGGTTTAGGTTTTATAGGTGGTGGAGCGGGTTTATTTTGAGCAGCAGCGAAGAAAGCTAATCGATCTTTCATAGATTGTGGTTTCGGTGGTGAATCTTCTGCATTCTCATTAGTTGCTTTGGGCTGACTACTTTTGACAGGGGTGTTTGTTGTAAGAGCGGAAGGATTTGGAGGAAGAGTTGAAGTAGGTGGTTCAGAAGGTGAAGGAGGTGCAGGGGAAGGTGCAATAGATGGAGTTGGTAATCTAGATGAAGGATCTAATTGAGGTGAAGGTGGAGCTGGTTCAAGTATAGAAACGGGTGGTTTTGAAGGTGGTACTTCTTCATATTGCTCATTCTTTAAACCTTCTTTAAGAGGTTCTTTTGGTTCAGTAACGGTAGGGACAGGTTTGTCTGAATCTACCTTTGATTGTTGTGATTCTTCAATGGCAATGATGAAATCCTATAAAGAGTTTTAGTTTTGCTCTTAATTTTTGGAAAAGCCCATTTATTCACCTTTGGAAATCCACCTGATTTCGATCCATCTAAATTCTCTCCAACTAACCAATCTTCATCATCATCTGAAGGACCAGTTACTCGAATTCTACAAATCATTATTTACTCAATTAGCAGTCTGTACATAATTTCCAACCATCCTAGAAATGAAAACTCACGTTTCATCTTTCGCGAACGATAAATCCGTAGCATGAGGTGATTTATACTTCAATCTGCTCATTTTGTCAGATCAGCATGAATAACATAACAACGAATACGATATTTTTAAGCTGTGTTGGGAAAAAAGGTAGGACTCACATTGTTTTTGCCAAGTATGGGTAAGACATCTTGACTATATTCTAATGACTTTGACGCCAAATGTCTAAAGTTTATATAACTCAAAACAGATGAGGCGAAGGAATTATCTCTCGATAACTATTTAATGATTATTCTACACGACAAATACAATTCTTATAGATCTTGGGTCAATGTCGTGAATGTCTCGGATACAAGGAAGATGGAAGTCGTTTTAATTGCACATATGCTTCGAGTGATATGCGATATATATATAGGTGTTTGATATAAATGTGCCCATTGTAGGTCATCTATGAGAGGTGTAGGGTGATTAGAGTGTAGTGCCCCGCGAACTGTGCAGTGACATCACACAATAATCATGAATTATAATTATACCCTGAATAACGATTAAACATCAATAACAAAATGCCACAAATCATTAAACAGGTGCATGTATGCAATTGACATTATAACATTAATTCGCTTTCGTCTAATTGATATCTTCCTCTTCCTGAGAGTATACATACACACTCCTTACTCAAAGATTATAGTGACTTCCATACGCTCATCTAAATAATACCTTCTTCTTCTTCATCCCTATATCTTCCATTGTGATTCTGATTATCATCATTATCATTTAAATCCCATTTTCCATCTTCTCCAATTTGTCCATGTGCAGGTAATCCTAATCTTTCTCTAATTCTTTCAACTGCTCTTGTCCAATTAGCTTTCCAAACCATCCAAAATTCTAATATACTTGCATAAGCTAAAGCAATACTTAATCCTACCCAAATTCCAATTAATCCAAGGTGAAATCTTGGTGTAAAAGTTAACCATAAACCAAAAGGTAAACCAATTATATAATATGAAGTCAAATTTATCAAAGCTCCTGTTGTATGTAAACCTAAAGATCGAAGGACTGCTCCTGCTGTTGAAACTATACCATCTGACAACTACATTTTCTTTTTCTCAGTTCAATCTCATTAAACCATGTGAAAACAAAATGTGACTAACCTGGAACAAAGCGATATAAGGCATAATTTCTGCCACAAGTTCAACTACTTCACTATCATTATTGAAAAGATATCCCCAATTTTTTCTGAAAATGACGCAAATTGATCTGATACAACAACAATCAGCATTTGATGTCAACCTAATGGGAAATCACTAACTCACGAGTTGATAACAGCAAAGATCAAGGACCATAATAAACTAGCTCTACTAGCCCACTTGGCTTCCCAACCTCTTCCTGCTCCAAGCAGATTACCAACTCGTACAGCAGCAGCAATGCCTAATGCAGCGGGGACTTGATAAAATGTGGAAGCTGTTGACAAAAGGACTGATTGAGCCGCCAAATGTACGGGGCCAAGAAGTGAAGCTGCAAGAGCACATGCTTCCCAAGCCCACCATTCGGATGAAAGCTGAGAGGGGTTCGACATTGATCAGCTCGTCATGGCATCAAATATCGGTCAAATCATATTACTAACCATAATTGTACCGGCTAGACCAAGAGAAGTAACAGTACCCAATTTCGAGAAACAATGTTGGAATTTAACAGGATGGAAAGCTTCTCTTGGACCATAAAGGATTGCCCAAGTCAAAGATACGATAAACTACATATTGTCATGTCAGAATGAGGTAAATCAAGAATAGACCTGATTGTTGAAATACTTACTGCTAAATTGTATGACATTCCAGTGGCTAAGGCCCCACCTACAAATCCGAGTCTACAAAAATCCGGACCCCATACCTATTATGAACAATAAGGTCCAATTTTGTCAGCCTTGTTTTCAAATCATTCTCAATTGGGAAATGAACAACTCACAAATAGATAATTCATGAGCAAGTTGGTAGGAGCAACAAAAAACAATACATAAGTAGGTACATGCATAAGATTTTGAGCTTGTAAATATCTTGATTTTTTTTTGAAACGATTTTTTAGCGATTTCATCTTTTAATTTATAGAGTTGATATTAAACTAAAACTCACTTTTTCATTAAAACATTACCTCCATATCCTGGAATACCTAAACTTAACCATCTAAGATAAGATGAAGCGTATTTAGCAACATTTGGTTCTTGTCCAAGAGCAATTAAAACACCTTCAATATTCCACCAAATCATAAACATTGGAATCATTGAAACAGTTAAAACAACTGCCATTCTTTGTGTCCATAATCCAACTCTTGAAGGATCAGATGAAGTCCAAGCTGCAGGTAATAAAGTATCCATTGCAGTACATAAACCTTGTAAAATTGAAAAAGATGATACAGCAGCTGTCATTGAAGCTAAAGATGAAGCTGCTAATTCAGTTGTACCTAAATGTCCAATTGAAACTACTGATGCTAAATTGAGTGACCATTCTGCAAGTTGTGAAAAGAAAATTGGTATTGATGATCTAAGAATAATAGGTAACTCGGCCTATACAGATTTGTAATTTCAAGTTAGTTTCCAAATTCAACAAATAACCTTGACAACTATTATCTTGATATCGGAAAAGCGTAAAGTCAAAATTAACTTACCCTTAAAGCATCTTGCCAAATTCTAATTTCTACACCTTCTTCATTGACAGGTAATTCTAAATCAACCGCATCTAATTCTTCTACAGGATCAAGATCCATTGGACCAGCTCCACCTTGAATACCAGTATTCATACCTAATCCAGATCTACCTCCAAACATTGCACCTCCAGCAGATTGAACTAAACCTCTAACTACATCACCACCTTCATCACCTGAAGAATCATCTGCCATTCTAACCGTAACACTTTGTCTTCTACCTGGTCCAGGTAAACCTACATCAGATATATATGGACTTGAAGTTCTACTTAAAGGTCTTGAATTTTTACCTCTACCTCTTCTTCCATCTTCTTCTATTTCAACATCTTCTTCAGAAGGTACATTTGAAGAATCTCTAGAAATATCATGATCTTTATCATATTGATGATGATGGTGATGGTGATGATTTAAATTATCTTTTCTAGGTGGAGTTCTAGCTTTTGATCTAGATCTTGAATTTCCACCTGTATGATTTGAAGAAGAAGAAGAAGTCATTTTCATTCCATTTCCACTTAAACCTTCAATTGATCTTGATTTTCTACTATTTCTTCTACTTGTTGATCCATACGATTTTCTAGAAGTTCTACTTTCTCTTCTAGAACTTGAAGACCAATCTTTATCTAATAATTTTGATCTTTCATTTGAATCTTCAATATCATCATCATCGTGAAAGATTATAGCATCTTCATAAGATGCTTCTTGGATTGTACCAATTTGAGGTCCAACCGGATTAGCAGGGTTGATTGCAGTAGAAGGTCTTCTTCTACCTGGTGTAATTGTTGGAGCGGATTCTTCGAAAGGAGATGAATCTTCATTCGGTTCATGATCTGGATATGTAGCTGTAGAACCTCTTCTAGGATGTGGATGTACACGAGCACGATTAATTAAGTTTTCAAGATTCGATTGAACGGCTATAATGATAAAACACAAATAGTCAGCAATAGTACTAGCAAGAAGGAATATGATAGAGCTCACCATATGGAGAAGTAGATAGGGATGCAGCAATAGAACTTGAATGAGGAAAGTTGGACATCTTGCTGCAAGTTGTAATTAATTTACTGTAAAGTGGCCAAAAATAATAAAGATTTGAATTGATTTCAATTTCCCTTTTTCAAGATATACAATACTTCTTTCGTTTGATATTTTTGTCGTTGCCTTGATCGCTCTGATCACCTTCTAAACTTTGACTGATGATCAAAATCACAAATTTGTCAAGTTCCAATTTATCAATACAAGGTCCGTGTTTCTTGATGATATTATTGTTTGTCGTATAACAACGTTGATTGATGTATTTTATATATTCCAAAAGAAGTTAAAATCGTTTTTTCGAAAGGAATACAAACTGAGTATGAAAGTATGATCGTCAATATATATCCCAAGTTGACGTAGTTATAAAGTAAGAATCTGTTTAAGAGTGTTCTTTAAAGAATCAATTGAAGTCAAATTTCTTTTGAAAGCGTTAAAAACTATTTAAACGCGTTTAAACTAGATTAAATCGGAATTTGTGCCAATTGGATTACCCTGATTTTTAGTTGAATGAGATCTTATTTCAAAAGTGGGGTAAGATCAAAGTGCCCCGCATTTGAAAATACATACATACACACAAATACATGTGAAAATGCATGCAAATATTAATGCGATAAAAAAAAGACATATACTCATAAATGAGAGGTTGATTTGATTTGATTTGATCAGATCATGTTGATGTTGATGGTTGGAATGACTTGCGTGTAAGACCATAAAGTAAATACAAAAATATGACAATTGACAACTGATTTATGATTTTTAATTCAACCATCCCCTACAAGTTGCGGCACCACATAAACAAGGTACTCTTAATGAAGGATCAGATTCTAATGGGAATTTATAATCGTATAGAATTTCTTCTCCTGGATGAAGTGTCCGTTCTGCATAGATGACGATCTAACACATTATGATATATAGGTCAACATTATGTGGAAATTACCCTTTTTGATAGAAATAATCAAACTCACCTTTGATTGTCCGTTGACTTTAATGATTTTAGCATTAGCAGAAGGATCACAAGAGTGATTGATAAGTCGACTGCAAATGTCAATGTTTGAATTAGTATACGCCCTAAGAAATCGACGGGGAAATAAAACTTTTACGCACCTAACACTTCCTCTGAAGGTCGCATCACAAACAATATCATTATCGATCCTGAAAAGATAACTACTTCCGATACCTTGTTTCAAGTATTTTTGTTCTCTAACATCCGCTATTGCAGCTCTACAAAGTTCACCAACATATTCGCAAACCATTTCACCTTTTACAATAGTTTCCATTGCGTAAAGTCCATATCCTTCAATAGCTGATCTTGCAAATCTCAATTGTTTCTTTCTTATTCGAAGTTGATTGAAGGCGAAAAGTTCAGAATCTGTGATAGTTGAAGTTGTTACTTGTCTATTTTGATCTCGTCCTGCTAATCTTGCCGTTCTACCAGTAGTTACACCAGCATTCATCACCGCATCATCAGAAGTAGAAGCCGCTTTAGTAGCTTTATTACGTTGAGGTAAATAACTTGATTTAGCAAGTGAAGGAATTTTCTTAAATCCTTCTGCGCGCCATGATCCAGCTTTATGATATAATGGGTGATCCTCATCCAGTAATCCTTCGTCCTTTTCTGCTTCGGCGGAAGGGAAATCCGGTTCTATACCAGTCTTAGCTGATTCTAAAGCTTTTCCAAGCCAATAAGCATCTTCCTCATCCAACACAGCTGAACCGATGAATTTATCAAATTCAGATTTAGGTCCTTTCTTTTTTCCACTAACAACTTTCTTCGTCTCTTTGATAACTTCTTCAATCTCAGCCGGTTTATCGATGGTGATCTCAGCGACCTCGGGTTCAGCAGGTGGAGGAATTTCGACTGTAGGTACAGGAGAATCAAGTCTAGCTTTCTTACTTTTCTTTGTGACTTTCACCGCTTTACCAGGGCGTTTCTTTCCTTTAGCGATCGGAGTTTCCTCTTTATGCTCTTGGACGACAGCTTTGATGGTTTCTTTGGCGGGTTCGGCGATCTCATCGATATCCATAGCCATATTGTCCTTTGTTGTCTTCGAAGGGACTAATTCGTCATCGGATAAGGACGAGGCTGAGGAGAAAGACGGCAATCGCTTCTTGGCTTTGACAATAGGGATATCTTCCTCGTCACTGCTTTGATCAGAATCAATGATCTTCCTTCTAAGAGTATCCGCTTTCGTACGATCTGCTTTAGGTCCAGTAGGGATATCAATCGTCTTGGGCGCAGGCCGATTCTTCTTGGTGATCGTTAGATATTTCCAAGTTCCGCCAGATCCCTTATCTACCTCCACATCCCCCGCGGTTGCTGTTGACCGATCTTCGTCCAATTTTCGCGCAGAAGGAGGAGTTTTGACAACCAAAGTCATCTTGTGACCTTGTATGGCGGTTGTGTCTAGGACACGCTGAGCTCGGTATGCTGAAAAGTTGTCCGAGAAGAGAATATACCAACCAATATGGTTATGAAGGATCTAAATGCCAAACGATGAGCACCTGTCAGTGTGTCAATAGACAGGGAGCAGGAAGAAGATTACTCACTTGAGCAGGCTTGAACATCTTGAAATGATCCTTCACGTAGTTGCTATAATTCTCCGTGGAGGGCAGGAACTTAGAATCAATGAAGACATGAGCCAGGCCATTAGATGCCAATGCCGCTTTCATCTTTTCTACGGCCTGCTCGTCTACTTTACTAGGTTGAGGAGGCGCTCTTCTTCGTCCATAAGGCGATTTCTCTCTCGATCTGTACGTTGGTCTAATGTCATCTTCACTATCTGATGTATAATCAGATGAGTAATCGGAGTAGGGTGTTCTAGATCGCGATCTTGAAATTGGGCGTCTGGAAAGAGGTGTGTATGAATTTGCTGTATCGTACCTCTTGCCTCCTCTATCGTTATAATCGTAAGAATCGCTAGCATGACGAGAGAAAGGAGCTGCTGTGAAAGATGAAGCAAGATGTTGCACGGGTGCATTTGGCCGAGAGGGCAATCCGGTTGGTCGGTTTGACAGATGAGAAGAAGGCGAAGGGAGGTAAGTTGACGAAGTGGTAGGACGAGAAGGTAAAGCGCCGGGTCTGGAGGGTAATGAAGTATGAAAGTTAGCAGGCGCTGTAGGTGGTCGGAAAGCTGGTCTGGTAGGTAATGATCCAGACGAAGGTTTAGGTATTGTTGGTAATGGACGGGAAGATATGGAAGAATCAGCTCCCGCACGAGGGGTTTGAGCACCTGCTGAGGACGGTGTACTTGTTCCAGCTATTGTCGGAGGGATGAGTGCCGGTGTAGGCGGTTTAGGAAGGACTTTGGGTTTTGGTGGAGGGTATCTTCTGAGCATTTCCTCTTCCACTGCTTTCTTCGTCCTGAATCCCCTTCCATCCAATACCACCTTTATCTTTTCGTTCGTGTTCAGACTGATTCGCTGTGCATCGCAAGCCTTGACGACTTGACAAGCAACCTCATGGGCAGTGCCTTTCTTTCCATGAGGTGGTCCATCGAATTTTACCCAGCAAATACCCAACTGCATTCCTGACTTATTATCCATCTTGGCATCTATATCCTTAATCCTACCATATGGTCTGAGGAATTTGCTGATCTGGTCGGTTGTCGTTAGTGGACTCAGCCCAGTGATGAGGACTGCTGCAGGGGGTGGTGGCGGTTTAGGACCAGTGGAATATTCGTCCCACTTTAAGATAACGTCAGCTCAGTCGAAATCAAGGTGTAAAATCAGCTCACTTCATACTCAACCTCATAAAAGCCCGCGCGATTCTTCATAACCCCTCTACCTTTATGCAATTGCTCTTTCGTTAATTTGAGTCTGGGATCAAATACTTCCACCGGCTGATCATAAAGCATCCCGTCAAGTCTCTTTTCCTTCCCCACCACTAAGAAATTTCCTAAGCCAGGTCTTGGCTTCACGCAGGCTGGTGGGATGTAAGGAGGCGGGATATAAGGTGGAGTTGGTGATGTGGGCGGAGAAGGAGGCGTTTGGGGAGCTTGTCCAGATTCCATATCGACATCTTGATCTTCGTGTTCAGCATCCTCGGAAGGTGATTTCAGCCGCCGCATTGATAAATCTCGAAAGTGAAACGAAGGAGGCGCTGTTGGTTCCAAAGCCGGAGGACCAGGCGATGGAGGAGCAGGTGGCGGCGGTGAGGGAGGTTCTATCGGAGGTGGTGAAGGTGGTCTGCTACTGGAGGGCGGTAACGGTATAGGTGAAGAATGTGGACGAGAGGAAGAAGCAGAGTTATAAAACGATTTAGGTGCTAAAGGAGGAGGTGGAGGTAAAGGTGATGGTGCTTGTGTGGGAGGTGATGGAGGTGGAGGCGGTAAACCATCTTCATATTCTGGCGGAGGAGGGGGTGTAGGCGGTCGATTATCATCAGGCGGTAAAGGAGGTGTCAATGGTCTACTACCATTTTGAGGTGGTGGTGGAGGTGATGAAGGGGGCAAAGGGGGTGGTGAACCATTTGGACTTGATCTTTCAAAAGGTAAATTCGCCAGATGAGGTGGTTGAGGTCGTTTCAGAAAAGATGAGGAAGCTGTTGCACCAATTGGTAACCCAACAAATGATATTGATACTTTTGCCCTTGAAGTTCCGTCTGTTGGTAAAAAGTTGGCTCTATAGCTTGTATCCTCTTCTGATTTTCCTGTATCACTTGATAGCTTTTTAGAATGTCGCTTCTTGGGTGAAGTTGGAATCCGTCTAGAATCTTGCTGTTCCGTTTTAAGCGGAAGTTTAGATGAGGATGATGTACTTGTACTCGCTATACTTGTTGTAGATGGAAAGTTCTTCAAACCCACACTGCGATTTGGTGAAGGTCCAGAAGGTATGTTGATTCGAAAAGGTGTCAATGAGGAAGTTGAATTTGATTTTACCGATTTACCGGATTCATCTATCCCGTTTAAGTTGATGACCTTTGCAACATCGGTGAGAGTGGATGAAGGGGATCCAGTCGAGGTAGGTATATTTAAGCTATTAATTTTAGAGCGAGAGGGACCAGCTTGACTTGATGGTTCAGGTAGAGCAGTCGCTCGCTGAGGAAATGCAAAAGAGATCTTATCATGTTTACCATTGAGCAAAGCGGATGGACCGGCAGGAGGTTGTTTAGCTGGAGCTGAAGGTGGACCTCCATTTACATTGCGTAGGGCTTTTGGACCTGTCGGAGGGATTCTCGGGCCGGTGGGAGGAGGTCGAGCGGAAGGTGAAGGAGATGGAGCCATTATGTTGGCTCAAATCGAATTGATACCCTCCATGCGAATGATTTCCCCCTAAAGACGATTATCCCGGAGAAGGACCAAGGTTAAACAGAAAGGTTGAAGTGGAAAAAAACGAAAATACCGGATGAAAATTACGCGTTTTTCTTTTCGTTTTCCTTGAGCCGTGAATGTTATTATAGGGAAAGAAGGACAGATATTTCGAAGTCCCTTCCTTACTGAAGTGAGTGGCTGATATCTATGATATATATATATATGCTTATGCTTATGCTATGATAACGGGATGCTATGGTATATGAGGTTTTAATCGGTTGATTGGCCGGATGTTAATGATTTTATTTATCTTGCTTATGACTTGGAATCGCGTGCAAGTAATGATTAAATCTCATTCCCTTAAATGGTACACCCATCATACATTCAACTTTTAAGATTTGGTGGCAACGGAATCAACCTCTTCAACAAGATATAAAAGCCTTTGTAAACAATGAACAGAAGTAGTGGTACCCTACTCTGACTTTCTGATAAGCAAATGCCCTGCCAAACCGGATTGGACCCGTTTCCATTTGAAAATTTGTTAAAATATTTGATGGGTAGTTGCCGACCGATCTACCCATTCGCAGAGTCTATAATACATCGCATCCCTCTTCGATTACAACGAATCAATCCTCCTATTTTTTCGGTTTATCAATATGGGACCGGGGACAGGCTGTCAAATTACTCAGATCATGAAATTTGACTCCAAAACTTCTTATGCACATTTTACATAGTAAAGTATGAATGTGTTAGATATCTTAATTATATACAAAGATCGAATCTCATCTGTTTAAAGAAAGGTGTAAACATAAAACAATCTAATCTAAATCAAATCACTCATTTTCAAAAAATCCGAAAGAATGATTGGGATAGGGAACGAAAGCTAAAAAATCAAAATCCTTTATAGACACCCTTCCTTATATAGCTTTTCCTTTACCTTTTCCATCATTTGTACTTGTTATTCTTTCTGGTAAATCTTCTTCTTTCATAAATCCATCTTTATCAATATCATTTTCATCTATTGAATCAATTTTACCTTCTTTTATATCTTCTCCAAATCCATCAATTCCATCTTCATCATGTAAATTTTGTGGCCACATCGCATGACAAAAGAAATTTTCAGGATCAATCTTTTTCTTTAAACTTCTTAATCTTGGGAAAGATTCACCATATACTGCTGCTACAGCTGAAGAAGTTGAACTTTGCAAGAACTAACAAAAATAAATCAAAAAATTAGCTTTTAACTCAAAGTACGTTGATTGATTACGTGAAATGACCTACACAAGGTAAAGGTCCACCAGGAGAATTAGGATGTATGACTTCATTTATCCATTCTTCTGCTGTAGTTACACATCGTGTATCTTCAATTGGGGTTTCATTATGTGACCATTGGTGAAGGGCTGCTACTGTGAAAGCTGATTCTCTGTGAGAGAGAGGATAACATGAATCTTTGACATCTGCTATAGCTCCTCCGCCTGTATATTCGAAAAGCCAGGCTGAATCAACAGAACAGCGAAACTCAGCACTGATCGGTTACATGGAAGAGGCTAGGAGGTGAAGATGCTGAACTCACTGCAACCATCAGGAACAGAATGGAATCTCGAACAAGTTTCGTCAATGACTTCGTCAGATAATGATTTAAGCATGTCACTTTTGATAAACCTGATTATTCATCGATAGATTAGCGTCAGCTTGAGCGTCCAATGCATAAGCAGAAATGATGACGACTAACCATTTTCTACCTTGACCTCCTTTTAGAATTTCTTCAACGGCCAATTGTTGTCTTTCAAATTTCCTCTCGCTGAAATCTTGGAATAACGATCGTCCACCTTCCCAAGCACTGATAGCTTGTACGTACATCTCTCCTTCAGCTCTTGCACCAGAAAAACAAAGTTGGAAGACCACGATGGCCGGTGCACCAGGTGGTCCGGCGGTCATGATGATATTGGTGTACAGTGTCCGAGGTGACCCTTTGATGCAGTCTCGAACATGTCTCAACAGCGAAGGTGTCTTTTCCCGATCAAATAGACTATTTAGATGATGGCAATTAGGTCAAAATTGAATTCAATATCAAGAAGCATTTGACTTACTAGATCAAGTTACCAGCATATACACTAGGCAAATAATACGCTTTTGCTCTGAATCTAGTGACAACACCCAAAATCGCGCCTGCTCCTCTGACTGCCCACCAAACTTCCTCAGGATCTTCATCGTCTTTCCAATCTCCACCCTTCTGTCCACCTTGACCAAGCCATACAATCCTTCCATCGGCAAGTACCATTTCAACTTCCACTAAATTATCCATTGCTAGACCATGTTTTCGACCGATGAAACCGAATCCTCCTGAGATGAATTGACCTGCACCTACCGGGAAAGCAGACGTAGGGACGTGGAAAGCTCCGTAAGGAGAGGCTGCTGTAGCGGCGTCCAGGGCTTTTGAGTTGACGCCTGCTCCGAAGGTCACAAGGGTATAAGGAGGAGGATCAGGATGAGTATTGAGTGTTAGTTGAGTGGAAGGGCCGGAGGCAAATGTAGGGTGGAAGCTTGTTGAATATGATGAAGAAGTGGAAGAATTAGCACCAAAAGTGGTAGGTACAAATGGGAAAGAGGTAGTGGGTATTTGTGATGGGTTTACATAGGTTACTCTTGGACCTGCTCGAGAAGATGGACCAGCCTCTGGCGAAGGATTTGAGCTTGTACTCGATGAAAAGGAGAATCCCGAACTTTGACCAGCCAGAATATATCCATCGTCCAAGGGTGATTTGGGAGATCTGGTGTACTCAGAAGCACCGGAGAAGGAGGTTGCAGGGGTGGATTCTTGACCACCGCCATAAGAATCAGATCGACTCCCGCTACCGCTTCTTGTGCCACTTCCGGATCTCGAGCCAGAAAAACTGCCGTTCTTATCTTCTTCCATCGCACTGGAAGATCGAGGTTTGTCGCAGCTTTGGGGAGTTTCGTCTATCCTCTCCATGGGACTATATGGACCAGATCGGTCACCATCAAACTTTCCCTTCCTCCTTGCGCCATCATCATCTGTCCCATCGGTAATGAAGTCGTCGGAAGCTGACCTTTTAGTGGCCAAAGTGTCCGAAGATCCCGCATGCGTCGAGGCCAATGAAGGTCGTCGAGGCTCTTCGGTTGTTTCAGGTTCCGATGAATCACGACGAAGTTGGAGTCTCTCAAAAGACTCTTGTAAAGTCGGAGGTGAAGGGTTCGGCAAAGATATAGTGACATCGGTCATAAGGGATAAATCAAGAATGACATGTCCACCGACCTGTATGTTGTTGTCAGTATATACAAGTGGAATGTAATGATTGCAACCGACTTACACTCCATCCGTGAACACCATTACCACCACCCTTGACACTCAATTCAAGCTGATGTTGACGACAGAACACAACAGTCCTGATTGCATGTGAGTGTCAGCATAATCATACTAGATACCCTCTTCTGATAGAGAACGGACTTATACATACCTACTGACATCTTGAGCTGTTATTGGTTTGACCAAAGCAAGAGCGTTGGTTTTAACAGCTCCGTTGAATATAGTGGAAGATTCGACGAAGCTACAGCAGGTATCGTTTGACATCAGCTTTGCTTCCGTGGTCAGACTAGAAAGTTTAAGGAGTGAAAGTCTCACCCGTCGTCGTTTCGGCCCAGTACTACAGGTTGTCTTGATCCTGATGCGACGTGGCCAAGTACGATATCTTTGAGTCGCTTGACAAGTTCATCGTTAGAGTTGAGAGTGGTGGGAGTTTTGAGCGTTTGAGCGAAGAATGGGTAAGGTTTTACGATACTTTCTGACTGAGCAGACGTAGGAGGGGAATTACGAATAGCCATATTGCTTGTGATTTATCGTATAATGCAAATACTTTATGAATGACGAGAAAAGAATGAGATTGTGTGATCTGCTTGATTTATACCCGGTTGGAGATCGCTGTTAGATAAGAGGTGCAGAGTGGAGATTGTCTCCCTTTAATAGATTGCTGATTTGATTGATGGCGGCGATAGGACCACAGGATTGTAGGTTAGTGCGAAATCTAGGTGACTTGTCGTTTCGAAAATGAGTCTAGAAAGACTAAGCGTTATCAATGCCACTCCTTTCACCATCAAATATCTAAGTTACGGAGACGCTTTTGAGCTTTCCGGGGATCAAAGATAAACCCTCTGTGAGGTCCAATGAATTATCTAAGCGAGTCAAAGGATTGTGCCAAAATCGACTAAAAGTAGATGTCCGTTTCTTCGTTCTAAGTGGGGAGATACCGAATTCAGTTCAAGGGGAAGGTCCTTTGATTGGTTTTAATCGATTAATTGAAGTAAAGCTAATGTCAAAAACAATTTGCTTGCGTACTCAGATGCCGAAAAATGTGAAATGACGATTGATCAAAGTTATCGTTAATTGATGGTCAAAGTATTGGAAATTCGCAATGAAGGTTGAATGTCAACCGACGATATTGTGAAGGAACAAATGAGAATACTAGTTATAGCTTCAAAGAGAGCAATGGCAATTTATTATACGATATTTACTTGTCATACGATGGAGGACGATCGAATATATTTATTTGTATAGTACAGTGGTAGTAATATAGGCATATGATCAACGTTGATTTACGTCAAAATAATACAAAAATCAGAACAAAGACGTCTGCCGGTAAAATGCATTGATTGCATTCCAGATGTAACTACGTTTTTTTCGTATATCTTATTTTGTTATTTTCCCTGAAATTGATTAATTTGTGTTTCTAAAAGCGATCTTCAGAATAAGTATGCATTTTTTTCTTGGAAGGCTCGGACACCGGGATGGGCGTTCTCTGCGTTCCGCTTTTACCAATTACGAGTGGTTTGATCTTACTGGATTTAGAAAGAAATGATTTGCGTCATGTAACTGACTCATTACACGGAGATTCCCATAAACCCTAACCAATTTAGCGAAATTTAGGGCAACGCACAACGTTCTGTTTTGACCAGCTTTTTTGCTGTAGTTTTTATCACCATAAGGTCTGAAAAGGTTTCAGGATGTCAAGATGAGCTGGAATCTTAATACGGCATGCGTCATCTGGTCTGGAAGATTGAGAAAAACCATATGCAATAGCTCCTATCTGTGAAGAGTGCCTTGTTGTTAAGCAAAGTTGATCGTCCTTACCGCAGAAGTCGACGCGTTGTCCGACTTTCTCCGTCTAAGCAATGAGCTAGCAGAGGTCCCCACTGAATAAGCTGTCTTCAAGGTTCTGTACGAATAGACCTGAACATCATGACGTTTTGCCACATGTCTATTTTACAGAAGGTTGATGCGGGGAACTTGGAATCAAGTATCCTTAATAACGATAACGCCGATGAATAAAGGTTAATGTGGCATTTCATTCCTTCGCGTTCGAATTCTAAGTTATTGCTTCGCTCGTCATTGCATCATCAACAGTTATCCATTTTTCGAGATTATATCTCATACTTCTTCCCCTCTTCTATCAATCACAATTACAAGAGGAAAGGAGTATACTTAGTTTCCTTCCTTTCAGATTACGAAAAACACTCATTGTATGTCTCACACGCCAACTTCGACAGCCCCAGCGGGTAATGCAGATAAGAAACCCTCTTTGACGGGGGTGAGGATTAAACAGAGAAAAGGTCAAGCTAAAGCTACAGCAAAGTTTGAACCTGAGAGTGAGTCGAAGATCCTTCATCACTGTAGGTGACTGTTTACTAAACTCAGACCTGTGCTTCATTCACAGCCTTCCGTGACGCTCTCCTTTTGCACCTCGCCCTCATTCCTACACCTTATACTACCGACTCATTGGTAACCAAGCTAGTTCAAGCAGGAACAACCTTAGAATTCCTCAAATACTCTGAACAACTTTTTGAGATCCTTTTCATAGGTGGTTTACTTCAACCTGGTGGTAGTTATCTGGATGATAAACGATCTCCAATCTACATTTTGAAGGAGAATTCAGAGGAAGATCCAACATGGGAACAAGATGTTGGAGTTAAAGGTATGATTGAAGTCCTCAAGAGGGTTATTCAAAGATACAAATACCTTCAAAAACCATTGGAAGAAAACTTCTTACCTGACTTATTGGGTTATTTACCTAAATGGAATAACCTTGAATCCAGAAACAAATTATCAGAAGCTATTGCCCTGCTCGTCATCGATTTACAAATTTCGCCAAAATGTTTAATCTCTTTGACAAAGGAACATGTTAATAAAGATAACTCAGCTTTAAACTTCTTCACTCACTTCGCCAAAGTAATCTTATCAAAACAAACTATAGATCAATTTTCCTCTACTATCAAAAGATCGGGTTTGAAAGATATTCTTAGTGTTTTCCCTCTTCAGATTAGAGATAAAAAACATCTAGATGACCATTTCAAGAAAGAAGGTCTTCAACCTATCGTAGATTGGTACGCTAGATTAGCATTGGGAGAAGTCAAGGAAGAGACTATCAACTCAGTCGAGAGGATGATCAGCGATGAGGACTCTAACGAGCAGGTGGGTTAGCTAGGTTTCTGCGTCGTTCCCTATCAGCTAATTCTTCTATTGCAGATTATCGAGACTCTCAAGACTCAGCAAGCTGAGAAGCCGGTCCCTGAATCCGATTTGGTAGATTGGGTCTGGCAGGGTCTGATGAGGACAATTGATATGTCAGCTAGAGCTGATCAAATCGATGCGTTTGTTGTGCAATACGTTGCTGTGAGTACCTCGAAGTATAATTTGAACATTTTCCCGATCGTGCGGAAAGCTTACATGCTTCTTGACTTTGTAGAAATACGCACCGGTCCTCGAGCCATTCACCAACACTGCTAAAGCACAAGTAAACTTGATCAATTCAGTTCAAGTTGCTTGTCACACCGATACTAGAATCATCAAGTCATTTGTACAAATCCTAAAGACGTTGTACAATGCTGATGTAATCTCGGATCAAGCGATTATTTATTGGCACCAAAAGGGAGCCAAACCTAATGGAAAACAACATTTCTTGAAAGCTACTGAACCTCTAGTCAAGGTGAGCAATGTTCCCTTCTGGCTAAATTGAAGGAAATAGCTAACGTGTTGATCATCGTAGTTCCTCGAAGAGCAGGACTCTGACGAAGAGGAGTAGATTTATTATGCTGATAAATGATGGAGGGTAATGACGACGGAAATCATAGGGGGAAGGATTCAAGTCATGGTAGTACCGTGTTGATAATACACTTAGCATATCTATGCATTCTGCATTGAGCGTTTAACATCCAGATATGTGATAATTTGCTCGTCGATTCATGTGCAATAACCCGCCTACTCTTCTCCTTGCCTATCTTTCCTTATTTGTACTTCTGTTTTGGTAATTGTTGGCTACATGCTCCTTGGTCTACTTCCGGATACGCCCTACTGCTTCTTCTGAGCGCAATCTTCAGATCTAGTAACTCTGAGATCTCGAGCACCAGTCTAATTGATTACGTAATAATGAAAGTCACTCATTTCCATGCGCGAGTTGAAACAACTGCATCTTAAGAACATGAATATCATAATTGTTTCTGCTATGTCTTTCAGAACATGAATAGCATACTAAGAAACTTCTTTCTCTCCCTCGGTGGTCTTATCACTGGATTGAAAATATAAATCAACATGGCACGTAATCAAGAAAAAGCACAATCGATGTTATATCGATTTAGAGAACAACAAGCAATTGATATGGGAATGGGAAATAGAATTAAAGGAGATAGAAGACCACGTATGGCTAGTAGTGTTTCAAGTTTAAGAGAATGTGAAAGATGGAGAGGTGATATAATGAGAGATATTAATAGGAAAGTTGGAAAAATACAAGATGGTATGTTCAAGTTTCTTGGTTCTTAATTAAAGGAATTATATAAATTAGAATTATGATAATCGATCACACATCTCCAATCTGGTTAGGCCATAAGTATACAAACTTGTTGAGGATACTCACTGACATTGATAATTTATTGCTATGTTTCAGTTTCTTTGTCAAATTTTGAAATTCGAGATTTGAATGACGAGATTAATGCTTTATTTAGAGAAAAAAGACATTGGGAAAATCAAATTGTTAATTTAGGAGGAGCGAATTATAAAAGAGGAAATGTAGCTATGACTGATGATCAAGGTAGAGAAGTACCTGGTACAAGAGGATACAAGTGAGTATGCTTTCGAGATGAATTAGCTTTCAATCGAATAGGAGCACAGCTAAATCGCGATTATGATCTTATAGATATTTCGGTCGAGCAAAAGAATTACCTGGTGTAAAAGAATTGTTCGAACGAGGGGGTAGGTCATGATCATTCATTGAAATTGCCAAGGATCAAGTGCTGATCTATCGGCCGCATCTGTCAGCTACCCAAGCAACGGAAGAATCAGCAAGAAACGCATCTTTCCAAATGTTCAGGCATCAAGGGCCATCATACTATGGTGATGAAGATGAAATGGACGCTACTTTGGCGGAAGAAGAAGATGAGTTGGCTCAACAAGGTAAGTCTTCATAATCAATGACTTCTTCGTCGGATCAATGACTTCGTCGTCGGATTGAAGAGCTCATTCTGCTGTCGTTTTACAGAATGGGAAGCAGCGGCATTAGCATCAGCCAAATTACTAGACGTTAGTGATTCAACCGATATTCCTCCTTATCCAATAGCATCCACCTCATCAACTATTGCTGCTCCTCAAGCATCTTCATCTTCATCGATCAAACGTAAAGCTCCGTTGAATACCGAAGAAACTGATGACGTTGATGCGAATGACGATGTGGAAGATGATTCGTCGAAGAAAGCTAAAACAACAGAGGTCGTTAATGGTAATGGTGAATCTTCGGTCATACCCCCAAAATCAATCGACGAAGCTATGAAATCTGTTCAATCAACTTTATCATCTTTTTTAAGTGTTTTGGATCCTCAGTCACTTCAATTTCCTACTTTACCGAATGCCAGTGAAATGGAAGGTGTTTTGTTGGAAGTTAGGAAAAAGGCTCTTAGAGATGAGTATGGTGTGTAATTGGAAGGTGACGGAGGTATGGTTGATCATGTATGTACATATGTACTGTGGTCAATGAAGTATCACATCTGCAAATGACCAAATATAGTGTATCTGTGTACATTGTCAATGTGTGAAAGCCGATTACAGCGAGTCTTCCGGACACACTGCCACTTTACTTTCGTTCAATGATTGATCGCGAATCAATGGATATATAATACAAACAGATTCTCAAGCTTCTAGTGTCACTACTTCTGGGCTTTCACATCATTCTCGCGTCATGCGATAAGAGGCAAGCGATAAGAAGCATACGACATCTTCTTTCTTCTACAATTGATTACAATATACCTCTCCTTCATAGTAACACGTCAGAACAACAATCAGAATTATCAATATGGGTTGCACGAATTCCAAAAGGTAGAAACATAACAGTCCTCTTCTCTTCCCTCAATCGATATTCACAAGCAAATTATCATAAAAATAATAGCTGACTGCGAAGTGTGCTTATGATAGGATGTACGAGTGGGATTATCATTCTCACGATCATCATCAACCTTCAATTCATGATAGCATCTATTTCGAGAATGATACAGCGTATCAAGACGCAATGAGTCAATTCATCTGGCATCCTGGATGGCAAAGATGCTGTGAGTATACGATTGATCTATAATCTTCATCAATAGAGTTGATGGATGATATGTAATAGGGGGTCAGCCTGATGAATATGATCATATGCAAGCTATCAGAGTAGGAGATCGACCCATTGGATGGCCTGTGGAGGGGGGAGCTTAGGGTGTTTGTGATGCTACTCGTCCGCAACCATTTCGATATTAAAGTTCGATCGGTACCACAGTGTGATTTATTGTATCGCGATCAGATTTGCGCGATGATGTTGAATCTGTCCTAATGATGGTAAAACGGAGGAAATCTATCATTTGAATTGAAACGTCAGATCCCAATGATGGTGATTCGGGCATGAACCTCTGTGATGAGTATTCTTCCATGGTGGAAATGACAGAAGCCAGATAGGGCTCCTCGCTTCAGGCCGAATGGATTACATTAGTGTCTCTGCTTCCTCTTTCTGTACCTTTCTCGGAGCTCTCGTTGAATATTTAGACAAGTCTAGGCGCTTTTTATTCTGCCTATCGATTTTTTACACAAAATAAATTGGGCTGTAACGATTCCAAGCAGTAATCTTTGCCATTCTATGCGAATTTGCCCGTCTACAGCTTGATACACAGGCCAAATTTAGTAACAAGTAGATTATAGTATCGACCCGTCAGCAAGATATCCATCCTATACCATTTACACCCCCTCCGGAGCATTTCCTCCAGCTCATACACCGTCGAGCTCCCAAACATCCTTTCGCGTAATCAGCAGCACCTTTTCAAGAGGTAATGGCGGATAATCTCCTCGCATAGTCTCAGAATCACCAAATTATTATAGTTATCATGGCTACCATGGATGATGCTGTCGATGATGGCCACCAAAAGGCTTGATACAGAGGTAGAGATCCGAAGTTGTAGTAGGTATCATCATCGTCCAGCACATCCATACAGGCATAAATATGAGATACACTAGCATAGTACGTAATTATAGATCTCATGACGCAAAGGTTGCTGAAGAAGCAAAAGATTAAACACGAGGTGGGTGAATTTGAGCATCTCAGTTTGGTCCTTCTTGGTGCACGTAGTATCCAATATCGTCTGCAAGAAGTTCATACTCTATGGCCACTTTAAGGCCAGTCTTAAAGTCCCAAATATACACTCTGAGCAGCGGAGCAGAACTGAGCGAAGTATCTGTAATCTCGTTGAACTGCACTCACTGTCTAGCGTGAGATTCTCCCTGAACTTGAAGGACAGCATACCATCGCTTCTTCTCAAGAGCAATAGCATCTGTTTTGTCATTAGTCTTGATGCATATAGGTTGTTGTTGAGCTTTTCCAAGCGCCTCCCCTATCCAATTGGTCAGCGTCATTGTCCCCTCGACAGCGAATTGAGCTATGGATAGCGATATTCAACTCACACAAATCCTTCTCATATGTATCTCTGGACATTTCGTTAACATTGTATAGTTTGGCCGATGATCCAGTCATCATCTCCAAAGCGATATGAGGATCGCCTTTTGCGAATCCATTAGGGGTTATACCATTATACCCCCCTTCTTGGATGAAAGCGTTCTCCAAAGCTGCTATCCACCTACATATCGAAATAGCCGCTCCAATCAGTATCTACTGTAATCCTTCAAGAAACAAAATTGACACTCACCAATTCTGATTTGCACCACTATAATCCGCAGTGATATCGGTGTATACGACTTTATGTTCCTTGGAGGGTGGACCATTGCCTTCCTTACCTTTATTCCATTTCTGCCATTCTCCATTATTCCAAATTTTCACCGTTACCTCATCTACATTGCTTTTAGGATCCGTGACATTAGAGAACAAGTCTTGAATCTTCCGATAATCTGTATTAGCTAGAGCTGCAGCACCTGCTAGGAGCCAATCATCCTCAAATTTGTCTGAGTAAGCACACTACAGAGTCAGCACGAAGAAATCTCTACAGTGATACAGTACTATAGACATAAAAATACCGCGTTCTTCTTGAAAAGACAAAGTTAAAACCTTACCCGCTTTGATGTCGATGTATTGGGGTTGGGGCCGCCATAGTGGATGATCACCTCGCTTGACGATTTGCTCTGTGGCTGACACACCCAAATCAACAGGCGATGCAGTGCTAAGCGGAGCTATGGTAAAACCTAATCCAAGCACTATCATATCCCCATTATTTGTCAGATCTGCAAGCCAAATAAGGAACAGATTTGTCAACTTACAAGGTACGAGGCAAAGCAAAAAGAATGTCATTATGTAGCTGGAGATTGAATTTATACAAAATTGATATTGTTACTGTATATATCGTAGATTAAATCAAAATCAAACAGATAGAGTAATGGATGAGTCTGCAGCTATTTATATGTCTCAACGATCTTCATACCTTTACAAGTTCGATCTAATCAGAGCACCTGCTGTCCAGTGAGACAAAGGCTCGCTGAATGAAAGGAACCTCAATTAATTGGGATCGAATAACCCGAGGGGGAGCAGTGATAAAGGGGTAAGATGAATGGTCCATGAAAGGGCGGAATACTGGTGACACGGCTTGACATTTTGCGTTCCTTAGTATATGCTGGCTATCTCCTTTCTTTTTTAAATTGTATCAGGATGGAATGCCAAATGATACCCGTTCCATAGAGGTCAGGTGGGCTCCCGCTTGTACTTGTGCTTTCGATACTGGGTTTGCAAGGACACAATAATACCACCGATGCCTGATTGTGCTGTAGTACTGTAACTGTGGATTTAGGAGAGGCGGAGGACCAAGAAACCCCACATGAAGTACAATAATATGTTGATTGTGCCTGAGCCAAATGCATCCTATTCACTCTTAAGCACACAAGTACCGTGTGCACGTGTCCGCCAATAGAGTATGAGGCAAAAATGCATAATGTCTATTGATCATTGCGTACTTACAGGGTATTTACAAAGTCTCTTCCAACCGAGAATAATAGTCTGTAGCTTTGTACAGATCATTCCAACCTTCAACTACTTCCTCGTGTTTGTCAGGATCAAACAACGTGATCCTAAAAGTACGACAGAGCAAAGGGAGCAGAAGTTACAAACATCAGCCATCGTTTCGATCACGATATAATGCCACACACTGCAATATGAGAGGCTGATCTGAATATAACACAATATACTCACTGTCCCTCCGAATCCGATGTCCTATCTTGAGTCGACATCACCCCATACCATCTACCATCTTTCTCGATGCAAGTGGGAGATTTAGAAGCAGCCATCAAGGTGTCCCCTACGTGGTATGAATCATTAGTAAATACGATGTCCCTGAGCTATCTCTCAAAGATGAAAACGGGAGGAATAGTTTGCCAACTGACATAAAGCACTATGTACTTGATCATTTCTTTTTTTGATCTGTGTAGTCTTAGCAAGTTTCCCAGTCAACATAGTTAATCCTACATCTGCTTTAATTTTCTTATCATCATAATCGCTATCACGAATCAGACCTGCTGCTACTTCCAAAGCTGCAGGCCACCTACAATAACGTGAATTAGCTTGATTGACCTCATTTCAATATAATCCCAAGTTTGGTGCCGTACATACCAATTTTTATGACCTTTAGTATTTACACTGTTGTCGTCCATATAATCAAAATTGAAATTGACAAGTTGCGTTTTCGTTTCTCCATCATTGTATAGCTTGACAGTGGTAGATTTTGGTTGATTTGCTCCGGTCCCTTTATCAGATGGTTCAAACAAATCTCTGATCATACTCTCGTTGCTTTTAGCTATTTTAGCAGCGCCACAAAGGAGCCAATCACTATGTGGTTCTGGATATAAAGGTCAAGTCAATCAAACCATACAATCATGAATCACTAAGGATTTAAGCAAAAGGAAATCTTATCGTACTTTGTCCAATGTCGATAGGCTTAGGACCGTCGGCATCCCATAAATTCGGGACTATGTCTTCTTCTCTCTTGATCAGTTTGAAGTCGGAGTAATCCCGATGAGCAGCTAACACATTACAGGTTCCTGCAAGTAGGAAAATAACTTTGAGAAAGATGAAGATTAATGTTATACGTATCTTTTATCTTTCAAGTATTGCTAGCTGATCAAAACTCACGTTTCATATAAGAATATCCCATGATTGTTGGTCTTTGTTTATCCGATTCAGTATATAGTTTGTCTCTTCTAGAGAATTCAGTATGAAATAACGATCTGAAGAAAGGCCTTGAGAATACAAATGCTCTATGCAGATAATGTGGTTTTTAACAGCTGACTCGATTTCTGTTTGAAAGCTATATACACCTTAGGAGCCAGACTGAACATGATGATCAAATGCTTCAGAACTCATTTAGACCACAACTACCCCTCCTTCCGCGGCGAGATAGATGGAGCTCCTTTGATTCATCCATATCAATCAAGGGTGGCTTCGCCAAAAGAGGGATAAATTCCAAGTATGTTCAATGACCCAATCAATTCGATGATCACACAGCAAAGTAGAAAGGATTTTTCAAACATGTATGAATCCTATTTGATTGTAGACAGACTATGACGCTCACCGTCCAGACACCGGATTACACAAGATGGGTAACTCCAAATCACAAAAGAAAAAAAAGGTCGTCCTATATGCATTAGAATTTCTAGGAGTATTATATACGATACTTATCGATACCGATTTTTTCGCATTGCGAAACTATGAAAGAAGGTTATATCAAACATATATACAGTATTAAAAGGTTAATTAGAATTTATCGTTTGGCTGGTTTAAATCTCTTTTTGAAAGATTCTTAGCATAATCTAGATTTTCAATAGATTCTTCTTCATACATCAAATCTCGATTAACCCCTTGTTTTGGTGCTTGCAGTTGATATGACTATGATGATCGTTGTTCATACTGTCAGTAAATAATGACGTAAAACCATGGCACTGTATGGATTAATCGCTTACCTCAACGTAGGTGTCAGTGTCAACTTGTACCGTGGCTTGTTGTAATCGTCCACTTCCAAGATGATAAGCATTTGATCTCTGTAATCAATTCATAAATTAGCGATTTTCCCATAAACTTAGTATTCTACCGTAGGAGATAGACTTACTGTTTGATCGCCTTTACCACCACTAGCGCTAGCAGTTTGATCTCTTCGAAGATGGACTCGGGTATTAAGTGTAGCGAGGTATCCGACAGTGTATGCTTTAGGTATCATGATACTATCGGGAAACTCCATCAGCTTTCTTGTCGAGGGATCGTAGCATATTATACTTACTCAAAGAAGATACCCATAGTAGACGCGGGGAAGATTGACATTTCAATTACGAAACCCAACATACTATTTGTGTACATGATCAGCACAGTCTAACAACGGCGCTATATCATCCACGAATCTATGACTCACACAAGTGTAGGAGCTAATTGCGTTTCAAGGGTAATCCTAAAAGAAAGAGAGTGGTTAGTTGACAAGACCTCGCTGTGTGTGTCTTGACCTCCACGTACAGAATGAGCCTCTTGACCAAAGCATCAGTGTGCGACCATCCAGTTTTAGCTCTCCATAATCCCCAAGCTAGGGATACGGTGATCATAAAATCAGTAGCAAGAGTAAGACATTGCCAAGCTCTAATTTCCATGATCACATCCTGATGATTTCGGATTAGCTCTTCTATCAAGAAGGCTAGACAACATTGTCAAGGCTGGCCTAAAACAGACTTACACCAGCTTGTAACTCGGATGATACTTTTGTACATTTAACAACGATGATAATGACTGCAGTGAGTTCTCCCAGACTAAGAGATCCACTCAATCAATTTAAACTCATCACTTTGTGGAAGATTCAAATATTGATACTTACATACAAGCTATCAAAAGAATGACAAGAGGGATATTTCTATTATTTAATCGAAATGTTCGTTCCACGTAGAAAGCTTGAACAGCAGCAGACTATGAATCTCATTGTCATTAACCTGATCTTTAGGTCAAAATTGCTTAAAAATGATTGAAGATACTCACCATTCCAAAACCGACAGAGGGGAAAGCAGTAGGATAAGGCATTTTTAAGAAAGTAGTGTAAAATCCAAAATCTACACAAGAGTACAAATTACCCTTAGCATTGGTATAAAACACGTTTGAATATTTTGGTCGATATATATATACTCACTATAAACGAAATTATGCATCGAATATGCTATAACCATAAATGTCCATGAGGATGCAGCAAGCATTATATAGTACTATACAGTCAACTTTTTGATTAGTCAAATATAAATACATATAGATTTTTGGAGATCAACTCACTGTTAAATAATTAATGACCCTTCTCTCGGTAGGCCTACAATAAGTCCACCAATTTTGAAATTGAATTATCATGATTCCATACAAGATTGCATCAAAGATAGGTCCTAATAATACTGGTCCCTAAAATTATTAACACAGTCAGTTCCGTTCCTCCTTTTAATCCTTTATCAACTGACTAATTTTAAACCTAAATTATCTCCAAAGGCCATTTTAGCAATTGCTTCTACCTGCTCAGCAGGCATACCTGAGATATCTAATGACATTTTTTGCGTTGACGGCAAAGGTAACCGATGAGAATAAAATCAGGAGTGCAAAGTTGGTTAAATATGCAAGGGGAATCGAAGCTGATCAAAATGTTTAACACTTATAATACTGACAATCCTGAAATATTGAAAAAGGATGAAATCATTGATTCAATCGAGTTTCAACAGGCTTATATATTTTGATCCTGTATAACCTTTTCTAACAATCTGCAAAAACTTTGCAAATTCAAAGCCTCAAAAAAATAAAAAAGAATCCGACCAAGCTCAAAATACGCAAATTTCCTTCACGACGAGATTCCCACTTGATCTCACAATCAGTCAATTACCTTACTGTGCCAAAATAGTCCAGTTCGTCCATCTGTTCCCTGGTCGACAAGGTGAAAACAAGCTTAATGAGCGCTTTGTCCCAAGAGTCTCATGGGGATGAAGAGGAATTTCTGGATAAATTGAGAGGGGCGGGTTCCGACTAAGTGTCAATGAATATACTAATTGAGCGCTTTGTTCTATAATCTCAACTATACATAGCCGATATGCATGGCTTTGAGGGTAATGCTAGGAGATTGAGGATAAGTTATCTTCGGAACAAAGCGAATTGATCAGCAGATGAAGTGTGACTGCATTGGATCCCATCAATTCTCCAACGTGGCCCATGTGAATTATGCATAATTATTTACCTTTGACACAGATTCGGTTCTTGCAAATTTGAAATTTTTGAGAGAGGGTAAGAAGACCGAGCAATCATATCGGTCTCGTATAGATCAATTCGTCTCTTCGGGACTTTTTTTTTATTGATGGGTTGCGCCCTGTTGGGAAAAGGGTACTATCGATCAAACTAATTCTAGACCCCTTATTACCGCATGACATAGTTACCATCAATCAATTGTAATTCACCATCAGCAGATGCTAGTTACCTCATGTTTCTAAGATCACCTCCCCTGAGAGCTTTGATCGTTATTGAAAGGCAGGTCCTTTCGGCAGTTTGGCGAATACATTTTATGCCACTTAGAGCGAGTAAGAAATGTGGCGATCATGGTGAAATATCACTTCTTTTGTCGTTGGCTGAATCCGAGGGACCGGCGTGATTCAGCTTGTTTCTGAAGTTCAATCAGATTTCCATCGCCCAAAGAAGCTAAATGCAGAATGATTTTAGCATTCGACTGCGGTTTCTAAAATGCAAAGGATGGCAAGGCAATATGATATTTCGACTTTGACTTACCCGTGCCACACTACTTGATTATCACCCTGATATCCTTCCGAAGCATCTGCTCTAAACGAATGGACCGGCATGATCCTAATGTGAAGCTAATTTAGTATTTCACCAGAGGGTGTTGATCTCTTCATTGATCAAAGGTTGGACTCACAGGACATCGCCAATGCGAAGTGGTCTATCTAGACCTGACGCTTGGTTAGGATGGAATCCATATCGAATGAGTAGGTATCGGAATACTGCATCGGTGCTGGGTTATATCGCATCATCAATATGTGCTTTCAATCCAAACGGAATTTACGAATAGAATCATGCTCACAAAGCGCCTGGCCCAGACCATTCCAGCTACAAGTAAAAAGAGTCTTTAGCAAAAAGCTGAAATATGGATACAGATTACACAACTTACGATTTCTTGTTCATCATTTACCTCTACATCACCTTCTTGCGCCTTTCTCAATTCTTCAACTTTATTCAAAGCGTGTCCTATCACATCTAATAAAATCGGATGACCTTTCTTAGCTGCTATAGTCCATTGTACAACTTGTAAACCTCTAACAAAAGTATCAGCTTTCCAATCTGATCCTGAAGCTGGTGAATCATTTTCTAATGCGATAATTAGAGAAGGCGAATCTTCTATATTTTCTAATTCATTTGGATATTTTGAATTTTCATTATCCTTTGATAAAGATAAAAGTTGAGGTAAAGCTTCAATCAAAGGATTATTGAAATGAAAATTTAAAGCATTACTTCCCCATTGTGATATTGGTCGAATACATGCTGTATCTGTATCTGTGTATACTCCTCCATCGAGTAATAAGACTAAATATCTATAGGATATTGTCAAAACATGAATGATCGTCAGGACTTTTGATGCGTTTACATTTACACAAATTTCAAGGTTTTCCTATACGACTTACCTAAATAAATCACTTCTCACGACTCCCCATCTTCCATCATCTTTTAACCATTTCATAGCTTCTACCAATTTACTAAAAGGTATAATTCCATTTAACCAACTATCAATTTCATCATCATTTACAAATCTTATATTCCAATCCTCATTGTTTGAAGTCCACGAATTGAATTGATCTGGTAAAGCATTAGAATCTTCTAATGAAGTTGTATATACATTTTTTGGTAAGAATTTAGCTGAAGAAGAAGGTATGATAGATAAATAAGAAGCGATACCATTGAAGAGATCTGTATTGGATTTTGAAGAAGTGAAATAATGATTATATGTTGATTGAAGATGTTGTTGATATTCGCTTAAAGATTGATATTTGATTTTAAATCCCAGATCTTTCGTATAATGATCTTCGTCATATGACTTAGCTGAATCTCTAATTGATTTTCGAATGTTATATACAATCCGACTAAGATCTATCTGGATCCCATGCAGAGCTAGATCACCAGTATCCTCATCGAGACAGGAATTTGTGTCTTCGATACTACATACATCGTTCATCGAACTTATCGAGCGAGATTTGTATAACGAAGGTAAGAGGATACAGATAACAGTAAGGAGGAAAATCAGGACAAGTGGTTTGGAATATCGAATGAACGGATACGACATCTTGAATGATCTACAATGAAGTTATAAATATTCGGTATCTGACTTATAAGCCATATAAAGGCGATTGAACAGAGATCGAAAGCTCACCAGGCGTTCTTCGATCCTCTCTATTTATATCATATCCACATACTTGTTTGGTTATGTATTTCTATTACCTTATAAATCTATATACAATTTTATCCGGGCGTAGTTATGTTCTAACACAGCTGAGATAGCGAGAATTGTGAATCCAAGTCTTCTTGTCGCATTCACTTTAAGTTGTCTCTTACATATGCGCAGTCAATCGCTGCGAGATATCTTGTATGATACAGACAGGCTTTCAAATTATCTCAACAACATATTCCACTTATCTTGAAAAATTATATGATTGAAATCGAACGATATGTATTTGGTATTGCAAAAAGGAAAGATCTCATGATTCACTAAGCAGATCTAAACTATTCATCGTTGATAATATCTTACGCCCATGATTTTGTTTACCTAACTTGGCTTTCGATGTTTCTTTCCCGACAAAATTCAGAATTAAGGATATCTCCGAAGATGATCCAAAACAATGACGTTCAGGCACAAAGCTTTACCGTTCTTTTTCTCAATATACCTGCATTCCGATGTACAGTGCACAATTCAAAATATGCGTATCATTCATGTTCTTGATCGCGGTCAGCTTTCAAATTGATTTTACTGAAGTGTCCTGGTGTTTATCATGAGATATATCATTTTGCATGTTTTTGGCCTATATTCAAGGCATTATGAAAGCTGTTTTTGACTACAGGGATGACCTATACAAATGATATCCCCAGTCCTGACTGGACCTTGAACGAATAGTATGATTGGTTGATAAGAGCATATAAAAAGGCCGATGGCACGTTATCAACAGATATGCTCCCAAAATTATTGGCTCATTCTTTACATTAATTCCCCCTGTCAAGTTTGATAATTCCCCATTCTTGACCAAATTCCTAGTAATGATCTCTCCCAGAGCAATATTCCTGTCAACCCCTACATCCCGCGAATTATCTCATTCTATTCTCCTCCTTCTTCCGCATGTCTAGCCGCCTTCTTCTTGGCAGCAGCAACGGCTTCCTCAGCTTCTTTCTCGTTATCAATCCATCTGAATGCCGTTGGAGGGTATTTGGTGAGCGTCGAAGCATCTTTGTCGGCGAAGAAGAAACACAGTCCAGGGGATCTAGAACGTTCGAAGCGTCAACATACAGGAGGGACGGCCGGGAGTATAAAGCGTTCGTTCCAGGTTTACTCACGCAGGTCTGACTTTGGAACTCGGTAAGCCCTTTTCTGGCTCATCAAGTACAGCATGTAACATCTCTGCTTTTTCATTACCTGAGACCACGAAGACTGCTCGGTAGCAATGGGTGAGAACAGGTAGGCTGAAGGGAAGATTAATTTCGTTAGCGCGGTCACTCTAAGAGCATATTCGTGATAGATTTGGGTGATCAGACGGGCCTGTTCAAGCGCAAGACAGATTACTCACGTCATGGTGATCCTCCTTTTTGGACCTCGGGGTGCATCATCCAGATAAGCGACCCAGGCGTCCTTTTCCGTCAACAATTCATGCCCAGGGAATAGAGAAGCGGTTTCACCATCAGGTCCTATACCGAGCAACATCAAATCGAAAGTAGGGTAACGGGCCGCATTGGATTTGGCGAAATGGTCGATCAATTGCTTTTCATATTGGTCGGCTAATTCCTCTAGATCTTGTAATTGACTAGCATCGACCGTGTGTATTTGATTGGGTGGAATGGGTACATCAGATAGGAAGGAAAGGATATTTGAGTGATAGTTTGAGTCTTCTGAATCTAGGGGAACAGCAGCTTCGTCGCAGAAGAAAACTTCCCTGTGTGGACATCTGTGTCAGCTTATGCTGCCCCACTAGGGTCGGGGCCAGGCTCGTAAGGTGTAATAATACTAACCATTTATCCCATTGAACGTTCTCTTGTCCAACCAAACCTTTCAAATTGGCAGCTAATGAACCTCTCGACAAGGCAATAGTAAATTTCCCTCGTTTGTCAACAGCATCTCGTTGAGCTTTGACGACAAAGTTGGCGAGTGAGTCTGGAAACAGAAGCGAGTCAGCCGCTATCAACATCCTACTGGGCAGGGACCTGTGACTTACCGACTAAGATATCTGTGGTTGGGAAAGAGTAGAACACGGGAGGAGCGGGTGGTTGAGGAGGCATGGTAGAGGATATTGATGATTACACTGAATAACGTAACACGTTTTAAGCGTATATCTCACGTATACGGAAGACTGATTGGTAGGTAGGAGAGTGGGAATGCGTGAGTTGAAGGGCAGTGTTCAGTTTATCAACTACTAAATGATTCAGGTTCTTAAAGGATATTAAGGGATCAATGAAGTTGGTTGATTGACAGGATGGTCAGGTTGATTCAGAGGTATTTGTCGACTGGTTGAATTTACACGGGAAAAGATTATTGGATTATTACGTGTATTGAGATATGATGAATTATTGATTATATTGAGATATGATGAATTATTGATTATATCACTCGGAGTTTCGGTTTTGAGGAGATAGGGGAAAGCGGTGCAAAGTTATGATTGATATGGAGTCGTGTTTCATATAAAGCTTAGCGAAATATGTATTATTATAGTGATTCGTTTGATGTATGATTGATGTTTCGCGTCATACGATAGGTGGTAGGATAATACTGGTTTTTGGAATTCGAATTGATGAATAGGATATAGAAGGATGAAGGTGTATTTAATACATACGAGAGAGTATTGAATAAGATAGTAGTAAGACTAATAGTTGATGACGCACAAATAGGAAGAGGGGGACTCAAGTATAACGTGGGAATGGAAAACTCAAGATGAATCTAGTAAACCAAATAGATAATCACTTACCTAATCAGGTAATTTTCTGTTATTTTGAATATGTATTTACCGTCTCGGTATTCGTCAAATCTCCGAAACGAAGTTCACTCGATAATGTATACTTGATGATCAGAAATGTTGAAATCGGTGACTACTATCCTATAGTGTATGGATATTATTTAATCGAATAATTACTCAGTACGAACATAGTGAAGCAAATTGAAATATCACACGAAATTGCAATTTATAGTTCTACTATCGATAAAAGACTTGTAATATGTCAGCAGGGGCTTGGATAAGGTATGTCCAATTATACTAAATCTCGATCGGTTTTAGTATATCTAAATCACTAATTGTATTCTTAAATATAGATGGGCATTAATATCGACTTCGAGTCAGTATACAATCGATCATGTCCGAGCTATTGCAAGTAACGCTGATCGATTTGATGATTTCCCCACTTATAGTAATAGGAGGAGGTGTGTTGATGATGAGGGGTAGGTTTATCTTCTGTTCAACCTCCACATCAATTCGATAAGCAATAATTGAATGTCAGATACTTATGTTCTCTTATACAGCTACTGTGCCAACGGAAGAAGAATTTTACAATGTTAGTATACTTGACCATAGTTTGGCTGTTCGAGCTACATTAGTCAAAACGATTTCAGACCGCTAATTCATTTTGGCAATTTTCATAGAAATTATCACCCGAATTAAAAAGAGAGATGGATAAAATTATACGTCAAAGAGAAGGTAGTCAAACTATGAAAGAAAGATTAGATGTAAGTTTCTTTTTGATACTTATTTGTTCTAATTTTCTTGGTTTCAAACCTTTTGTTTTAATTTGCTAATCAATCAATCTAACTAATTGATTTTGAAAAATTAGGCTGCAGGTGAAAAAGATGAAATCGTATGGGGAGATTCAATTTCTTCTTCAACATCATCGACATCAACGTCAAAATCAAATTCAAGTGGATTTGGATCAAGTGGATTTGGAGGTACGAGGAGAAGTTTTTAAAGAATTTTCAATTTTTCTTGCTTTTTTTTTCTGAATATTTAGAATTGAAAAGATTACTGGAATTGAACTTTTCAAATGGAAAATATCTAAAAATTCTCAAATGCGGTTTCTCAACGTACAATGAATTAGGGATTTTTTTTGGCAGCATGCGACTTCTTAAATTAGAAACTCTCGATTTATTTCAATTAGCTTTCATTTCATTTGAAACTGTTAACATATGACAATTCATTATGTAAATTGTATTACTATTAGCATGTATTAAAATATATAATAAATGGTCATTTGGGGGATTTTTCAATTAAATATTCTTGATTTATAATAAATACCATTATAAATTTATGCAAATACAACATTTATCAAATAATTAACTAATTAATACAACGATAATCTTCATATTATCAATCAAATTAATAAAGTCCTTCTTTTTCTAACAAAAAAAAAACGAAAATGATATCTAATTTTTTAGTGAAATTTCATTATAAGCTTGTTTTACAATTTCAATAATAGTAGATTTACTACAAGGTTTTATAAACCATTTATTCATATCACATTCAACTAAACCTTTTCTTTTTTCTTCTTCACTTCCTAATGCAGTAACAGCAATAATTTGAGATTTTATTTTCAATTCTTTTTCAATTAATCTCATTTCTAAACAAGTTTGAAATCCATCTTTTTTTGGCATATTAATATCTAATAAAACTATTATAGGTTGATTATTATTATTATTACTAATTAATTTTTTAAAAATTTCAATTGCATAATTTCCATCTTCAGCTTCATATACTTCTATTATAGATGATAATGTACTTGAAAGTATTTTAACTAAAATAGTTCGATTTATTTTATTATCTTCTACTACAAGTACTTTTACTTTATTTGGATTTGAGGCTAATGAAATATGATTGTTTTTATTAACAGATTTTGTTGGACAAATCGAAGGATTTGAAGGCTGACCGACTGTATCAGTTTGAGTGTCCTTTCCACTTGCCACAGACGTATTATTGTTAGGTAAAAGATTTGAATTACTACTATCCCCAGTCTTCACTTGTGATCGTCCTTGTTGTAGATTATTTATTTGTAAGTTATGCGTTGACTGTTCTTTCGTTACTCCCTCATTTGCATCTACATCTCGATCCGCTGTTAACTGTTGCGGGTTTACATCAACAGGCGAATAAATCCCGAGGGACAAATCTGCAATGACATCTTCGATACTCTTTGTTGAAGTCGCATCCTTGTCTAATTTATCACGGGAAGCTTCTGATATTTGAGCGAGAGAATTCTCTCGATTTGCTGTGGATTGATTAGATTCTCGAGAGCCATTGTGATGATATAAACCTTTAATTCCCTTACTATCAAATGGTTCACCCATATCATCACCATTCGGCGACATGAGATGAGGCGTATTGATTGTACCTGAATCCATCTCCAAATCAGCTTGTTCATTGGTAGGCGATGGGACATGCGAGTCGGAACGTTTAAAATCGTTGTTGTCATGATTATTATTTTCTTCTTTGACTGTATCTTGTAATCTTTTGGAATGATTGGGGAAAAGAGTTTCTCTCAAGATTGAAGGGTTTGTCGGTCTTTTAAACCTTCTGACTTTGTACTGTTTTTCATCCTGCAATTTCAATACTTCAGAATTTGCTTTATGATTTTCTGATGTTAGATAAACTAAATTATCCGTTTTTAAATTCTGAGAATAAATTTTCCTTTTGAACAACTCCAAATCTTCTTCAACTTTTCCGAAAGCGATAATGAGTTGAGCTTGACTTATATCATTTACTATCTCACAGCCTAATTTGGTATATTGTCTATTCAGCGCTTTGCCCACTACATTTATTCTTGAACCTTCCCATCCAAGCAGGTATACTTTACGTCCCACGTTGATAGAATCTTGATTGACAGTCAATTGACGTATACTATCGGTTGATTCTCTTCTTGAACCAGGTTCCGAGTTGTGCAAATCAGTAAATGGTATCGAACGAAGTGGTAATGGTACATCAATTTGTACAGTCGTGCCTGCACCCTGAGCAGAGGTGATTTCCATACAACCGCCCATGAGATCAATTATCCGATATGCTAGGTGAACAGACAAGCCTAAAGAGATATGTTAGTTGACACCGTCGACCAAGCTGAACAATGCGATCCCGCAATACGACTTACCGCTTCCAGTGATATAGCTATCCTCCTTAGCCCATGGTTGGCCTAACTTATCATTGACGAACGCGGGATCCATACCTCGTCCGTCATCTTTAATGATGATACTGATAAGTCTCGTCAAAGCGATCTGCCGATATTCAAGCTATTCAGCATATTGTTCCATAACGACAAAAAGACGCACCCACTTACATCTTCGCATCCTTCAGGTGGTAACAAATCCACAACGTCGTCTACATAGATTTCCACGCATCCCTCATTGTTTATGAATTTGTATGCATTCGCGAGGATCTTCGTGAGAGCACTGAGAAGCGCACAGCAGCGGTGAGATTAGCTTGAATGAAATCAAGTCTAACACAACTTACCGACGTAGAGCACCACCTGCATCTTCTGAAACCTGTTCACCCAGTAAGGGCGGTATAATTTCGAAAATAGTTTCAACCTCGACATCAGGTTGACCGTTCGCCTTTCTAGATTTCTGATCTTCTAACATGACATTTTCCAAAATCTCCTCCAACATGGTTTCCAGCGAGGTTTGCGTCCCACTAGGAGCAGCTAATAGAGCTGCATCTCCGAATGATCGAGAAGATTCCCTTCCTTTCAGATCTAAAAACGATAAGATGTTATCCACTATCCCATGAAGGGTTTTCCCGCCCGTATCAATTGCATCTAAAAAAGGCATCATATCCCTAATTTGCTCTGTTGATGTGAGTTTACTAGGTGTCGAGGAAGAATTAGTTTCGGCCAAATCGGACATTGTTGATCGTAATAATTGAGTTATAGCTAAGATTTGATGGAGCGGTGTTCGCAGCTCGCTAAAGACCATCATAAGTTTAATGAGCGAGAGCTTGTATTATCTCAAATGAGACAGACTCACTGAGCTTGTAAATTGGAGTAAGATATTTGGCTCTGTTCTAACGCGCGAATCTTCTTCATCGCCAACGCAGCCATGAGACAACCTCCCAGTATCCATACGAAAGGCAAAGCGATCATACTTGAATCAACGAGCGACGAGGGCGGTGTATTCCAAGTGGCGAACATGACGAATTTAATCTTCCCATCATGTCCTAGAAACGTTGTACCTAATGCAGTTTGAGCTTGTTGAGGCATCAATTGCATGATCTTCCCTGACAATGAATCCGTATTTTCTTCTCTGTCCCACCAGAACTGCCTCTTTGACAAGTACGTCTTCAAGAATTCACCCAGCGTATCTTCAACGTCGGGCACATCAAAATTGAATTGATCCGATAACTCGATATCGCCTTTGGAGAAGGCTGAACCTAGAATTTCTGCTTGAGAACTTTGTTTACCTATATAATTGATTACTGGCTCGATATCTTCAGGCCAAGGATCTCCATTCATATAATCAATGATTATTTTCTCCTTGGATCTAATCCGATCCTTCCCCTTTTTCCCTTCTAGAGCATGGCTTGATACGGAAGAACTCTTTTTGATGAATAGTTGATAATCTTCCATATTCAAAACTACCACGGCATCCGCGTTCAGCAGACCTTTGAGAGTTTCAGCAGCATCATTGAATAAGGTTCGGTCAGACTGTATAGCTAGTCTACGAGCATCCTTGTCATCCCACGGACCAAGCTTGCTTGCTACAGCGGTAGAAGTTGATACGTTTGGAGGTTGCATCTTCTTTCGGGGAGACGGCAGACGTTGTGGAGGGCTAGGGGATGCGTGTGAAGAGGAGACTCTACGGGACCCCCTGCGTGACTGTGTCTCGCTCGGGTTTGAGACGAAAGATCTACGCAAGAACGATATGGAGGCCTCGTACATGGCAGTTGATCGCTTAGCCATGTACTCTGATTGCTATATCAGGTCTCTTAATCAGTGCCACCATCCATAGATTGTAGAACCACTCACAAGTGTCGCCAATTGGTAAACCAACATATTGGATAATTTCAATAAAAGAGACCTTTCCCTTTGGCTAAAGGTATACCTCGGTTCCGTATCATATATATTGAGTGAGCCGAAATCGATAATCGATCCGTCTTTCCCGTGATAACGCAAGGGAGCAGCAGCGAAGAACTACAGTTGTTCATCATCAGCTCAGCTCGATTTCCGAAGATGTATCTACTATCATCGAGTAGATGCCTCCTTTTATACCAAACACCAAGGAGGGAGTCATGATAATGACTCACTTTGTAAAGTTTATCCTGAAATAACGGGTGATCTCGAGTCCTCCAATCATTCGTACAGTCTGCTATGATCCAACAATCTCCATCATGTATATCAATTACGTGACTACAGGCAGCTTGTTGAGTTGGACGTGATATCGGCTTTTTGTTGATCTATTACCAAGGCGATGTTAGAGAACTCAGAGCATGCTTCATCTGTACTCACATCAGCCGAGTAAGCGAATTCAACTTCATCATGAATTACAGATACCAAGGCTCTCGGTACGTCGAAGACCTATGTATGAACGGAAGAGGAAGGAAATAAGCGAATCAATCGTTCTGTGATTCTTTGAGTGTTGAGTACAATTTAACTCACAAGTTCTGCCATTTCAGCATATTTGGAAAGTACAGATTTCCTTCCATCTTCTTCTTCACCTATTAAACCTAATCTTCTTATAGCTCTTCTTCTTTTCAATCGATTAAGTTTATTAGGTACAGGACCAGGTAACCAACCATTCTTTTCATAAAATTGTTGCATCCTTTTCCGTTCTTTATCAGCAGATCTAAAATCGTCACTATTAAAATCACTTTCTAATCTTTCTTGAGGTATTGTACGAGCAGTATCAAATGCTAATGGAATTGGTTCGATAGCTGCCATATTTTTCGAAAAATTGATTGATTGTTCTCCATTAGTCGAATATTGACGATTATGCCAATGTGTGTTTGAAGGTTGATTATCGTATTGATGAATGGAAGGAACATCTTCTGTAGCTGCTTCAATACATTTAAAAGGTCCAGGAATATTTTCAGGTTTCTTATAAGGTATACCACCTATACCTGCATCCATAGAATCATCTGAATGTCCATGATGAACCAATGGTGGTTTTGAATTGGTTTCATCACTTTTAAGAGGTTGAAAGGTAACATCTTGAGTTGGAGGTGATTGACTTGCTGACCAATGAGTATTTGCACTTCTATGTATATCCTTTATCTTATGTTTCGATACATTTGAAGAGGATTCTTCTTTTTGATATTCCCGATCTCTTGCATAACTGAATATGAAAATTCAAGTCAGTTCTCCTTACTGCACACCTTGTTTATTTTGAAAAACGTTCAACTCACCATTTTAAAGCTTCTGCCCATTCAGCGTCCGAGGAAGGAGCAATTTTGCTGAAAGGAATTTTGTCATTAGAACTCATTCCGCTGATGAGTTTCTTTCAATTCTGTAATCAACAAATTCATTGATTTCTTGTTATCTTGAACAAGTCTAAAGTTTCATCTAAATGCTCGACCTGTCCTAATGTGTGTGATTGATAAAATCAGGAGTTGACTGAATGATAGGCAATTCAAGGTAATTACAAGAATATTGATAGGACATTTGAGACGTAATAAGTTTAACGCTATATCGATTGCATTTTGAATTTTTAACTTTCATTTTAAAAGGATAAATAAATGCCATGCACCTTAAAAAGTGAAATGAACCCTTATTTCGGAATTCAAACTTGTCGTAAATCTCACAAAGTACGTATATTGTTCCTTAGTTTCGGCTTTTTCAATCCCCGGTCAATTGATGTCATCAACTGCATGTTTTGATTTCATTAAAATCCCCTGATTCGGCGACATCTTTATATACTTGTGTTTATTCGTCGTATACCGTATAGACAGCCAGTGATGCATCTACCTCTCTCTGCAATCAATCGCGATAAAAACTCGATGATGAAGGCGAGAAGTCTCAATTTCAAAGTAATCGTAGCGAAGGTCGATTGACATGCTAGTATTTAATCTCATATACTGACTGATTCACAAGTGAAGATAAGCAATGTTACGAATGGATTTAAGATAGAAGATTCGACGTATTTGCATATAAAATATAATACCATATATATGTATATCATATACAACCAACGTCCGAAATACCTAAAGTTGACAAAGAAATGAAATCGAATTAAACTTTACTCAAATTGAATAAATTGGAAATGGAAAAGAAGATTCCTTTCTTTCCTCATTTATTCAAGTGAAGTAAGTCCAAATTTGAAGAAAAATCAAAGGTTAGATGGAAAAAAAGAAGAGATTATATTTGATCAATTCGATCCGATTATTTCTTGTTTTTCTATTGAAGGAAAGCAAATACGATTAGTGAAGCTCAACTTGAGCAATGCGACAAAATACTAACGGGGTTTTCGGCACTAAACGAAAGGAAAATATGAAATGTCAGTCTATGAATATATATATATACATTTTGATCAAGTATTACTCACGCAGTCTTCCAGGATTCAGCAACCTTTTTGAAGTTTTCCTACAAAGAAATGAAACTCATAATTAGCTTGTCCTCAATTGTCAATCAATACAACAAGATATTGCTCACTTTGTGGTTGTTGGTCTTACCGGATTTTTCATTATCAGCCTTGAGCTTAGCAAGTTGAACTTTCATGTATTCGTTGCTAAAGTACTAGGATCAGCATATATTGTTCTCACAAATGATAATAAATGTAAACCAATTGAGTGGAAATGGTGAATCAAGAACAACAGAAAGAAGAGAAAAATATAACTCACTAAGCGGAAGGTTTTTTGGAACCAGCCTTTTTACCGTCAGTGGAAGCTTTTAACGAGTATCAAAAGAAGAATTTATAATTTTTTTTGCGTATTTTATAAATTGGCAGGAAATGAAATTAAGCAGATATAAATAAAGTCAAATCAGCTATGATCATTTTTTATAATTATAATATTTGGTCAAAAATGATGAAGGAAGATGGCTTGTATAATAATGATCTCGAGCTATATATTCTATGATATATGTATGAATTTAACATAAGATATATAGCTTACCTTTAGCTAAATATTTGAAAAATCATAACGTCAGCTTTGGATTATTAATTATGTATAATACGATATAATTTTCCTTCTTATTACTCTTCACTATACGCGTAAGAGTGAAAGAATGAAAAGGGGGGTAAACAACCTCCACCAGTCTTGATGTAGAAAGAATGCATATACTTACGAGCCATTATGAATTAAGATGATTTGTTTAAAAATTCAAAAGAATTGAGGTTTATTATAAGTAAATTGATGATTTGTTTGGTGAATATATGGTGAATTAAAAGAAAAGAAGAAAGAATTGAAGGGGGTTTTTTTCAAAATGACTTGGATTGATATATTAGTTAAACAGGGCAAAGGGAAGGAATGGAATGTTATTTAGTAGTATATTAATAAATAACCGTAAAGAAAAAGAAAGACGCGTCAAACTTTTTAATGATTTAATACTATATTAGGTAAATTATTTGGTTTATATTTCATAATACCTTTTTTAAATCACGTGATTATTGTGATTGTGATTTCTTGATCTTCTGACCGTCCTTCAACTTTGATTGATCAAATGGCAAAAGAGAAATGTTACATAAGAAGCAATGATTGAAATGACCGCAGTAATTAGCTGGCATAATAACATCTGATGTGAATTTGGATGTGGCTTATTTCATTGCGGAATTGAAGCAGAGACTTCCTGCGTGGTTATGCCAAATATAGGATATACATGGTCGATCAGATATAACGAACCACGTCACTAAGTATGCAATGTAAAGTTCATGTCTGCAAATTCGTTCCCAAATTCACCCTGCTCATTTCATCATCACATCCTCCCCATCCTCAGGTCTCGGTGCACCCCTTTCAACAGAGTTCAATATTTCTCTTCTGATCTCTTGACTGATTGTCGGGTGTGGTCTGGCTCGGATGACGTCTAGTAAAGCATCTTTTTGATCCGGTGTTAAATCTGATCCGTATCTATGGGAAAAAACAAACGTGATATCAGTAAAAAAAACCTCTAAAATAGCATCGCAGCACTATAGACGATCGAGAATAACCAGACCAAGCACTTACCTTTGTACAAACACTAACATACTTTGATGCCATAATACAGGTAATTTGTCTTCACCTGTTCGACTCCTTTGAGAATTTGCTAATCTTATAAAGTGGAATACCAAAGCGTCTACCACTTTATATGGTAAAGCGTACTTTTTATCTAAAAGTGTACGTATGAAAAGAGAATTTGGACCTAATGAAGCGGCCTCGCAGATCAGTCTCAGGCAGCTATCAGGCATCCAAGTAGATGCGTAAAGTCAACATACCAGAATAATCCATTGAAGCTAATCGTAACAAGGCTGCTGCTGAGTGTAAAACAGGTACAGACACCTTTGATAATACCGAAGCGACTATAGCAGCTTCTTTAAGAGAGCAACTGGTCTATTTGAAGCCGTAACAGCTCAGATCAGCAAAGGTTACCACAGTCATGATGAAGAGATGCTACTCACCTCGCAAAGAGGGAACAAAATACCCTTGAAAAACGCAGCAGGCTTATATAAACCTTTCTTCAAAGCCTCATACAAATGCGCATTCAACTTTCCACCATTCAATCTCATATCTTCACGGCATTTATCCAATAATACACCTTCTAAGAATACTCGAACTTCCGTAGGTTTCAAATTGGAAACAAAAATTTTCGTACATGCAAAGGTTGCATGCGGTGTCCATTCGGTAGGTTTTGTCAATGCTAATAGTTGAGCCCAGTGTGGTAGGGAAGGTAAAATCTTTAGTGCTTTAGGTAGAGGTCCCGATTTATATCGTGACAATAGAAATCCGACTCTACATCATTTCATCAGCTTTTCTGCTCCTTGCGCTTAGGTCCTCCGAATTGTAATGCAGCTTACTTGGTATACACTTCAATAACTTTAGGGTTTAATCCTTTTTTGGGATCAGGTGGTCCCTCGTCTGTACGTATAATCGGTTACTTATGACCTCAAATCGGCTGTATGGATTAGAAACATCTCACCTTCATCCTCAATACCCCTCGACACTGCGCCACCTTCCATCTTACTGAAAATCAAATCCGCCAGTGTTTTCGGTGGCTCTCCCGGTTCATCTGACCCTCTAGCATTATTTCCAGCATTAAGTGCGTCTAAAGTAGCATGATCTGCTGGATCTATTTCCTGTGGAGCCAATAAGGTGATCAGTGGTCTAATTCTCACTCAATTAGGCGTTTTAATGGGCTTACCAATTCGGCATACTCTTCACCTGACACATCACCTTCTTCAAATTCCTCCTCGTCTTCATCATCGCTAGGTATTTGAGCGATTTCTCTCGGCCTCCTCGAACTATTGAGTATATGTGATCAGCCATGATCATCTGCTAAGACTTCATTTGTATCAATCATTTTAAACTTACGGCTCAGCTACTTCCTCATCTTCGTCTTCCCATTCATCGCCATCTTCACCTAATTCACGATTCACTTCTTCTTGTTGTTCTCTTGCCAAGTCAAGAATTTTTCGAGACATTCGAGCGTCTTCGGCTTTCTAGAGGATCGAAATCTGATGTCAGTAAATTTCTCTATCGTCCGCTCAGGACTATGACTGTCACATGTTGAGTCGGTCATGGACAGCAGATCAGGTGTGTATGTTGCAAACGATCGTATTGTATAAATGATAGAGATCCGGCAAGACCTGAACTTACAGGCTCATCATCGTCATCTTCATTCTGCGATTTCTTCTTACTTGGTTTACTTGGTCTACCGAATTTTCTCAAAGATTCATCCGCATCAATCTGTACATGAAGCGGATCATGTCTTGGTTTTGAAGGTTTTACCATTCGAGGCATGTTGAACGTTACTGAATTGCCAGGATGGTAGTAATTCGAAGAATTCTGATGTGATGCCTGATGATAGTAGCTTTCCTTGCTGTGTAGCTTGTTTTATCTAAAGTGAAGTGAATACAATTGGATGCGTTGGTATGAAATATTAGATTTCGTAGGATATATGTCAACAAATTTCAACTTTTCTGAAACCCTTTGCAGTTCTGAAATCTTGCCGACCGAGTTATTCCAATCACGTGACATGCACAATACAATACAATACAATACAATACAATACGATACAATACAACGCGATTAACTTAGATAATGTCAAGATGACGCACGGACCTAATTATTACGATCGATAAAGTTGGAATTATAATCAAAAAAAAAGATAGAATTAAAGTTGATAAGTTGCATCAAGTAGCTTATATACATTTATATGTAACTATATTATATTCAGAACAACCCTTTTATACGCAAATTACTCCTTATAAAGTTCATCCGTAGTAACATACAATACTCAAGCCAATTTACTGAAAATCAGAAAAACTATTTAAGCCAAACAAATCAAAATGTATAGGATATAACATGACCTAATAAACCATTTCCTTGTCAATCCTGATTTTTCCCTCAGATCAATTGTACTGCCTTAAGCAAACTACTTGGTTACTCGATATACTCATTATGACTGAAGAACCAATTGATACCGGCTACTTAGCAGCTGTTCTAGCTGTAAGCTAAAATCGGCATCATCATAAGTGATAAAATGAGCTGACTATCTCGTTGTTCTATTATAGGCGGACTATCCTCTAATTGACTTTCCATTGATCCTAGCAATTTTATCAGATTATCAACCTTCAACCCTGTCATCAAATCTTTCTGAGATCCGGGATCAACTAGGTATACTAGAAGCTACTCTCGTTCCAGATCCTGATCAACCAGACGAACCTTCAGAACCAGCTGAAAGTTTGACCGGAAGTACTAGTTTGAGTGGTATTGATGATTTGACAAATCGACTTGATGGACTTAATACTAGTCATACTAGTGGAAGTGGAACTTCTCTCACCAGTATCAGGAACTCAAGTGAAGGAAGCGATAAAAGTGATGAAATTGAGGAATCTGTCGATGAGTCGGAATTACTGAAATCTCTTTTTCCCTCGATGTGAGTTTTTATCACTTCATACATATGATTCGTCGCATAGCATAGCGCTCCTATGACTCTCAGCACTGACAGATCGATTTGTCCAGTCCCGAGGAAGAGCTTTCGTCAGCACTGCAGACTTATCCCACTTTACAAGATGCTATCGACTACCTGCTTTCCCTTGAATTGATCAAGAGTGCTGAAGAGGAAGGTCAATGGCCAGAAGAAGACATCAAGGTCACTTCGGACTTCGAAAATGACCTGCCAAGTTGGCAGCCATCAAAGTCAAAAAAATCAAAACCGAAATCGAAATCGAAAGCTACATCAAGAGCATCATCAAAAGCACCTTCGATCGAATCATCCCCACTGATGAACACTTCATCAAGGCTCGAAGATACCGTTATTCCTCCTTTACAACCTCGTTCGTTTACCGCCGTAGGCTCGACACCGGCGAACACGAAGAAGAAGAAGAAAAAGGATCATGTGACTATAGCTTTGATAGACACACTACAACGTAAACCATCTCCTGCACCTAGATCGCCTCGACCAATGTCCAGAGGGACATCAGCTACAGCAAGTCGATCAAATTCGCCTGCTCGTCCGGTTGGTAGAGCTGGTCCAACAAATAACCCTTGGCAAGCTGCTTCTTCTCTTGCATCTCATTTATCAGAACTCATACCTGCTCAACCCCAAGCCTACTTTTTGACATTCATTCATTCGCCAGAATATCATTCGATGTACTCTGCAGTACTCGCTTCTCTGGCCAAGCTCCCCAAAACCGCCACCCAAAATAGTGATTCTCGACAAATTCTGGAGGACATTTATGGGATATCCCTATTAGACGACATAGATATTAAATCTAGAAGAGATTTGGAGAGGGATTTAGAGATATGCGTGCATGCCTCAGGAGAAGATATATCGATTGTAATGGACCTTATGGATTTACTGGCAGATATCTCAGAATGGCCAAATGACACCGATCACGATATGTTTGAAACAAAACAACCTGATTATACAATCAACAGTAACTCCATCGCTCATCCTGCAAAACCACATACTATATCTCTGCATCTTCCTCAGGGCGCTGTGGATATGGCCAGAACAACTTCGGCCGGATCAACCATGTCCACCATCTCGACTAAATCAGTAGACGATAATTCTACCACTTCTAAATTACCGGGTAAAATAACTAGACCAGAGAAAAAGAATAAACATGCGGTAATCTCAGAGGAACCTCATCTATCTGGTGGAGCTATAAGAGAAGCTAAAATTCGTCAACAAGTTCCAGGCAGTAAGGAATCACATGGTCCTATAACTCATCCTACAGTATTAGATCATTTCGGTATACAATCACCTATACCTTCTGCAGTCAGATACAATCCTGACAGGAACAAGCAAATTCATCCCCAAAATTGGCGAACTATTCAATATTCAAAACCAACCACTAAAGGTTTAGGTGTAGTAGAGAAAAAATTAACAGTCGAACAGTGTATGGCAAATGCTCAATTGGAAAGAGCAAGAAGAGAAACAGCTATTAGAGCTGCGGGTAGAAGTTTTAGACCTCATACTTCTGGAATAGCAGGAGGTGGAAGAGCAGTTAAAGGTGCAATTGCAGGACATTATGCACAACAAGCTTCTGAAGCTGCTTTAAGAGCAAAAGAATGGGAATTAAAAGCTACAAGAATTGTAGTTTCTTCACACTTAAATTCATATGAAAGTGATAGAAATGGAATAGGTAGTAATGGTGTGGGTGGTGGTGGTGGTGGAGGAGGAATTACTACAAGAGATAGAACAATTGATTTACATCATTTAACAATTGAACAAGCTAAAATAATTGTAAATGAAACAATAAATCAATGGTGGAAAAATGAAAAAGAATTAAGAACACAAATTGGAATTGGAAAAAATAATGTAATTATAGGAAAATTTAATATTGTTACAGGTGTAGGAAGACATAGTTTAAATGGAAAAGGTGTTTTAGGTCCTGCAATTGCAAAAAATTTAGAAAATCAAAATTGGTTAATTGATAAAGGTGATTCTGAAAGAGGTTTTTTGGTTGTTAAAGGTCGTAGATAAGATAAGTACTCGAGTATATATAATTAATTAAAACTTATCGTAATTTGCTAGGTAAAGGATTTATCTAAGATATTTACATCCCGAATAGAACGACGAATATCTCATAGATATTAAACTAGGACATTTAATCGTATTTTTTCTGTTGTATAAATTTCTTATCATATTTTATCTTTTAAATTGTATTTCAAATTACAATTTGATTTTTTGGTTGGATATTTTGTTATATACCATATTACAATTATATAAAATATATGCATACACATAAAAAATTATTATGAAATTTTATCTAATATTCGTAAATGAAATCTAACAAAATCTAATTTATTCATTTATATCTGATAAATAATGTTTTTCACTTAAGCATTATATTCTAAAGCTTTTTTAGCCATTTCTAAACAACCTTCAAAAGTTAAATTACCACCAATAAACCCACTTGTATGTACAAAAATTCCACCTTGAATTCCTGATTTTTCTGATAATGTTTCATCTCTTAATCCACACCAAGGTTCAGGTAATGATTTTCTATTTTTAAATGAATCTGAAGATTCAGGTACACATTGAATTCTCCATTTTGAATTTAATAATTCAGAAGATTCTGGATATAATATATATAAAATTTTAGAATTTGGTGATAATTCTGGTTCAAGTAAAAATAAATGATCTTTCCATGGACATGACTAACAAAAAAAAAAAAAGCTTAATTTCGATAATTTCTTATTTTTTATTTTATGGGAAGATATGTTATGTTAAACTAACCTTATCAAATACTACTATTTGTCCACTTTTATCAACTTCAAATCGTTTATTTAATGATTGTTTAACTATATCTCTAGCTGGTAACCATGCAAAAGCGAAATAATCTAATTGAGAAAGGAATTCTTCTCCTGTTATTTTTGAAGCTTGAGAGAATTTCTCCTGTATATCATATCATTGTTAATTCAGTACATGCGTTTTTAAAATCAGTAGATGATGAGTATTTTAAATAGACGTATCAATTGACTTACATCGTATATAGCATCAGTTGCTTCTTCATTCCAATTAGGATTTAATCTCTTAACTCTGGAACTCAAATCTGTTCTTTGCGTATATGCCAAAGGTGTTGAAGAAATATTAACACCGTTATCAATTCTGTTCATTTCAAGACTCAGCTTATATTACCCAGATTAAACGAATAGTGAATTAACTCACCCATCAACAGATTCAATCATTTCCTAAAACGAAATGATTGTTAGCTTTACGTTAAATAGTGATAACAATAATAAAAGGAGGCTCACAGAATATAAAGTCAACCATATTGTCTCGACTTTTTCATCATCAACAGTTGTATTTAACCTATTGGCTATAATCTCTTTTCCAAAGTGCTTGTATACTAATCCAGCTGAAGAAAGTTTAATTTTATCAAATCCACCATGTCCAAATACTTCTGTAAATTCTCTTTGATGATGATCATATCGATGTTTCTCAGGTGAATAAACTCCTCCAACATCGACTACTATATCCAATGGCTCAACTGCAAAGCGGATCAAGAATTAGATCTGATAACAAGCGCTCAAATCCTGAAGCAATACTCACGCTTAGCTGGATCTCGAGTTCTCACGAGATCTACAAGTGGCAGCACATGGTATCAGCTGAATACTTTTAATGTCTAGATTCATTGTCAGCTCACCTGCATCCTTGAACTCGTCAGTCAATCGAAGCATGAACACTGCGAGAGCCTCTAAGTCGGGGGAGACATGATTAGCTACTGGTTATAAATCTTTGTTAAAGGCTGCTCTCATAGCTTACCATCACAATGAAAGGTTCCAGAGTGTGTACCGATCACCTACTCGCGACAGCATTCTTGTCAGCTTGGCCGCATTGCCCGAGTATCGATTCAACTGACTTTAGTGGACTTCATTTTCTTAGCGATTTGTATAGGACTAGACATGAATTTTCGCGAGAAGGTGATATGTTGAGTAACAGAGGTTATGCGAAGAAGTGATGAGGCCTGTATGAATGATCTATATAGCATACAGACGATATTATTAATAACCTTTCGTAGTATTATTATCAATTGAACAGCCAATAATCATGATTCGAATCCTCATCATATCATTCTCAACTTTTTATACTAACAAGTGGAGGGTTAATTACTTACCACTTTGGGTAAGATTGATAAAATGATGTTTTCTCACGGTTGTCTTTAGTGACGCGTGTTTTAGTAACCTGGTATTTTACTTTCCATTCTCGGGTGTCGGCTCAATTCTACTACTCTCACTACCGCCCAATAAAGGTTAACAACAACCCACATATCCATTTGTCAAATGCCAATATAAGTCCAAATCCATTGTATCCTACCAAATTCCAATCCAATTTCATCCACTCTCTCTGTGTTTAACAGGCTGGCATTTATGAAAACCTGCATACCGACGAATAGAAACAATTCTTGCGTGCTTCACCTTAGTTCCGCTTCGAACCTTATTATTCTGATCTAATAGAGAGGGGAAGGGAGATCAAGATGGATCATCGACGTAGAACGTCAATGACATCTACATCAAGTCGATCGGTCAGAGAATCATCTATACATGTCAAGAATTTACGGAGTCCGAGTACAAGTAGTGCTACACCCAAATTAGAGGAAGATGAAGATGGTAAGCCGAGACGTACAAGAGGTCGAAATCCTTTACCGCCTAGTTCAGGACCTTTATTTCCCCCTTTACCACCTAAACAACCAAAAAACTCACCTAAAAATTCACCTCAAGCTCCATCACGTTCACCAGCAATACGTACGCCCTCAGCACAGCAACAGCCTACAAGCAGTTTAGCTGCTCCACCAGAGATTGTACCGTCGGATGAAATCCCGGACATACCGCTAGACAGCTCGGCATTAGAAGAAGATGCTATATCTGCCAGATCAGTCAGTCCCGAGAAAACCCATGTTCCTAGTGCATCTAACGCTAGTCTTACTCCACCACCGCCTACAAGTGAAGATACAACCGAAGGTGAAAATAAAACGGATGCAGTAGCTGAACCACCTGAAGAAGGTGAAGAAGATTGGGATTCATATAGACGCCATAGAACAGTGAAAGGGTTTGGAAATGCCGCTAATGTAGAAATTAAAGCAGAACCGGATTTGGATGAACAAGATCAAGAGGAAACTCCAGTCAAAACAAGGAGTAGTAAATTGAATGGAAACGGACTAAGTACAGCTGGATCAGGTGAAAACACGCCATTAGCGACTACTCCTTTATCAAATAGTGAAAGAGCAGGATCAGCATCTCGAGCTAGGAAGAGAAGAGGAGAGGATGAATTGTTATTAGATGATCATCTCCTACCTGCTGAAATACGGCGAACGTCTTTCTCAGTTTCAAAGAAACAGAAAAAGGAAGAAATAATTGAACCGCCAGAAGAGGAGAATAAGGAAGATGATGATATTGCAATAGCCGATGATGATGAGGAGGAAGATGAGGAAGAGGAAGAGGTCAAGGATGTGACCAGATGTGTCTGCCAGAAAGAAGGTGAGCTAGTTGTCGTGTATCTCTGACATACAGTATGTCGAAGTTTGAGATTAGCTAACATTATGGTACAGACATCGATGTCATGATGATTCAGTGTGATGAATGCAATGTTTGGCAACATGGAGAATGTATGGGTATATGGGGAGATGAGGAAGCCCCGGATGGTGAGTCGACAGGTGATTATTGGCACTCAAGCTAAACCATTTTTCAGAATATTTCTGCGAGGAATGTAAACCTGAAAGACATCAACCGTTGATGAAATGGATACGGCGACAAGGTCGAAAATCGTGAGTCTACTTATGTGCGAGAATATTGGTCTTGGCTAATAAGTGGTAATGGCAATAGTGGAAACTCATTCATACCTCCGTCGCCTATCAATCTTCGAAATTTGCATAATGATAGGGACGATTATCCCCCATCCCAATCTAAGCGTTGGGCGCAAGAAGAAGAAGCAGAGGAAGCGCCTGAGCCCACTCCTCCGCCAAAACCGCTGTCCCGGTCACATCACAAGCGAGAAATCACCAGTCCTACGGCAGAATCACACGATGGACGCAGAAGTACTAGAGGGAGGCAACCCGCCTCATCGCTCAGTAGGGATAAACCCCCTTCTTCATCAAGTAAAGTAGACCCCTCAAAAAGTTTACCGAAAGCAGGTACATTGAATAGGAAAGTCAGGGGAGTATCATCAATATCGCCTGATAGGGATTCCCAATCACCCCAACCCAATTCCGCTAGAGAACCCAAACGGAGGAGTACCATGAATTCACGCGATGCTGCGTTTGAGGAAGAAGTTAAGGCTGCCTTAGAAGCTAGTAGGATCGAAATGATGTCACCGACCCACGAATTGGAAGATAGCGTTATAATAGAAGACAAGGAGAAAGACCGAGGCGAGAAAAGGCGGAGAGATGACGAAGAGGAAGGTGAAGATAAGGAACGAGCTAAGAAAGGGAGGAGGAAAAGGGACGATGACGAGGGTGAGTTGTCATCTTTTCGCTTTGTCTGCTGGCAGCGTAAGGTGGGCAAAAAGCTAAAGCTGATGTCTGAGCATAGGTTCAGTTGAACCAGGTGTCAACAAGAACAAACATCCTAATCAATATACATATCGTCCTAAACCTCCTTCCGCTCTTCCTCAAATACCTGCCGCTGCCCAATCACCAGCGAGAAGGGTCGCAGCATCCACCCCTGTGCCTATAGCCCCACCGGCCCATCACGAACACGGCACACGTCGTGCTGGGGCGTTAGCAGCTGCTCCTGTGGTCTATCATCCGCTGACACCGGAATCGGCAAATCACTTATCATGGTTCCTCCCCGATCACCTCTCTGCATTTTCCGACCTCCTGCCATCTAGTCATCCAGACGCATTGGAAGTACCCGCACCAAGGATTCTAAGTTATCTACCTAGAAATCATTATCACAATCAACAATACGGACCATTCAATGAGGAAAGAGATGATAACGGTAAATTGGTACTGCCTGATGAACCGTCTGGAAGAGATGTCATCAATGATGGTAATCATAGAACTCAGCTTGATCCTCCAGCAAGACCACGTTATCCTGTCAAGAGAATAACCACTGCTGAGATGAAGAAGAGGGTGAGGAATGTCTTGGAATATGTCGGAAGAGTACAGGTTGAAGAAGGGAAACGACAAGAAAGAGCCAGACTTTTAGGTATCAAAACTGTCAAATCGACTGGTCAGACTGGCAAAGACGAAGACGGAGATGTGGAAATGGCGGAAACCAGCGAAGAAACTACTAATTCCAACTCTAACTCTACCCCACCATTACCTGATCAGACAAAATCCATGCAACTTATGGATGACCTTACTAGAGATTTGATCAATTTCCAAGAATCTTTCAATAATAATGGATCCTTGAACGGATACCCTTCTCCTGCACTACCGACTACTGGTACTTTCAGTGGGAATGGGAATGGGATCAGTCTTCCACCAACACCTGTATTACCTTCCGACCCTATCGTTCCGGCTATGTCGCAATCGCAACTGGCACCAGCGTCGAAGATTGAATCTGCAGAAGACCTTATTATACAATCTGATCTGAAGACCATGATGTCTGACTCTGCTGAAATGATACCTAGAGAGAATACAATTAAAGAAGTTATAGAAGGTGAAGGTCTAGATGTATATAGACAAGGATTAGTCAATACGGTCATAACAGCTGAAGAAGAGAAAGAAGTAACTGAAAAGGTAGATGAAATTATCATGGAATCTACTTTGTAGATAAAAGCGATGAAGAGGAGTGTATAATAAAAATTTCGTTTTTGTGTTTTTTTTTTTTTTTGGATTATTTTGGGGATAACCTTTTGATTTCATGGGGGACAATTTGAAAGATTATATGTATTGTATGTATTTTTCTATTATCTCCTTCATTCATTAATTACTTTACCTGCTTATTTAGAAGTAATATACTAATCAATATTCATATTCATATAATGTGAAATGCAAATGTAATGTACGAAAAAAGTATTGCTTTATTGGTGTATCCTGTGAAAAATATGATGCCTCGTATGTGTACCCTACAGTATTAAAAACATAAGACCGCCTCATTGTCGCATCGTGCAAAATTCCGAAAGTCTCGTTACCTTAATCAAAAGTGAGATCCAACGAGCATGTAGTTCTGACTGAATGTTAGTCAAGGCGTCGATACAGAATTTAGATTCAACAAGGCGAGATTTAAGAAAGGCTGATCGCTCTCAGAGCGTTTCTTGAATCTGGATTCTTACTTTTAACAAAATCTTGCCAAGTGCTCACGGAGGCAATTGTATTTTTGAGTAGATTGCTATGACTATCAACGACAAATTACCTTGACGACGATCATTCAATTCTATTAACGGTTCCAAAAACCGATCATATTAGCTTCCCCCTTACTGGAAAAGGGTGAACCTCACATCTCAAAATCTATCCTGAGGGATCCGAGCTTGTTTCACTTATACACTAAAGTCGATTTAGCCCGAAAATATCAAGATCTCCAAGGCTTTTGACGCATTGATCGATCAATTGCATATTGATCATTCCTGAGCATAACATGTCTTTTCTATATCCCGTATATAGGTTGTATCGGACATGATCAACCGGATACAAGTGAGGGGTCTTGGACCATGACCTTTTTCAGGAAATAAATGGGTGATTTAGCATTGATCGTATTTTGTAAGGATAACACTAGCTTACTTGTGGTATTGGGTATTGAGAACTTTTGCTGGATAGACAAGTCAGATCTCTCCACTGAAAATCTCCATATATAATGTGACCATCTCAAGATTTTTTATCTGAGATCATTATTCGTTCGACTGTCTGATAATTCTATTGAAAATTGCGCATCCACACTATACTTCCTCTTGTTGATTACGAATTACTCTCAAGACTTCTTATTGATTCTCTTTAAAAGCCGAAGGTAACGATTAGTCAATATGGATATGGACGCGATAGCTTCAATGACACCTGAGCAAATGGAAGCTCTTGCTTCAAGCGCCTTCTCAGTTGACTTGGGAATGCAGCTTGGTCCAATTTTGATGGGGTAAGTCATCTCACATGTGAGTTTAGATATGACAGGTGCTGATTTATCATGATTTATTAATTTCGATAGATGCATGTTTGATGCTATCCTTTGGGGTGTCATGTTACAGCAATTTCAAGGTTGGTGGGAATATTGTAGAGCAAGTGAAAGATCAACTGCTAGGCAATTAACCGTAAGTCGTGACGCATTTGACTTGAGTATATGAAGGAAGACTGATCGAATGGCCTGAGATAGTACTATATAATGATTGCGTCGACAGCTTGGACAGCTATGGTAATTTCTTATGCCATGCATTCTTTCGTTTATAGTAAGTACTTTCCGGGAAATCTCCCTGAGTCCAAGTCAAACATAATTTCAGCCACGAAGACAACTTTGTTGACATACTGTTTTTGCTGTACAGTGTTTGGTCAGTATATCGTCTTCTTGGAGATGCCTTATTTCACCTCATTTCCAATAGTCGGATTGGCAATGGTATGTTCTGATTCGTTTCGATCTTTACGGCTGTAGAATGCTCACTTATACTGTACTATGTGGTTTTCCTAGTCTGCCCCAATTCAGGCATTTTACGCCGAAAGATCATACCGTCTGAACAACAGGAATATTTTTTTGCTCATGATTCTCATAGCGTGCATGTAAGTTGATCAACTTAACCTCAACTTTTCTTCAGCGACGCGCTGCATAATTAATATTACCACTTGTCATGCAGTCTAGGTGAATTGGCTGCAGTCACAGTGCTCGTGATCAAATGCACCAATGTTCCGAACTTGTTGTTCGCAGCGGTAAGTGCATGATCTCACAGCTCATGAAAGAAAGTACTCATAGGTCGTGCAGGAGGCGGTCCCTCAAGTTAGGGCTTGGCAATGTATGACGCTTGCTACTGATATACTTATTACCATATCTATCGGTTGGGGATTATGGTCAGCGCAGACCGGATGGTCGCACACCGATGCATTGGTTAAAAAGCTACTCCTGTAAGTCATGAGATCAAAGGCGAGATCAGAGCAAGTGAAAACTTATGATAAAATCTTTTCTCAGAATTACTCTGGAAACTCAATTGGCTCCTACTCTGCTGTGAGTGAGCTGTGTCTAAAGTCCCCTACTTGAGATTTAGCTGATATATGTCATGTGCAATAGTATGCTTGGCTTTGTGATTGAAATGTCTATCTCCCCATCTTCCACAATTGGTGTATTCTTCGAGTAAGTCAGATCAATTTTACAATTTGACGGGCTGATCTGACTTTTCGTGAATCTAGCTTGTGTATACCCAAAGCCTATACTGTTGGTTATCTGGCTACGTTGAATGTTAGAGTACAGCTCAAAAGAGCACAAACCAGTCAATCGGGAGATGAACAAACAGTGAGAGAGTAATTTCGAAATTGGAAAAATATTTGAGCTGATATTCTTTTGATTATCAGCGATCTAACGCTTATCACTTGGGTAGTGGTAGATCACAACAAGCTACAGTACAAATTGAGACTGATACCTATACCGAAGTTAGTGAAATAGCAAAATTTGTAGGAATACTAAATGCTGATTACATGAAGTTCCGATAGTCTTTCCAGATGCAGAACGCTAAGGCGGGGTTAAATCGAATCAAAGAGGATTCATATGATGAGTCTATTGAAAACCTGGATTACAGCAACAACCTATCCAAGCAAAACCTCAACAAGCAATCCTAAACCAGTCACGCAAAGCCTCTTTATTCCTCTATGTCATTTTGTATCATCCTGATGGAGTCTCAAGATAAGATCTCTTAATGATGCAAGCAATGTCGCGGCCAAAAGCCATTTTCAGTGTGTACTATATACTTGATTTTGACTATTTCTTGGCTTTCTCGATGTCGAGCACTACATGATATCCGGCCGCTTTATCACACAGGAGCCGGGAAGATAAGTCTTCAGTCTCCAGTCCTTCACTGGTATGCGGCGTGCAAGCTCTGACGGACAACAGCTGACTATATATATTCGGACCTGAAATTACTCACTATGGAAGCATATTTTCTAATTCAGTATAAATAGGCTACATCAGCCATAATGATTTGCTTATGCTTAAATATACTATATTTCCCAAGTGAAACTAATGAGATATAAAGGGGAGTCACCAGACGATAAGGAGGATAAGCGCAATCGAAGCCAAGAGCTTTACCATGCTGATTAGGAGAAGTGGCAGTTGATTTATCTGAATTGAATGATGTGAATCAGGGCGAATACTAATCTTACATGAATCAATCCAATTCAGATCTGCCAGCATCTCCAAAGTCAAGTTTCCCTTGATAATATATATATGATATAACCTCCTTCCGATCTACATGAAGGAATAGCAAGCAATCCCCTCAATGTAAAACGGCTACTCAGCAGCTAAAGCAATCTAAACATGTCAGTCATTGATATTACAGGTATGCCGGTAGAGCAAGTGGAAGCTATCGCTAAGATGGCGTTCGGAGATGATGTCGGGTGGCATATTGGACCATTCTTATTATCGTGAGTTCCTATCACTGTCGCTACTAATTGAGGTATTGTACGAAACACGACTGATCATGATTCGATTCTGATCGCAAAGAGTCATATTTGACGGTATTTTACTTGGAGTAATTAGTCAGCAATATATGACATGGTGGACATACTCTCGACTTACAGAGAGAAAAATCAATGTATACGTCACCGTACGTGCAGCCTGCGAACAGACACAGCCTGATAGCTGATAGCGTTAGACTTTCTTTATAGCATTTTCTGGTTACTGCTGCAGTGGCTTATACTGCTTGTGAAATCAGCTATGCCCTTCACAACTTTGTATACAGTGAGTTTTCCTGATGACCGGCATCCACTCTGTGATGGATCATCACTTGTACATATGTTTGCTGTGTGCCGTTAGGCTAATCTACCTTTCATCACAGACTTCGGGAAATTTCGAGTCTTCCTCGAAATTAGATATCCCCAAGTATTCCCTATTCTTGGATGGATTACTTCCGCCCCTATTCAACTTTTCTACACTGAAAGGACTTTCAGATTGAATGGAAATAATTGGTTATTGTGTATTCTGCTTATGGGTCTCATGTAAGTCACGGCGATTGATTTTGACTTATTATAGATAGTACCGTACTAATCAGAAGGATATTTCTGAAGACTCGGTACTTTTGGAATGACAGTATGGGTTTTAGTATTCTGTCAAACTTTGAGTTCTGAATTACAGGCCTTGGTCGGTTCCCCTTTTCGATCATAAGAATTGGATGTAAAAACCCTGACATGTGATTTATCATCTTCAGTTGATTGTCCGACAAGTTCAAGCTTGGCAATGCCTAACTCTGGCCACCGACAGTATAATTACGATCAGTATTGCTTGGGGGCTGTATCGCTCGAGGACAGGGTGGTCTAAGACAGATGCTTTAGTAAAAAGATTGATGATGTAGGTTTTTGGCTTAATTTCAAATGTTGTTCAAGGGAACCAAGGCTCACAGCTTTATAATGCGCTAGTATCACCTTGGAGACACAACTTGGTCCCACCATACTGTAAGTGGGCTCCGCTCCAGACGCCGTAGCAATAGACTAAAGTCTGGCGACATTCAATGCAGTATGCTAGCATTCGTTATTGAATTTGCAATATCACCACCAACGACTTTGGGTATATTCTTTGAGCAAGTCCACCATCCCACACTAGATATTCAAGCCCTATTTGGTGATATGCAGCTTATAATCATAATATTTACCAACATAGGCAATTGATCCCGAAATTTTACTTGGTTGGGTTTCTCGCTACCTTGAATTCGCGATATAACCTCAGAAGAGATAGTCAGCCAGAGCTGAATGCTCAATGTAGTCCGAAGACCGTGAGTCATCGACGTTGGCTAAGGAATGACCTCCTCGGCTAAATTCTATATCATGGATAGGAAACAAGACTCAACACATATTTGCTAGGTTCTGGTCAAATGCAGCAAGCTACTGTGAATATTGAGACTGGCACTTATTTTGAGGTATGTATTGTGCTCGAAGGTTTCGCATATCGCCGTAGACTAAAACCGATTTGTTGTTGTTACAGACCCACCATATGCAGAAATCTCAGATAGGTCTTAATCGCTTGCCATTGCAGGATAACTCCCAATCGGGCAACCAAGAAGATTTAGATGAAAAGTTCATCTGGTCAAACACTCAGTCTACTCATAGTCTTCATGACGTTGCTGAACTGATGTGAAGTTTCGATGGTGATGAAGATTCATCTGTTGTTCAGAACCAGCATCGTTGTTATGGTCCGGATTTTGCATGAGGTGAAAGTTCATCATTGTCTTGTGCATATTTTGAGATTCTCAACTGCTATCGCAGGGTGCCGAATATGCCGAGACGATGCAGGGCTCGCAGCGACACATCAATTAGCGTTCTGATGCATGTTATCTGACCCATGTTGTGTATATGACCCAGTCCATTCTACCCTACTGCAACGTTCAATTGCCACTCCGTCATTCTGCCTCATCGAGCTCCGGCGGAAACAACCGAATGGTCTGTCGCTTCGGCGTGCAACACACCTTTAATGAGCTTGCATTTCAACTAAACACCTCTTATGTCCTCCTTTCTACCTCGATCAAAAGGCTAGCTTATAGAATACGCATCATGACCGAATCGGTACAAGAACATGGACTGATTGAGGCTACTCAAGCTGATAATGCAACAAACGAAGTGAATGGCTCGCCTAAAAAACCAAGAGCCAGATTAGGTCCAACAGAAATTGTACATCTTCCCGCATCAGACTCTGAGCCAGAAGATGATGAAGAACCGCCCAGAATGCCAGGAGAGCCTGGGAGTGTAGGTGATGATGGAGATTTCCTCAAAGATTATCCTGAGGATACAGAAGTAGGTATAACTCTTCAAAGCTAATTGATCTCTTCCTGTGTGCCTTCGACTGCTGATATAGGCTGATTATACAGGATCTACAACTACAACACCTAAGATTGAAATCATCTTCCCTTGCTCCCTTGAATATCCCTCGATTCTCAAAACATCTCAAAAGACTTTGTTTGAGGCAGAATGAACTTACTTCTCCATTACCCGAAGGTGTTTTTGAGGGATTAAGCGGGTTGGAAGAGTTGGATTTATATGATAATAGATTAGGAAGTAGGATAGGTGACGAGGAAGTGAAAGGGTGTGAAAACCTGACGTAAGTGCTGTTCTTTTGCTTGGTTAGGGAAAGATTCTTCGCCAGACCTTACCACTGTAGATCATCGACAAGCATTGTGGTTCACAATTACTTACGCCTCGAATGTACAAGACTGAAGCTAACTCAACATCCATGACAGCTCACTAGATTTATCTTTCAACAACATTCGACATGCCCCTAATCTCCCTTCATTGAATAAGTTGAACGTACTTTACCTCGTTCAAAACAAGATATCCCATATTGAAGAGGGCGAACTAGACTGGTGCAAGGAAACAATGACTTCGATTGAATTAGGTGGAAATAGGATAAGATCAATCGAAAACCTGGATAATCTGGTTAAATTGGAAGAACTTTGGTTAGGCAAGAACAAAATCAGAGCTCTCGAGGTGGGTACCTTCACGCTCCTACATTGAATTGGATGTAAATGGGATGTGGTTGTATATGAGCTTCTACTGACTCGTAAACGATAGAACCTTTCGACATTCTCTTCACTGCGCATACTCTCACTTCAATCAAATAGAATAACAAAGATTGAGAACTTGGAAGGCTTAGTCAGTCTCGAAGAGTTGTATCTATCGCATAATGGATTAACCAAACTTGAAGGTCTAGACAAGAATGTGAGTCAATCTCGGTTGCATCACCTTGTCCTTTTCGGCACGAGCTATTGGGAGGTTGCCATCCTCAAACCAGCTCTTACTGGCCCAGAAAAGAAGGAGAATCTGATGTTTTTTACTTAATAGACCAAATTGAAAACTCTCGATATCGGTAATAACATGATCGAAGAAATCGAAGGTATATCTCATTTGAGTGAATTGGAAGAATTTTGGGTGAGTAGTGTGGCGTGTACATCTCTTTCAACCCATTAATGATACCCCTTTATCATCTTTTAGGCAAGTTATAACAAAATACCGAATTTGCATGCCCTCGATTCTCAACTGGCACCATTGAAGAAACTCGAAACAGTCTATCTTGAAGGCAATCCTTGTCAGAAAAATGATATGACTGGATATAGGAGAAAAATTATACTAGCTTTACCTCAAATTAAGCAAATCGACGCCACGTGAGTATTGCATTCGTCTCGCATCAAGGAAGTAGCGGCAATCTGACTTGCAATATTCGATAGATTCGTCAAATTGTCTTAATTTCATGAGAAGTTAGCCACTGTCGGAAAGTGTCGCTAGTTGTGACTGGTGTTGGAGCTGCTTAGAATATATGATAGTGATGCACTTGCCACATGGGACATGCCAGAAGGTTCCAACCATTGGTTTAGCTGCATGTCTCTAGCACATGCTTTCGTATTGGGAGAAGCATCAAACGTATAGACTGTAATAATGGTTTTTCTATGATAATAAACGTATTCATGAATATCACCAATCGTATCTACATGGTCTACTGCGTCTATTTTGATCGAGTCAATTCTATGATCCTCTCTCCTTTTATTTAGTTATTTATTGAGCTACACTAATTGTTTTACAGATTGTCAAAAATGTGTTTAGAAACTTATATTATATTATTCTTTTCCTTCATTTCCCCAATCTCCTCGGCAGTATGTTTTATAGCTTTCTTCTTTTACCTTCCCTTTCCTCCAAGCTTTCCGGGATAGGTGATGCACTAGGTGTAGCTTTATCCAAATATTTCAACGCCTCCCTAACAGCAGAAGTTTCAATATCAAATCCTCTTTTCTTTCCCATTACTAAAGCTTGAGCATGAGCATGATTTGTTATACTTTCGGAAGACTTGTTAAATCTTTTATGGGAGAATTCGTGAATCTCTTGTTGTTGAGATGGAGCAGGAGAAACAGAAGGTGAAGGTGAATTCATTGAATCTAATACGTTTGTTCGTCTAGCTACTACATCAGCGAGTAAAGCAAGAGATGCAAATTTTGCATTTGGGTGTGCTTTAAGTTGTTTCCATGCTTGATCAGGTCTTAATTTTCTACGATCATCTTCATCATTTTGAGAATGATCAACATGTAAATGTACCATAGGTTTATCCATTTGTAGATTTAATCCAATATGATTATCTTCTTCCAAACCACCAAGTACAATTTCGCCGGTACAACCTGTACCGTGATGTCCACCGCACAATTCAGGATTTCCACAACATGCCATTTGAAGAGGAGCTAATGATTGAGGTATGTCATCATACATCCCATGAATTGGTTGAGGTGGAGTGACGATTTTGGTAGATGGTCCACCGTTGAAAGTGGATGTAGAAGCTTGATTAGTGGACGCAGGCGAAAGTAATGATTTGATCGACATGCAACCTCCGGGACCATTGCAATTTCCGCATCCCTTCTTGACGGATTGTTCCAATGCAGGACCAACTGTACCTTCAGTCGCGTCTGGGTGAGTTTCACCAAACAACTCTTGACAGAATTCTCGACCTAATTCCATCAGACAGTGTAAGCTCAATCCACCGACTATTAACAGCAGCTGCGTATGAAATTCCAGATTACTCACCGAATGAATCGTTTTTACAAGCATCACAGTTGTCTGGATCTCCAGTACATACAGCTTCCATTTTCGGCGAGGGCGTTGCTACAACAGTAGCAGTAGAGGTGGAGACATTGTTAAGACTCCAAATAGATTGCTTTCCCAAATTATTACTGCTCTTGGATTTCAATCTCAGTGGCAAAGCTGTCGCTGAACTGGTTGCTCGAACAACGTTGGTGGTATGCGGAGATATTCCGGATGTTGATGAATTACCGATAGAAATGGCTTTCTCGCTTGAACTTTCGGATGCAGCTCTGCAAGCGCAAAATCCGCCTCCTGCACATAGGCCGCATCCATCATCAATGGATTTGAACGATTTAGTAGGTGAAGATGTTGATATGTGAGGTGATGATATGATGATTGGTTTCACGTCCTCTAGTTCTTCTTGGCGAATGTTGTCAACTACAACTCTGCACAAGCATTCATCGGTAGAATGACACAGACCACATGTGGAAGATTGGTGTTGATGTTGAAGTAGAGTAATATCTCGCTTTATACCCTGATTCAAGTTGGAGGTAGATGGCGATGTGGAAGGTTGTTGACATGGACAATCAGGGTCAGGGTTGGGACAGATGGGGCAATCAACTAGGTCCTTTCTCTCATTTTGCTGCTGTTGCCGTTGTGGCAGAGGTACGGCAGTGTTGATGAGAGCAATGTTTTGTTGAGTTGAATTTGAGCGTGTGTAAGAATGTCGATGGGTCAAGGATTGTCTTCTTGCAATACTTGGACTAAGTCCAGGTACTAACGAGTCGATTGTATCTTGATCAACTTCCATTCTGACTATAGTCGTATCGTTCTTTCTCATTCCATTAGCCCTCAGGACTTCTACTTCCGAGAGTAATTGGGTGATAGAATCTTTAAAAGACCTTCTTTCTAATTCCCAAACATCCTTCTCCCCGTTAAATTCCATCAATTGCATCTTCACACTATTCAATTCATTCTTCAACCTCTCATTATCATTCTTGAGAGCTCGAGCGACTTCTTGTAATCTAACGTTTGAATGAATTTCATTCGCTTCGTATTGCCGTAATCTTTCCTCTAAAGTCTGGATGTAGTCTGTTCTTCTAGCTCGATGTGCCCTTTGTGAGAGTCGATTCTGTGATTGTCGTTTCTGAAATCACTCACACAGTATCAGTAAATGTAATGGATATTTCATCGGATGAGGTTCAGAACGGATTATAAGAATGTCATTTGTCGCTTACTCACATTATCTGGTTCCTCAATGCTGACCTTCCTACCTGGCTTTGCTCGCTCAGGTAAAACCCACTCTTTACTAGGCTTAGCGAATATCTTCCCTGCAGAAGAAGATGTATCCTTTCCCGATACTGATAGTGGAGCCGTGCTGTTCGCGGTAGGCGTAGTAGCTGGAGTGGAAGCTGTTGATGAAGCCCTTGAAGCCATTACTGGGTGACTTGTTGGGGTAGATGAAGATGAGGGAGAGGGTGCTGAGATACCTTTTGACATAGGAGGCAAGGCTACTCTGGATGACGAGCTTGAAGACGTGTTTGAAATGACAGCAGGTCGAGCAGCGACTTGAGAGCCTGTAGGTCTGGCGACCATAGGTCTTTGATTTGAGGTGTTGGAAGATGATTGCGAAGGTCGAGGTTGTACCCTTTGAATAGGTTGTTTGGGTAACATTGTATTGTTTGAAGGACGAGTGGCGAGAGAAGATGAAGAATTGGGAAGTGGTCTAGGTTGAGATATAGCTACCGACATCTCTTACTATGTCCACTACGCCAGTCTGTTTTCTTTCTTTCTATTCTGATTCTAATGGTGTATGACTAAGTAGAATGGCCACAATGATGTTGTTGAATGACAAGACGATAAAGCTGAAAGGTGTAGCGAAGGGGTAATACAGCAAAGTGTTGAAGTAGAATTCAGCTATTACCTATGAAACCACTCCGAGTCGGGGGATGATGATGATTTGAGTAAATTTGTCCTTAGTGTAATTTCCTCCCTGACAACGCGAAAAACTCTAGTTGTCTAATCAGATAATACTCAGATTTTCCTAATCAAGTTATTTTCCATTTGCTGTAGTTCCTTTATAAGTTGGATGGTTGAATATGAGCATCGGCCGATAAGGGATATTACTTGGCGAAGTATGTAAGATGATCTGCTCCAGTCGATCGAAGGAGGGATTTGAATTGTGTTTTGTTGGCATTCAAAGTCAGCTGTTTGATTGATTGAATGGACCTTGATTGGGCGACTACGCTCTTAATACAGTTTTGTTGTCATATCGGCCGATAGTAAACTATGATCAAGCAGAAGAATGAAAAAGGATAAGTTAACTTCGTCCACGCTATCAATTCATGTTGATTCAGCGCATCAAACGAGAAGGTGATTATTTAGTACTGATTAAATCTCAGGGTAACTTCCTTGAAAAAGGAATCTCTTTTTTTTTTATCTGATAGCGATTATCCAAAGAGTACTCTTTTTCTTTTACCCCTGATTCAAAAAACATCAAAACTGGTTTAAGTATTGCGTTATTGGTCATTGAAAAGCGATTCTTTCCGATAACGATTTTATCCAATCAAGAGTCAATCAAGTTCATATCAGATAAATCAAAAGGATTTCACAATGCCGTTGAATAATTATCGCTTTGGCGCATACAATTTACGAATTTTTCGGATTTTATTCCCGATCCAAAATTATTCACTTATATAGGTGCATATGATATATAGCAAATGTTCGATTATATCTTACCATGCCGTATGCGATAATATAGTTATCCTACAATACAAAATCAAGCAAATGTGAGATTGGAAGATTCAATAATCTGATGAATATACAAAACTACGTCTATACACTAAATAGCATATCCAAAATTCCTTCCATTTGGCGATATATGAGGTTGATTCTCATTTGTTTCCCATTGATTCTTTATTTGTTCGATATCATCGTTATGTCTCATTGATGATCCATTCTTTGAAGGGATTGCAAAAACATCAGGTTCTTCTTGGAAAGTATCAAAACTTCCTCTGACAGGACTTAAGTCATTCATCATGCTTTGATTTGGATTTCTGTTTCCATACGAAAGTAAAGGTAAACTTGATCTTCTATTTGTTCTTGAAGTAGTTGATTTTTTAGGTGAACGAGATCCAGATCCAGAAGGAGATAATGCATTTGGTGAATTTTCGCCAGATAAACTTGCTCTTTTCACTTGAATTGAATCTTTACTTAATCTTCTTATTTCTTTTTGTACTTCTTGTTCAATATTAGGTGAAGATGGATTAGAGAATGATGATTCGCCAGATCCAGAATGTAGAGGTGGCGGATACCCATTATAATCGCCAAAAGTAGGTGACAATTGCTCCTGGGTTTGGTTGTGCTGGGCACGACCTGGATCAGAAAATTGTCTCAACAACATTGAATTGGGCCTATTTGCATTTCCGTTGTTATTGTCTCGAAGACTGCCGAATGTTCTGTTTGTAAGTGTAGGTGAAGAGATATTGATTAAATTACTTTGTTGAGGAGGATTAGGTGAAGGAGGATAAGAGAATACACTTCTTGGTGTATGAGTTCCGGTATCCTGTCCATCACTCAATGACATATTAGGAGATCTTGAAAAGTCTTTTTGAGGACTAAATGTCAAAGCAGCTTGATAATCTCCTCTTTCATCCGCATAACCGTCAGTGTGATCTTCAGACTTCGAAAAGTGGTCAATCAAACTAGTCTGTCTAGATGATTTCCCCTTTGACGCCTGAGGTAAAGGTACCGGAATACCAAGTCCTAAGTCTTTTTGATCCTTCTTTTTGCGATCTCTTCTTCTTTTGACACCGAGTTCGTGTTTCAGATTACCATTTATCCAAGCTTCTCTAATGATCTCTGAATCTTTTGGCATATAACTCTGCTTGAAAGCAGATACGAACCACCTCGGTCCAACTGCTATCGCCCATGTTATACCTATTGTGGCCCAGAATGTGAATGTCGAGTATATCACTTCTACGACACCCGCATAAGGAAGTACAGCGAGGTAAGAGTAGATAGGGATCCAAATATATATAAGTAAAGTCGAAGCTATGATGATTACCCAAGTGATGACTGTCCAGTATCGACTGTTGATTCCGACGTAAGAATTTGCAGACAAAACTCCCGCGGCGGCGATAGCTGTCCCAAGATCGTACAAACAATTAGTGTCCCTTCCACTTGATGACCAAGTTTCGCCTGCTCCATAGGCTAAGAAAGGGATGAAGAAAATGACAGCAGACTGATATAAACCGTCTGCCATGTAAAGCCAGAATCGAGTTCGGGTATATTCGATTCCCGCTATTCCCCTTTTATATAGTTGTGGGAAAGCCATAGCTGCTTTAGCGTTGACGTCTTGATCAAAGGCACCCATGACAGCGACAGGTAAAGAGGTATAGAAGAGATTGTACATCAATAAGAAGGTGTATTCGAATAGGTAGGTAGCGTCGAAAGAACTGAAAATGAGGAACCAGAACATCGATACGGTGAAAATCGCGTTCTTGTAGAAGAAGCTATAATTCCTATCAGCTATATACCACAGACTGGCTACAGTAGTGAACTCACTTGGCGTGCATATTGGCTACTCTAACGTATGACCATCTTCCATGAACAAGCAGTAAGCGTGTTAGGAATCTGAATTGACCAAAAGCGTAATCGGCGGACATGGCAGCTTGAGAACCTTCTAGACCGTACAAGCCAATACCGATATTCGCTTCTTGAATCATAGCCACATCGTTAGCGCCATCTCCAATTGAGAGCGTCATGGCGTTGCATCCTTCTTTGACCTGTAGAGTTTCCTGTTAGCTTACAAATTACAACAGGCAAACCGAAGTGACTCACAAGTCTGACAGTAAGAGCTTTTTGAGAAGGAGATACTCTGCAGCAAATGACAGCAGAACATTGTGTACCTAAACTGAGGAACAACCCCTTAAGACTAGGTTGTAAAGCATATCTAAGACTGTCACCATCGATAACAACCGCAAAAGTTGCAGTGCGATTCATGCCAGGATTGAAAATTTTGCCGGAAGCTGGGGTAGTAGGCGGTGGGCCGATTACCGAAGCAATTTTATTGAGACCAGCCTCAATCTGAGCTCTAGCACCTTCTTCGGAATCTGCAGAAATGATCATAACCTCCATATCGTTCGTTAACAAGTTACACGAATATCCAATTTCGATAGCAGTTTGCAATTTATCACCAGTCAAAATCCAAAGTTTGATTCCTGCTCTATGTAACATCGCTATGGCATCAGGTACACCTTCTTGAAGTTTATCTTCCAGTGCAGTTGCTCCTAAGATCGTTAAAGAATGCTCAACCAATTCGCAAGCTTTATCGATCTCGCCTTCTCGATCCACTGTAGCTGCTGCTGCTGCGTCATATTTCTTTGACCAGTCCGCAAATTCAGCTTCGGACATTTCTCGGTAAGCTATACACAGAGTTCGTAAACCTCCGTTGGCGAATGTTTCCAGATCTTTCAAGGTGGTTTCCTTTAATGCTTCATCATGATTAGGATCCAGTCGACTGTAAATCACACTATCCGCTCCTTTGCAGTATAGTATGATTCTTCCATCTGGACTTCTAGCTACTACACTCATTCTCTTCCTACTACTATTGAATTCTAGTAATCTTAAAGGTGTCCATCGTTCAGGTGTACCGAGGACTTCTATGTCAAGAGAATTGTTGTTTTTGTTGATGAATGGGAATCCAGCATCCCGAGCAGCAGCTACAAGAGCAGCTTCATCGGGTGATTCAGCTTTGTAATCCAACTCATATGGCTTGGCTGGATCAGGCGCGTCGGAGAGGACAGAATGGCATATAGCTAAAGCCCGAAAGAAATCGATAATATGGTGTTGAAGTGGATCAGAGGGATTTGCCATGTGATCGACCAGATTAGGAGCAATGAGAGTGAGTTTGTCTTCTCGTAGATACCGATTCCGTATGGTATGCTTCATCATCTTGAGCATCTTAGCCTTGAGTTCCTGTAATTCGATTTCCTGATCTTCCATTGCAGGTCCAGTGTCCTGTCCATCACGCTTCGCAGCTCCCATCATAGCCTCCGTCATACCTTCACCAAATACAACACCTTGGATTGAGCACTTTTTGAACTCCATAATATTTTGAGTCAAAGTACCAGTCTTGTCAGAGAAGACGTATTCTATTTGTCCCAGATCGTCCGAGATATTCCAGGTTTTAGGGACACAAGGTGTGTCATCTTTAGATAAGGTTAGCTCATAACCTGGTTGTGAAACTCGATCATACTCACAAGGCTCATAGTACATCTCGACATCTTGAAAGATGAAGTACGCCTGAATAGTCTTCACTATCTCGACCGTAATGTACAGAGAGATGGGCACGATATTCTGAAATACGATGAGGCAAGAGAAAAAGATGATGACGGAATCGAGATAGATATTGTCGCTGGCTTCGGCGCCTTGTTCGTACGACTCAGCACTGGTCTTAGTGAGAGAGCGATACCATCCATCTGTGCATTTTATCAGCACTCGTATAGCCTAGGGCGATGAAGTCAGGACTTACGTAGCAAAGCCGTTGTCAGACACAGGATAAGTAAGACGATGAAATTCATGATTACGTTAAAATTCGTTTCCTTTTCGATTTTGCTTCGTTTGGAACTGCCATATCACATTCGAATCAGCACAGAATGTACCTAATTATGATGGAGACGAAGCTCACGGAGTATCACCACCATTCAGCATGATCTTGGTATCGGCTCCTGTGTACGCGACCATACCAATAACCCATTTTGTATTCCTCAATGAGCATCCTCTGAGCAGTAACTCGTTGATAGTGATACCTTCAGCTTGTTCTTCGGCATGTCCATAAGGGTCTGCGGGTGTGTATCGAAGTACACCATTATAGGTATATAAATTGGCATGAGGTGGTTCAGAATCAATGGCGAACCGAGCATGTTGTAGATCCTCTTCCGACTGTATAGAGGATGTCGCCTTTAATGGTTTCCGTATTTTCAGATTGGTTTCTCCGTCCAAGTTCTTAGTTTCCACAAAGCATAGGTTTTCGGCATTTGAGGTTGAAAGTACTATTATATCAGCTGGAACTTGCTCGTTGTCCCTCAGAAGCACTAAATCTCCAACTTCCAGCTTTTTCCTGCAAGTGGGATCCGTCAGTGTCGATCATCCTAAGGTGTATTTATATTGATACGATTTATCCAGTAGCGAGACAACATGCAACTCACCATAAGGTCCTTTCCCACTGTGCGCTTCCTGAAGTGGGTCTGTTCCAATCTACAACACCGACACTCCGCCTAGAAGCCATACTTGGCAGACTCGAAGTTTTCCTCAACATCAAGGATCGTCTAAATCCTTCCCCATCAGGTAAATTTGGCGTCGCATCCGTTATGTTGAGCGTGGGTATCACCGTAGAAGGCATAGTCGAGAGGGGATATGACTCCTTGTCCACTACAACGACATCTAATTCTTCTTGCGGATCTTGATCAAATGATTTTTGACTATCTTCCATCATAATCTGGTTTCCTGCACTACCTTCCCGTTCTCTGAGCTTTTTCACTCCTTTCGAAGTCTTGTCAGGAGCTACATTAAGGTACAAATCAGCTGATACATTCTCCTCGTCCATAAATATCTGTTTCGGGTTGTTTCTCATCGCGACACAGCTGGTTTTATCCCTTCAGCTCTACCTTTACACATTTCACTTGTGCCTTGGACCCCTCCCTCTCTCATATGCTCAACCACCACCGGCCATATCCGCACAACAGACTCACCAAGACCAATATTGAGCAGTCTCTCAAACCAATTCCTAGGATCTTTCGGTTGATTCCAATTTCTCCAAGAACCAGCTAACTTTGTGGTTGCAGAATTATTAACTTGATCATCCAATTTTGATCTCCTCCAGTCTTCAATACCATCTTTTATAGCTGTCATACCTAAAATAGCTAAAAGAGGTAACATTCCAATTTGTGCGTTTGGTGCACCAAATACACTAAAAAGTTGAATTATGACCAAAAATAAGAAATAGATATTTGCAACTCTTCTAAATTGTTCAAATAAATTTTTAGGAATAAAAGTTATAATTGTATATTTTGTAGTTTTAACTTTATTCCTAACATATCTTATTATTGGATCACCTTTATTATTAATTAAATTTTTAGGTAAATTGATATTTACGTATATTGTTCTTCTTGGTATTGGTGTTTTACTTTTACCTTTACCTTGTAATCTATCACTTAATGATATTTTAGGATGGGCCGAAGAGGTTTCAGAGGGAGTGACTGTTGATGCATCTGATATTTTTCGAGGTGATGTCTGAGTAGAAGTAGAACCGAATTCGGAATCTGGTTGAGTATGTACAGTCGTCATTGTACCTCTTCGACTTTTATCTCCTCCAACTTCTGATCCTAATTCGTCATGCTCTTCTGCAAGTGTATCTCTCTTTTTCGAAGCTTTCTTAGAACTACCAGTACTTGATGAAACTTTCCTCCTCATACTCCTAAACAACCGTCTTCGTTTTGCACGCTTTTCTGCCATTGCTTCTGATTTGATAGACTCAGCCAATACTGAATGGGCCGTACGGACTGTACGTAGTCGCAATTCCGGGTCAATCGATCGAGGGTCGAATACATCATCATCTGAGTCATCTACATTTAAGTATGATTGAGCAGGAGCCTGGACAGCATCATGAGGGGTTAGGCGAGATGAAGATGAGGATGGACCCATATTGTACGAGGATGATGAGGAAGCGTATGGGTTGGAGTCATACGGTGGTTGCAGGTGGGACATCTCGATTTTGTTACAATGAGTGTGATTTTGAAAGAGTGTGATGAGGAATCTGCAAAAGTAAAGATAGATAAGATATAGCTTTCTCAACGTGTATGCTGACAATTACACAGTCTACTTACTGGATGTGCTGATGCGGTGAAGTCCAGCTCTACCAGTATAAGCTCTACCAGTATATTTTGGTTTCTTCTATCGAAGTATTCTATAGTGATGGTATTTGATGGAGTGGGAGGCTGAAGTCTATTCGTCGTGTTTTCCAACGGCTGTACACGCGCTCCGTTAGTCAAGTTTTCTCCACATGACACAGCGGCAGCTAATATAACTACAAAGGTCACAGGCCGACGCGGTCTACCTCAAGATTATTGACGAGATTGAATCGAAAGAGAAATTGAGATTTTTGATGGTCAACCAAGAGTCGGTGAAAGCGGAAACAGCCTTGAACAAACTTTTGCTTGATCGAATGTGTATTGGAATTGTTTATCCAGTATCAGAGCACGAAAGAAGGAGATGACCCTTTGATATTGTCGGCAAATAATGTTGAAGGATAGGTTGATGAATGGATTGAAGTATTCGATTTAATACACAGCAACGAATTAAAGGATAGTTATATTAAAGAGGTGAAGAATGATAAGCGTGGCACCTTTCACGTTTTGTGATTCTCATACAAATGCACACAACTCGTCTTTTCGGTCAAATTTCAATACTTGTTGATGAAGAAGTGTCAAACCTCGAAAACGAAAAGATCATACACGTCTTTCGATAACAATATTTGAGTGAAAAAGAGTTATGACAATCCGGCCGCCTGTCTGACAAAGTAACGGCACGTAATAAGTATTTACATTACCAAGCTATCCGTAAAAAACGTGAACATTTCCTATAATTCTTGGGAATCAGGAAATTATAGCAGTCGCGTCTAATACTTTTCTACACTTGCACAACCCGAACGAAAGTATCGATATTATTACTAAGCTACTTATTCTATATGTTATGGTATATAGCTTGGAGCCATCGGCAGGATTATTTTACCCTTAAGCTTACTTTCATCAACTACGTCTGCTTAGCCGTAAAACCTCTCTTATCGGTTCCGAGAAGTTCAAGTACGGCCTCAAGTGAGTGAGTTACTCGTACGCGTCTCAGACCGGCGGTCACCTAATAATCATACTTGGTTCCTGCAGGAATATTGACTAATTCAACAGCGTTACACATTCGAGTAATAACCCGATCTGTATGCATGTATATACAAATTACAACAACTATTCGATGCTAGTGTAATACTACATTGAAACCCGACCCCATGCAAAGATCAATATTATCCTTCTTGCTCTTCATTATTCGCGGATTCCTGTTATCCCAGAACAAGGGTTTTCGATTATCTTCCTCATCAAAGCTAACATGTTCTACATACTTGTTCAGGCCTTCATCCACTGTAATCTCTTGCTTTTCGTTCCTGGGCGGAGAAGGAGGTTTAAGAGTCTCTAAGAAATTCATAAAACCCTCTTTCCCAATCCAGCCAGTCCGCTTTGCAATTTCGTTCAAATCGACGTCTTTCCCATTTTTGATATCGATAAGTACCTTCGCCCCAACAACGCCTTTATCCCAAACTTGATGATTCTTGTATTTTTCCTCCATGAGATTTCTCCAAGACAATTCAATTTGATAAGCTTCGATTATTCTATCATTCATAGCTAGATTCACCATAAGTCTACCGACCACATTCGATTTTATAAGAACCTTTTCTTGTATACAAGCTCTGAAAGTTGATATCGAGGACTCTAGATATCCCGAATCGATCAAAGAACGTATCATATTGGATATCGTTCTACTATTCGGTTTAATATGCTTGCTGATCATCTCTTTGTAAAGGTGAATTGCGAAACCTAAACTTTCGATATGACTTAACTTGTTGTTTTCAAGATCCGCTTGTCGTCGTGAAGAAGTTACCAAATACGATAGAACTGTATTATAATTCTTGATTGCATTTTCGTCTTTATCCGTTCCAGCGAGTAGGTGGAAAATTTTGATTCGATCTTGAGGGTTGGTAGATTGCGATAATTGCCGAATGATGATCTCGACCACATTTGAATCTAATTGCTTGCCTTCTGACAATCTGTGCGCTAGATCTAGAGCTAATTGAGTATCCCGTACTCCACCTTGGGTGAGTCCTCGTACTAGAGCTGAAATCAAGGGAGAGATTGAACCGTATTTTGACCACAAGTAATCCTTGATATGCCTCTCCAACAAGACCGCTCTTGTTGGTGAAGCTTTCGATCCGATAGCTCGAATGAGCATCAAAGCATCGGTCCTTCGGATTGGAACACCATCAGCCATGAGGTCCGTATACAGTCGGGAGGCAAAATGCAGGTGCAGATTTGGCGAGGTTATGGAAAATCTGAACAACTGTTGCCATGAAGATAGGTTTTTGCGAGACCATAGGTAAGGAGGGCTGGCCGATCGAGCATATTGATAAACCTTCCTTGACATGATATAAGCTTCGGAAGAAGGCAGAGCTGAAATAATCAGACGGAAAAGAGGGATAATGGATTCCGAGGGCAGTTGGGAGATGATTTGCGCTTCTTGAAGTAAGCGACTGAACCGAATGATTGACAAGTCAATTTCGTCTGTATTGGTATTCGAATCTTTAGCTTTTTGCAGAGCTATAGTCAAAGAGGACACGAGGGCACCACAATGACTTTCTTTGTGTTGAATGGCTAGTTCCAACAACCGAATTGCTGTATCCAATATCGCGATCATATCCGGTTCAGAAGACTTGGCTATTGAGATTCCCCTTCCAATTAAACCTCCTATACCCATTTGACCGGTCTCAATCAATTCTAAAGCTTTCTCCACTCTAGATCTTGCTTGTCGAGACGCTAAATCTAAAGCTCGGTACAGGGTTTGGGCAGTATTCGAGATAGGTTCTATGTTCAACGATTTGAGTGTGGTGGGAATCTTACTTCGAAGAATCTCTGAGCCATCTTCCTCATTTTTAGAGTAACTATAGCAAAGCCTACGCATCACCTTGAGCAAATGCTCGGATTTAACGTCTACTTCCCGAGCGAGACACCACACAAGATTCTCAAATGACTGTTCCAGGCCTTCCTTTGATCTTTCACTTGACAAGATGAGAATCTCGCCTATATAGTGTCCTAATCCAACCGCTCCACCTTTGTTCACCATATTCAAAGTCAATTCTTCAATAGCAACAATCTGATTCGAACCATCCCTTCGGGACGTTTTGCGAAGACGTTGCAAATTCATGAGATGTATACCTAACCAGCCTCTTCTAATTTCATGTGGTATTTGTCTGGTCGGTAGTATACCTTCTAATGTCAAGTATAATCTTCTGATGATCTTATATATTTCATCCCTTTTCTCCTCATTATCCTTGGTATTCCTGAATCTTCGTGCCCCTAACCTAATTATCTTGGTCACAATTTCCGACCCAATCTCCTCCAGGGACATTCTACATTTCTTCGCTAATTTTAAAAGTATCTTGATCCTATTCCAAGCTCTAGGTTGTTGCGTATGATCCGCTTGATGAAGTAACAGAGATTTGAAGACATCATCTGGAATAAATTGACGTAAAGAAGGGTGTAGGGATTGATATATTGACCAAGATTCATCAGGTGTTGAGGAATATATCGATAAGGACAGGATTTCGAGATGCCTTTTGAAAGGGAATGAATTAGGGGAATATGGTAAAGAAGGCGGCAAAGGTAAATGTGGTGATTTTGGTCGCTGCGATTGCACAAGGGGATAGATAGTACCGTTTCCTATCTCTTTACTCTCATCCACATTCATATCTGTCCCTTCGTCGGTATATGGCGCATTTGACCCATTCGAATTGAAGAAAGTCCGTCGTGGAATAGTATAGTGCGTAGTTGCGGATGAAAACCATTTAGAACAGCCCGGTTGATTCGGATCAGGCCTTACAAAGATATTTCTTGAAGCTTTACATACGGGTCTTGAATGAGCGATTGACCATATGGCATTGGTGGGTCTCGATTTGATAGTCGTACTCAAATAAGTAACGACTTTGACCCTATTTGACATTGTTCATCCGGAAATCTGATATGACTGCTTAGCTCGAGATGAAATCTCTTTGTGATCGTGTCGCTAGACTCACGCTATATGAGCTTTGAGCTTTCCATTCCGAATTGTCTCCAATTTTCTTGTTTGAATCGGATGAGTAGAGATATACACAACTTGATTAGGTATACGGGGTGGATAAGCTGAAATCTCGCATAAAATCGTCTTTGAACTTTTCGATTCTTTATATTCGGTCGAAGGGTAATTATCCGGATTTAGGCGCGAAAACACACCTAATAGTCCAGAAATTAGGTGCGAAAGTGGCAATCGGTTGACGTGTGTGACTTGCGATTTTACCTCCACTTGCACTGTCCACTTGAAAACCCTCTTAAGCATAGTCAGCTCTCGTTCTTCATCTTTTCTTTTTCCTCCTTCAGATTATCTACCTCACGTCCTGATCCTTTACAGAGAAAGATTGACATGATCTACATCCTCTCTTCTTTCTAATCCACACTACTGATCACAAGTGAGTGAAAAGTGCTCTCCTGCTCTGATCTACCTCTACGAGAGGGCGAATGGTGTTATTTCGGTTCCTTTCTTCCTTTTCCTTTCCTTAATACTTTCAATCGGTAGCATATGTTGAGATCTGGTCAATAACTTATACAAGATCCGCAGACAGGATATGTCTATCGTGCTATACGACGTAAAGAAATCTACCGCTACTGCTGACCCACCTTCTCACAAACTCAATTCTGTCGTACTCACTCACGTCAGCGCATACTCGATACTCACTCAAAGCTATAAATTTCCGTTTGACCCAGCTTTTCAGACTAGTAATCACCCCAAATTATTACAAGAATCAAAGATCTCATCAATTGACGAATTAAGCACAAACGAAATTACACCTGACACGATGACCTCAAAGTCAACCCAAAATCAAGAACCGCAACAATCAAAAGACCCGAAAGGGAACACTGGCAGGAAAACACCAACTAACACCCAAGCTTCTCAATCCCAAAATGCTGCACAAGGCGCTAACGCCTCTCCACTCCAACAGCAGCCTACTTGGACCACTGACCCTCAGATCAAACCATCAGGTAAAAACGCTAATGGTCCTCAACCCAATGGTAACAACTCCACCCATTTTGCACCGGAATTCGGACCAGGACCTGCTTCAGCCAAACCTCATGATATCATCGGTAAAGCCATGAACGAGCAGAAACCTTCTCAAGGTGACATCAATGGTGATAAAAAACCTCACTCTAGAAATGAACCGCGTGAGTTGTGTTTTGCCTATTTTCTTGCCCGCTGACAATCACAGCTTTCCAAGCACCAGAGGGTCATCGAAATGGTAAAAACCCCTTCGCTCAGGCACAGAAGCAGCCCAATAAAAAGGTAGCTATCCCAGTTAGTAACCATGAGCGCATATCTCAAGTCTTGAGCTGACCTGTCTTCGCCTCACAGACCACGGAACAGCGACCTGTGGACCCAAGAATGACTGCTCGTCATAACCAGCAAAGCAACCATCCGATCCGAGATACCTTCATGGATGTACGACCTCATGCGGCTGTCGGGGAACATTTCGACCATCTTGAGGATGATTTCGATCAGTTCAGTGACAGCATTACTCAAGACCCAGGATCAGACCCTCTTTATGAGGATCCATCATATCAAGACGTATTGGACGAAAAGCGACAAGCTGGACCTACGATCGCCTCACGTTCCGCACAAGTATCCGATACAAATCAACTTAGCTATGGCAAGAAGCAGCGAGAAGCTTTGGCTCAGCCTTTGCAGAGATCAAGTACATTTCAAATACCAGGTTACGGAAATATCGCACAGCAGCAAACTCAATCGAAACCAACGACCAACAATGCGTTCGCCTCCCGAGAACTTGGTAAGGCTCCTCAAGATCCCAGAAGATTAGCTCATGTCGGTCGCGGCCCCACTGAGCCCGGTCATTACCAAGCCTTTCTCTCTCAAGACTCGATTACAGGGGGTAATGGGTACTTCAACGATCATTTAGATCGACATGGAGGTGCAGTGCCAAAACGTTCCGCTGCCCCCCAAACACTGCAGAAGACCAGACAGTATCAACCTTTCGAGAGCACGTTCAACTTCACTCCGTCAACTGATGTGTGTCATCTCTGGAGATATCCTTGTAGTATGTGACCGCTGACTTGCCTTCGCGTTGACAGCATTCAAGGGTCGAAGAGTTGCCCGAGCCTTATTTAGAACCAAGATTCAAGATTCCCGCACAATTGCAAGATCATTACGGTATAATTGCGAACACCGATCGAGAAGGCATTTTTGAGAAGGTACTCCAGGGGACCGATGGCAAAGGATGGCAGCCTAACTGGAGTGATGTAAAGAGTAAGGCCCAAGCTAGTCTAATTTATGCTGAGAAGACTCATTGTGCTGATTACTGCGGTCTTCGCATGCAGAAGGCTACACAGCTATTCGAGCTTTGATGAACGAATCAAATGAGCATTATTTACAAGTCGAGGCAGGTCAGCTTGTTTCACACTTCTGCTCGCTCAGACGAGGAACCTGCTGAACACAGCCTGACGTTTTTATCTCAGCTTTACGACAACTCATCGATTTAAAAGACATTGAACTCAAGAGAAAGACAGGATTAACAGAGAGATACGCTGGTGCTGGGGCTCATCTCTCCGATCAATGCCAAAGCATGCAACAGGCAACCAGAAACAGTCAAAACAAGAGAAGAAGGATTGGAGGTGGTGTTGAGTGATGGATTGACGAATGAGAAGCGCTTAGATGCGTAGCAGTCAAGAGTTTTGAAGATACTATGTTTGTGGACACGATTTGTAGAAGATTTACTAATTTCATCACTGTATTGTGTTGTACATATGTCATCAGCAGAGTTGTTAGCAGTGTATACATCTGTCATCATATTTCAATTTAATGAGCGCTGTGTCTATATATGTATACTATAAACGTATTCTAATGCATCATCATCCATGTTTAAATCTAACTTTTAATACTTGCAATGTCCTTTCCATCTAGGATAAGCTACGACATCTTTAATATTTGATATACCAGTTATAAAACTAATCCATCTTTCCCAACCCATTCCCCAACCTCCATGTGGTATTGAACCAAATTTTCTTAAATCAATATACCATTCATAATCTTTTAAATTCATTTTATTTTTTTCTAATGAATTAATTAAATTTTTTAAACGATATTCACGTAAAGAACCACCTGCCATTTCACCAATATTTGGAAAAAGTAAATCAAAACATTCAACAGTTTCTTCTTTTATTTCTTCATTAGTAGTAGTACTATTAGTAGTAATAGTAGTAGTAGTAGTTGGTAACATATAAAAAGGTTTAATTGATTTAGGATAATGAGTTACAAATAAAGGTCCATTAAAATAATTTGTTAACCATTTTTCATTTTCTGTTGAAATTCCTTCACCCCAATTTGTTATTATTAATTTATCTTTTTTATAATTTTCTTTAATTAAATTTAATGCTTCTTTATATGTTATTCTTTTAAATGGTTTTGAAATAATTTCATTTAAATAATTTAAATTATCATTATCATTTAATGAATTTATTGAATTTAATTCTTCTTTTTCATTATTTATTTGTTGTTGAATTATTTTTAAATCTTTTCTAATTCTTTCACCTCTTTTTGAATTTTTATTTAAAATATTTCCAATTGTAAATTGAATACCATTTTCAATCAAGTTTAATAATTCATTTAAATTATTTAAAAATCCTAATTCACCTTCTAACATATAAAATTCAGAAAGATGTCTTGAAGTCAAAGAAGGTTCTGCTCTAAATGAAGGTGATAATGTATATGTTCTTAATAGAGAATGTGTTGGTGCTTCTAAATGTAATTGTGAAGATACAGTTAAATGTACAGGATGTGGAAAAAAATCTGATCCAGATATTATTGATGATGATGATGATGATTTTGATAATGATGATGATGATGAACTTTCTCCAGAAGCTTGACATTTATCAAGTAATGTAAATACTTCTCCTGCTCCTTCACAATCCGATTCAGTCAATATAGGCGTATGTATATGTGTGAATTGATTTTCCTAAATAATTCAATAATTAGTTAAACGAATATCCCTAATTACTCTTATTTTCCGAAAAAAGGGAATAAATAGATATAAATAAACTCACTTCAAACCAATCATGCCAATCTCTCATTAATGCATCTCTTATTCTCATAATTGCAGCTGTTTGAGAGGTCCTAAAACGTAAATGGGCATTTTCACGAAGTATCGAAGATGGTAATGATTTCTTTTGAATTGGGTATGCCTTAAAACCATCATTTGCAGTAAGCATTTAAGATTCCATATTTAAACCTCAACGTAAAATCGATTTCAAAGAGCTTGGCTACTCACCTCTGAATCACATTCACCGAGTACTTTTACATCTTCTACCGATAATTCATAATCTTGACCTTGACCTCTAGACTTTTTCAACTCTCCTATTAAGCTAACACTTGTTCCATTTGTCAAACCATCTGATTTCCCTTTACCTTTTAAAACAGCTTGTAAACTTGTTCCGGAAGTACCATCATTAATTTCTAAAAATGAAACGTTTTTATGTGTTCTTATTGATTTAATCCATCCATTTACATTTATTTTATCATTATTTGAATTTGAAGATGATGATTGATTTGAAGAGGAATTAGGGGAGGATGCACTCTGAGATTGTACGTTCGAAAGTATGGTACGGATAGTTGGTGGAAGAGTTGAAAGTTTTACGGGAGTCCGCCTCATCTTATTTGATATGTATATTGTGGATCTGCATTTTTAGCAAAAGATAAACAAATACTGCATTGTTTCATTAATGAAATTTCGGAATGACGCTCAATGTTAATTCGTTACCTCCACTTCACCAAAGCTCAAATCTAAATCACACCTTTTTAATCGCGATTACTTCACGTTGCATTTTCACTGTAAAGATGAGTATATCATTCATACAAATTTTAGTGAGATACAAGAACAGTGACTTGAGAGGTCGGTCGACTGTCGTATACACAAATGACTCTTGAATGTCTTACCACTGCTACTGTGAATTATGGTAGAATTGATCGACTTTGCCTTAATAATAGTTTTGCTCTTACAACGTGGTTTTGATTTACGTTCACATCAGAGCCGGCCGGAATAATTCCGGAACAGGTTCAAAACAACCTTTTTTTCCTATTGCTTTACGTTAAGTCTGAAACCTTTGTGTCCTGCCTCACGAGACGTTAAAATGAGTTTTTATACATGATAGATCAGAAAGTAAACAAGCGGGTGCCGATGAGCCAAAAAGACAAGATCGTATCGCATAGTTGTTGCAGCGAGCGGAAAATGTACAGGTCTCTGACTGAGCAGCTTGACCTGACATCTGTTACTTCGTATTTTTACATCCTTCATCTGCTTTATTCTCTGTTCTCATCTTTCAATTGAAACCGAAACACATAAACAACATTCATTTGATCCTTCTACCTTCTCTGACCCTTTTCAATTGCTTTAAAGTCTCAGTCAAGCATTCTAAGCATTTTTCCTTTACGAGATTAACGGACTTCGACATATCCAAATAACGGATGTAAGTAACAATTTCCGTGACTGTAAACACAGCTTCTTTTGTCGTGTTCTTTCCCTTTTCTTGACCCGCACTCGATTATTTACCTTTCACTTTATTTTTTCCTTCTAATGACGCTCTGGCAGTGTCTTCTGTTCACTAGATCATCAATTGCCCTATCATTTCATAGACTGGTAGCTGATTTATATGTCTTGGCTTTATAGTATCCCGATATACAAAAGTACAGAAATAAACAAGGTACCGCTTTGTGTAAGTTATAATTGCGGCATACTTGGCGGAAAATCTTTATAACCCTGCTATTTCCCCTGAACTAAACATTCCCAATAAAAAACATTGCAATTTATAATATTATTACCTGATAAAAAACACTCACGTTGCCGATAAGTTATACACTCAGACTATAAACCATAACACAGCACGGACATTTTATCAATTTATAAGATATTCATCTATATATATATATATATATACTTGTCTTCTTCTATTCTGTCATTTCTTCTCTTCCATCTCATATTACTTTACTCCCTTCTTCTTATTTCTAGCTTGTCGTTCTTTTTTTTTTCGATATAAATCAACCATCTTACGTTGTCTTCAATCCGCAGATCATTGTAAACTGCGCGGAATATTTTCTCGTAAATAAGCAATCACAAGATTTTGTTATCTGGGCTTGAGTCCTCCATACAAATTCCGACAAAATGTTCTCTTCCAATTTACTAGCAACCGTCTCGCTCCTGGTTATGGCCGTCCAAGCTACACCTTTAGATGAATCATGGTTACAACCTAGAGATTCGCCCGTTCATGCTTTGTTCGCCAAACGAGCTCCAAGTCCGGATGATCCAAGTGAGTTGACACAATTACGAAATAAATAGGGTTGCCTTCGCTGATCACTCCTTTTCTGATGTTAGACTTTGCATCAAACTACCCATCACCTGGCGCTACACCAGGAACTGATAAATTACCTCAAGCATGGGTAGATAAATTAAACTCGATAACCTTACCAAATGTTTCAGTATCAAACCCAAATAACGGTTATCCAACTTATGCCGATGGAGAAACTCCTTCTGATCAACATATCTGTTCTTTTACTTATGAATGTACAACCGATGAAGATTTATATAACGCTCCTTCAGGTATATTCGCTGTAAGTCATATCATGCTTCTTATTGATAAAGGTAGTCACCAGACTGACTTTAAGGGACTTTTAGCTATCCTTTGACGATGGTCCTACCGATGCATCACCAGATCTCTACTCCTTTCTCGCCACCAACAACATCTCGACAGCCGCTACTCATTTCATGATTGGTGGAAATATTGTCTATGAGTGAGCTCATTCCCGATTATCGCGTTTCACGCAAACATAGCTGACAGACGTTATACAGCCCAAAAGGTATGCAAGCTGCCGTCAACGCAGGTGGGCATATTGCCGTTCATACATGGTCACATCAATACAGTAAGTATGCCTCGGGTGGCTTGGCGTTTGGAAATTTCGCTAACCTTAAGTTTAGCTACTACACTCTCTAACGAGGGGGTTCTGGGTGAACTTGGGTGGACAATGCAAATTATCAGTGATCTGAACGGAGGAAGAATTCCTAGATTCTGGAGACCACCATACGGAGATGTCGATAACCGAGTTCGAACTATTGCTAAGCAAGTATTCGGCTTGGAGACCGTAGTGTGGAACACCGGTTAGTCTTGATCCTTCGCATGATTATCGCCAATTTGATGATTTTTCTCGCTTGAACTTGACGACTGATTATAATTTTCGTTGCAGATTCAGCTGATTGGGCTATTGGAAGTGATCCAGCCTACACTCACGACGGTGTCGTTGCTCAAGTCAACCAATGGCTTTCAGGTTCAAAGGATAATGGTTTAATCTTACTTGAACACGAGTCTAAAGATACCACAGTTGCTGTTTTCAAGTCTATTCTCCCAAGCATCCTTTCAAACGGTTGGACCATTAAGAACGTCGCCGATGCTTTCAATATGGATTGGTACGTTAACTCCGGTAAGACAAATACCGAAGCTATCACTACCATGTCAGTCGGTTCTGGGCCCAACACTTTGGCTGTCATGAACTCCACCTCATCTCAACAATCTTCCTCCTCATCAGCCTCGGGTTCCGCTTCAGCTTCCACTACTTCGGCTGCTGCTTCAGCTTCAGCTTCTACAACATCCGCCGGAGCATCTAGATCCTCAAGTACCGGAACTAACACCGCTGCCGCTGCTGCCCAATCTTCGGGTAAAGCTTCTTCAGGCTCTCAATTAGTCATTCCAGGTTATATTGTAGCTGGATTAGGACTATTTACCGCTATTTTGCTTTAACGAACAATTAACGAAACCCGAAAGACAAGACAACAATGGACAATTAGAGGTATCGGACAAAAAGTGAAGGACATTTAACGAATTCCCAATGATGTAGAATATATTATAACAGGTCATATAATAATTTAGTAAATTAAATAGATGTTTCGCAAAGCCAAGAGCAGATCTTATTTCTGAACTCGAGTGACGTGACCTTCAAAGGTAATATAGATTCCACGGACAATTGGTATCGTAACAATCATGTTTCAACAAATACATGACAACTTAATGCATTTTCATCATGTCACATTAGCATACCATCAACCTGGATAAATTTGTGCAGCCTTGAGGATAAGCAGGTCTATTCATCTTGACGATATATGACTTGGCGATAAGCAAGACCTTCATTCACTCTATTAACACAGTGATTCCCCGTAATCGCAACTTTGTGGCGTATAAGATACCAGGGAAATGCTAAGGGCGTTCTGAGCTTGATGCCCACCGAACATTAGGTTATCGCTTTGAAAAGCTTGCAAGTCGTGTAGATTCGCTCGAAAGTGATGTTAACGATTGACACTAAATAAAGTAACTCAAAGCTTATTCCCTCTTATTCTGTAAAGGTATGAGGCAGTATTTTCATAGTTTGAGTTCAAGCTTATACTTGGCAAATGAAAAGGTGAACTGACAAAGGAAATAAGAATTTCGGAATAACCTTGATCTGCTAATTTGACAAAACTATCACTGCATATATGAAAGTATCGCTAGTGTCCAATACAGTATGTCTTCATCTTTTGGGAGTGTATTAGGTGAACGAAGGGTTTTCCTAGAATTTAGATTAATGCCAGTCTTCCATGTTTCAAGTATTCATACTCGATTTCTCGCATGGTTTTTTAGACAAATCGAGGGAAGGATTACTTTCAGGTATATGTACATTCAAGACAGTGGGGTAAGGTCATTGTCGAAAGACTATGCGATGAATGATGACAGCGTGACTTGGAATCATATTATGAGCAGATTGGAAAATTAGTAAATTTAGAAAGAGCAAGATGGAATTGTGATGTTCTTTAGGCAGAGTATTTAATACTTGCATATGCCTACGGTGATTGATTTGTCCGCAAGTGGCTTAAGACACGAGCTCGGTATACCTATGTATATGGCAATTAGGGAAGAAATTTGCCCATTCAGTCACGGCTGACAGAGTCAACAAAATGACGAAAATTGTAGAAACAAGTGATTAGCATCGTATGAGTATGGAGGATCGCGAAGACGTCTGGACAACAGCATATTTTACGGTCCCGAATGTCGAAGTTGCAGAATGCGATCTAGTCAGACTTAGGATTATTTGCGGATGAGTGACGTTCATAGACAAGTCATCTCGCAAATTTCTATAACTACTATTGTTGCTTTTGACTCATGTTATGTTCTTTATGCGCCTTGCCTCTGTTTGTGTCGTTAGAGAATGAGCGCAGCATTGATTTCCATGTTTGAACTTCTGTATCTGTTTCATTCTCTCACACTGTGATGAGAGACATCCCGAAGTGAACAGAAACGAAGATCGTCTTTATGACCATGTAATATATGTGCTATCTTCTCGTGACACTTCTTACCGCTTTTCAAGGTCGGATGAAAGATTTTGCGAATCAGGAAGATTCGAACAACGATTTATTGTTTGTCAGTCGATATATAAGAGATGCACGGATGCTGATCGTCGCTATATGATACATGACATACAAATTACGTCTAATATTGTAACTATTTGAACAGGAACTGACAGCTATATACCTTTTCATCTTGATCCCAATGTTCCCATACAGACTCCGGATCCTCTTCTTGATCTACCATCTCCTTCGAAGGTATCGCGAAAGCTATCGTCTCGTAAGGTTCTGCTGCGAGCTGTAAAGTTGTTGAGGGTATCAGACAACATTCCTTCGTTTTCGTTGCGTTTCAAACAAATTCAGACTTACTACAAGATACTGGAATGCTCTGTTTGGAATTTCCCTCCTTTGCTCAAACGCAGACATGAATCTCTTCCTTGGTCTTTCTCCTTCTTTGATCTCAGGTAATGATACTGTGAACAATAAACCCATTCGCTGGCTGACTGGTTCACGTATTTTGATAATTTTGTATCCTGACAATTCGAAATTCATATCTCAGTTTTAACCTGGGCATTTATTGAAAAGGGATGATGACATACCTGGACGACCAATCTTCACGAAAACCTTCTTCTTCACTTGTTGGGCTGCTGGTGCAGCTTGGATCATCAACGAAGCATCTTTGTTGTCCCTTGCTGCTCTTCTCGCTAAGTTCGTTTGATGTTTCTTTCCTTGAGTATGAGCAAGATAAGAGCCTTCGTTGACGTGTAAAGTCAAACACAAACGACATTCCAGTGTGCCCAAATGAGTTCTAATGATTGTTTCATCGTGATGAGCGTAGTGGTTAGGTATCTTATGGAATTTGATACTCACCTAAGGATATAAGGGTCCTTCGCTAGATCAATAGTCTCCAACGCTAACTTCCTTAACCTTTCTCTTCTATCAACCGCAGTCTCCGAAGCGCCGGCTACACAATACGTCAGCCACTACGCTTTTACAAGACGATCCTAAGTACTCACCTACACCACCACTACCCTTATTCGCACCAGCTCGATTCTATCGTATCAAGAGTCATCAGCATAAGTGCGGTAGAAATCAACGGGAAGAAAGGAAAGCCCACTTGATAATCTGCAATCCAAGGAAAATCAGCACGTGGTCCTGTCCGAATCAATACCAAGATAGCAGCCCGACTCACCCATTGTATTATATGTAATCTGTGATATCCTTATAGCAAAATGACGAATAGAGCGTATAATACGAATGAAAACAGTCTTATTCTATTCTTCTGGATTGTTGCGGCAAAAGTGATCCAATATACAACGGAATCAAATTTCTCTTGTTAATTCCGGAGCTCCACCGTTTATAAATTCAACTTTTTCAGCGAAGATGAATTGTTGAGATCTACAAGTATTTGCTGAATTATCAAATCCTGCTTCTGGAAACTTCATCCGTAGATTGAGGGAACTGACAAACAATAACTCATCAGACAGTGAGGCACCGAGTAGGCACCAATTCAGTCATGTCCCTCTTCCCTTCGTCCTTCGAGGGATCTGCTGCCGGACCATCGAAGTCAATTACTACGGCATTTTCCAACAAATCTACCAAGAACAATAATAATAAGCGAAAACGACCTTCGGTTGGAGCGCATCACGATGAAGGTTTACTCAAATCTACTCAGGCAAATCTCGAGAAGCTCATGAATAAATTGGAGAAAGGAGAATTGACGGAAAAGGCTGGGACGGAAAATATGGGTTTATCAAGTAAGAAGAAAAAGGCGAAAAGCAATAATCACGAACTGCCAAAAGCTAAGGCTGGAGTGGACACACCGAACAAGCAGCACAATAGAATGAAGGAATCGACACCTAATTTGAACAAGAACAATAAGAATAAATTGACACCTAAGAAAGCGGAAAATTCACCACAAGAAAGGAAGAAAGATAAAAGCAAACCTGTCGAACTTCCTATACAAACAATTCCAACTTCAGAGGGGAAGCTGAAAGTCGGCGGGGAGGGTTTGACTGATATGCAAAGTAAGATGCAAGCGAAATTGGAAGGAGCAAGGTTCAGGTGGATCAATGAACAGCTATACTCGACTCCTTCTACGGAAGCTGTTGAGATGATGAAAAAGGACCCAAAGATCTTTGCGGATGTAGGTTCAACAAATTCCATTGCATCAAATCCTTGTATACCGTGCTGATCCATTTTGGTCTGATTGTAGTATCATATGACCCACCGAGCTCTTACTGCTGGCTGGCCCGCGCCTCCACTACAATACATCACTAAAGCTCTTTCCCCTCTACCAAGCGGTACAGTCATAGCGGATTTAGGATGTGGCGATGCCGGTTTAGCCAGGGCTTTAGTACCTCAAGGCAAAGTGGTCTTATCATATGATTTAGTAGGAGACTCCGGCGTGCCTGGTAGTGGAAGTGAAGATGCCAAAAAAGTGTCCGAAGGCTGGGTCATCCAAGCTGATTTCTTGGAACAAATACCTCTTCCTGGTCGACCTGGTGGACTGAATACTCAAGACACAATTCAAAGCGACAATAAGAAAGGGAAGAGAAAGGGTGGGAAGAGGGATGATAAAGCTTCAGAAATCGTGGATGTTGCAGTGTGCTGCTTAAGTTTGATGGGCAAAAACTGGGTTGGTGGAATTGCTGAAGTTTGCAGGATACTCAAGCAAGGGTCAGTCTATACACCAAGTCTTTGCGTTAAAACACCGTCCCTAGCTAACACAGAATTGTCTTCTGTAGAGGTACATTCCATGTAGCAGAAGTCACATCCAGATTCACTTCTACGGAGGAATTCGTGGAAAAGGTCGAATCTTTTGGATTTAAATTGGAAGAACAAGATTCACCTTCAACCCATTTCACCTTGTTCAGATTCACGAAAGAAACGGCTGTTCCTCTTGGTCCGGCTCGAGGGGAGGAAGGTTGGGAAGACAGAGTCTATGAAGGGGAAGAAATACTGAAGGCTTGCGTATATAAGAAGCGTTAATCATAATCATTCACCCCATGAGATATAACTGTTAAGCATCTCCTTGCGTAGACTCCGATGCAAATGGCAAGAAGTCCGTATTTTGTAGCTATATGGTCTGACCACTGGTTGCTTCGAATTACCTAAGTATCCTGTTTAATTTGGTCAGATGGATTCATGTCCATCATTTCACTACCGCCCTATTCGTTCGGCCCAATTCATTCCGTATTTTCGTCCTGATCTGACGGACTCAAATCCGGTCAGCATCTGAACCTTGCGGCACGAAATGTATGACGGCTGAAACCGAACGCCGCATACAGTTCATTTGACTGCCTAGGATAACTTGTATAAGCGAGGATCGTCAATGGCGTCAAGTTTAGTGTCAGCTAGCTAATTGGAAAATTTTCGAACCGGCACGGGGTGAGGTGATCTTACAAATGAACCGGTAAATGCTAGATCGGATCGGAATTATCACTTACGAGAATTTATCCTTCCTCTCTTGAGGTAAGTTGATCCGACTGATTTTAAGGATAACTTTGGATTAAACGAAGAAAGATGTCATCATAATTTCAGGGAATCTATTCAACTTGGCATTTGTTTGTTCCTTGTCCCTCGGATAAAAATTGTTTGTACACCTTGAAGATTTTCGAGGTCTTTTCCTCTATAGTCGCTCGCTAGACCATCAGGTCAATTAGAACAGGGTGTGATACTAGTATGCAATTTGCTGGATTGAGCAGGTATCCCCTACCAGAATGAGATGAAATGAATGTACGCAAATGTCATTTGACGAGATTGACTTCGTTCACCTTTACATTTGTCTTCCTCACTTGACTGAACTAACGGTAAATCGTCTTACATCTGACGACTTGCATATATAAAAGAGGCACTCGAGCACTCTTGATTTCATAGTCAGCCTCATAGCGAATAATTACAAAATAGAATGGTATTCACTTTTCATAAGGAGAGACCATCTTCTTCTCCTTCGGACATCAAAATAAAGCCTGATCACGATTTGGAAACGGCTACGATCTCTACAGATGATGTATTTGGTCAAATAAGTGAAGATGGTCCCAATTACCGAAATGTATGTAACAGCGTCCGTTGAATCTATCTGCTCGTCCTCGTAGCTCACGAGTGATACTGGTACAGGTTGGATGGTTAGGAACGACCGTACTTCTGATCAAATCGCAAATTGGTGTAGGAGTTTTAAGTGTACCTTCGACGTTGGCTGTATTAGGTATTGTACCTGGTATCATCTGTTTATGGGTCATCTCTGCCATTATCTGCTGTGAGTTCTTAACATACAACTAATAATTATTTTGAGCATCTCGCTGATAAGTAATCAATCTATAGGGTCAGATTACGTTGTAGGGCAGTTCAAAAGAAATCATCCCTCGATTTGTAAGTCCATATTGACCGTAACTCGTAGAAAAATAAGAGCGATCCAGCTGAGTCGCCTTTTATAGACGGGATTGATGATGTTGGATATCTGCTTTTCAGAGGAAAAATTGGGCGAGACGTCATAGCAGTTATGTACTGGTTGTGTAAGTTCTCTGCATTTCGAGTCAGAGTATAGTGTGCTGATCAAGAAAATGGACAATAGTCATGACCTGTGTAGCAGCATCTGGTCTTTTAGGTATCTCAATTGGTCTCAATGCCATATCTTCCCATGGAACATGTACAGCCGTCTTCGTAGCTGTTGCAACTGTCGTAGCATTCTTCATGTCTTGTATACAGACTTTAGGAAAGATCTCCTGGTTAGGTTGGGTAGGATTGGTATCCATCATGAGTGCTTGTGAGTCATTCGGGTCCTTCACCAAGATTTATGTCAATTCAAATGGCTAATATAGCGTTTCCATCTAGTGCTTACTTTGACGATCGCTGTTGGATTGGAGGATCGACCTGCCACTGCTCCTCAAGGCGGTGATACATGGGACAAAGAACTAGTCATTTTTGGCAACCCATCTTTCACGGAAGCTATTACAGCTGTATCGGCTTTAGTATTCGCTTTCACAGGTACACCCGCTTTGTAGGTTGATTTTCGTACTGCTCTCTCCATACTTTCTCACGCCCATGTTAAAATTTTGGCTGACTTACGATATTTTATACAGCTTCGGTATCGTATCTGAAATGAGAGATCAAAGGAAATACACTCAATCAATGCTTCTTTCGCAAGGTTTCGTTACTGCCGTCGACACTGTAGTAGGAGTGGTGGTATATTATTACTGTGGTCAATTCGTCGCTTCTCCAGCTTTGGGAAGTGCAGGTGGTACTTTGAAGAAGATCTGTTACGGTTTGGCTTTACCTGGATTATTCGTTACTGCTATGATGTTTACACATGTAAGTGTATCAATTTTCAGAATGCCTTAGTTATGTGCTCATATTCGGATGATAGCTTCCTGCCAAATTCCTCTTTGTCAGACTTCTCAGAGGTTCAAAGCACTTAACTAGCAATTCACCTAAACACTACATAATATGGTACAGCTGTGTTGCGGGATGTGTACTTTTCTCCTACATTATTGCTAGTGCCATACCTGTTTTCGACGGTATTGCTTCTCTGGTAGGAGCTTTGTTCGGTACTGTGCTGTGTATCCAATTAATGGTGAGTTTCAGTCCATGACCTTCCTCACGACTCGCTTGCCTCTTCTTCACTCGGGCTTTCACCCACTGTACCACATTTAGAGGAAAAATGTGATGCTAATACAACATCCTTTTTTAGGCTGGAATGTGGCTCTACGATAATTGGCACAGAGATCCTGCAGGAAGAAATACTTTATGGAAATGCTTGATCTGCTGGAACATATTTGTTATCGGTTTAGGATCGTTCTTGATGGTAGCAGGAGTAAGTTGGCTTGTTGTCTCTGATCCGCGCGATATATACTAATACTTAATTACTTTGCAGACATACGGAGCGGTGATTGACATCAAAGATTCTTACGCTGCAAACCAAGGTGCAGGAGCTTGGTCCTGTCGAGACAACTCAACTTAGAAGCATTATAGAGACAATATATACTGTATCGATAGAGCATTTACATGTTATAATTAGCATGTATCATTTAAACGTCTACAGCAGCTGCAAGAGTGTGTCTCCTGCTTAAATTCACTATACATTACATGTGACAAGTTTCGAGATACAACAGGAATCATATTATAGGAGTAACGAAAAAGCTTAAAACGAAGACTTCGTTGAAGATCATGGCATGATACTTCTTACATAAGGAAGCTTTCACAAGAAGTCTATTCTCATACTTTCTATCTGCGAAAGAAGGAGTCGTCAGTGAAACATAGGTATGTTTTCACTCGGATAAGCCAAATAGGCGGGACTTACCTCTTTTGTCACTAGAATTATACTGAAGGTATCTGAGTAGTTTCTACATGTTCAGGCTTCCCTTCCACCGGATTTCCTGGAGTCGATCTGAATGACGGCAGCATGTACTGCTGTACAAACAATCGGAATCGTGACAGAGCGCTAGTGTCGGGTTTTACCTCTTCTGTGTGGACTTTGGCATCTGCCTCGATGAAAAGATCTCCTTCATCGGTTTCTGTCACTCGAAAGGCTGGTTAGCTGAAGCTCGACAGAAGACGATCGGATCAAAACAGCTGCAAGCGTATGGCGGTGCGTCCAGAGAAGATTTTGAAATTCGCCACTTACCTGCGGACACATTAACATAATCATCTCCCTCATCATCTCCATCATATGCCTGTAGTTCGGCTGTGTCATGAATATTTTCACTCTCTTGTTGAATTGCGGATTCGGAATATGATGGAGCTTCTACATATTGATCTATAAAACTAATTTTATTACCTGGTCGAATATTCACCCAATTACCCATACTATCCTGAAAAAAATTAACACCATTAAATAAAACAACTAAAAAAGATTTGTTTTCAGGATAATTTGGATGAAAGAATTTAAAAGTTTTATCTTCTATATTATAAAAGAAATTTGTTTCTGATATATTACCTGAAATACTAATTAAATTCTCATCAATTTTTGAAATTGAAAATCCTGAAATATCTATAATTTCCCATGTTCCCGTTGAATTATTTTTCCATCCTCTTGAACCTGATGGTAAACAGAAATGAATTGTTCCGTTTACATCAACGATATAGCTTGATATAATTGGATTGTAAGATGTCATTTTTCGAGATTCAGCTTAATTGATTCGTGATTTTCAAGTTATTATTATGGGTTAATGGAGTAGCGATTGGAAAGATAGGAACTGAAAGAGAAAGGAATATATTCTGATTTCGATCATGCCATTATTTATATCCTCCCCATGCAAGGTGGTGGTGTACCGGACACTGACATACTTGGAAAGAAGGTTGAAGGAAGTCGTATTATATGACGAAACTGCCTCGAGACAGATTACGATGTATACAGTAATATGACTACAAACTCTTACGCATTCAATTCGACAACCCTAAAGACGGAGACGACTGCCACTGTCAAAAACACTTACGGATCGTTTGCATCTTTGTATATGGACTGTGCGAGTGATTAGGACTGCGATTCCACCGTATCTACGACGTGTTTAGCTTGAAGTCTGGCGTGCTTTGACAATCACTCTAGAAGGTATTCATACCATTTACAACGCATAATATGAGAACCTCGATAAAGAGCAAAACATAGAGATACACGAAAGAAGGGGCAAAACTATCAGAAATAAACAAGAAGTACAGTATATGAGCATTTTATCCTTCCCCATCCAATATGAAGAGAATCGCTATAATCCGAAGAACCAGATGGTTGTCTAGCAATTTCTCGGTTTATTATGATCTTCCCATCCCTGTGGAATTAAGTGGCCCAGTGAGAACGACACCAGCGAGAGGAATGTGAATATGACACTTACCCAACTTTTTCTTTGATTATAGTATGGGATTTCTCTTCTTCCTGATGATCCCCTTAGAGGTTGTTTATCATCATGTGAACTTTGTCTGTCAAGGGATTTGTTTTGTCCCACTGTAAGTGGAGGATCGGAAATTGCTTATCAGTATCCAAGTGGATATATATGTATAGTCCCATCAACTGACCGAGATTCCATAATGTCTTAGGCTCAAATTTCACCTTGTTCTTGATATTCTGATAAGGGATTACTTTATTTAAAAGGAAATTAATTGGGGAACCTGTAAATCTCAATATGTTGTCTGTCTTCTCAGAAGTAACACCATATTCGCATAAGGTTAAAAAATTCCCATCTTTTGAAATGAAAATGAAAGATTTGTTAAAAGGGTATTCAGGATGAGTGAAATTAATTGAACCATCTTTTAATGATATTTTAATATCTTTATTTGAAATTTTTTGTTTTTTTGTTTTTGGATTTACGCTTTGATAATTTTTAATATATATTTTATTATTAATACCTTTTGATATTCTGAATCCAGATATATCGTAAAATCCCCAAATTTCGTTGGATGTGCTTTTCCATCCTTTTGATCCGATTGGAGTTGTAAATTCAATAAAATCATAATGATTATCGTTATCGAATTGATACTCAGAATGATTTGATACAAGAGTTGTTGATGACATTCCGTATGAGAATATTTAGTTGATTTGGTGAAAGATGATTTATGCTTGGAATTGTCATGTAGCGATAGAATGAGAAGATGAAGAAGATGGAGACGAACAAAAGAAGCGGAAATGATGGTTATATATCTTTACTCACAATACTGAATTTGAAGCGATAACCCAATTTGAGAAGTGCGAAGCTTCTATAAGGTTGCGTACAATTTTAGAGTCCAGAGCAAAACCTAAATCGAAGAAGTAAGTACGAATAGCCAAACCATCATGCTACATTTGCGAGTCGAGACAATTAGGTTGAATGCATAAGCATAGAAGTATGTAAGTATATATATAAATCATTCCTCCTCATTCCGTCATTAACAATTGGCATTAATATCGATAAACCTCATGATATCTTATAATTCAATGACAGGTCCCGAACAACATTTACAACCTTCACTGAAATCTAATTTCCCCATACAAAGTCCTCTGCTGATATCAAGTGATACTTTGCGTTGTTGATTCTCCTTATTGACAAATTTCGGTATATACACTTTATGTTTCTTCTCTGACTTTCGTGATTGATCATCTATAGAGCTAGTAGGTAGATATGAAGATAAGAACGAAACAGCAGAATTGAACCCCGAATTAGAGTGTATATCCCGTTCATTGTCGAGCTCTTTCGAGAGATGTTGTTTGACAGGTTCAGAAAAAGACCTTGGCGTAAGGTCGTACGTTGAGGTATGTTCGATGTCATTGGTAGGAACAACGAAACAAGGTAGATCCATTCCATTGCACTCTTCAGCGTGTTCCGCACTGACACTTCTCTTCAGTACCGTTGATAAACCAAAGAACGATTCTCTCTTTTTCGACTGAGACTGAGCGGATTTGCTTGGGGAAGGATCTTTGGGAAAGCCCCACCCTTTCATTCTTGTGAGAGTGGGATCTTGACTAGCCGGAGTGAATAGATCTTCTGCTTCGATCCTGGGTGACACTGCCTGAGTCAGGGAAGCGGGAGTAACGATGGGTGTAAAGTTTGTCGAAGCCGTTTCAGGAATTTGCTGAGGAAATCCGAAAGTGGGAGTCGCTGTCAGAGGCTCATCATTGACATCCACTTCATAAGACTGCATATGAGGCCGGGAAATCTCTGCCAATTGGCTTAAAGCGTGTTCTTTGGCTTTGCGTTCGGCTTCGAGGGATGTGGTGAGATTGAATAGCTGTGCCCTCATCTCGACGATGAGGCGAGATTCAGCTGTATGGGATTCAGGTGAACGTTCGGTAGGCATGGAAGAAACGCTTGATAAACGATCACCAACTATGATCGATACGGGATACAATCAGCTAAGCCCTTCCGGTGTATGACAACCTCATGAATGGCTTACGCTTTCTGACCCTTTCCCTCAGTATCGTACTTTCCTTCCTTTCAATCTCAAGCTTTTCTTCCAGATTGGAGCACCTCATTTTCCAGGTATCCACATCTTCCTTAAGTGCCTCTCGCTCCATCTCCATTTCGAGCTGTACATCTCTCCAAGCGGACTCCTCAGCAAAACTATCTCTCCTGCCTTTAAAGTGGAATTCATCTTCAGATTCGTTTGGTTCGGGGATAGGGGATGTCCACATCGAGTGCGCAGGTAACGGAGAGCCTTCTTCATCTACTTCGTCAAGCCCACCTAATATCCTTCCGGATCCGGAGTTATCGATTCCTAGCCCTACTAACGTTTTAGGTCGGGGACAAGGCCGGATACTTGATTTGCTGGCATTGCCCCAGCCGTGAAAGGCGGATGACTTCGGACTACCAGATCTAGTTGGTAGAGGGGATGATACACTTTCAGGTGACAAAACGTTTTTACCCATAGTCAAAGACAGGTCGTGAGAGGAAGAGGAGCTGTCATCCTTCTTATAAGAGATTGAGCTGCCCCTTGAGCCTAATCCAGGTGCGGGTCTCCTACGACTGGAGAACCCTGCAGATTTTGGCGTGGAACTCGTAATCGGTGTTGAACATGTGGATCCAATGTTTAGTGGTTTAGGTCTCCCTCGACCTATTGATCCATAACCTTTAGTAGGTGAAGATGGCGAAGCGTTGGACTGCCGGGGAGACGAAAAAGACTGCACACTATCAAGGGAGCCTTGTGGAGGTGTAGAAGTGGAAAAGTTCATCGACGAGCCCAATCGCAACTCTCTCAGGCGATGAGGAGTAGGTTCCACGGTGACAGGAGAAAGGATACCCTCCAGCTCACTAGAACAGGTTCTTGTCATATCAGTTGGAGTATCGGTATCTGCAAGATCCGCGTCGTCCTCCTCAGATTCATCAACTTCAGCTAAAGCACTGAGCTGACGGTTGATTGACGGTCGTTTGGCCACAGCTGTGGGGAGATCCATCCCGAAGTTCGGGACATCATCTTTACCAAAATCTTTGGCCAAGCCAAAGCCGAAACCTGACCATTTTTCGACGGGAGACTGCTGTTCACTCGGTGATCCCCAAGAGAACGGCGAGGACGAAAACCCCGAAGATGTGGAAATGGCGGATGCGGTGAGAGGAGGTAATGTCAAGGAAGAGGGACGACTGAAGAAGCCTGAACCTGAGCCTGAACCGAATGCGCCAGAAAGAGGTCGATTGGAAGAAGCGACTGAAGATGAATCTTCGTCATCCAGGTCTGGCAGACTAATCTCCGCTACTTGCGGTTCCACTTCGGGCGATCGAATTTGCGAAGGTCCACCTGTAAGCTTTTCTAATGCTTGTCGACGAGAGACTTCCCGTTCTTTTTCTGCTTCCGCGCCTCTGCCTGACGGTTCGAACTTTAACCTTTGACCTGTGATGGGGCTAGATAATCGGGATCGGCTAGCAATGTCGCCGATACTGGTAGGTGAACAAGGTGAAGATGGTATACTGTTGGAAGGCGGAATGCCAAGGGAGTTGGGTCGTGCACCTGAAAGCTTGAGGTTCGGCAAAGATATCGAGTTCGATCGCGTATGTGAATGTCGCTTTCTGGCTGGAGTAGGGGGCGACGAGGGCAGGCTTGCCAAATTTGTTTTCGCTGAAGCAGCGGTTGTAGGAGATTCGAAGGCTAGAGGTGTAGCCTGTGTGACGAGGAAACTTGGGGGTCGAGATAGTGGCGTGGATAGTCTGTTGAGATTCGGTACCGAAGCTGAAGAAGTAGGAGAAGCGAGAGGTGAGGCGGAGGGGAGATCTTCGTTAAATAGTGATTGAGAAGGAAGTAGTGGTTGCTGATGACGGCGTTTGGGAGGAAATGTTGACATTGGAGGTTTTGAGCCAAAAGAAAACGATGTCAACCTAGCAGCTACTTCTTCGTGGTTTTTATCAGGCAGGATACTGGGTTGCAATTGTAGACTAGGAGGATCAAGCGAGGGTGTAGCGGATATAGCGAGAATTTCCTTTGGAGCATCGAAAACACCCATGATAGACGGTCTTGACAGCCCTTGACCCGATAGCATATTCGTCGAAACAGATATTGAGGATCTCTGTCGTCTATGAGCTTGACTATCCGATCGCTTATGCCTATGTCCGCTATTTGACGGCTTGAGAGGCGTTTCAAAGTCAAAATCCTTAGCTTTGCCTGTGCTCGATGATCGCGAGTGAGACGAAGGAAAGGTGAAGGGCGAGTTGATGCTTGCTTCGGTGGTGAGAGGCATTGCCTTTGTGGGAGAAGGTGGTTTAGAGGAAGAGGCTGATGAAGATCCCATTGGAGACGTGTCTGAGTTGTCAGATGTTCGAGATGCTCGAAAAGTCTGCAGCTACCATATGAGTCAGAAAGTATATCCTGCAGTACAAATGGCATTTGGAGCTGCGGTTGTGATCAGGACAGGACTCACTTTCTTTCGAGCAGAAGCCAACCGCAAAGCTCGCTTGTCCTCTTCTGATCCAGACGAACCCGAACTAGCACTATGAGCCACGAAAGACATCCTTCCCTTCTATTACTGGATATGCTACTTTAGATACTTTAAGAGAGTGACAACAATGCTGAATTACCAATCGCGTGAACAAGATGAAAACAAGTTGACTGAATCGGGCAGACTGGGTCCTTTATGACAGGTTGATCGATCGTAAGGCAGGGGTAATGTATAAATTCTTTTCGTAAATCGTAAAATAGATATCAATATATTCGTAAATGAGCGTGACGATAAAATGAGTGAATGTGGTCGGTATTGATAGTCGTGAGTGATTAGGTAGCGACTTGATGAATCATGAGTAGGTGAGGATAAGAAAAGCAGAAGAGTTGATGTTGAAGGGCAGAGTTGAACTTCGTTTGTTGATATTTCCTTACTTTGCAAGTTTTTTGATGTTGGCGTACCGAGCAGTGTGTTTACACACAGGCTAAAGAGGAACAAAGCGCGTAGAATATGGGATGATCTGTGCTTTGTTCAAGGTACCATATGACCGGCCGGAAATAGCAGTTGATCAACTAGTGTATGGCTCCTTTGATCTTTATTCTCTAAATCCAATTCGATACCGGGCGCCGGGTATGTCGTATAAGAGACTGTCAGGAGAATCTAAACACAAGTTACAGTAAGATTGAATGGCGTCAAGCCAGAATGAGTATGATCGAAGAAGTTGGTCGTAATGAAATGGGCGAATGATCTGCGAGGCCAAAACACCTTGAGATTAACACCATTTCCAGATCAGATCCTACAAAACACTGACAAGAGGTCAAAGCGTTATTGCGGCAGAGACTTACTTTAATTTTGAAGGAGGACCGGGCGAGAGGTGATTTTGATGATGATGAAGAAGCGTAAAGTATCAAAAGGTGATCGTATCTTATATGCGGAATGAAGTTGACAGGAATCCTCGATATTCTGAATTGAATCTAAATCTGAAACGCGTTTGATTCTTTGTTTGTTTTGATCAAATATTTTTTAGTCTAAAGATGTTCTAGTTTAATTCGACGATAAAAATCACACAATAAACTCTTTTCATTTATACTACAAAAATGATCTCTATAGCAATGATTATGAGAGTAATGCTTTCCTCGGTTATAAATCTGGTCAGAGTAATGTTCATCAACCTTGTCGAATGATGGGTATACAGACAATAAGTTCTGAGTTTACACGGACCACCGCGCCGATCCTATCGATTTAAAGAGACGCGTTTTTTGTCTGGCGTACCAGCAGAGGGAATTTAATTGATTTTGATTTTGATTTTTGATTTTCTAATACCTGAATTAACGTTATCCGCAAAAGATCATCTTCCCGCGTGGTCAGAGGAGGTGCCTAGAAATAAATGAAATCATCCATCATTTCTCTCTTTTTCTGATCTTTCTTTTCGTCAAAGGGGATACCCAAAGCCAAGAAGATCGTAGTCGTATGACGAATATGATGATGTAGATATGATTCATGACTATTCATCGTTGACTACCATCAGAGCATAGTCATATTCTCATATGCTCGTGAGTAATGTTATGAATGACTGCAAAAAAGCTGACGAGATATTATCAACAGTCATAGCATGAATTTGGTGAAGTCGCATTAGAAATCTTCGGACACATATACAATCTCTAACGAATACTGATATACATCTGGATGTTGATTGCACCCCTTAGCGACGCCCCTATCTGATCATTTTCTCTGCTCTCTCCCAGCCGCCTCGAAATTGCTGATGAGCTGACGCTGTACCACTATGGAAGCTGACGAGATCTTACGATTTTAAGCGTCGTCAAGGTCCACACTTATGGTACAATCAGTGAAATCACCGTGGATAGATATATAATCCAATATTCTTCTCATAAATTTCGATTTCTCCTCCCTCCTTTATCAATCATCTTGAAGAATTTGAATGCCTATCAAGCGAAATTTCTACTACGCTTATAACGACATTCAAGTTATACCACGCAAGATGAGAACCCCGATTTTATCCAGCCCCAAAACACCAACTCCGCATAGTCGGAATTCGTATCAGCTCGCAAAATCCGCACCTCTTGTCTTGTACCCTACTCCTCAGTCCTCAGTCGATATCGCTTCTCCTCGCAAATCGATTTCTTCACCTTCTTCCGGGAGATCATCCCCCTCTTCCAAAAATCGAGATACTTCAAGCGATGGTTCCGATTCCGATGATGAAATCGCTGAATACCTCAGAGCTCACGATGAGCTGAGAAAATTATAGTAAGTCTAGATCGTTACCGTAAAATTCTCTTGATTTTAGCTTACTGAATATATATATATATGATAGCCCCCACGACGACAAAGTACCTCACAGCCGAATTTGCGTACTTGGTGCTCAAAGCGCTGGAAAAAGTAGTTTGTAAGTGTCCAGAAAGTTCAGATACATCGTTCATACTTCATAAGCTTATGTCAGGTCCTGCATAGTCTCAGCTCGTTAACTGGAGTGAGTACCAACACCGCAATCTTCAATGCATGGCAAAGTACTAATGACACAAATTCATAGATTGACCTTTATTGTGCTGTTCGAAAAGCAACTTCGTGGGTCATCCACTCTTTTCTTGATAAAATCATGTGCTCACTTGTTATCTTAGCTGTCGAACTCTTATCTCTTCCCGTCGAGGTGGAATCGCTTTCAAAGCTGAGATATTCATACTCGTCCTGAACATCGAAACGAACGAAGCGAGGTCTGTGCCTTTCGCTACCAGCATCTCTGACGTCGCTGAGATGGGAGAGATCTGCCATTGGGCAGGAGAAGAAGCTAGACGAACAGACAATGATTTACGAGATGTCAGGTGAGCAAGTTCTCGTCTTTTCATGTTGTCAAGGGTAACCTGCTGACCTCACTCATTTCGCAGGCCTTGGTCCGAATTGGTCACCATGGACAATGAGGGGAAAAAAGATGGTGAAGCGGATTGGCCAGAGTTCACAAGAAATGTGGTGGTCATCAATGTAAGCCTTCTACAACATCGATGATGTGAGCTGACGCAAGAATAGGTTATTGGTCCTGATCGACCCAATTTTGATATTGAAGATCTTCCTGGTAAGCATTATAAAGTCTTGATTCCACCTTGCTGATTCGCCATTGTTCGTACTCTTAGGATTGAACGGGCATCATATACCATTTAGTATGTGATTGCACTGCATCGCAAGCGTCTTTCAATCGAGCTGATGAAAGATAACAACAGAAATGGTATCAGATTGTATTTCTCAACCTCAGAATCTCATTGTTCTTTGCCTTTCGGCTGGATCAAGTGAGTCATGCATAACAATCACGCTTACGATGTCAGTATGCTAATGATGCAGTAGAGGACGCATCACTGGCCGATCCCGAGATCAAATTAGCTCGGAAGTTTGATCCCACGGGAGCACGAACAATTGGTTAGTATAGTAGTATCATAGCCGAAGAGTCCCTGTAATACTGGATCTGCGCGCTGATGGTAGATGATAGGTGTAATTACCAGAGCAGATCAATTGATTCCCACTCTTGAAGTTGGTTCAACCTTCATCGATTACCTGCTTGATTTACGCGATCACCTTGGGGAGTTTCGACCTCAAGGTCTGTGGTGGCCTCTACGTCTCCGCAACCACCAAGAAAGAAGCAAAAAAGCTTCTTTACAACATGTTCGAGACCTGGAGAGGGAACTCTTTTCCGAGGAGGATTGGATAAAGATTCAGAATCAAATTGGGCGAGAATTTGGGATTGGAAAAGTGGCAGTAAAATTGGAGGAGATGTTTGGCTCGAAAGTCAGAGAGAAGTAAGTCTGCCATTCATTGCTTGATACTTTACGTTACTGAAGAAATTATTAGTGTGATTTTGCTCAAGAAGTCGCTCCGGGATTCTATGCAAATTCAAAATGAATGGATGATCAATAACCCCTCAATAGAAGATCCTATCGGCACATTGCACGATATTATCATTTATCGATTTTCTGATCTGCTTGATACAAAAATTCGTCGCTCAAACCAATCTGGTCAATTAGTGGATCTGCAAACAAAACTCGAGGCAGATATCCAGAAGGCGGTGCCTGAATTCATGCCATTCCTTGTAGATGAAGGCGTACCGGAAGGATATCAGTCATTCTGGAAATCGCAAGGTTTCCATGTCGATCACCAAGATCGAGTTTTTGTTGATACACTTTTAGGGAGCATCCATGAGTGAGTCTTATCATATGACTCTGATGTCTGGACACTGCTGACTTCAGCATCACGACTAATTAGGTATACGAGCCGAAGAAATCCGGATGAAATTGATTCAAGGGCGATCATGCGATCTTATCAAGAGAAGTATGTCAATAAATGGGATACAATAACGAAGCACCATGTGATCTCGTTATGGGCAGAGGTAGACAAGCTGTTGTTAGAGGTCGCCAAGGAAGTTTGTGGAGAAAACGTAGTATTGCGAGATACTCTTCTGTAAGCACGATGTCGGTAAATATCATGTACAGCAGAGCTAATATCGAGTGATGACGACAGTGAACGACTGGACAATCTGACTTATACGAATAAAAGTGAAACTTCCAACTTTATCCAGGAGATGATAAATCTTTTCTCTTCATCTCCTGAAGATCTGATATGCCCGTCGAAATTTCGCCTCAAAAACCTCAAAGACGAGGCCTACAGACACTATCACAAACATTTGAATCAGTCTTGGCAGACCATCACAACAAATACAGGATCTTCTGGGTCCTCATCACCTGCAAGCTCCGTTCCTAGATTGCTGCATGACATCATATCACCTGAAGACCGAGAGAAATGCGCCCGATTTCAAGCTAATATTGGTTTGAACATGATGAGCTGGGCGATCGAATTCTCGTCAATAGTAGGCAAACAGGCTCAATCTCGCATAACCGAAAGATTCACCAAGAATGTAGCCCCTGCTCTCCGAAAGGGCATGCAGCTGGACCAGGTGACTGAAAATGTTAGAAAAAGGGCAGGTGATTTGTTCGAGAGTGACAAGAAAAAAAAGAAGGATAGGGTTATGAGGATGAAAGAGATGACGAAGTTGAGCGAGATACAGTGAGTTTATTGTGATATTTATCCAATTTCAAACGCTGATGATTGCTCGATAGGCAACATCTTGACCGGATCTCTGAATTCTGAATGATGTAAGGAAATCTCAAAGGTGAATGATCATCTTTGAAGTCGGATTTGATGGCGAGAAAAGGTTTATTGAGTTCCACAACAGAATCACGAGGAACAAAAATAGTACGGATATTCATCTACAATATATCATGCATATATACATCTTGTATCTTCTAGAATGCATAAATATACCCAACCCTGCATCTAATAGGCAGCAGCTGCAACGAGTTTTGTCAATTCTGTAAGATAAAAGGTATCGTTAGCTTAATATTGCATTGCCCAAGACTTCTATTCATGAAGAGGTCGATGGAAGTTTGACTTACGGTTAAGTTGAACGTTCTCCTTGACTACACCAGCCTTTACATCATTATCCCCATTCTTAGGTATGATAGCTTTTTCACCTTCAAATGTCCATCCAACTTTCTCAATCCATTCATTTACTTCTGATCCATTCAAGTTTAACCACCTTGAAAGTTGTGTAAGTGTGATAGAGGAGAAACAAGATGCTATTGAAAGAGAGAATTGAAGCCTGAGATCATCGATTGGATGAGCGTGGGAAGGTAAAAATCGAGATTTGAGAACTGAACCGAGGTTATAAATTAGCATAATAAATGGAAAAGTAGCAAATACCTCTTAGACATCACTCTAAATTTTACTCACTGTTGGCAGCTTCTGAATCTCCATTAAATTCAGTCCAGAATTTAGTAAATTGACAAGTTCTGATTAAATCATGTAAATTTGTTAGATATGGGACTAAAATTGATAATGATTCATCGTCTGATTCAATATCATGAAGGATTGCCTAAAAGTACATTATCGAATTAAATGTTATTCTCTGTAATTGCTTTCGAACAACGGATGAAACAATCAACTTACAGTAGGTTCTCTTAATAAACCTAATGATAAATTAAAATCTGGTCCATGTACAGTAGAACTTAAAGATTTAATTAAAATGTGAATGATTATATCAGGATTAGAATGTTGAGGATTAAATTGATATAATTTCAAAATTGCTAAATTTGCGAATAGATCATATTGACCTTCTTTAATTTGAGAAAGAAGGTATTCTTCCATATATGGTAAGTTAGTTGGGTTATATCGGTCTAAGGGTAGGAAGAGAGAGAGAAAGTCAGCTCAAAAACCTCGGTTGCGAGTTAAAATTCCTCGTTGATAGCGATGCTTCTCAGTAAATCGCAAGTCAAGTCAACGCATGGAAGAAAAGAAAGTAACTCACCAACACCATGAATTAATTCGTGAATGACTTCAGGTCGAGTTTCAGGTGAATGCCAATCGGCCAAATTCTTCTTAGGTACTGCTACAGTCATTTTATCGATTGTACTGTAATTTGAGAATCGATTTTTAGATTAATTTGTTTGGTTATTTTGATTTATCACTATGTTGAATGGTAACAACGATGATTTCGAGACAAAAGACGAATTCGAGGAAAACGATGATTTAAAGCACGTGGCAGTATCACTCGAATATCACCCTTCATTGCATCACTCTGGATGAGTTTATGCCACATCATGACAGTCTTGTGTTTACGCTTGGGCCCCCTCATTTCATCTTCTTTCGAGACGCGTCAAATGTGAGAAATCAACGAATTCATGATAAAGTCAAGAACAATTCAATGCTTTTTTATCCAGCACAATCAGATAGTCAGCTTACTGCACAAATTCCGATGACGAATCAAGGAAAGATATGACCACTCCAGAAGCTCCTGTTGGAGCTAAAGTGTCAGTAACAGCTGGTATAGGATATGTTAGATGGACAGGATTTAATCCAGCTTTCGCAGCTGGTAAATGGGTTGGTGTTGAGTTGTAAGTGTTATTGATCAGCTAATCATCAAACAAAACTGATGAAAAAGCTCATGTCAAATTCTGTACGTTAGACTTGAAGCAGGAGGCAAGAATGATGGATCTGTCAAAGGCGAAAGGTATTTCGACTGTCAGCCTAATCATGGTGTCTTCGTCAGACCAAGTCAAGTAAAAATACTTGAACTCCCCACTAGAAGTGTACCCTCAACCGTCAGTCGATCTCCCATAGATGCGAAGTCATTTCCTGCTGATTGTGAGTATAGCCAAGAGGACCCACATCCCAAGCACTGGCAACTCCTGCCTCTATCAAACCACCGCCCACGCCAAACTCCAGATTATCTTCCGCTGGACCTTCACGAGCATCTTCCCCTCAAAAACCCGCAACTCGACAGGCTACCATACCCGAAACACCCCCAAGAGCTGTCTCCCAACCTGTTTCAAGCCCAGCTCAGCCGTCTCTCGCTAGACGGGCTTCCTCTACCGCTACTCCACGTACAAATGTGACTAGTGGAACCTCGAAAAGACCGCCATCGGTAGTGGGTAGAGCATTAACTTCACTCACTTCTCAAGTTGAAATCGCAGAGTTTACTCAAGATATACCTAAAAAATCTGGAAACATGTCACCGCCCCCACTGCCTCGGCAAGTGATTTCACCATCCCCCTCAACATCAGGTAAAAGGGTAGTTTCGCCTACACCCAGTACTTCGTCCATGGTAGGAATATCACCTAGACCGATACCAACAAGGTCAATATCTTCTACTCTATCACCCGCTTTCGAATTTCCCCCTACGCCCGAAGTAGTCTCCACAACAACACCCTACCAAGCCGCCTCAGGCGAACTGCCAGACAACGATGGAGGTGTCTTTACGCAAAAAAGGGAATTAGAAGAATTGCGAATCAAAATTAGGATATTAGAGAATAAGAAACACGAAGATCAAGAAAGGATCAAGGTTCTGGAAAGTCGGGTGGGGGAAGCGGATACACTACGAGCAGCTCGAGTGAAGCTACAAGGTATGTCCGTGGCTTTATTTCCTAATCGAGGGGGAGAAGCTGATTATCGTAAAACGGTGCGGACAGCTAAATTCCAAGAACTCCAAAGTTCTTTGATCACCGCGCAGAAATCTTCGCGTGATCTACAATCGGAAAACAATTTGCTGGAAGTTAAAGCTGCTGAAGCAATGGACCAGCTTGAGATGGCCGCTCTAGACCGAGAGGTCGCAGAGGAGAAAGCTGAAAGTGCTGAAATGGAAAAGGAGAAACTGAACGAAAGGATACAGGAATTAGAGCTTGAAGTAGCTGTTCTCAAGGAAGAAAACGGTATGTAACACGCATTTCAGGTCGGACTGATCCCCCAAGCCGGAAGTCCTGATTATTTGATTGTGCTTTCAGAGGAATACGAGAAACCCGTTTCGGGCTTAGAAGGTGAACGGACAAGTCTAGCTTTCATTCAGCTCGAAAAGCATAATGAAAGGTTGAAAGAAGCTCTAATTAGGTGAGGTTCAGCTGCGAGGACATCCAAGATGTTAGCAGACAGCTAACTGATAATCCATTATCAGATTACGCGATGTTTCGACCGAGGCTGAACGTGATCACAAGACAAAAGTTGCCGAGATGGAAAAGGAGTTGACGGTTCAAGAAAACCTGTTCAGCGAGTATCAGTCACGCAAGCGTTTCTCATGCTATAAGCTGATTTATGAATTAGGTCAACTTGAATTGGCTGAAGCTAAACTTGCGAATGCCGAAGCTCAAGTGGAAGATCTCAAACTTCAGCTTGATGATGCCCTGGGCGCTGAAGACATGCTCGAACAGCTGACCGAGCGGAACTTGCAGATGGGAGAGGTATATCATGTGTTCACGACTTTACATTCTTGCCAGCTGACCTTGACACTTCTTTTCAGCGTATCGAAGAGATGCGTGTCACAATCGAAGATCTCGAGGCTCTTAAGGAGGTCAACGACGAGCTTGAAGAAAACCACGTAGAGGCTGAAAAGACATTGAACGAGGAGATACGTGAGTCTAATAAACTTGCTGCTTATATCGATCAAAGGCTCAACAGCATGCTATAGATTCTCTAACCTTGCAACTGAAAGACGAGCAAGCTAGAGCAGTGGACGTTGAGAATGTTGTGCTGGACATGGAAGCTACCATCAACCAGTTCCGAGATCTTGTATCGAGCTTACAAAAGTGAGCTCGAATGTTTTCGGTAAAAATAATCAGTAGCTGATGTTTGCACAGCGAGATCGATGAGCTTCGTATGCAACAAGCAAACGTTGTATCGGAAACAGCGTCCACATCGAAAGAAGCGCAAGCCCTCATGAATCTGAACTTGAAATTACAGTCTACAGCTGTGAAAGCTCAATCAAAGACTGTTGACCTAGAACTGAAAAAGCTAGAAGCTGCTCAACTGGCAGAGCATCTCAAGATCGTCATCTCGTACCTCCCAGACGCATACAATGAGACCGAGGTCGACTCAACAACGATATATTTGTTCTTCGGAAGACTTTCTGCCAAAATCGATATGTTGATTTCCATCATCTCACATATGCACGGGCTGCCGGCTTCCGTGCATTCAGCATCTTCAGAAGCTCTAGTAGGGGTCTGTGAATTGAAAGGCAAACTGAGACACTTCAGCGGGTTGAACAAGAGGTTCTACGCTATACTCAAACGATGCACCCCGGATGATTGGTTGACTCTGGGTAAAATGCTCAGCGAGTTGGGAGGCGTTGAGAATAAGGTAGACGGGTGGTTGATGAGCGTTAAAAACGACGAATTCAACGAAAGCGATTGCGCCAGAGAACTTGCAAGGTAAGCCCAATGGACCGCTTTAACCTCATACATTGAGCTTGTGCGAAGGCTGATCGATAAATTCGTAGCTTGATCGCTCAATTTGATCATCTAAGCGAGACAACCTTCAACAAGTCTCAACTAGATATCGGAGAACAACAACTAGCATTAGCCTGGAACTTCGATTCCGATCTTGACAATTTCGCAGCTGCTGTCGGGTTCGCCAGGCAAGCTATTGTGGGATTGACGAAAGAAGATGGTCAGTCCAATTTTCTTGAATATTTAAGTCAAGCTGCACTGACGCAACCTGATGTGTCAGATATTGTTATCGATGTTGGGGAGTCAAATCTCGAAGAAGGCATATATGAGCCTGTTCAAAGAATCCTGGATTTAGTCAGGAGTGTCAAGGTACCTTCTGGGTGAGCTTCGCTGTCTTCACAAACCCAATGGCAGCAGCTGACAGATTGACGTGCAGCAAATTGGTTGCACAAATAGAAGAAATTACGTCATCTTCTTGTGCTCTCCTACCGGATCTTGCGCTAGCTTTGGGTGACCTAGCTCACAGTGTATCGAACGCTGTTGATTTAGCAGTACAAGTGAGCTAGTTCACTGCGTATCGCCTTACCTCGAGCTGACACGTTCCACTTCAGCTCGCTCAAAGGATCGGAGCTCACGTCACTACATTGCGTGCTACCAAGCAGCCATTGCGTTTATTGGACATCGAGCGATTCCTTGTTGAGATCACGGCCGAATCGTCTGCCGATTCCGATTCTCATCCTTGGGAATTAATAGCTATGTTTGTGACTCGGCTGGGAAGTGGGCTGGGCAATGTACTTCCGAGAATCAAAGAGGCTGTCAAAGGTGCACATTTGATATCGAGTAAGTCGACTATTAGAGCTCTTGATAATGCCAGTATGCGACCCGGTTCACTGATCAATGACTTGTCGACTTCATAGTGGATGTATCACCGCCATGGCTCGGCCGAGTCGCTGTCATCAAAGAAGCTGCAACCTTCAACGCTGATACGGAAAGAAAAGTGGTGATGCTTTCGGAAGAACTGAAAGATATGCTCAGGGAGGTCAAGATCAGGGTGAGATCATTTATAGATCTCCTGATTGTTGAGCCTTCCGCTGATGACTTTAGATTCTCCAGGATCAAAACCTTCAGGAAGCAGGAGTCAAGGTAGAAACTCTCGAACGAAGACTAGAAGCATCAAGGAAACAGGTCAGCTATCTCATGAACGATTCCCATATGTTAGCTGACGTTACCTCGAAATAGGGTGATACAATCATCGAGCTTGAGAATGATGTTGCCAAAGCCAAGAAACAAGAGAAAGTGTACGAAGAGGCTATCGAGCAACTACAAGCTGAACAAGATGCTTTGGAGGCTGAGAATGCCAGATTGAGGAAATCTCATGGGCAAGCGCAAGGTGATAGGCAAGGTGAGCTATTTAATACACATCCTTATCATCTAGCGGGAATAGTACAGCTGATGATTGGTGAATTAGGTCACGCTACCTCGACACCTGGAGGTACATTTGAACCAATCTCAATCGGATCAAGTGGATTGGGTTCTGAAACAAGTACGTCAAGCGAACAAATTGAGAATCTTCGAAATTGTATAAGGTTTTTGAGGCATGAAAACGCCTTATTGAAATCGAAAGAATTTTATAACGACTTTTACTCTTTATCTCCAATCAAATATACATCGTCTATACCAAATCTTACGTTGACAACACCGGAAAAATCACCAAAATCGATTAGATCAGATTCGTCTTCAGAAGATGAAGATGAAAATGGACCAATTACACCAACAGATAAATCAATCCTCAAGCATAACATACAAGTTGAAAGTAAATTATTATATAATTCACTTATAAATTTCAAAACCAGTTCTAAAGTTATTGATATTTCGAATATCAAAAATGATAATAAATGGAAAAGAAGAAACAATCTACCTGAATATCAAATTTTAGAATGGAAAAATAAAGAAAAAAAATTAGAAAGAAGATTAGAAGGATTGAAAGAAAGGTTTAATGGATTGAATAAGAGGTCTTGAATGTGATTTCGAAGTCAGAGGACAGAGGTCCGCTTTTGTGCGTTATTTTTTGTATATTGCGATGCACGTTACTTGTCCTACTTATTGGGGGCTTATTTTTTGGGTTGGCGAACTAAGCGTTTAGTTTGTAGTCTGCGCTCAAAATCCCTAATTTGGTCAATGCGATTATATTCTTCTTGTATTGACATTTTGACTCATCCACTTATGAAAGAAGATGTATGATATATTTTTCATTTCATACTTCTCTTTTTCTTCTGCAATTCGGTTTCGATACAAATTCATAAATCGAAAAACAAAAAATGTCATCCACAAAAGCTCCTCGTAAGTTTAGTTTTTTTTTTTTCTATTTTGTTCATCCATCTACAAGATAATTACCAAAATAACACCTTTTTTCAATTCTTACATACGAATTAGATCCACCTCTTAATAAATGGGAAAAAGAAGTAATAAGACAAAGTGGAGGATGGATAAATTTTTGATAACAATTTGGATATTAAACAAATGATAAAGAAGCATATGAAATGGTTAAAGCTTTAGGAGTTCAACTTGAAGGACTTGTTCAAGATCATAATGATTTTTCAGATTAAAGAAAGTGAAATTCATTTTAAAATCTAAGTCTGAATCAAAATCAAAATCAAAATGGAAAAGTCAAAATCAAATTGATTTAGGATTTTTGAAGAAATGTGAGTTTTTTTTTAAATTTCATTTGTCAAATTGTATTTTGACAGTGTTTGATGATTTCGCGAAACTTGATTTGATTATTGGATTTTTCTTTAGAGTCATTAAGAGAATGGAAATGTCAGAATCGGAATTCATTCTATATCTCTTGTATGTTAGATTTATATTTGAATACGGGTGTAGATTCTTCAATGAGTGGTTATACTAGTCAAACATCCACCAAAGTGGTTTGTGCAAACGATTCTTGAGCTCACTTGTTGATTTCTTCAAAATTACATGTTATCAAGTTGATGCTGCACACAACTCTACAAAGCTAAGCTAGATTGGTGTTTTGGACTTTTACTCTTTTCGCGTTGAGTAACCCTGAAACTCCAGCTGGTAAAAAGTGACTAGTGAGTCAGCGCCTGTACACTTGGCTTTTTTCTTGATTTTTTATTGCGTTTCATGATTAAAACGGTGAGAATTGTTTTAATTGTTCTTTTTGCTTTTTCATTTTGTCTCATTTGTTCAAAAGTATTCTCGGGACCATAAGTATATGACCAACGATGCCAGCTACAGACGCTCTTCGTAAGTTATATTTGCCCTCTCCCATTCATAAAATCGGCCTATTATTGACAAAAGCTGATTACTTCTTCTTCTTCTTCTTCTTCTTCTTCTTCTCACCGTTCTTCGGCTAGACAGAACCACCCCTTTTACCTGCTGAAAAGGAAATTGTTAAATCATATGGAGGTTGGACAAACTTTATGCATTGTTTTGGACTAAAACCCTGGGAATTCGATGATATTGATGAAGCTCTCTCTATCGTTAAACAATTGGCTAGAAATGATGATAAACAGCAAAGCTAGATAAGCACTTAGTGAGTTGATATTCATTTACATCCGTTACAACTGATATTGATTAGATGTGAGGCGCTATTCATGTTAATAGGACGACTTGTTTGACGTATTATACTTGGGAGGACAGATGAAATAGAATATCAAGCTGTGATATAGTCAAACGACTGTATACTCCCGTCCTACATGAAAAAATGCATATATATCTATGCCTTCTATTCACTCCTGAATACTTATACATATATTCGCCTAATTCAGCATTCAACATGACGTGAGATGCTGATCTGTTACTTTAACCCCTGAGCCTGTAATTGAGTGTCATCAAAACAGACAGCTGAGTAGGAATACTGGAATTTCCAGGTACGGATCAAGGTATGTAATGACATGACGTCAGTGCGCGGATCTATATAATTTTGGGCACGTCACTTTACTCTTTTACCTGACAAAGGTCTCTTGGCTTCTGCAAACTTTGATGTTTCCTATATATATACGTTATATGACGATCAACCTATTCTCTTTTCTCTTTTTTTCCAAACATAATCAAATATCTAAAACCTGCTTAAACTTCTCTTTTCCCCTTACACAAACCACAAATTCACCAAGCCATCATGTCATTCGTTAGACCTGCCACTGCTTCTTTGCGATTGACCGCTCCCCGAGCTGTCACTGTAAGTCTCACCTCATTAATTAATCTATAATTCATCCGCTGACTGCTCTGCCCTGTATTATCACAGCGACCTCGTGCCCTCCCTAAACGAGTCACCCCTCTATCTTCCGCTTCTACTTCAAGAGCTTTCAGAAGAACTTACGCTACTGAGATTCCTTCCAAACCAGAACCATCAACAACCCACAATACCCTTTTAATCGCTGTTTTAGCCTCCGTTTTGGGTGTTGGAATTGGTGGTTACTTTTACCTTAAACCAATCGTCAATGTAGCTCATATGGCTCATTCAAGTGTGGAAAGTGCCAAAGAAAACGCTTCGCAATTGGTAAGCCTTCTATTCCTGCTACTAGTATTGCGAAAACTTTCTCCGGTATTCCACACAGGAGCTGATCATATGAACCATCTTCTTAGTCCACCGGTTTATCAACCTACGCTCAAGCCGTTCTCCCACCTGGAGCTTTCGCTCTTTACAAAGCTCTTGATAGCCAAGAAGGTGGTATCACAGGTTTCGTATCTAAATTACACGGAAAAGATCTTCAAGGAGCTTTAGATGAATTGAAGAATGTAGGTGGAGATGATGCTAAGAAAATAATCGAAACAATTCAATCTAAAGTGAAAGATGCTAAGGGCAAAATCGAAAATGTTGATTGGAAATCTTTAGCAACTGAATTAAAAGATGATTTACCAGCTTCAGCACAAGGTTTAATTGCTGTTATTGCTGGAAATATGCCTTCAAACCTTAAAGATCTTGCAGATTTCGATTTTGATAGTTTGATTAAAAAAGCTAAAGAAGCTGGAGGTGATCAATTGAAACAAGTTGAAGAGACTGCTTCTAAGATTTACAAAGAAGTTGAAAAACAACGAAAAGAAGGTAAAGATACCGCTGATGCTTTCTTGAAGGGTCTTAAAGATGGTAAGTGATCATATCTACAGATTACTATGAGCTACTAGCTAAATTTCATTCGATCGTGATTTTTAGCTGCCCCTGCCGATGTTGATTCATTAATCAAGCAAATCAAAGAAGCAGCCAACAAAGCTGGTTTACCTGCTGATACTGTGGAAGCTTGGTTGAAGAGCAAAGCTAAGGACGGTAAAGTTGATGCAGAGGCTTTGGTAAGTTCGAATCTAATCCATATTGACTTATTACCATACTGACTTATGAACAATATATTAGGCTAAACAAGTTGAAAGTAAACTCAAGGATGCTGCGCAATACATCCCAGGAGAACCTAAAGATTTGATCAAACAAGTAGATCAACTCTCACCTTCTCTTGCTAAATTATTGCAACAAGCTTTACGACAAGCTGATATCATTGATGAGAAAGGTAACAAGAAGCAATAAGCGAGGCATATTCTTATATGGGGTTGAAAATTTGCAATATATAGTACAAAATGATATGTAGCCATAACAATATAGTCAAAAGGTAGTAAAAGCATGACAACGAAACCATGTATATAGTTTCTCATGTTCAAAGCCTCAACTAAAGCATCTCTCGTATTTTATCATACACAGCGATGAGAACATTGCACGCACTTTAAAAGATATTCTGACAATGGAAGTGACGACCAGTTGATCGATTCAGGAACGAATGACGATTATTTGGTGTTACAGAATTCATGATTCTATTTCTGACCTCATTCAAAGCTTTGGTATTCGAACCCAAAAATAGAAAACAGCTATTTTGTTCATGTATACCTAATCTTGAATGTACTAATAATCCTTCAATCATTCATAAATAGATATCTGAGAAAAAAACAAGCGAAGAGAATTCATTGAAAGATAATCAGAAAGTTTACAATAAGCAAACAAAAGAAAAAAACGATGACTTCCTTTTTCAATTTAGCATCATCAGTAGTTAAAGAATTAAGACATGAAGCTGATTCTGAAGCACATCAATTATTAAGAAAATATATAGATGATAAAGTTAGTAATAATTTAATACTTATAAACCTATATTGAAATAACTTTTTGACTTTATTGCAATTTTATAGAAAGATAATAATGAAGAAACAATGTAAATTATTTTATTATCCCCCCAAAAAGATAATTAGCTGATAACTGATTTATTTCTTATTATTTTAGCCCAGGTATACTTCATCCTGGAGCTACTGGAGTAACTTATTGTACAGATAGAGCAATTGCGAATGGATATTCATATAATGATAAAGAATGGGCAAATTTAGGTCAAGGTGCACCTGAGGTAATTTCCTTCTTGTTATAATAAATCAGTTGGGTAATTGAAATTGACTTGTAAATTATTTACTTAGGTTGGACTATTACCTGAAGGACCGGATAGACCAAAAACTATTGATCTGACTTTATGGGGAGATGAAGTTAATGAATATGGTCCAACAACAGGTATAAAAGAATTAAGAGAAGCTGTAGCTGTAAGTTAAAAGTTGAAAAAATCAAATAGAGAGAACGACGAATACAGTATAAATGATTGATTCAAATCACGATTATTAATTAATAGAAATTATATAATGAAGAATATAGAAAAGGTAAAGAATCTCAATATACTTATGAGAATGTATGTATCACTCCAGGAGGAAGAGCTGGTATGGCAAGATTAGCAGCTGTTATCGTGAGTGATCAGAATGATTATCGTATTCGATTTGTTTGATCCAAAATCGTTGATTACCAGGGAGACGTATATTGTGGTGAGTCTTATCCCTATCCACTGAAGTATGTAACAATTTGAGTTGACATAAATGGGATCGAAGGTTATCAAATACCTGAATGTGAGTTATACAATCTAAATACAATTGATAATTCATTGATTATATTTCGTAGATACTACATACTCCGAAGTATTATCCGTCTTCAAACGACTCATACCAATCCCCACAGCTCTAGATGCAAAGGTGAGATCAGACACGTTGTGAGAGATATATATAACTTATCGGATTATTATAGGATAAATACAAATTGAACCTAGATCAAGTGAGCTCATTCGCAAATCCTCATTGTTCGTCATATCATATATCCCGCTAATCGTTCCACGTTTGATAGCTCAAGAGAGAAATCCAAAATCTCAATCTGAGCGTCATAATCGCATCAAATCGTAAGCTAGCACCTCTCAACAAATGTTTGTTTTAAACTGATCTAGTTGAAAATGTGTATAGCTCGAAATCCTACTGGACAATGTATATCAGGGGATGAATTACAAGATCTTGTACAATTAGCTAGAGAGAAAACTACGGTAATTTTAGATGAGTTCTACAGCTGGTACGTTGTTGTTTTAACGAAAGGATCTTTTTGGTTCTGACATATATGAACAAGGTATCAATACCCTGATAATCCCAATGACCTTGGAACGAGCTTGAGCGGAGCGAGATATGTGGACGATGTCAATGAGGTACGTATATACCCAACTTGACAGGATTGAAAATTTAGACTAATTGATAATGAGCAGGATCCCGTCATCTTGATTAATGGTCTCACGAAAGGATTTAGGTAATTTCCATTTCACATTAATCATGACTTGCATCTCGCTGATTGTCGACAACTCTCACAGATTACCCGGTTGGAGAGTATGTTGGGTAGTAGGCCCGAAAAGTGTTGTTAGTGCTATATCGCAATCGGGTAGTTTCTTAGATGGAGGAGCTTCACATGTGTAAGCGGATTTCTGAATCGTGTATGAAACGAAAGCTTATTGAGGTCGTGCAAAAGTCTACAAAAGGCTGCAATTCCGCTATTGGATTATGATAGGGTACAACAAGACAAAGTGAGTCTCGTCTCAATTTCTCGTTTTAGCGGGAGAGGATTAGCTAATAAAATGGTGTTTTAGGTATCCCTTCAGAAAGCTTTTAGAATCAAAAGAGATCATGTTTTAGCGAGATTGGAAAAAATGGGTTTGAAAGTATCTATACCTCCTACAGCTACTTTTTACATTTGGCTTGATTTGAAAGGATTAAATAGTCCGTTAAGTAATGGTTTAACTTTCTTTGAAGAATTGTTAAAGGTGGGTTTACTTTGACTTGTTTGCTTTTCTGCATTCTATTATATTCGTTTACTAATGAACAAATAATAATAGGAGAAAACAATTTGTGTACCTGGAATATTTTTCGATATTAACCCTTCTCATCGTCGAAATTTGTTCCATTCACCATGTCATCATTTCGTGAGATTAAGCTTTGGTCCTAAATTAATGGAATTGGATAGAGGTTTAGATGCTATTGAGAGGTTATTGAAAAAACATAACGAAACACCTCATCTACTAGGTACCAAGTGAGTTTTGTATTTCAATATACTCTTTCAAAGCTTTACACTCCGAGAAGAAGGATTAAGAGCTGATGACAGATTTACATATTGTAGCTTCGAGCCATCGCCCAAGGAGAAGTGAGTCAAGTGATTCGTGAGCATGGAGGTTACATCAAGGAACTTTTGGTGTAAGCGAGGTCAGCTCTTGAGGAAATTGGAAGGACGAGTCGATGTTGAATGTATTGATATTATCATTTCGGGTTTGCATTTATATACATATCAAGATTGATTGAGTCGAATCAATGTTCCCACTTTGAATCCATGAAATGCTCTTTGTAATCGGCGAATGCCGTACTATTGACTTGGCCTTACCGGTTATTATTCAGGATGATTTACTTGAACTGTAATTGGATGTTTAAAGTGGCCCCGCCCTATTAATGTTCATGACGGCGAATGGTACTCATTCGATCTCATGAGAATAGATGACTCAGCTCAAATCTTACACATCGAGTCAGTGTTGATTGTTTGATCAAGCGAGTATACTACATACACATACATATATATACATCGATATCTACCTTCAAATTGCATTTTGACAAACATCGTTGAGCTGAAATAGATAATTGAGATTAGCCTAATTAATTGATTAAGTGAGTTTTTTGATATATTTCTACCGGGATATACTCCGTAAGACGCGATGGAATATACATCATGTGATCTAGGGTGATTAAATCGAGGAACGAATGTGACGATTACTCTAAGATCCAATCAAATTCAAGGCGTTTAATATATACCCCACTCTCCATTCACATATCTTTCCCCCTTTTGCTATATTTGATACGTGTAAAGAAAGAAACTAATCTGATATCGTTCATTCAGTTCATATCAATAAATCAAATACATACAAAATGTCTTTACGAACACCAATGTTAAGAACTGCTTGTGCTAGAAGAGCAGGTCAATCTGTTAATCTTAGAACTCAAGTGATTAAAAGACGATTCGCTTCTGGTGGACCAGAGATAGTGAGCTTTTCTCTTTTTTCTCTTCTCTCTTCTATCCATATTCTCCCTAGCGATGAGCTTGGATCATTCCTCTCACAAGAAAGTATGATGTACTTTTATGCTGATTTTTGATTTATCTTATAAAGACTCCACCTCCACCACCTAGATCATCTTCTGTACCTTACCTTCTTGCAGGTGTTGGATTAGCAGCTGCAGGAGCTGCATACTTATTTTACGGTACAGATGGTACACCAAGAGAAACTGCTAAAGAAATTGGATCTGAAGCAAGAGGTTTAGCTGCTGCTGCAGAAGGTAAATTAGGATTAAGACATAAACAAGAAGATTATCAAAAAGTTTATGATAAAATTGCTGATACTTTAGAGAAAGAGGGTTATGATGGTAAGTAAATTAATTAAAATTACAATTCCAATTGGTTATTTGCTTCCCTAGATAAAGATAATTTGAAAGCTTATTTATATTTATATTTATATTTATAGATGGATCTCTTGCTCCTGTACTTATTAGATTAGCTTGGCACGCATCAGGAACTTATAATAAAGAAGATAATTCTGGAGGTTCAAATTATGCTACAATGAGATTTAAACCTGAATCAGAACATGGTGCTAATAATGGTTTAGTAAGTTTAATCCGTATCTCGAATCCAAAGTATCCTTCATAACACCTTTGTAGAATGTCGCTCGAGATCATATGCAAAAGATCAAAGAAGAATTCCCATGGATATCATACGGTGATCTTTGGACTCTAGGTGGTGTTGCCGCCGTACAAGAATCAGGTGGACCTACTGTTCCATGGAGACCTGGAAGAATTGACGGTTTCGAACATCACGTTACTCCAGATGGTCGATTACCCGATGCTGCTCAAGCTCAAGATCACTTGAGATTTATCTTCTACCGAATGGGGTGAGTCGAATCTGTACCTCGGTATAATCGGATCCCCCTCGCGCGGCGCTGATGCCCCCCTTCCGTACAGCTTCAATGACCAAGAAATCGTCGCTCTTTCAGGTGCTCATGCCATGGGTAGATGTCATACCGGTATGTCACAATTTGAATGACTTGGTGATATTCGGACACTGATGTTTATCGTTTTTACTTGGTCAGACCGATCTGGATTCGACGGTCCTTGGACTTTCTCCCCTGTCACCTTCTCCAACCAATACTTTACCTTACTTCAAGATGAGCCATGGCAATGGAGAAAATGGTAAGTCCAGCTCGTATTCCGATTGATCTCCCGGTTTTTAGACTGACGTAATATTCCACTCACAGGAAGGGTCCAGCACAATACGAAGATAAGAAAACCAAGACTCTGATGATGCTTCCGTGAGCCATTCCAGTCGCTGGACAACTCTTTGATCTAGCTAATTTTGACATTTCCCAATCTAGCACTGATATGGCTCTTGTCAAAGACAAGTCATTCAAGAAGTTCGTCGATGTCTACGCCAAGGACGAAGAAGCCTTTTTCAAGGAGTGAGTCCACCCACCACTGTGTCTGTGTATGATTGAATCTCGCTTATACTGATATCCAATCGACTCAAATAGCTTCTCTCAGGCTTTCGCTAAACTCCTTGAATTGGGTGTACCAACAGCTCAATTCGCTGGTGATGCTTGGAAGATGGGCTCTCAGTAGATGAAGGCTTGATAATTTCTCTGTAGGATAATTGGAGTTGGATATGTTATTTTATATCTTTTATTCAGGTATTTTAGTTAGAATTGAAAGATGAAATACAGTGAAATACATGAAGCAAAACGACACACGCTCGTTCCAGTTTGTAGTTTGTAGTACCGAAATTCGGGATTCAGGTCAACATTTACTTAGCTTGTGCAGTATCCTGATATTCATGTTGACGATGAGCGTATGATAATAACGATGCGTTTCATCTTGAATATAAGAGGTTGAAGATGAGATGAAAATTCGGCCGAAAATGTATAAACAAAAGTCGGCTATATTGGTAAAATAAAACCGATAACATAGTAACAATTTAACATTACGTGTTATTATTAAGATAACAAATTGATACGGATTTGGTCGGATTATTACGGTTATATGACGCATAAACTCATTCAACCTATCAAATTACAAGGAAATCAATCACAAAGTAATACAAGAGGTAATTCAATCTTATTATAACCTTGTGACAAGGCAAAATATATACAACAACGACGTGTTATTAAATTTCTTTTCCTTCTTTTCTTTTTTTACTCACTATCTTCAAAGCTTTATTCTTAAATTAATAAATAAGAATAGACATTCGACCTTTTGAAATTCAAAGAGGGTGGTCGATTGTTTAAAACCCAATTATATCTACTAAAATAAATATAATAGTAGTATAAGAACCTCTCTCTTTCTATCCTTTTATCCCTTTTTTCTTTTTAATAATCTATATTCAAAATGTCTTCAAGATTCCTTGTAAAAGGGGCTCAATCCCTTTCATCTAGATCATCAATGTTATCTAGATCAATGGCAACTGTTCAATCATCAATTGGTGATAAACAAGTACCAATGTCAAACCTTGAAAAAGGAAAATTCGTAAATTACGCTAGAATTGAAAGTAATTTACAAATCGTTAGACAAAGGTGAGTTTTATGAAATTTCATTACTATAACCTGTTTTTTCCTGTTCGCATCAACATGTATTACCCAGAATGTGGGGTCTCACAAAATTGAGAAATTAATGAGCTGTTGAGAAGCTTGATGACTGAAAATCCAATTCTTATTCGCTGGTTCCTACCGGCTCCACATTCTTACCGGCGTAACGAAAATAACCTCTATCTCTTTTCACATACATTATTCTATAATTTGTGCTGACTCTTGGATATCTATTCAGACTCAATCGACCTCTTACCCTTGCCGAGAAAATCGTTTACGGTCATTTAGATAACCCCCATGAACAAGACATTGAGCGAGGTGTATCTTACCTTAAACTTCGACCAGACGTGAGTCGCGTCTTTCTTCCAATCTTGTATTCAGAATCTGGCTGACCAGTCCAAATACATCAATAGCGAGTCGCCTGTCAAGATGCTACTGCTCAAGTGAGTTGATCTCCGTGCATCTTCGGGAAATTTCCCATCAAAATGACGCGTATCAGTTGATGCTGACAGTCTGTGCTTGTCTACCCTTAGATGGCTATCCTTCAATTCATGTCTGCCGGTCTCCCTCAAACAGCTGTCCCAACCTCGGTACACTGTGATCACTTGATTCAAGCTCAAGTTGGTGGACCCAAAGATTTGGCTCGAGCCATTGACATCAACCGAGAAGTTTACGATTTCTTGGCTACTGCATGTGCTAAATATGGTATCGGTTTCTGGAAGCCCGGATCAGGTATCATGTAAGTAATCGGAAATTTTCATACACCCGAGAGAAGCCTAGCTAATTTTCATGGTATTGCAGCCACCAAATTATCCTCGAAAACTACGCTCTCCCAGGTCTTATGATGATCGGTACCGATTCCCACACTCCTAATGCTGGTGGTCTCGGTATGGTCGCTTGTGGTGTTGGAGGTGCCGATGCCGTAGATGTTATGGCTGGTATCCCATGGGAACTTAAAGCTCCTAAAGTTATCGGTGTTTACCTTGATGGTAAAATGAGCGGATGGACCACTCCTAAAGATATCATCCTCAAGGTAGCTGGTATCCTTACCGTTAAAGGTGGTACTGGAGCCATCATTGAATACCACGGTCCTGGTGTAGAATCCCTCTCATGTACCGGTATGGCCACTATCTGTAACATGGGTGCCGAAATCGGTGCTACCACTTCCCTCTTCCCTTACAACAAGCGAATGGCTGCTTATCTCGAAGCTACCGGTCGATCTCAACAAGCCGCTTACGCTCAAGAGTTCAACCACAACTTGCAACCAGATGAAGGTTCCGAATACGACCGAAGAATCGAAATCAACCTCAATGAACTCGAACCTCACATCAACGGTCCATTCACTCCCGATCTTGCTACTCCTATCTCCAAATTCGCCGAAGAAGTCAAGAAAAACAACTGGCCAGAGGAACTCAAGGTCGGACTTATCGGTTCATGTACCAACTCTTCCTACGAGGATATGTCCCGATCTGCCCACATCGCTAAAGAGGCTGCCGACCACGGTCTTAAGACTAAATCCATCTTCACCATCACCCCCGGTTCCGAACAAGTTAGAGCTACCATTGCTCGAGACGGTTTCGTTGACACTTTCGAGGATGTTGGTGGTGTCGTCCTTGCCAACGCTTGTGGACCTTGTATCGGTCAATGGGATCGACAAGATGTCAAGAAGGGTGAAGTCAACTCTATCATCTCTTCTTACAACCGAAACTTCACTGGAAGAAACGATGCCAACCCTGCTACCCACGCTTTCGTCGCTTCTCCCGACCTTGTCACCGCCATGACTTTCGCCGGTTCCCTCACCTTCAACCCTCTTACCGACTCCCTCAAAGGTGCTGATGGTAAGGAGTTCAAATTCTCCGACCCAGCTGGTTTCGAACTTCCTGCCAAGGGATACGACGCTGGTGAGAACACTTTCCAAGCTCCCCCTGAGGATGGTACCACCGTAAACGTCGCCGTCTCCCCCACTTCTGACCGATTACAACTCCTTAAACCTTTCAAACCTTGGGATGGCAAGGACATCGTCGATGCTCCTGTATTGATCAAGGCTAAAGGAAAATGTACTACCGATCACATCTCTGCTGGTGGACCATGGTTGAAATACCGAGGTCACTTGGAGAACATTTCTCAAAATTGTTTGATCGGTGCCATCAACGCCGATTCCGGAGAGGCCAACAGCGTATTGAACCAAGAAACCGGTGAATTCGGACCTGTTCCAACTGTCGGTGCTTACTACAGAGACAGAGACATTCCATGGGTTGTCGTCGGAGATGAGAACTACGGAGAAGGTTCATCCAGAGAACACGCCGCTTTAGAACCTAGATTCTTAGGAGGAAGAGCTGTTATCTGTCGATCATTCGCTCGTATCCACGAAACCAACTTGAAGAAACAAGGTATGCTTCCATTATGGTTCAAGAACACTGCCGATTACGATAAAATCTCTGGTACCGATAAATTGTCGATTGTCGGTCTTAACGAGTTCAAACCTGGACAAGATATCAAAGTTGAAATTACCCACAAAGACGGTTCAAAAGATTCATTCTTAACTACTTCATCAATCAATGAAGGTCAATGGGAATGGTTCGTAGCTGGTTCAGCTTTAAATAAAATGGCTGCTGCTGCTAAAGCTCGAGGAGCATAAAAATGAAACTTTGTTTTGTTTTCTCAGGGTTTTTTGCATTTCAGATGTACATTTTTTTCAATAAAGTATAATCAACTTAGCATAAATTTACATACAACCATCATTTTGTTTAGCATTCTTACTATGATATTTACTTCGTTTCTTCGTTTCTTCGTTTCTTCTCCTTTGTATTTGGTTTTTGGTTTGAAATGATCCTCAATAAGAAAGGATGTTTGGCTTGTTCTCGCTTTTATATGACAAAGTAGTGAATGCATAACGTAATGCCACAACCGTCATTAGCTGTATATCAGTCAGACAGTCCAGAAAAATTGATGCTCTGATCAGCTCTGTATGCAATCTCGAGTGCAACAGTTTCTGTGTCCACTCACAAGAAGAGAATCGTTTAGATGTCAGAAATAGCTTGAATATATGACCCAGCAGCCTCAGCTCGTCTTTTGCTTCCACTGGCTCTGGTACACCATTGGCACACCTTTCCCATTCTGCTCATGTCTGCTTCGAAGTGACAAACCCGACACGCGTAAATACGATCGCGGCGGAACTCGACGGGTACAATCGGCTGTGATTCTTCACAGCAAGGACATGTCGTATTGAAGATTCGGACTGGTCCACATTCGGTGTTAATGGGATCAGGACCTTCGACTTGATAACGACAATTCTGACAACAATAGGTGAAGGGTTGGTATGGAGTTTCGGGATGACGTTCATTCCATACCAAAGGAGTAGGGACATTACAAGTCCTACATTTTTTGACCCATGAGCGATTACCGTATCCTAAGATATTTGCGAGTCTACCACAAATTCTACATTTCCATCGATAAGTTGTAGGACCATCCAAAATTGTCAAATTTGAGATACGGTTACGTCTAACAGTACGAGTCCAACCGTCTACTATGCATCTTACCACTGAACTTGCATTCCAAGGTCTTGGATCGAGGCATCGACTACACGTTTTGTAAATTTCGTCTGCTGCGGTTGATTGCGAAGCGTTAAAAGTGTAGCCTGGTGTAGTATGTGGCGTGGCTAGAGTAGGTATGAATGGATCAACTCGATGAGCATCATATGCTTGTTGTATGTATCCAGCTTGACCGTATTGAGAATAAGATTCAGAATGGTATGGCGAATAGGATGCATCATTTCCAGTCATGGTCTGGTACCTTCGTTGCTGTTCTGCTTCTACACTTGCTACCCGTTGCTGGAGTCGCTCTAACCTTTGAATCTGTCTATCCCGTCTCGAATCAGCCGAGAAATAATTGAGTGGATTAGGCATATTGGTAATGTAGTTGGCAAATTTACTGGTCTGGTCTGCAGCAGAACAAAGGGATTCAGCTACAGGAATCAATAAATTGCATTACATCACAGCGTGCCAGATACAGTATATATTGCTGAGCTGATGCCAGGAATAGTTAGCAAATGGGACGCCTAAAAGGCGTGTCAGTCGAACAACAAGTATTCTCATAGTCAGTAGTACAGCACTAGTCTAGTTGTTTGAGGTCAGCGATCTGTTTGCGACTTGGACAAATGTACATTATCGATACATACAGTACATGACTGCCACTTCCACCCCACTTTGATGGATCCCCACTCGGAGGGTACAGTACACAGCTTGATGACATAGCGCAATCATCCCCGTCATCAACATCAACATCACGCAACCCCTTCATGACATCGCTTTTAACCTATCCAAATAACATCGTACTCCAAAAGCTTCCTTCGGTACAAGTAGTATCGAGCTTTGCAACTATGATCGAATCAACTCAGTGCCCAATCAACCATACAACCTCGCGTCGGCGAGTTCTCGAGACTTTCGACCCATTGAAAGGTAGCAGGTTGTTCATCAAACGTTCCTCTACCCGTGAAGAAGCTACAAAAGACCTCAATTCAGCAGGTACACCTCGAGATAGAGTGGAACAATCATTCTCTTCGCTTGATAATGAGGCAAAAGCAATTCATTTCGTCAAAACTCATACAAGTATACCGGTACCTACAATAATAGCAGTTTTTGAAGATCGAGGCTGCTTATATATGATTCAGGAATATATCGAGAACGCAATACCTGCTTTTGACGCTCCCGATCATGTTCATTCACACATCGTTCGACAATTGGAACATTATATGTCCGAACTTCATAATTTACGAAGTCATAAATTTCACTGTTTCAGCCGCGATCTCCACTTACCAGCTCGTCTCGTATCAACGGAAGCTTATCTTTCAACCTTACAATATCCAGAAGATCCACAATGTAGATATGTGTTATGTCATGGTGATCTAGGCTGGCAAAACATCATGGTAGACCCTCGTACTGGTGACATTAAAAGCATTATTGATTGGGAATATGCTGGATTCTATCCTGTAGAAGTCGAGGGTGAATATTGGAAAAGATTCGGTACAGCCAGTCCAAATTCATCAGAACGTAGCGACAATGACAAAATCTGTCAACTACTTCACTCTCTGAACACCGATGGAAGGTTCAGCTCAGATTACCACCTAAGCCCCAAAATTGATTATACCAACCACCCTGAGGGCAAACATCAGTTGGACAGAAGGAAACACTCCAAAGTCAGGTATCTGAGCTCTCGATCCCGCTTATCATCCAACTTCAAGCGGATTTTCAGTGTTATAGGTCAAAAGACAGTCATTCCCACTTCTGGACCTCAAGGGCTGGAGAAGAACGAAAAAAGTTTGGACGCAGGCCCTGTGAATTCGCAGGATGTAAGTGATCGTGCTCAATCCGCTGTTTTCCATGATACGAATCAAGAGTGAGTCCAAGATTATGCGGCTTATGCGGTCCATGCTGAGCCATACATTATCACGAGCAGCTCATTGAGAGAGCCAAATCTCAATCTCTTACCGTCCCATGACGAACAGTCGAGTGGTATTCAGGGAATCATGTAAGCGTAATGTGCCATCGACTGACGCAAGAAATGCGCTAATGCTGGTGAAAATCGAGTCCAGCGATGCACCAGAATGGCACGATCTCAAAGTATCCCATCCAAGAGACAAGACCATCACTGCCCAATCAATCACTGTACAGGTTGCTATAGCCTCAAGAGAGCACATCAGCGCACAATTGACTTCTTTAAAGAGAAGTGTGGACATTGATTATCGAGCAGGTCAAGATTGGACACTGGCAACTTCACGAGATGCACCTGGTTATTACATTCGACCCCTCAAGTCCAAAACGCTAGTACAAGGTAAGCATCTGTTTGCTTTTGGCAGGTCCGACGTATATTGATCGACGGTGTCGTCTGTACGTGTAGAGACATTACACTCGCAGGAGCTATGTAGACTGTTAAGTGGAGTCTTGGACCAACTGTCATCGAAAATCAGACTTTCGATCGATCCTTTAAAGCACTTCCAGCAACGTCAATTGTTAGCACAGAAATATACAGAAGAGATAGTGAAGATGCGGAGCGAGTTCGACGACATGAGTGGAGATCCATCGTCGCTTTCGCTGGATCCGTATTGGATACACGCAGATAATATACGTCGACATATACACGCCGATAGAGATCAAGCTTTCCGTGAAAGCGAGACTTTGAAATGGAATGCAATCAAAGCTGTACGTTTACAGGGGACCCGTCTCATTTGTACCCAGAGTTATCGAGACTGATACAGAACCCTGATTTCCGAGCAGTTCGCGCATGCCCTTCTGGTCATATCACATGCAGCAGAAACTCTTCTCCCCTTCACTCCGGATAGAGTACGAAATCAGCCCAGTGGGACAGATGATCCTGCAAGAAGAGCAGCAGAAGATCGGGTGAGAGATTTACTGTTGGGCGGTAGTGGCGGATGGACTAGTCAAGTGACTGATATGCAAGATTGGGTACCGCTGAATGCCATAGAAAAGGGTGTACCGGAAGAAAAAGAGGAAAAGACAGAACCTATACCGGACAGAATACTGCAGTATTATTACGATTCAGACGCACGTTATTTGAAGAGTCTAGAGCAGGAGTCGAGTGGGGACGGGTTGGCTCATCCTTCAAGTAGTTTTGCAATATAAATTGTATGTTACGGTATCAAAAGAGCATATTATAGCATCAACATGTAAATTACTTTTATCCAGCCGGTGTCAGGCACCACTGGAGCAGATTTGGCGGAGATCGTGATATACTCCGGACAAAAGTTGATTGTTATATTGACAAAAGTTGGCCACCATCCGAAAGCTTCACTTTGTTGAATTTTTACATGTATACTCGTATATATCACATTTATTGTTACTGCACAACAACTGTATTCAAATAATCATGTCATCTACTTTAACCAAGAAACAACAAAAATTAGCAGCTTTTCGAAATAAACAAAAAGCTAAAAAAGCAGGAGGAAATGATGTTGAACAACCTGATTTACCTGAACAAGATCTGATAGATGAGAATGAGAATGACAATATACCAGAAGAGAATGCTACTGTGACTGTCAAGTCAAAGGAGAAGAAGACTGAAAAGACAAATCAGAAAGAAGTGACTATAGATGTCCAAGGTGAAGGTGCTGCCAACGTTGAGGCTGAGGGATCTAAAAAATTGGATAAAGGCAAAAAGCGGAAGACTGCTTGGGATGATGAGGAAGAAGGAGATAAAAAGAAAACAAAGAAAGATATTAAGCAGAGATTCATCCTTTTTGTCGGTGAGTGAAATAGCTTTCTGAAAATTCAGCATCAATACCAAAAGATACACACAAGTCTTGTCGAAAAATCAACTATCTCTCAGAAGCTGATCATTCGAAATCTGTTTAGGTAATTTAAGTTTCAAAACTACAAAAGAGGAAGTACAAGAGCATTTCAAAGAAGCTTTAGGTAAGTTAATCAACTATCCAAACACACATATATACATGTTGATCCCAAGAAATGTACTCTGTTATAGGTCAATTACCGTCGGTCAGACTACTAACTACAAAAGCTACTCCTGAAAATCCAAAAACGAAATCTCGTGGAATAGCATTTCTTGAATTACCAAATTCTACACTTATGCAAGCTGCTCTCAAACTACATCATTCAAATTTGAAAGGAAGAACAATAAATGTAGAATTAACAGCTGGAGGAGGTGGGAAAAGTGAAGATAGGAAAAGAAAAATTAACGAAAGAAATGAGCGTGTTGGCGTACAAAGAGAGAAAAGAGCTGAAAGGGAAAAGGAAGAAGGAGGTGGAGAAGAACCTCAAGCTGGAGAAGGGGTCGGTGGTGAAGGTGGAGAACAAAATGATGGTAAGACAAGAGTTAGAGGAGGTAGAAGAGTCAAATCTAAAGCTAAAGTGAGTATTTTGACCCTGTATTTCAATCTATTTCTTCTCCAAAACATGTTAATCTTCACCTCAATGCCCTCGAGCTTCGTGTTGATGATTTTAAATTTCATCTTATAGTCTGGCGATGAATCTGCTCCACCAAACAAAAGACCAAGATCAGACCCTTCAGATCCTAATGCACCTTTATCAGGTTGGGCATCAAGACAAGCAGGAACAGTTTCAGCTGCACCTTCACGATCATTTAATTCTGCAAGACCACCAAATGGAAGAAATGCAGGTGGAAGAGATCAAAGTCGAAATAGTGGAAATGGAAGTAATCCTAAATTCCAAAAGAAGAAATGGACACCTACAGGAGCGAATGCACAACCTGTCTCTTAGATTATTGCTATTCTTCGATTATACCCTATGTAAAAATAATTTCCCACTTTCCCGCTTACAGCCGTCTTGCGAATCTATCACATAGCTTTGGTATTCCAGGTCAATCGCTGTGATAGTACATATTGTACAATATGCATGTATATCACAATGTTATATATAGAACTGTACATCTACATGTAATGGAGCATGATATTGATCAAGGTGAATGTATTATTTGGCGTACAATTACGATAGTATCTTGAACCGAAGAGAAGCAAAGCAAAGAGCAGTATGCAAGATGGTCAAGAACAAATGTCTGGTCGTGAAAGTCGTAACATGCTGCCCGGAGTAAGTACAAAAAATGAGGCCAGAAGTGAGATTGGTCTGAAGAAAGAGTACTAAATTGAGTGTTTCAAAGGACTTTGAATTTGATATCAGGGTTTTCATCAAGCATGATTATCATTTTTACACTATCAAATAGTCAACTTACCTTCCCTCCTTCGGATGATCGAGTGGAAAATCTGACTTACGGAAGAACAAACTTTATCCTTTGTCTTAGTTTGACATTTGCATTTTGCACATTCACATTTATGATCATCAGGTAAATAACCTGTTGTCATGTTCACTGTCTGGCACCATAATAGTTTTGCGGGATGATCCAATGGAGGAGTAAATGGATTAGTCAAGCACATTTTGAACTGAATTATCCTGTAGATGGAGCGGGAGTATTAGGTTGAACTGGTTATTTTCTTATGACCGCTCAGTGATTGACCAAGTCCAATCAAAAAGGTTGTTGTTGCTGATGCCGATTTGGAAGAAGTTCGATTCACCAGGAGTCGCTTCAGGAGATGGTAGAAGAGGCGTATACGAATGTGTATTCGACGTGATGAATGTTCGTTTACGAGAATTGTGCCTAGAGCTATTGTCGGATTGCTTCTGTTTAGATGATTTGTAGGTTCAAAGACTGAGGGAAGGGAATGATCGGATCCGAGAGTTAGATTTGCAGTATCAGATAAAGGGGTCGGTCGAGTTTTATAAGCTCGAATAGAATTAGGTGTTTAACTCGATTTGAGATCTGAAATAGGCACTGTACAGGTTTAGACAGGTTTCCATGAATTGCCAGTGGTTGATATGAATATCAGATAAGAAATTATGACTGCTGAATGAAGGTTTAATATGATATGGTGTATATACTGAGTGGTTGGGTCAGTTCTGTTTGTAGTGGATTATGACTTGATTTGTGTCGATTTTATAGCGTGGCATGTATACCTGTCAAATTTTGATAAGATAAGTAGTCTTCCAGATTTTAACAATCACAACACTGCTATATTGCCAGAAAAGTCAAGTCCATGACGTCGAAAGGCATTAAAGAATCGTGTGATCATTCGCTGTTTATAGATCCTTCTTGAAAGTATATTCAACGCTTGTTCAGGAACCGGAGTTTGGAATTCTTCGACTCTTCCAGATCTCAACCGAGCCCAAAAACTCTGAATGCTGTCTCTTTTTGTATAATGATTCGAGGTGCTTCCCCGAAAGCAATTATTGGTAGATACTGTATTCAGGAAGTCGTGATTGTGGTCCCTCCAAAGTTGCTGTATATGCAAGGTCAAGCTCAGGATAAATGATTGATTGGTTGGATGTATAAACGATTTCTTGGGCTTTTGAAGCGTACGTGTGTGGGGGCAGAGTGTAAGTAAGCTAGAGTGGGTTGTCCTGTATAATCCCGATGATACGATGAGTTTGAAGAATTATCCTATTCTACTCAAAACGATTCGCATTCGGTATATCCTATTATCATAGAGCTTGGTATTTGAGTGAGTGAAATCTTAAATGTCAATCTGTCAATGAATTGTGTTACTTATCAAAACAACGAAAGATGTGAATATCAGATTTATTAGTTATTTAACAAATTAATACAACTATTTATTTAAAACAAGTAAAAAATCAATTGTCAATCTTTCGAAATTCGAATAATCTTTGTCCCGTAATATTCTATTGTAAAGATCCCTTTTGATTGACATTTTACCCATTATGCTGTGTTATGAATGAGATGGGATTTCCCACCGGGCAATAATTATCATAACAATTCAGCATAAAACCAGAGAAAGAGAAAAAGGAAGAAGAAATTATTTTAAGGAATGTTTTACATTTTCTGTTAAAAGTCTAGAACATTAATTTACCGTTACCGTTCAGAATCTCAGAAATTCCCATATTTACTCCGCATTCTTTATTCCGCCGGTAATGATTATGATTGGAAATTCACCGATTTTATATAAACCAAGGGATCCGTTATATGCAAATATTCGAAGAGGAGATCTTTACGTCTAGTATGCGATGATCTGAAGGTATAGATAATTGAGGCCGGAACTTATCGCAATGTACATGTAACGCAAGATCTTAAGATTCCTTGCCAAGAAATTTTGTCAAACATTTAGGCAGATCTAAGCGATTCAATTTTTGATGCGAGTTCGACTTTTTCCACACGATTGGAATGCTAATGTACTGGTATAAGATAGAGATATGCAAAAACAATACATCTCTGATTACCAAAAAAAAACCCAGTATAATATGAGGTAAAAACAATCAAATCAAATTCCTCTTTTAAGTGATAATTGTATGAATAGATGACAATGCAATGAATGAAATACGTCTCCACGTTAAAGAATGCGTGTAAATATCACTGAGACCCGCAGAAGCTAATAAGGAACTCAATAATACTGTTACCAGAAAAAGGAAATAGGACCCAAAAGTGAGAGATCATGATAGAGATGGAGACTGATCAATTTTGGTAATAAGCCCTCCAAGAGCACGTGATAGCTTATGATAGTTGACAAAGAGTACAAATAATGAATGTGTAAGCGAAGAGCGAAAGATACGAGAAAGTCATGATGAGATGGTCGAAGATGGAACTGAGCGCAGCCTTGAAGGTGACATTTGATCGAAATTCACTTGGATCGTTGATTATGCCTTGAGAGCGACAGGAGCGGACTCAAGCGAGGGGATAGCGGAGGTTCCGAGAGCAGAAGCGAAACTGACGGGAGCTTTCTTGACTTCTGATTGGATAGGAGCTGGGGCAGAAGGAGCAGGAGCGGGTGAAACGTTTCCTGAGGGAGCAGCAGATGAAGGTTTGGTTGAAATGATGACAGCATCAGATTCGGCGTCAGAATCCATTGTCACGCTCTATGAGAGATATCAATTTAGCATCATTTCTCTCGCAACTGACAAGTCACATTGACATTCAATTACTCACTTCTTTTCCACTCTTTCCACTCTCACTGCCTTCAGTGTCGGTGACCTTGACTACAGGTTCGGGTTTGAGAGGTGCAGGAGCGCTTAAGACTTGAGCAGCTGTCTTACCATTCCATGAATGTTCTTTTTTCTCGGTGGTAGGAGTATCGGGTTTGGATCCTGATCCGAGACCCAGAGCCGGGAATTCATGAGCTAAGGGAACACGTTGTAAAGGTGCTGAGGGTAATTTTTTCTCTCCCGCTGACGATGATCGACCATTGACGAAATGTCCATTGGCTTGAGGTCCACCTGGAACCCTTGAGCCGGCTCTTCTGGGATGTCCGTTACCGTGGAAAGAAACGTTTGATGGTGCAGGAGAGTGAGATCTTGAGTTATTGCCATTGACATGGACTCTTTGGACCCCAGGTTGAGATGCCGATCGAATGATATTTGGTACAGGAGCAGCTGTGGCTGGCTTAGCAGGAAGGGTAGTCGAGGCTTCGGCAGATGACTCATCGTTGACCTTGACAGCTGGGACAGCCGACTCGACTTGTTCAGTCGATTGTGAAGTGGAGGCGTTAGCCTCAGCAGCAGGTGCTGTTTCAGGTTGAGCTTCGCCTTCACCTTCGGTGGCTGGTGCTGTGGCAGAGTTCAAGCCTTGCTGAGCTTGAGCCGCAGCCATTCGTTGCTGTTGGAGTATTTGCTGTTGTTGTTGATAATGTTGTTGTCTAAAAGAAGGATCAACTGGTCCATTGAATCCAGCACCACCCATCATTCGTCTAGGTGCTCTGGGGTATGATTGAACGGGTGCGATGGTTCCTCTAACGATATCTGGGTGTCGGCCTATTTGTAGTGATACGAACCATAATGTCAGCGATTATTACGGGATACTCCAAACCTTGTTAGGCGAAATTGAGAATGATCTGCAATTCCCTTAGACAGACATGGTTTCTTATGAATAGATCATGACTGGACAATGTATGGGAGAAGACGTCAGACACTCACTATCAGTGCCCTCAGCGTCGAGATGAGGGAATTTGCAGTAATCACCGTTTCTACAATTACCCTGAGCAAAGAAGACACAAGGAGGTGGATTTCCATCTTTCCAGCTTCCCATCTTAACTCCGGCGGCACCACCAGCTGGTCTACCTAACCAAGGTTTAGGTCCACCTGAGAAACTTGCCTTTTTGCCGTGTCCAAAGGGTTTACCTTGCATACCAAATTGTTGTTGTTGGTTGAAACTTTGTCGTCTAGCATGAGCTGCTGCACCATTTATCCCAACGGAAGGTGGAGGCATGAAGCTATTAGGAGGTGGTGAAGCAGCAGCGAAGAAAGCTTCGGCTGGGGGAATGGATGGTAGAGAAGTTCCCAACATCGATGGGGAAAGAGGGGACATGCCAAATTGAGATGGGGGTGGGGGTGACATCATTTCAGTTGTAGGAGCTGGAGGTTGGAATCCTGGAACGAAAACTGGTGCAATTGCTGATGGTACATGTTGTACTTGAGGTACTGAAACTGGTAATGAAGTTGATGAGTCAATTTGTTGTTGCGATTCTGATTGCTGTGGAATTTCTGATGCAGGTTGTTGTGAAGGAATGAATCCTTGATCATTTGGTACAAAGTAAGGAGCGGGAGCAGAAGGGTAAGGAACAGGGTATTCAACATTTTCGTAACCTTGAGGAGCAAATCCATTTGATCTTCCTGGACCTGGGAAGAATGGTTGACTACCAGGGTGGAAGAAAACGCAAGAAGCACCGTATTTGCAATTTGGGAAATTTCGGCATGGAATAGTTTTGGAAACTTCTGCAGGAGGGAGATTATTGGAATTACCTCCATTAGGTGAGGTGGGAATACCTCCATCTTTTCTAGGTCCGGATGGTGGTGGAGGTGGAATGAACATGCCTCTTTGTTGTTGTGGGTCAACAGGGTAGAAGCCAGATTGTTGTTGATAAAATTCTTGTGGTGGCATTCCCATGAATTGTGGTGGCATACCATACATTGGTTGAGGGTAAAGGATAGAAAGCATCGCTGGGTCGTTGGTGACTTGAGGGGGAGGAACTATAGCTCCTGCTGACAAAAGCTCTCGTACAACATCATAGTGATTTCCTCGAATAGCAAGAACAATAGGTGTACACATGGTATGGTCTAACAAAGTCTGCATTAGTCTACGCTATCGACTCGTTTTTGATCAGATATCACTCACCGAGAGTTTCAAGATTTTCAAGACCTCTAGACAAAATAGCTCGAACATCTTCCAATCTTCCTTCAGCACAAGCAGCATGCAATTCGCCAAGAGTTACACTGTTCATTTGTCCTTCCAATCCTTCAACATCACCATTAGAGGCTTGCTCTTCTTGAGCATGACCATTTCCGTTCTCTTGCAACGAACCTTGTTGTTCAGCTTTGAGTTGTTGAACGTTTGTTGTTGTTTCCACTTGCGAAGCGGAGGAAGGTTCAATAGCCATCTTGAAAGTTAATAATCCTATAATCTACGCTTCTAAAGGTAGAAGGGGTTTTCGCTCTACGAGGCAATATGATATTGTTGATTTGCAGGCAAAAGCGAAACTTGAAGGAAAGTGTGAAAAATAAGTATTCAATCAAATGACACTAATTGTGCTTCTTGTAACGAGGTTGTGTATTGAAAATATTGATTCAACTTGACAAGTGAATTTGGGTTGTTGATACGGAAATCGTCGAAGAACAATGGGGAATGCCGTTTAACAATTCTTTTGTGTTTGTTGAAAAAACCTGTATGAGATATATAGGTGAAAAATAGTTTTGCTGTAATAAGTACGGCTTTTTAAGAAAGAATATGATTATTTAGATGAGAAAGCTCAAGAAGTAATAGTAAGTCAAATTAACAACTTTGTTTTTCCTAAATGTAAGAGGTTTGATTTGTATATCTCCTATGTACGCATACAAAATGATTTCTTATTTTTTCCGACGCTTTTTTTTTTGGTTTCGAAACGAAAAAAATAAATATCCGGGTACGTAATTTTGTATTTAAGGGGGTATTTGATAAATTCACGAGTATAACACGAGGTATTTTCTAATTTGATTACAAAATATTCCTAATAACTCACCTTTTTCGTTTCTTATGACAATTTCGGAATATTTCGGCTTACCCATATGGCATGTTCAAGTATACCAAATAATTAACCATGTGCCTGGGATGTGCGTATTCTCATTTAGATAGATACTAAAGATCCAGCTTGGATAATCTTCAAGTATGTAATGCATAAAGCTCTGGCTGCTGACCATACCAGGTGACCAATTTCTCATCGTGATCCGACCAAAGTAAATTTGCGTCCTCGTGATTAATGTCTTTCCCCATTTAGGTATTTGTCCGCTCGTCCTAATGCCCATATACAAAAAATAAATTTGAATGCTATTATCCGGTTCAAAATCATTAACCGAAAGTCCAAACGTTTTAACTCGCTCTGTGTGAACACTCACCAGGATAGTCAATAGCGCAATTCTTATTGAATATACCTTCTGTATCTTCCTGTTCCCATCTACCATCAGGTTTTTGTCTACCCATCATCAATCTACAAGCTCGTTCAATAACAGATTTGTCGTCATAATTTGCGTAAATCAAAGCTAAGACAGCCCAAGCCGTTTGAACCACTTGAGACTTTTCATGTTGAGCATATTTCATAGTGACGCATGACTAAGCACTAGTGTTAACAAAAAAACGTATCTGATGCAAAAAGAGGACTAACCATATACGTTTCGCCCCAACCTCCATCTTTCATTTGCCTATCGACCAAAAAATTACATGCCCTTCTGACTCTCTCGGAATTCGCACAAGTTTCGCCTGATATACTGAGAGATTCAAGGGCGAACATTGTAGCGTATGTGAAGCATATACCCCTAGGACACTCCCAATCAGCTTGTGAACTCGAAAAGCAGTACCTCAGTCAGATTACTCACCAGGATCCGTACCACGAACCATCAGGCTTCTGTTCATCATGTATGTATTCTATTGCTTTATTGATGGTCCGCCTGGAAGCAGTATCAGGCATTCTTTCTCGTAGCGGGACATGTTTTTGTAAAGTCATACTCACTGAATATCCTCCTGCCTGTAGTTTGGATCTAGCTTGCTAAAGGATTTGAGAGCAGAAAGGGCTGATGTCGTGCATCTAGCGACGAAAAAGGTCTCAGCTCCGTTGTTTTCAGGGAGAAAAGCCTATGCTTACTCAGGATACATATAATCCACCATTATATTACCTATTCTCACTGTCAGAGTGAATTTTTCACAGTTCCCTGGAGATAGCACTCACCAAACACCTCAGCGGCATTAAGACACTCCATCCTCGTACTTCCTCTCATCAATTCATAACTCGCAAAACCTCCAGAGGGATTTTGCATAGATAAAATCGTATCTACCGCATCTCTCATTCTTTCCAAACTGACAGCTTTAGGTGCATAAGGAAGAGCTTGAATAGCCATCACCGCTTTCAAACCTTCAGATATACAGTCACTGACCTATAGTAAGGCCAAACAGCATGAGTGACTGCGGGTTGATTGAATTGCAGGAAGACTTACTACATAACTTTGTTCCGGGGTTGAGAAAGCCCAAGCTCCTTTTGTTCTATGTCGATAACTTTCATGATACCATTTCGGATTATCTCTAATTTGAGCTTTATCCAACCAATCTAACATTCCTATTGTACTTTCTTTAAATTCTTCCTCTTCAGCCAATCCCGTTTCAGATAAAGCTTGAGCCATAAACGCTAAATCCCAAAGTTGTGATCCATTCGTACCCATCATCATTAATCCATCTTTACCCAACCACAAAAAATCATCTATCCTACTTAAATGAGCTTTGAAAGCTTTGGAATCAGGTCCTTCTTTTGCGTATCTACAAACCATATTGAAAGCTTTGGAAACTGGTCCAATAGTTTGATAACCCGTATTTTCATCTTCATACCTTAACATTTCGTATGCTCTTTTAATTGCCAATTTCCTCAAAGGGAAAGAAGATGATATACAGGGTATATCAGGACAAGCTTCGTAATATGCCAAAAAGCCATGGGCGAAATCGAGAACAGGGTGATGAGGACTATATATGTCGAGTGGACTTATATTGGAACGTTGGGCTGACCAGTTTATGGATTCGTATGGCTGAGTATATATTTCCTATGAGCACGTCGGAATCTGTAGTCAGTTAGGGTACTTTGATTAACGAGGATGTGTAAAAACGCTTACCTGGCGCAAGGCAAAGACTAGCGGAGTGAAAGGACCAACAAATCGTGTACCGTAGAGGTAACTCATAGGAGTGACTTTCAAACTCATCAGCTATCGATGCTATGACAGAAAAGGCGAGACAAGACCTACAGGTCTGTCTGACGTGTATCCACTGGAGCGCACGTTCCGAAGTCAGCTTATATTCCATTTTGTAAGAAGCACGAGTAGACTTACCCATCTCCAAGGTGAGAAAGGCAACCAGTCAGGTAATAACCTGTTCACTCGATGTAAGTCAAAAACATGGAGGATCTAATGTGCTAGCAGAAAACATACCATAATTCTGGAGGTATACTACCTACTCCATCCCATTCATAAGCTCCTAATACACTCAGCCAGACTTTACCCCAACTCGGTATCCCAGTTGCTCCGCCTTATTGACCCCAGACGAAATGATATCAGCGAGATGATCTGTCTAAATTGGAAGGCTAAAAAGGCTAAGCTCACCTTGTTTATGTATTAAAGCTCTAATTTCAGTCATAGGTCCTTCATCAGGTCCCATACCCAATATACGCAATGCTACGTAATTCATAACAGTTCCGAAGACAGTGGGTGGAGCAGCGGTATGTCTAACCGAAGTGGAATGACACGAATGAAAAAGTAACAGTGTAAAGTGCGATCAGCTCAAGTATATCATTTTGAATAGAAACCAGATCTCGAGAATGTGAAGGGATGAATATAAAAATCCAATAAGACTTACAATCCCCATCCTCCTTCTGGTCTTCTTTTATTCAACAAATACCTACTAATTTCAATTTCCTGTTCTTTTAAGAGTTTTTGACCGCAAACATTCAAAGCTATGATCAATCCAGGAAGCAGAAAAAGTGGACCTATTGATTGTTTTTTTTTTGCACATTGCATTAAATTAGATTACCGAAAACATTCGTATACTAACTGAAGGGGGAGGGTGGAGGGGCAAAATAGTTATGATTTTATTTACCTCCATATTCAGTTGAAAAATGACCATCATGAGATTGTAATTGTTTATAAAATCTAAAACCATTCCTAGCTGATTCTAAAGGTGTATTTACTTTAGGTAATTCTGGTGATTCCTGGATAAATACAAATTGAAATGTGTGAATTTTAGCAAGGTTATGATGAAATGGATAAAAGCGAATTTCATTCTTTGAAAAATGTATGTAAAATGATTTGAGGACTCACAGTTCTTAAACCTATCCAATATTTTTCAGTGACGTTCTGAGGCCATTCTTTTCTTTGTTGTTCATCTCTTAAATATACCCATTTTTGTTGTCCATGTGAATCTTCTCCTACTTTTAATCTCCATCCTGTTAAATCAGTTTGAGGAAATTGAAATTCCATAGTGTATTTGGATTACACGGGTTGTGCCCAAGTAATCTTTGTTCGCTCTTCTACTTCTCAGTGGATCGAAGGTACTCTAAACCTATTTGTTGCTCTTAAACGACAAGTGAGGACGTCTGAACGATAAGTGGTTTCGACAACTACTTCTAAATATCGACGTTAATCTTATACTTACTTGTCGCGTATCGTATTATACGTATCGTACCATGATTCCGGCGGTAACCGGTAATCAATTCTGACATCATCACTATCAACATCTGACGTGCTAATATTGAGCTGCCTGTCCGTCTCCATGCAAACATCATTTCTGCAAGCGATTGCCAGTCAAGCCCACTGAAGCGCTCTTGAAGCACCTGTTGCACTACAATCTCAACACTGATGCATGGAAGGCAATCACGTCGACTACAACTTAGCTACTAGCACTCCGCAATCTCAAGCAGCATTCTTCATTTCTCTCAATTTACCCATGATCTTGACAGGATCGGATTCACCAGTAGCTTTTCTACATGAGTTGGAAGGTTGAGGGAGTCTCAGCGGTGCCAATATAACATTTTAAATCGATCATGACTTACTGTGCCTCTGGTCTATCCAATCTCATGAAAACATTCCATTTCTTTTCATCTGCTATCGTGGACTTTCCTGTCGTACAACTATCGCTTTGAGCTTTCTTAAATAATCTATTCGGCAACAAGTTATTCGATTAAACTTAGGGTCAATGCAAATAGTCCTAGCAAAATCGAACATACCCCTTCAAAGCTTCGTTATCGGGTTCAACGGTCAACCCAAATTTAGCACTACCCTTAGTGTATTCATGACCATTATACACTATTGTATCTTCAGGCAGTTTCGATAATTTGGTTAGAGCCGCATGCATTTCCTCGGGTGTACCTATGAATGACGGATGAGCTCATGACATATTGGACGCACTGCGACAGCGCAACTCACCTTCGAAGAACCTTCCGCATCCTGCTAAGAACAGTGTATCGCTGAAAAAGACTCGATCAGCTGGCAATTCCGAAAGAAACAGCGCCTTTACCAGCTAACTCACCCAGTGAAAACACCTTTTTCACCTGTTTTCCTGTCTTCGATGTAGAAGCATATGGAATCTTGTGTATGGCATGGCGTGTGATAACATCTGGACAGCTTGTAAATTAGCTTACCCGAACAATGTCTTGAGAGGTATGAGATGATCTAGCTTACTTGACATCGATGTCTTGTCCTATCTTGAATGTATCTCCTTCCTTGACTATCACATTAGTTCCTGGACTTTGATTTGATCCACCATATGCTTTTAAACCTGGATGAAGCGAAAGCTTACAAGAGATTCATCAGCGGTGCCTCTCTCGCCACACTTCATTCCCGCATCCCTTCGTGCTGTCTTATCCCTTGAGCTCTATACAGCAGATGTGATACTCACGAATTTTGAATTACCTCCAGAGTGATCATTGTGATGATGGGTGGTTATGAGACTAGTGACTTCGACACCTTGCTCTTTTGCGGCTTGAGATATTTTGGAAGCATCATAAGGATCAACTACTGCTGCTTGATTGGAAGAATCAACTACAAGATACATCCAATTATCAGATCGTGCTTGAATCGGAATCACTTTCATTTTGGTCCTTTAAGCGTATAGCATAACATCAGCTGTTGATTCGGTAGCCATTGTCAAATAAAGACAGCTAGATAATGCACTCACGAAGGTGTAGTACTCAATTGTCTTCTGAAGACTTTAGCAAATTGTCTAGAAGTTTTAAGTGATAAAGACATATTTGAAGAGGATTAATGATCTGTCTCAACTTATTCCACCTAAATGTCAACGAGCATATGCTTTCCAATTTATATGGCTTTGAATTAACGTCATAACAAGTGACCGACCTCCACTTGACCGAATACTTATTACTTCTTCTAATTTAAATCAATTAACCCATGCAACAACTCGGTCGGGATCTGATCATGAGTGATTCAGATTCACACGTGTTGATGAATCTCCCGTGTCTCACTTTGCATGCCCAGACCCATTTTCAAGAAGCGGTCATTACCGCTTTTCACACTGGGATTTGTTGATAGTGTAGAAGTGGCCAAGACAGGGTGAGAACAAGGGGGAAAGAACCGAATGAGATGGGAATCGATTGAAACCAATTCATTATCTTCTGTGATACCTATCGACTTGCACATTAGGAGTCTGTCATTAACATTGATCACTCTTCCTTCTTGACAACTTATGTGGCAATAACAACACGAAGAAATACATGGAATTTGGCCCAAGTACTATCTGAAGACGCGTTCAACAACGGGAAAGCTACTTCTAAATTGGTCATACACATTTTAATCAGAGGTCAAACACGTAAAGAAATTGACAATGATGGGATTTAAGAAGAAGTTCTCATCACTTATACCTGCAGATGTATGTTTTGGGGAACATATATCAATGTTGGTCAGACATGCTGACAAATGTATTTCATAGGCTCGAAATCACCTTCAAAACGCATTAACGGTCGAATGGGAAGGTCAAGGTAAAACAGTACTTGTTGACCTACCTGAAACGAACAAACATCAGAATAACGAAGTTGAGATGGCTGGATTGACCTCCAATTCCGCTGCGTATGGTAGATTGATTGACGATGATGATGTAAATTATCTTTACTTCATGTGATTTAGTAATTGTATTGACGCGACATATTCTTTGTTGTTAGGATATTCCATATTCTCGACCATCTAGATCAGACTATCACAATTATTCAAAATCATACCAATCTACCACTCATAAACACCGAAAAAGTCCATCTTATTCTTCTAAAAATCTTCCACCTATTCCACCTAATCAATCAGAATCAGTTTACACATATAATCAAAATCCTTTTGAAACAGAATATGAATCTCCTCAAACTTCATCTTCTTCATCAATGTTTTCAAATAATAGTCCATATACAACTTATTCTCCTTCACTCGGAAATCAAGCTTCATTCGGTATCAATGAAGGATATAATAATGGATCTTTGAATAGAAAAATGATAAATGGTGGAGGTGAAAGGAAAATGCCTAATCCATGGAGTAAACATCGTGAAGATGATATTGATTTCTTAGGGGATTTAGGAGGAGTACGGAATGGTGGATTAGGTAGTCCAACTAGTTCGAATGGTACGAGAGATAGTCAAGGAAGTGGTAATTACAACAGCTTAGACAATCCTTTCAGGTAAATGATTACTCAAAATTAGATATGCTTCTACGGATTAATCAATCTGGAATTCTTGACAATGTTTTTTCCATTTATCGGACTTTTCTTTCCTTGTCTTATACTAAGAATAGATCATTTATTAATCGATCGCACTCTGTCATTTTATTTTTGTTATACCTTTCTTCTTTTGTATGTACGGTTGTATACGGACTTTATACCAGATGTAATCGGATCATGTTATGTATATCTCGAATATCTACAATGATACGAATCATCGTGGCAGACAATTTATCTGGATCTAATAGGAAGAACGCAAAAATATGGAGTGCTCTGACAACTGACATAAATACCATTTAAATAGCATCAAAAATTCCAGTCCACATATTATAATTCCAATTTCCACCTTGTATAATATCAATACCTTTACCTTCTATTATTATTTCTTGATTGTTTTTCATAATTTTAAATTCAACTTTACCTAATTTAAAATATTGATTAATCAAATTCGGTTTACCTACATTTAATGAATAAGCTTTTGAGGTTTGATCATCATTTTTTATATATAAATTATATTGATCTTTTAAAGAATATTTAGATTCAGGTAAAATTATAAAAAAATTTAATAAATCTTGAGCCTAATAAAAAAAAGATTGGATAACAATAAAATTATCTATCATTTAGCAAAATTAATTTTCTCGATGATAAAAGAAGAAAAAAATTCGAATCTTACCCATTCTGAATGATTAGGTTTTGCGACTTTATCTTCTGTTAAAGACATTTCTTTACTTTGAATTCTATACCAAATTATCAATTTTGCTTTTTCTTCATGTTTCGCTTTATCTCCATCTCCATTCTTTCCTTTAACTATTATTTGATCTTTCCATTGTTTTATATAATATTTAGTAATCAATCTGAACCCTTCATGAATCATTCCATTTGTCCAATTTTCACTACCCGGTTGAGCACCTAAAATAGGTCCAATATAATGAGATTCACCAAAGTCATTCCATGAAATGACTTGTATCATTTCTGGTGATTTGTTTATGGGTAACGATAACAATTGAGAGAACCGTGTGGGGAGAAGTAAATCGTCTGATCGGTCTAAATTCGTTGAAATACGTTTAGATCGCCTCCTTTCAATTTTTGTCGTACCGCATTACATGAAATAGATAGTCAGACAATGGACTTACAAATCCAATTTCTACAGGTCAAACATATATAGCTCAGCAAATACCCAATTGACCTACTCTACACGTATCGCTCACTTGTTGAATGCCCAGTCTCCTTCCGTGCCGTAATGCGTGAAGAACAATGGTGAAACAGAAGCCATATATGGCTTTTCCTAATACAACGGTGTATCAGCATCGACCAAGAAATTGACCCTTTACTCTTGATCATGACTAATACACAAGTCCTTTTGTTGGGGTCATGCACTCACATGATTTAAGAAAGGCTGATCCGAATCGAGGTTGATCGTGGAGTTATCCATTGGCCTAAATATCCCATATTCAGCGTGAATTTCATGCGTCCTAAGATATTGACATACAGTTCGAAAGTATGAAGTAACTTACCAAGCACCGTTCCAATGATATGCACCATCTACATAATCTTTCTTTAATATCTCTTCAGGTGGTAAAAAGAAAGAAGGAATGAAGAAAACCTAAACATTTTAACGTTAGCGTCAATTCAACTCTCTTCTGTAGTTTATAGTTTCAGACCTACTTTTTCGCTTAAGGTCTTCTCAATACCACGAAGTACTTCCTTCCACCCTTCATCACCTAACTCGTGTCCACCAAACGTACTTAACAATAACTTATCATCCCATCTTAATTGAGCTGATGGCCCACTTTGAATGATCTGCACAACCATATCAAAGATCAATTTCGGATCTTTCGGTAATACCATCAAATCTAAACTTAAAAACAATTTGATGTCATAAGTCGATGTTGAAATCAGACGATAAGCTGTACAGGCTTGAGCGAATTGCCATTCTTCAGGTCCAATATTCAATGCCAGTGCATCTCTATGAAGTAGAACATCAGCTTGATTGGCATTTGCATTTCAAGATGCAGTGAATTATCATGATAATCTTACTTACAAGCCAGTATCCTGAACAAGATCAAAAGTGCGTAACCAATCTTTCTCTACAAACGGATAAGTATTTCCAAGCTATATGATAAGATCAGCTATTGTAACTCAAATAGAAACTCGAGGTACCATAAAATGAGCAATAGCTAATCTAGGTCTACTCCCTTCATTCGCAGTCAAATGTTGATCACTTTCAACAACTCCTTTTGCATATTTGGATTTACTAAACCATTGCATCTTTAGGGTTTGAATAATCAAAATTAAAAGACAAATAGCTATAATTGGTCGAAATATTGGATGTGAAGTTATAGGTTTCATTCCTCTTATAAACCCTCAAAAGAAGCAACTCCCTCAATCCCAGCTCGCTGGTCTTCTCTTGTTGCCTTGTATTATTGAGATGCTTCGAGGCAGTGCTGGTATTAGATATGCTGTGAATATACAATTGACGCTCGGATATACGTTCACTAGCTGTATCTTATTAAATGCAGATGCGAGAAACGAACGATCTCATTAGGCACAGCTTGAGACCTTGAGAATTTCACGCGATTGATTTGTTTGGTTCCGCCGATTGCGATCAGGATGATCTTTGGCTTCAGCGGGGTTTTTTCGTTGGATCACCTAAACACGTACTTTGCTTCAGACCGATAGGATTTGTACGATGATTTCAGCTTGTACGTCTTCCCGCCTGTATCCAGACGTGCATCAGTATCGGACATGAACAGAACGAAGACGCAAGTGCGAAATAGCAAAACGTACAAGTGACAACTTTTCCCGGTTTGATACTCCGCGTAAGCCCCATGGCTCTTGCTGACCTGGATATCGAGTTCATTTACTTGGATAACGGGGATGGAGACGAGAATACATGAAGCGACATGTAAAAACTGACCTAAGTTACCGTAAATTGTTTATTGAGATAACGTTTATTACCCTTGTCTTCAACTTTGACTGAACAAGTATTCGCAATGTCTAACGACTACTTTTGCGCCGTTGCACCGGCTCACAACGGTACGAGTAATCTTGATTAGTGTTGTTTTGCCAATCGAACATATGCAGAATCTGTCAGTGGAGAATTAGGATCAACTGTTGAAACTGAATATAGAACATACTATCCGACAATGTATACTGTTATGCCAATGCGACTTTAGCTACGGATCTATGGGAAGATTCACCGCCTAATGGAACACGTTCAATAGAAGCTGGTCCGTCTGGAAAAGGCTATATAATTAATACTCTGAATACATCAAACACAACTGGTACGACTACAACTAATTCAGCTACTTCTCCTGCTACGACAAGCTCAGGAAAGACTTCAGCAAGGTATCAAAAAGTTGGAATAACGGATAGGAATTTTATGTTTGGACTAGTCGTTCTGACGTGGCTAACCAAGAAGTTTTGGTAAAAAAGTAAGTGATTCGCTCATCTTCCTCACAAGCTATGTTGGGTGTACTAATCATATGCTGACTCGAGTATTTGATTCAAGTCATGAGAACAAGATCCGTTGCTCTTCCTTTTTGACTGTGAGCTAAATACCCTTAAAAGTCATAGATCAGCTTTCTGTACATGTAGACTGTGCAGTGATTGAAGAACGCCTCCTTGGCTATATTGCTGAAAAGAAATCAGGTACTCAGTGTTATCTATACATTGATCGTTCGTTACTAAGACTCAGTAGTATGTTTGTGGTGACATAGCATGACCTCATTCGGATGAGGTTGTACTAGCAGGCCTGTTTTGTTGTAAATCCGCGGGCAAGATATCGGATAATGTTCGGGCTAAATGCTTATCAACGTAATACCGGTCCCGATCGTTTTGTATGCATGCACCTGACTCCCTTTTATACTCCAAATAAATCGAATCGCTTTATACGCGTAGTTCATTTCATTTTTGACAGATAATGCTTAACACATTCCTAGAATAAATGCCTTTGTCAACTAAGTGATCCAAAGATATTTCAGAGCGAATATGACCATACAAGTGCATACACTTATGGCGACAAGTTTCATGCAAGACAAAGCGACTGCTCCGGTCTGGCATGGATCATCCGCTCAATTCGCTTCCCCTTAATTTGGTACGACACGGTTCGCCATTAGGCGTTTCACCAGACAAAGAACCTTCATTGGATATAGGTCTAATGAATCTCCATCTATAACATTAGAAATTTGTATTGTCATATCGAAATTGAAACATTACCCCTTCATGATGTCGAGAACCAATTTTCCTTTTGTTATGCAAATTTACGATTCAAACACCCACGAAATAACAATAACCAATCACAGCATTTAAAGATAGTTGATCATTCTTCTGATCTAAGAATGGACTACCATATGCTTGACAATAAGCCGAAATCACTTGATGTCCAAAACGAACAATCACGCAAAAGCCCGATAAAAGCGAAAGAACGTTGACCGTTCAATGTAACCTCGTGCTTCTTTGTACTCCAAAACACAGCGACGTACGCCAACTCTTCGTTGTTGGATCATATGATTTGTGCTTATTGCAGTGTGATCTCGATCTACCGCCTCATTGGAATCGATAGCTTTCTTCTACTCTATTAAGATTTAAGAAGAGGTTTAGGCATGGTGAACGAATTCGGCCGGGTAGCTGAGTCATTATTAGCATAGGACAGTCCGACTCAAATAAAATCATCAAACATGTTGAGGAGACAATAGGAGAGGGCTTAGTCATAATAGATAACCTAGATCACAACCTCAATAGGCATATCCGACTCCGATCGAGTGGGGACAAATTAAGACAATAAGATGCAAGAAAAATAGAATAAAGGTCAGGGGAAAGTCGTGTCTCGTTCAGACTACTGTCAATCCCTCTTACCCTACCCTCCTTGTATCCCACACTTACTTCAAGATTAGAGTCCAGACCCTTGACTAACTCATCATTCACACACAATAACAAATAAGACCGTAATTACCGACTTGAACTGAAATCTCTCCCGTTATCACCAAGAAGGCAGGAGATCAACAGGGAAATGGCGTTGATGCTACTTGCGACTAGCTGTTACCGCTTTTGTCTTCCTTAGATTGATCATCAATTCTGCAATTTCAACCTATGACAACCCTTTTCTTTAGCTCGAATCCGATTATTGAACTTCTTAGTTAACGTATTGTCTAATTAAACTTCGCCAGAGTTCGTTGGGGCGGAAACGGCAGTTGACCTGATAGCTTGGTTCTACCCAAAATAGACGAATTATTGTTAAACTGCAAATGGATCTCGATGAATTGCCGTGGCCATCGTTACACCGCACACAATTTGACAAATTCATCAAAACACGACTTTAGGGTAAGGTAGGTTCCTTAGCAGTCAAATTGTCCTAAATTCTTTTACGACTGAGCCTCATATATTCCCCCCACTCCCGTAGCTGATCAGAGCTGACTCGGAAACAATCATAAAAGTATATCTACCGACAGGTTTTCCGATTTGTTCCTGTTTTCTCTTTTCTTTTCACTCATACCCTACGATTATCATCATCTGTTTGCCACCATTTCTTGGAGTTAGATTTCCCGTTTTCTCTCTATCTATCCATCTCTTTGTACGTCTACAAGCATCACATCACTTGGTTTGATATCCTAGGCCTCTTTCTACGACTGCTTTTGTTATTGTCTTACGGTTTCAGCTTTTCGGTATCGATTGTTCCGTCTCTTCTGATAATTTTCCTTTTTGTTTCGGCTTTTTTGCTTCATATCTCTGTACTCTCTTATTGTCTTTGGCTTTATATTGTAACTTTCCATTACGAATTCACTAGCATATTGACGGCGAATAACGAAACAAACTTCAACTATCAATCAAATATATCGGATTTTGCTATTTGACGGGGTCAAAGGTACCTTTCACCAGCTCGTCAGTTTTAGATCAGTCAAATTTTGATCTTTTCGCAAATCATTCACGTCGATCATTCACTGTGAGTATCTCAGCCTACATCTTATCTTGCTTTCTTTCTTTTTGTACCTGATCTTCGCTACACGTCATGTCGACTAATATCCCCAAAAAATCAATTTTATATTCATTTTACAATGCCAACATACCTATCAGATATCATTCGCGCTCAGACCTTTTGAAGAACCCTCTTTCTCTTGATTCGTAACTTGCTTAACTCCCAGTAAAATATATTGAATATAACGTCTTTCTAGCACATTCACCCCTATGTCAGTCTGTGTGATGAACAACCAAATACCTTTCAACAACAACCACGATCGTACTGACATTCAAGATAACTCATACACCACAATATTCACCGACGACATCTTCGATTCTTCGTTTTCATGTGAGTTGGTCGGCACCTTGCATTTGCAATCACGAACGAATGCTGATTCTGTTCACAGTCATGAACCCTGACTTGAGCAACATGGACTACTATATTGCTAGTCCGGACGGTCACACAAGCCCCGATCTATCAGCCAACGATCGAACAAACAATCCACTCCCACAAGAGGATCAGCAACCTCACAGTCGAGACGAAGTTAATGGTGAAGAAGACAGTGAGTTATATCGATTTTGTCTGCTTTGACTCTTTTGGTGCCGCAAATACTGATCTACCTGCATCACCATCAGTAGATCAAAAGCATACAAGCAACCAGCCATTCTCTCTATCGCCATTGACGATGTCCGACCCTCACACAATCTTCTCACATCCTCAGCCGAACACCGAGATAAGTACGGCTTCATACCAGTACCCACCTTATGCTATGACATATGAAAGCATATCCTCTCCTTCCACAAGTCATGGAGTCAATAATACTATGCAGCATCCCGCATTCTTCCACCCATACAGATCAAGTGGTAAGCTTGCCATGAATCACACTTCAGCATACCAAGCTGACAACAGACTTTTAGCTACTGGAGACTTTGCTAGGAATCCAAGATCACCCCCTCGCTCTCCAGCACTATCATCATCACCTCACGGCTCGTCATTATCCCATCGACTGTCTTTCGGCGTGGCTACATCAGTCAGCCCGTCTTTGGTCAGCCCACATAGCCTGGTAGGGTCCAACTTATCCGACGCAAGTCCCAATCACCCGTACATGTATCAACTCCCCTTAACTTACGGTACCCCTTTGACAAACGTGTCCAACCTTGCCAATATATCTCCTACCGGTCCGGGATTATCGATGGTAGCTGGATTTCCAGTGCCTCAACAACCCCAACAATATCAATCTAGTCCTGCTGCAAAAGGAAGACCTATCACTCGACCAAGACCAGGTAAAAATACCACTAAGAAAGCTATCAAACATGAGGAGGATCTCAGCGATGTGGAGGATGAAAATAGTATCGGAGGCGGTCTTGGTTTGTCGTCAGGTGTAAAGTGAGTACTACATCCATCCCTGTCACCATCCATAATTCCAGCCAATTCTGTCATTGCTTCGAGTTTTCACCGTTCGAAGGCTACTGTATAATCATACATCCTAGCGAAGACTTGTGGCTGATCCTTACGTTTCCTGCCGTAGCAATAACGGCGATAGAGTACCCGTCTCTAACAAGCGAGAAGATGTGCGGAAAGCCCGAATTGAGAGCGAGCAGGTGAGCTCGTCGGCGGTGCGCGAAGCTTCTTGCTTGGTGCCGTTGGGGGCCATCAATGCTTGATGTATAGTAGCTGATATACTCACTCCAGCGACGACGAGATGAACTCAGGGAAGGCTTCAAAAGGTTGAAAGATGCTTTGCCTCAATCAAATCAAAGAGCATCCAAAGTCAGCTTGCTCGATAGATGTACGTAATTCTACCGCCATGAGATGTACGTTCTGTCGCGCAAAGCTGATATATGTTTACGCAAACAGCCGTTGCTCACATCCAATCGATCGAAAGTGCCAATAGATATCTGCTCGCCCAGCTCGAGGATTCAAATAGAGAATGCGCTAAACTTAGAGAGTGAGCTTACTTTGCATTGCTGCTGGAATCAATGAGTTACTGACATCATGCCTTAGCATTCTTCACAATGAGGTCGTCATCCGTCAGAGAACAGCTTCCAATAGTCCCGGCTCGGGTCATGGCATTAGCCGACCTCAATAAGCTATCTCAGTTTCTTGGATCCCTTCTTCTGCTTGAGGAGTTACCAAGAGTGTATATACAGAATGTAAGTTTCTGATCTCTAATTGATATACTTTTGCAGTTGCTTATCGTGTCATATGGCAATAGATTCTCACAATATGGCACCCTGATCCATCACTTCTTCGACCACACAGCAGTACATACTATCTGTCTTTCAATAATGGTCCCGCTTTCTCGCTCAATAACCGTCACCTTCCGCACTGTTGTAAAGATCATCTTCGCACTTCCGTCGATCTCACTCGTTATTCTGTCACTTGCTCAATCCGTTAAACGATATACCCCGCACATAGACCTCGAGCATGTCTATCTGTTGAACGAGTGTGACGATTCCAATGACTGATGAACGATATTGAAACGATTGCAACAACCTTCGCCATCTGCATCAAGCACCTCTTCCCGATTGGTTTTCGATCTCATACTGGTTTCTGCTCCGATTTTCTCGCTTTCTTATCGTCTGGTCTCACTCTTATCTGGTTCCAACTCTATATTGCGTTGTTTCGCCTGGTTTCTAGCCCCTTATACCATCTTGTGCTATATCTTCTGGCATATTGTTTATCTAGCCAGACCGTGGCTGGAAGTACGGCCTTTTTTACACTGGTCTACTAGCTTGTTCACAGCTTCACCCTCTTTCTTTCAATTTTCTCTCGACTCAAACTCGCTACAATTCTCACGTCTCAAGCACATTCAATCATTCAATCAACCCAAAAATAGCTGACTCTATGATGCCGTAGAGTCGGTTGCTTCTTTCTTGTAGTCCTGGTGATTTGGAAAGATGGATTTTTGCAATCAACCGTTGTTGGGATAGATATCTTCGTAGGTAGCTTTGAGAGTTGCTTTTACCTTTCCTCTCGAAGGGAGTAAATTGGACCTCGTTGTATCGCTCAATAGCAATCCGAACTTGACATTTGTACACTTAAATCATCATCTTCCTTTGTATTGGCTTTTGTGGTTCCGCGTTTGCTCTCTCTTCTATTTTCCGGGATTGGTCTTTCTTATTGCTTGCGTTTCTTTGTCTCCTTGGCTCGCCTTGTATTTCTTTTTCTCTTCCACCCTCGTTTTGTTGATATCTATAAATTCGACATTCCAAATGACGACTTCGACTACATAACCTCTCAACAAGCCATTCTTGAATCGGTAGTCTCCTTATTATTTTCTTCACTTTCAAGACGAAATTAGTGGACCGACGGTAGCCTCGACCCTATTCCTCTCTCGAAATACGAAACTTGGTAGTCTGGTACTTTCTTCATCATTATGGTGTATGGACCAATTCTCACCCTTTTTACACTATCGGTAGTCTGAGACTGCTTCTACTTACCCTTGAAGGCAAGAAGATGGACCGATAAATTATAAAACATGTTGGTAGCTTTAGATGAGTTGCTTGTTCCCTCTATGATGGAAAATGGACCAACATTCGGCAGCGATATGGAAGAAGGGTTCTGTTTTAGCTAGATGGTAATTTAGTTGATTTAGTTTTTGTGGCGATTTGTCTTGTGAGGAATGGGAACGGGTACGAAAATACACGAATCTTACGACTTTATGATTTTACGATGAGTTAATTATGATTTGATGAAATGGAATGATTTTTACGATATATATGATTTAATATAATTTATGGCTTGATGAATGGATATAATCTTGTACTGTATCGAGAGGTGGCTGTTACTGTCGCATCGCGGGATACAGCTTCTTATCTAAAAGTACTTTTGCACCAGCGAGTTGTCATTCAGCATATTGTACATAAACTATGTGTACAAGCTTGGCATACAAAGTATCTTTCCGGGAGTCACCGTCCAATCTTTAGTGGAGTCGAAACTTTCCGTCTTGTAAGACGAAGTCGACGGCAAGCCCACGAAATAGACTCAGTTTTAAGAGCCTAGGATAATCACCAATTGATGACTTTTCGATAATAACCTTCTCCTCTATATCTCATTCCTCTCCCGTACCACAGAATGAGCAAAACTGTGGCATTCAAAGCTGTCACCCCTATAGCTGCTGTAATTCCGAAAAGCTTGAAACTCCATAAGAAGCTCCAAGGTGTGATTGCGTAGCCCTATTTGCAATTAAGGTTTGATACCGTTAGCACCGTACAGATCGATCTAAGGATCTCGATATGGGAGGGAAATAGATTGAAAGTAGTTCTATCAACTCGACTTACGAAAGCGAAAGTCACACACATTCCAATGAACACAATTGCTGTTAAATAAGGTGCACAATCTTGAGCAGCCGCTTTAGGACCTTGATTATCTTCAGGATCAATTGAATGAAAAACGTCAAAAGCGTAAGCTATGATCAAAAGCGTGGCTAAAGGTCCTGCTATATTAAGTATACATTCCCCTGCGACATATACTATCCAATGAGTCCCATAAAATGGTCCTAAGCCCATCATGAGTAATCCGATTGGAGCGAGTATAGTTGGAATTATGTATAATTTTAATTTATGTTCTGCTTCTGATACTCCATGATTTTTTCGTGCTTGTCTAAGTGCATAAGTGTCACATAACCATCCTCCCCATATGGCGCTGATATGATTCGAATTCTCAGCTTAAAAGTGTCTGGACTACAATATCTGGCATCAAGGTTAGACCTACCTTGGTATAGTGCCTAACAAGGGACTAAGGAAAGTTAAACCCGTTGCTCCTGTACCGAAGTTATATGGCGGAGCAGTCAAAACACCTGACGACAAGAACCCAAACACTATACGATCGATTCAGTGGATATGTAGTGTACCTATACGGGTAGACGAACTCACGGTTGAAGAACACTTGATAGACTCCATACATGACTCCACACCAAAGGATGATAGGCAGGCGCATCAGAGCGAAAGGCTGAATAATCCCGCGCTTGATGATTCCCAATGCATGAGGCGAGACTTTGGGCTTTTGCCATACCCGTGGCCAGACCCATCGCTGAACGACAGGGTGTACCGCCATGACATCTTGATTGATATCTTTGGATTTCGAATCATCAGGATAAACAGGCGCCGCGGAAGAAATCTCATCCACATTGGTACGTCTTAAAGAATGATGAGATTCAGCTACGACTTCCAAAGCTATTGAAGGTTCTTCACGGGTGAAATTGGTCTCTTCGAAGGCTAATAGCATGATCAATGTCGCCAAAAGAGAAAGTCCAGTCGTGAACCACTGTAGATCATTTGCGATTTCAGCACAAATGTACTTTCAAAACTTCAAATTTCAACAGATACAGCGACTTACGATAACGGCCTTCCAGCCGAGTCCTTCATACACATATCCGCTGAGCAGTGGCCCAACTAAAGCACCAACGTAAAGTACGAATACATACAGTCCAAGTGGAAAGGCTCGTTGATGTAAGAAGAACTATGCAATAAATCAATATGAACAATCACATCGAACGTACGAGTGATAAAAAGTGACCTACAACATCCGTGATTGCGATTTCGACTAGACAGAAAGATGGACCACCAGTAAAACCGAACAATAGTCGTGAAAAGATCCAGAGACCATTACCTGAGACATAAATCGTCCAAATAAAGATCAAACCTCCGGAAAGTGAGGCTAGAATCAAGACTGGCCTTTTGCCAAACGCTATGGCGCATGGTTGAAAGATACATGACGAGAATCCGATAGCCCAATAGGAGTATCCGGCTCCAACGTTTAATTCGTCCAGTGTCAAGCCGGTAGCTTCGGATAAAGGTCCGTAGATTGAATACAGACTCGTCGCTGAAACCGCCACCGCAAAAGTATAACTAATGTGACATATCGCTAACATCAGCAGAGAGGCTTACTTTCGTACCAATATACTTACAAAATTATACAAGCTAGATTGACTGATTTGCGAATGGGACTCCAATTCAACGGATCTTCAGGATCATCACTCGGTTTAGGTATAAGTTCAACGGTATTTTGAAGTAATTCACCATTTTCTGCAAATAGTCGGACTGTTCCAGGTATCTCGCGTGTGGTTGTGTCCGTCACTCTAGGAGACATCATTGATTGTTCCTCATTCGATCGTTAGGGAAAGAAGATGGGTAAGTTCGCTTGGATATTTGGTTATTTAAAGCATGTTAGACACAGATCCCTTATCTACCCCGGAGAAATGATTATCACATGTTCAGGCAGAATAATTGCCCCGCGATATTTAAACGCCGTCAGATGGGTCTTTCCCGCGTTACCCATAGGCTAAAATGTGATCAGCTGATAAGGAGTATATCCAAACGACCTTATGGATGAGGATAAATATCAATCCATGATATGTGCTAACGAACCTATATACAGCTTGACGATTTACCTTCATCTATACCCCATAATGCGACTTCTTGATAAGAAGATAACAACCAAAAGATTACAATGACTGTATCTAGGCAGCTTTTCACGAACGGAAGAATATTCACCTCAAACAAGGATGACTCAACCCTTCACGAAGCGTTTGTAATCAATGGAAATACAGTAGAATATGTGGGTAGTACACAAGAAGCCAAAAGAATATGTTCCAATGTAAGCAGTATCTTAAGGTATAGCTCAGAGAGCAGAAGCTCATTATATTGAGTTTTCAGTCAGAACAAGCAACCGATTTGGGAGGTCGAGTAGTATTACCGGGTATAATTGATGCTCATACTCATCTTATCCAGTTTGGATCAAGTTTCACTAAAGTCAACATGTTAGGTCTTGATGCTGTTGCCATTCAAAAAGCCCTTGTACAAGCTCGTGAAGCCAGACCAGATTCAGATTATTTGTTGGGTAAAGCATTTTTATTTGACGCAGTTGGAAAACCACCTCATCGAAAGATACTGGACGAAGTCATACCAGATATACCTGTTTTCATTGAATCAGCAGATTTACATTCATGTTGGCTCAATTCGAAAGCTATCGAAGTAATGGGAATAACACCTGACACTCCTAACCCAGTAGGAGGGGAATTCGTCAAAGATGATCAAGGTGAATTAACTGGATTATTCCTTGAAACTGCTGTTGCAGATTACGTTTGGCCATATACAGCTTCCCTTCTCACACTTGAGGATCGATTGAATCTATTAGATATAGCTTTCGAAGCTTATCTAGCTACTGGAGTGACTGCTTTAGCAGATATGGCAATGGAAGAACAAGACTTGAAAGCTTTAGAAGAATATCATAGAGTCAAACCTGGTGGAATACCTATACCTGTTCATGCTTATTGGATTGTCTCGCCAAAAGGTTCTCCAAAAGATCATCTAGAAATCGTTCGAAATGCTGCTTCACATCGAGATAGACTTGCGAAATTGAATATTCCCCTTATAATAAATGGAATTAAGATAATTTCAGATGGGGTAGTGGATAGCTGTACAGCATACCTTAGTAAACCTTATGCGGATGGTTCTTTACCTGGACCAATATGGACATTAGAACAGCTTAAACCTGTTATAGCGCTTGCGGACTCCTTAGAATTGCAAACTGCAGTTCACGCAATAGGAGATGCAGCTTCTTCTTCAGCTTTAGACGCTTTTGAATATGCTTTAGCTCAAAATCAATCTCGTCCAGCACCTAGATTCAGGATTGAACACCTCGAAGTAGTTTCAAAGGAAAGTATTAAGAGGTTAACCAATTTAGGAATTGTAGCTTCTTTACAACCTGTCCATGCTGATCCAATATACGTACCAAATTGGAGAAAACAACTAGGTGAAGATGAAAGATGTGATAGAGCTTTCCCATGGACAGAATATCATCATTCTCACGTAGCTTTCGGTTCAGACGCTCCTACTGCTCCCCACCATCCTTTCCCTAATTTGTATACAGCAACCACTCGACGATCAGGTGTAGATCCAAAGATTCCGCCTCCAACAGATGAACGTATACTGTCGCTTGATAAGTTCAATCTGAAACTGGATACTGCTATACGGTACTATACTGCCGGATCAGCATATTCATTGCGGGTGGGAGACTCCAAAGGTCAACTGAAGCCTGGGAGTTCGGCGGATTTCTGCGTTCTATCGATTGATCCATTCGCGGATGGCGTGGAGACTTTGCGAGAAGCTCAAGCAGGGGTATTGCAGACCTGGGTAGGAGGGAAATCCATGTGGACAAAGGCGTAAGGACAAAGAGGGTGGTCAAGATCGTTCTTGTATGCATTGACTATTGATGGGACCACTAATCTGCTGACAAGAAAGTGTGCAATGTAAGAGTAATCGGCATCTGAATCGTTGGTCGATGCATGCTTTACGGAACACGGTGTTTACAATTACTGTTTAATCTGTTTGTTGAATATAGCGGAAATTCGAAATTGGAGAAGTACATGTTAAAGTCAGCAACCCTTTCACCCTCCCGCCTAATTTTCAATCGATGTCTGGTATATCTGCCATTCTATGTGAAGCTCCAACAAGGTGGTTGCGAGTGGAAGCTCGAACAACGCGTATGTCCCCCTGCAGGACGCTAATTGCCTAATTTCCACCTCCTGGTCTTCTCATCTGTTGGGACAACAAAGCAGTTAGCTCTTGCTCATAGTTATGACCTGTATGAAATCGTCTGGATCGTTATGTTATGCTACTCACGAAATCGACGAAAAGATCGAGGCAGACCATATCCTCTTCTTCATCCGTGTAACCTCTTACTTGAACGGAGAACTTGGCTAGAGGAGCGAAGAAATGGAAGTCAGCATTCCGTGTGAACACCGATTGAACAGCCAATGAGACTCAGTAAGAGTCCAGGAAGATTGACGCAATGATGGGGAGGATGGAATCAGTAGCGTTTGAACGAGGCTCAGAGCGGAGCATGTGACGAGCAAGATGCGTGTTCAGAGAGGAGGTATGGAGGGCACTACCGAGGAAGACGTCGGACGCAGGGCGGAGGGGATAAACAGGCGATGGATCCCAATAGCGAGAAGAAACGATTCTACATAGTGCTGCGATTAAGCAACTTACCTTTTGGGATTTCCTTTGGCAACTCAACGGTCTGCTTAACCTTGTATGGGCCGGGCGCGACTGGACATTGTACTGTAGCATTGGCATCTCGACTACCGGACCAGATGTTATTAGCACACAGGTGCCTAACTGAGCGAACTGGAATTAAGGGCTAGAGGCGGGAAAAGGGTAAAACGGGACATACGCTTCTTCGCAGACATCAAATTGCTTTTGCAAGAGTTTGATCAAACCAAGTTTGACTGTGACATCGGCATACGCTCCTTCCTACTCAGAACAATCGAGGCAAATGAGCTCAGATATATTGCCATAAGATAGAAGCGAAGAGCTCACCTTGATAGGCTGGATGACATCGGCTTCGACTTCCACAGTGAGATTCTTTCCTGGTACAGGGGGATCAGGGGTAACATGAATAGACTTGATTTGACTAAATATCATTCAGAGATCAGCTTGACAGCTTACAGTACAAGAAGATAGAATTCACGACGAAGACAGGGGTTAGCACTCACACTGCGTCGGTTGCAAGACCTGTTGAACCCAACAGAAGGACAAAGGATGATCACGTGCGATGATAGTAGATATTATGTGTCAAATAGGCCAATCGATGAACGAGACGGGTGAAGGGTAGTTAGTATACACAACACTATCAGCATTGACTCTCGGGCATAACGAGGATGGGAGTATTCAAGGCGTACCGCAGTCGACATAGCTCCAGCTATCCATAGTTCTTACATCCCCATCTTTAGCTGTAGACACTTTGCCACCACCTGAGACAAGCTCTCCGGCCCAGCCAAGAGCATCGGCAGCTAAATTGGCTGAGGCGGCAGTAGCGAGAAGAGGGACGAGCGCGAGGGAAATGAGACGCATGACGGTTGAAGGTGATAGGTTTAACGATATGTCAGATACAATAAAGAGCAGATGAATAGATACCAATGGTGAGATGAGTGGGATCTGACGATAGATAGGGTCGAGTAGCGGTTATGTTATGATTGACGATGACGATATATCCCAGAATGGTAATTAATTACCGATATCGTTGAACTGAGCCGAGACATACAGACCATCTCTTACGTAATAAGCGATTCTCCTTTCATTTAAACATGGTTCAGATGTCTGAGATGATCTTTCGAAACGGATACATGTAAACATCTTTAAGATTGATTGAAAGGTCTGAAAAGGCGGAAAAGTACCGCCGTAATAATCCCTCCGGACATGACATGTCCTGGTCTGAGCGACTTACGCGGTGCAGGGTCGCAGGTGTAAGCAACTCTGAAATATCACACTCGAGTAAGATCGCTGCCACATCGATGTGAAACAAGATACGCATATATCATGACAGAAGGAAGGAACTCCGAATCGGTACGATTCTTCAATAGGAATCGTGACAGTCTCTGTTTTATAGGGGCTTTGTGGAGCATGCGCTGGTACGTTTAATGAAAAGGACAGACCAAAACTCAATAAGATCGACACTTAATAACGAGACTACCCATCTTTGTTAACCTTAGTATAGTCCTTGGCCGTATGCGGGAGTTAAAGGTTTCAAGGGAGACCACTTTCAGTAGATCTCTATTGAAAGAACTGAATTTGCTATACGCAGAGCGTGATGCTTCTCATACATCGAATTTTACAAGATGAATAGCAAAAGCAGTGAATACGATACATGTTGTACTGTATATGTAAGGCATCCAATGATCGAAAGCTGCAACAGACAAATGCTAATGCCAGTCTCATTCCGGATTTGTAAAGACTTGTATGAAATATGAGGCAGCACTCAAAACGACCATTTGACTCAAGCTGAAGCAGCTGTGCGCCAGCAATATCAACTAGAGAAATCGCGGTGTAAGATGCTATTATGCATGATCAACTAGAGAAATCGCGATGTAAGATGCTATTATGCATGATCATCCTCATTACCATTCGACGGCATTGAAATATGGGACTGAGTTGAGGGAAGAGACATTTGCCCAATCATCTTCTCATTATATGAGACTTGTTGATCACGATGCTGAGTATCATCTTCCGGAACGCCAAGAGCATTGTGATCGATCGGAACCCAATCGGAAACGTCTTCTACCTTCACTGCCCATCCGCCTGTCCCGCCAAGTAGAAGATCTCGAGCTTTGTCTTCCGTTACTCCTCGGGCTGGATCTCGGAATCGGCTTTTTTGATTTTTCTCTCTGTCGGGGAGATACGGTAATAGACAATCAGCAGCATGAGCAACCAAAATTATTTCTTCCGCCGCCTATCGATATGTAAAATGGTAAGCAAAGATCAACAGAGGAGAGCTTCGTCACGTACTTTGAGAATAGCTTTCCACTTGAGCGTTTCACTCTCCCTGAATGCTTCATCCCTATCACCGTGGATATCCCTCTTAATGATATCGCCTTCTTGCTCTAAGGAGCTGGTCCATTTTGCTTTCTTGAATACCGAAGGTGGAACGAATTTATGAGCCTTGTTGGCGAAATTTGGGTCAAGTTTGATGCGCTCCTGATCATGCGCGATATCAATTAATTGTTGATTCTGGAATTTTCCAAGTGCTTGGCTCGATTCTAAAAGGGCCTGAGACAAGTCTTTGAGAGATTTCTCAAGTAACGTGTTTAGCTCAACCAGATGTAGCGATTCTAAAAGGCATTCCAGTTATCATGAGATCGGCAAGTTTGAGTGAGGCGAAGCGTTAACTCACCTTGATATAGTAACCTAGGCTTGACTGAATATTGTTGATAGATGTAGTATTCTGGTGCTTGACTTACCACTGCTGCTAGCCAATCCTTCGTAGCATGTGTGTCCATCTGGATGGTTCGTTGCATGGTCGCAGCCTGCTTGCTCAGTTGTCTTCTGGCGGCCATAGCCACTTCCACAGCTAAAGTACGAGACGTAACTGGCCGGTCGTCGGGTAATACAGCCTGAAGAGATTTCCATTCGGGTACATCACTGCAAGCATTCACGTCAATGATGCAAATTCGTGAAGATATACAAGTGTCATCGCCTTACCACGATTCCAGTGTCTTTGCTACGGAACCATCCCCTTCGAGGTCCCCTTTAGGCTCGTCATTGGTCCAATGTACACTGTTTTGCTCGATTAGATTTAGCTTCTGTTGAAGAAGATCGTTACGCATCTAGATCGACTCACATCTCTTTGTTCAGGTTCTTATCGGCGAATGAGAGTTCATCAAAGCCCCACTGCTCAACTTCCTCGATTGGTGTTAAGTTTGGCATCTCAGGCCGAGGCGGACTGATGGAAATCGTTCATCAGCAAGAGCACCCTGATTTACGATAATTTTACTGACGAAGTACGTCCTTCTACGTTACCAATATGTTCGGGGAGGTGTTCAGCTTGAGGCAATTGAGTGACGACTGCGCTGTGCTGGGCTGCAGCTTCGATCGCACCCGTAGACTCCTGGTTTGACTTGTGTATGTACCGGTTGGTAGCCTTGTTCCTGTAAAGGAAAGGCTTTAGAAGTCGTTTAACTGATTTTGCAAGAGTCCACTTCTTCTTAGGCGTGGGCAAAGATGGTTCTTGACTTTGTACTGGAGGATTCGGGGCGGCAGGATCGCTCGCTGGTTGTACAGCTCCAGATGAACCCGCAATACGAGAATCAGTTTGCTGCATATGATTATCCGCTAGGGGTGAATTATGCGAAGTCCTGGATTTCGAATCATTGAAATGTTGGTCAACATCATCCAGTACTTTGTGAGAAAGGCTGTTGCTGGATCGGGTCTTAGCGGTATGAAGAGAGATAGAGCTGTGAGAGGATCGAGGGCGGAGTAGCTTTTCTCGCGTGAAGGGCGATCGTTCCATATCTTCAACATGGGGAGATTTATAGGATTCTTCGAAATGACCTTTCTTACTAAGATTGTAAAGCAAGTCCGTGATAGCATCCACATCATCCACCTCACTAGCATAGGCACTTGCTGTTCCTCGTCTTCTCCAATATTCACCTTCGATTTCTATAGGCCAAAATCCAGCAAATTCCCAATCGATGATAGCCTTTATTTGACCACTCTCGGGATCCACCATAATATTCTGCCAGCCTAGATCTCCATGACATAGAACATATCTCTCCTTTCCAGGATCTTCTGGATATTGAAGATGAGATAGATAGGTTTTGGTATTGGCCATTCGGGCGGGAAGATGGAGTTGTTTGGTGAAACTATGGATTACAGAGCTCCTGCATCGATGGAGTTCTTCGAGAATACCTTCTAATTGCTGAACGATGTACGGATGGAGATGTTCGGCTGCTCTAAAAGCGGGAATGCAATCTTCGACATATTCTTGGATCAAGTAAAAACAACCTCGATCTTCGTAAGCGGCGAAAACCTTTGGTACTGGTATGTTGGTATTTTGTCCAATCCAATGTATAGCAAGAGCTTCATTTTGAAGTGAGGTGTAAGATCGCTGAACTAAAGCATCGGCGGGAGCTCCTGCTCTGTTGAGTTTCTTAGTCGCTTCTTCGCGAGTGGCGGATCTCTTAAGGAATAAACGACAACCTGCACTGGGACTGTATGCTTCAAAGAAGCGTCGACGGCAATTGGTCAATTTGATGTAAGGCTGAGCAGATTTTTTCATCTTGTTTGGCTTTTGATTTAGCTTTTACTGCAAGCAAAGACATTAAGTCTGAATAATCGATCTGTATCTGATGCGTAAATCAAAACCGTCAAGAGTTTGAAGACAGGAACAAGTTTGCGCATATCGTTATGACAAGAAAGTTCATAGTATCTGACGTGATGGAATGGAGAAACACGAACAATCAACGTGTTTAGGGGTTTAGATCGACAAGCTTCGTATGTGCAACACACAATATCCCCTTGTTTTGATGCTGGATCTGGGCGCATGCGGTTTTAGCGATTTTAGCTTCCCGCTTAGACCGAAAGGTATGCTCCTTTGCGCTTTTCAGAGACTGTCAAGCGAGAATGGCGCGAAGATCAAGTCTTAATTCTCCTTGAAACGACAACTAGCCGTCTGTTAATCACAAGGTGGGGTAATGAAAACTCAAGACGGTTCTCATGATATCTCATCCAATGCCCTCTCGATATCATGGTGTGTTTGGATTTGACCGCACTTCACGCATCAAGTTTGATATTGGAATAATCGTGATGAGCGAGAAGCCACAAGAACTACGTGTGTGGGGTATGATGAAGCAACAGTTTGAGACAAAGATGCTTCTGGATCGATGTATCATTGACCTCGCACAAAGTGTGAGGTACCTTCAATACATTATTTCATCCCATTGTTCCAATCGAGCCCTCTCGTCATAAAAAAGGGAGAGATGAGAAGAATGATAGCAGCCCACTTCAATTCGTAAATCCCTTTCTTTGCAGCTCAACATCGCATAGCTTACGAGCTTCTACATACGCCTATTGTCTTTCCCACAGAACTTTGATACTTACTAAACTTATCATTATGCCGTCAGATCGAAATCAAAATCGGATGGTAAGGGTAATGAAATCATTTGCTAACCTCGGTCGTTAGAGAGATCCAATTCCTGCTCCGCAAGTCGACTTGTATGAACCACCTGACGCTACACCTTACCTCATGCCCGAGCGTCAATACTCCTCGACAGAATTACGGGAAAGACATCCCCCGCACCGCGTAGATCACATGCAAAATCTATCCTCAAGCACTCATCTTCTAGCCCCTCCTGTTCAAGGTCACGCCGGGAGAGCTTCACCGAGCTCAGCGTCAGATCTTAGAGTACTTAATCAACAAGGTCTACCTTCTTCTCACACTGGTCGTGGAAGTTCACCCACTTCCAGCCAACAACGTTTAAACAATCATAGTAATCCACCTCACATCTCGAGGGAAATTCCCACTTCGATCGCAGATTGTCAGGACGGTCTCGAGCCTCGCGATCGGTCAAATGCATCTTCGAATCATGCAACTGCCATTGAACAGGGTTCGAGACAACGCTCTGCCACATCAAATACTCCAGTCGATTCCTCCCAGCTAACACAACCTTCATCTCGAACGACTATAAACCTAAGCAACAATACAGTTACAAGAGCCGCACATCCATCACGAGTAAGAGCCACCAATTCATCATCGAATTTCCATGTCAACAATCCAGATCAGGCAACCACCCAAGCCAGTCGTCATTCAAACAACAACCAAGCCAGAGTTCCCTCATCTAATACCAATGCTTCATCCGGTAACATGCTTACACCGCCTCCAGGGAGTCCTCCACCATCATACTCCCAAGTAGGTAGAGATATCATCGCTCAATCAAGTGATCATCATCACCAAAATACAGTAGGAATCGAGCAAACACTATTCTCTGCTCCTGATAGAGAAGCCAGCGATGATGAAGATTTCATTACGAATTACGACTTGACATGCAGTCAATGTAATTACATATACAAGTGTGTAGGATCGTCTTGGGATTCCGTTGGAAATTGTCCAACTCATCGTTGGACTAGAGCTATTCCTCATGGTTGTACTAGTATTCAAGGCGCCAAGCCACAAGGAGAAACTGATTACCGTTATGCCTGTGAATCATGTGGTAGGATCAGTAATCGACTTCAGAATAATACCTTTTACAAAATGAGATGTAAGGAATGTAGAAATAGAGTAAAATCACTTATTCTCAATCCTAAACATTCGGCAACAAAGAAAGCTAGACTTTATTGTTGCTCAAAACCTAAATGTAGAGCTCAAACTCAAGGTCCCATCCAACACTATTGTAAGAAATTGAACGAATGGAGAAAGAAGTATGAAAGCTACTGCAGGGTAGATGCGAAAATGGTTTTGATCATACCCGTCGAGTTTAAAAGAGACCCAATTTATGTTTGTGCTCATTGTAAAGTCGGCTTCGGAGCTCAGAGAATAGGAAAACTTTGTCCCTCGTGCATCGCGGAACTCACCGAACAAGAAGCTCGACGCCTGAATTGCAAAATCGTGCAATCTACCTTTATCTGATTTGCTACTAGTGAGTAGCTCTATAGACTGCCAAGTCACAAGAAAATTATTGACATTGTTTGCTGCCATTCAGACTCACGAATAATCCGGAAGTTGGTTACCCTACAGGAATTGGCCTTATTATACCATGTATGCCCCTTTATACCATGTACAATCAATTTGTATCGATCCCCCACCGTCTGTTTTGAGTGGAGGCGATAAAAAGTTATGCGTTAGATGCTGATTTCGTTCGGAATGACATTAGATACATTATCTTTCGTTATAATCATTAACTTTATCCATTATCTAAATCAATGCCACTTGATCGATCCCCATAGCTCTTCTAGCGGTTATGATAGCTACTATTTCCTTAATGAACTCTTCTAATATAATACAATTGTCCAGAATGACATTTAAGCTAACTTTCTTAGGTCCTTTCCCTTTCCCTTGTCTACCTTCTGCACCATCTGTATGTTGCGAATCTTCGAAATGATTTGTCCTGAACGGACTATCGGTATATGATATTTCTTGATCTAAGGCTGGAATATTGCTTTCGACTGTATGATCCGTTATTGACCATGGTCCATTCATTATTGGCACATCGATAGATTCCACTATGATCTCTATATCAGATTGTTCATAATGCGATTTGAATGGCGAGGGATATAACATATCCAATTCATCTACTTTAATTGGAGTTTTCAAATTCTGATTTGGCGTAATATCAACATTCGAATTTAAAGATAATGTTCTTCTAGGTGGTGTTGATATGTTATCAGAATCTAAATTTGATTTGATATTTGAAGAAGTATTAAATAAATTTCCTAAAGTCGGTGTTAAGCCTGATGATTTATTAGGCGTACCTAACGGTGTCGGTGGTTTTCGTTTAGGAGTTAAGAAAGATTTTATACCTCCTACTAAATCTGCAGCTGAAGGTCTTTTCTTCTTACCTTCGGATTTAGAAGTTTCTGGCATACCAAATACTGATGAAGTTTCAACATCGAGCATTATATTCATAGCTTCGTCTAGACGATCTGTAAACAAGAGACCCTGTCTCCTTTCTGCAAGTAGATCGTCGAATGAATCGATCGTTGAACGGTAATGCGATATTGTCTTGATGATTTTCTGTAGAATTTGATATATTGCTGGTAAGGTTGTTGACCTTCTGGAGTTGTATGGATCCTGTTCAATGAATGTATTGGAAAGGGGATTCATGTCACTTTCAGATTCGTCATCGGAGTCAGAGTCGAAATTAGATAAGCTTTCATATGATTTCTTGTTCTGTTGCTTCCAAGGATCTTCTTCAGGCTTTTTATCGTATAAAATCCATCCTGCTAATGATCTTGTCGGACAAAGGGCAATAATGGTAATGACTCCCGTTAGAGCTACATTTTCGTCTGGATCGTTCCCTAAGAAATTGCTGAGCATGTATAAGATGGTTTGGATGAGCTTATCTGAAGGATTTAAACGGTGGTGCGACACTCCTTCAAGCATTTCTGATCGCAGTATGTTTTTTTCCATTTCGTTCAAAAAGCTTACTGGTGTTGTTGCTGACCGAAAACACCTATCTGCCTCTATCAGAGCTGTCATATCTGTCAAGTAAATTGCATAACCAGCTGTCACCTCCGCGGAAGAGATTGAGGGATCCAATCCCGCAAGCAAAGAGCTATACAGGTCAACTTCCTGTAGATGGACGTCGCTTGAATTGGCGGTATTGGGCAAGAAAGTGTTAGAAGTGGCACCGGTATTGGAAGGTATAGCACATTTGGCTAACTCGGTTGCAGTGGGATCCGGTATGACTGACAGTAAGTCTTTAACTGAAAGAAAACAATGATTGCTGAATAGGGCACGCAACAGGCACAAGGCGGCCGTGACGGAGGGTGGATTAGACGAATGAAGATTATCAAGGATTAGATCTTTCAGTGTAAATCGACCTTCATCGGCATAGTACGTTGCTGTATAATCTGTTTGAAAGATGAATTCCATTGCACCGGTTTTTTTCTTCGTTTTTCCCCTGTTCTGAAATATTTGGTGATTGTCGTTTGGTTCATTGTCCATCAAGAAAGACATCAACCTGCTTAATAAAGGTCCTTCATCTAAGTTTGATAACAGAACATCGAGATAAGTCAACACAGCGACCGAACTCCCATCATGATTTGAGCATTCTAGTATCGAAGGGTAAAGTACGTTGTCCAGGAAAGACGAATGTATAGCATCTATGGTCGATTCGGCAATGGCGCTGCCTAGTAAATGAGTGGCAGAGACTCCTTGAAGATCGTTATCGGTGTTATAAATTGCGGAAGTACATCGATGTATGATATCTTGTAAAAAGCCAAATAGTTGGAGAATTAGATCCAGTTGATCACGTACTTCGCTATCTGTCGAATATGGAACCTGGGTGTCTTGGCGCCTACTGGATGTCCCAAGGAACATTCCACCATTTGTCGTTCCAACGTTCTCTTTGTCAAGCTCTGCCAATTCCGCCAAAGTGGGGACGTACAATTTTGACGGGAGTAGAGAATAAATAGCGCCTAATCCAGCAGCCATAACTTCTGCAAAATCTCCATCAAGTATAAATTCTCCTAAAGCATTTCTGGCATCTTGCAACGGGTCAGACACATTCGTGTTATCTATCTGAGGACTTCCAGTGCCGATTTCACTGGACGGTAAGAACGCGATGTCGAAAAGAAATAACAGGCCGGCTCGAGCTGGATCACCAATCTGGCCTTCGCGGTGAGCAAATCGCAAAAGATAGGAGAAAAGAAGGAATTCGAAGTGATGTGTGGAAACTTTGCTTGACGGGCCTGATATACCGGTTTGACCGGATGGAGCAGGGGATAAAGCTCGTTCGACCATCGTAGTAGTTGACATAGGATGAGGCTGAAGCCAGCCTTTGTCGTGAAAGAAGATGAGTAGTAGAGGAGGACTGCCAGTGCATTAGCTCCTCTTCTTTGGGAGAATTGGCACTAAAGAAAACGATGGTTGCAGCAGGTCATAAAAGTATGCGATCACTCACTAGGCAACCATCCTAGATGCCAAAGTACACATCAATCCCACAAGATCCTCTTCAATATCCTCATTGCTTCCCCTCCTGTTCAGATCTGGATCCATGCCAGCAGCACCAACCACTCTCGCCTTACCATCAACCTTTTCTTCAGGTTCTTCGCCAATACATGATCGCAACAGTCGCCGTAGTGGTCGATGAACGGCATTGTGTACAAGGAATCGCTCGGATAGCGAGACTATCAAGTTATTGATAGCCCGAAGAACCTCAGCTATTCAATAAATTAGCTTTTCGTGGTGGGAGGAAGAGCTAGAGATATGTAGCAGAAATGATCATCCATACCTTTTATGCCATAGGGTCTATCCGGTTCACACAGTCGTTCTAGTTGACCCAAAAGATCATTTTTTAGGAAATATTCCAAACATGCTCCTGTAGTACTGCGTGATTCTCATGAGCTTTGCCCTATGATGCAAGAAGGTTGTTTAGCTCACTCTTCATCTGTTCTATTACTTTCGTAAGCAAGGGCATCGACGATATGCCTCAATTGATTGGGTACTTGAGTTGATGATATTCCCCTTCAAACAGCTTTTTGTCAACACTAATTCTTGGTTACAATTCCGGATAATAGAGCTCACCTCACTAGTTGTCTTTCATCAGGTTGCTCAAGAGTTTCCTTTTATATCATACTATCTTAGCACGATCAATACAATTGAAAGATGACAATACACACCTTGATACCTTGCCAAGCGTCATCGAATTCTTCCAAATCATCAGGTGAATTCACAGTTTTAGCTTCTTTAGAAGTTTGTAGTAGTCGAGTAAAGAAGTTTGTTACTTCCATTTTGGCCTTCAAGGCCGCAATTACAAGACTATCGGCTTATTCGTGTATCTGTTGAAGAGTAATCAATCGTAACTGCATATCCAAAGCTAGATATACAATGAAGCAATGTTAATTTTGGTTTGAATGGATTCGAGCTCGGACAATAACCGAACCCGAACTATCATCGAGTCTTTTTACGCGTTTCTGTTTGATTTTCATCTTTCTTCCAAAATTCAGCTCGTTTCATCTGGCATAATGAACCCTCCAATAAGTCAAATATGCCCAAAATACCAACAACGGATATCTAAAGAGTACGAAAACAATAATGAATATCCAGTCTCATCTCCTTTGGAGAACATAACATCCTTTTTTTCTTCCTCACCTTCAACTTCCTCTTCATCTTCCAAATCACGATCTACCTCCACTTCACAATCGATCAAAGAATGGATACCAAAAGATCCAGTAGTTGTGGGTATAATCTCAGCAGCGGGAGCGACATGTATAACATTGGGTAGTATTACTGGATACAGGCGGTATTGGCGAAGAATTAGAAATGCGAATAGTGTCACTACTGGAATGTTAGATCGTAAAACCTGGATAAGGGGTGTAGTAACTAGGTGAGCTAGACTCTGAACCTTCCTCTTCAATTCATTCTAGCTCATCATCTGTATGTTAATCATAGTGTAGGTGATGGAGGTGAGCTAGATGTAGCACTTCGTGACTATGTAAAGTTCAAGCTCATCATGATGATGTAGATAATTTACGATTATACCATACTCCTGGACCATTCTTTCGGTATCCATTAAAAATACGTACTATACCAAGTACGACCAAGGGTAAGTCGAATAACTAATCTGTTCAACCAGTCTTCATGATACCGACTAGTCTACTCAATCTCAGAAATTAGAAGCTGATCTTGGTCCGTTATACTTACAGAGCTGAAAGATGAAACCATACATATTCGAATAGCAGGAGTAGATGCTCCTGAGAACGCACATTTCGGTCAACCTGCTCAACCACATGCTAAAGAATCATTAGATTGGTTAAGAACAACTATAATAGGGAAAAAAATGAAATGTCAATTATTAGCAAAAGATCAATATAATCGAATAGTAAGTTAATTAAATCTCCCATCTAACTAAACCTTTAGTTCGAGTAGCTAATTTTTGATTCACAGGTAGCAGTACCTTATATAAATAGATTATTATGGTTTGATAAACCTTTACCACTTTTAATGTTAAAAGAAGGTATGGCAGTAGTTTATGAAGCAGGAGGAGCAGAATATGGACCTTGGGGAATTGAAAAGATGAAATCATTAGAAGCTCAAGCGAAATCATCTAAAAAGGGATTATGGGCTTTAAAGAAATTTGAACATCCTAGTGATTTTAAAGCTAGAATGAAAAGGGCTGAAGAAGTTAGAGTACCTTCTACGAAGAGTACGAAGTCAAGAAGTCTTTTGGGGAGATTATGGGGAATGGTAAGGGGTAAATGAGGGAGTCAAGTGGTTTACAAATAAATGTAATGCAAGTACAAGTCAAATGAAGGTGAACATCGCGTATAATAACAATACAGATCTTCACATGTTTATCATTAGGTTCTATCTCATATGCTTGATGTATTGCCCATTGTTATTAGCTTAATAATTGTTAATCAGGGAAAATCATGAACAATAATCACCTCGCTGAAAGGCTAAATCTATTTAATCTTCATGCGTTATACACCAAATTCCGATAGTCTCAGTGAATACCAAATGAAGACTTATCAGAAAATAATCATTTCAATTAGATATTATTACGTATTTTCATCGTCTTATAATTTATTTAATTCTATATCTATCGTATTCTGATTCACCTTTGCTTAGGTATACTTTAATCAAGTCTATGTGTTCTGAACATATTAAAATCACAATAAAAAGTTAAAAGAAATGTATCGCTTATTTGACTGTCAATAATCAAAGCTGTGACGCATAAACGCATTTAACCATAATGGGATTCCGACGGATCAAGATAACGTCAATATAAAAAAGGAATTCGCCGAGATCAGAATGTATTTAGATATTTGAAAGATCAATCTGGCCAGGCAAACTGTTTGAGATGTCTGATATGTGCATGCATGCATTGCCGCTATCAAGTACAAACTTTTCCTTTTTTCTCGCTATCAAAAGCATCGATTATACTTTGTCCACAACTAAGTAATAATACGATTCCACCAAATGAACCTACTAATGCAGCAGGTAATCTATTGGTAGAATACCATTTACCAGAAGATAAAACGTAATATGCTGAAGCAGGGAAAATAAAAGCTAATGCAGATGCTGAAAGTCCTCCTGCTAATTCTAATACTATTCCTAAATCGCATGTTGTTAGGGCGACTATAATTCAATAAGCAATCAGCTAAAATTGCCTGTCAATGATATGATCACCCGTTCGCTTATGTATAATGAATGCCCTCCAGATTCTCCGATCAATGAAAATCAACTCACTTCCCATCGTACTGAATACTACCAAACAAGTAATTATCACATGTCTTTTTTGGCTAAACGGTTTATTCTTGAAGAAATACTCTTCTACTACTTCTCGACATACATATACTTCAAGTGGTACTGCTCAACGGCGTAAGCTGTTTACCGCAAGCTTTGAGATTTGGCTAGCTTACTAGTCGTAGACATATTAGCACCGAAGCAAAACCTAGCAATATTTATTACCCAGTCATCCGAGCTAAAATTGTTCAAGATATTTCCCTACTCAAGCATGAGCTGTAAGACTATAAATAAAAAAATGAACCTCGTATAACTCACTTCTGTCTTATCCGTAAATACCACATATCCAGAAACAGCGACTAACAAACAAGCTATAAGACTGATTCCCGTAGATATATGCGTAACTTTGTTAAACCTATTCAACACTATAATATCAGCTACTTGATGCCTCTTTCGGTCCTAGTGCAGTAGCTAACTGACCTGTCTAATGTGGGTACATGTATACTCTTATATATATAATTCGAGTTGTGATGACATGCATAAGCGAATGAAATAACTCCTATGGCTTGAAATACTCCTGGCTTGATCAAGGTGAATGTATCAAGGGACGAGCCTCGAAGAGATGGATCGACGGCGACTGAGCGGAAAAGGACGGATAGAACGATGACTGTCATTGAAACCAGGGCTAATCATCAACTCAGCAACGATTCCTCAAGGCTTTTTCAGGGTTGTACAATGGATGAATAAGAGGCAACTCACCGAACGAAGAGCTTTTTGATAATTTGACTATATCCCTATGTAAACTCAAGGGAAACGATACAGCCAAAGTACAGATTACGATAACTATCCTTCTATCCACAAGAAGACTCATAACCGCATGTTGAGCTAACGAAGGAAAGATATATGAGATCACTCGGGGGATTGTATCTCCTCTATATACCACGTCAGCTGATTCTATACCCAGTCAATCAGATACGAAGAAAATCGCTAACATTATAACGTGAAATGCTGCTGTCCTATGTACGCATACTTGGATCAGCGGGCAAGAATAGCAAGTGACGATAATATAAATCCACGTACCCTCCGAAAGCGAACGCAAATTGAAAGAAGGAAACTGCAGCTGCGCCTGCAGGCCCGAAGCAATGATACATGGTCTTTTCGCAAGAAAGAATCAAGTTAGCTAATATTAATCTCACTGAACTCGGATTATCTAGCTCACCTCGGTGTACGAGTCCCTTCCACTCAATTTACTAGTCAGAATCACCAGCCGTATCGTCCAGTCTGAGATTACTGCTAGAGATATCAGAAGGAATATACCAGTGAAGAACCCCGCTTGTGAGACGGCATATGGTAATCTAATATACATCGTCAGCTTGGATCAGTATCAGATACATCGAATCGAACCATGGCTCACCCTATTATACCTGCTCCTATTATCGAATTGGCCATCTGATATACGTATGAGCTTGTATCTTGGTGTAAGCTTGATAAGCCAAAAGAAAAGCTTACATTCGTTATTGCATCAATCAAAGTACCCCTAGCGGAACTATTAGGTCCTTCAGCTAAGAATAATTCATGTTCTTCTTCTGATAATTCTCGCCGCGTCGTTGAAGTCGATAGTAGGGGTATTGAAGCGTTGTTCTCATCATGGTCTTGCTCTTGATCGTCATCAGGGGCTTTAAATACTAAAATATACTTCTTATCAGTGCTATTCTTCGATTGAAAATGGTATAACGAAAGCATGAGATGATATCTAAATAAGCAGTAAAGTACATACAAACATCTCCTCTTTCATTCAACGATGGATCTTCTCCGTCCACAATGATTATTTCCTCATCCTTATATGCTTTCTGTAAGCCTTTCCTTGAGGAGGGTCTTGAAGTATTATTCGGTGGATATAAATTCAACGAAGATGCTGATCGACTAGAACCTGCACTTGCGTTGTTACCATTTACTCGATACGCAAACAGGTCTTCAGTAGATGAGTTTGCCATCATTCGGGTGATCGACCTGAGTCTTATAATTTCCAGGTATCTGAAGGGATGAAAGAGTATCGTTCTATTCTATATGCAAATATCGCAGTCGTAACAGACACAGCTGATTTTGGTAAAGTACATTATATCGTCGTGTTTTGACTGAAATGTTGAAAGTGTGACAGGGGCTCCACAATCACAAAGTCTGAAACGCGTTAGATAGGTCAATGCGTAAATACTCGTAGATATTAAATAAATATTAATTAAACAAAATAAATGGAAGATCTAATCAAATGTTCAATATACGTTCTTGGGGATCATCATCCATAAATGGAATCATCAAATACCAACGTCGACAGCTTTGTTTGAAGCTTGTATCTGCCAAAGTGACGACCGCCTGAAGTTTCAATTGATCAAAGCGCAAACCAATTTCTTCTTTTGGACACTTCGGTGTTCAAGCCTATCAAAATGTCAATTAATTCTCATACCTCTTTACCACCACCTACTCCATCTTCTCGTTCAAATTTTACCACTCAAACAACAGAAAGAGACTTTGATTCTGATCTTACTCAAGATCTTGCTCCTGATTTAGCATTTGAATTAGATGGATCAGGAAATGTTATGAATGAAGAAGAAGCAGTTCATTTTTGTTTATTAGCTGAATTTGATATTGATGCTGGTGCTACACTTGCGCATCAGTATCCATATCCAACCGGGACAGATGAGCAGTGAGTTGAGTCTCTCAATTCCCTCTTTCGAGCTTTGTCCTCTTGGTCCGTCACATGTTTCCGCCATCAGTTCACTTTCGCTATTAGCCTGCAGCCTTCCTTCTTCCTTTTTTAATCAATCGCCTCTTCTCTTCTGGCTACCTTTGCGCGATAGATACTCATCCCGAGTGAATCTTGAAGCTGATGTTTGAACCTCCTCTAGCCGACTAGCCGAGCTAATGCTTCCCGACGGAGCTCATCTTCGAGCAGAGGACTGGACAATCTTCTACCTTGGTCAAACACCTTCTTCGGCAGTAGCTCCCGTTTTGTCTCACGAATCAAGTATGCGTATATCTACCGAAAGTTCGGCTACCACAGAGAATAACAGGAATAGCGTGCTGCCATTAGACAGAGCTACAAGAGGTGTAGCTGGCTCAGGTGGTGGACTGCTTTACGTCCTAAATTGCGTCAGAATGAAAGAGGATAAGAAGATGAGGAGAGGTGCTATGGTTAAAGCAATGGCTATATGTACCCCGAATCCGTACATTGGTATATACAAGGTGAGTCAATCATTCGTGCTATTTCACTTCTATCCAAAGAAGTCGTTATTCGTATACTGACATTATTCATGTGTCTCAGCCTTTACTTCTGCTTGCCCTCGAAGAATACTTCATGTCACCCTCACCTGAAATTCTAGCCCGACTTTTCGATTCGGCAAATGCTATATCGACAGCTGGCATGCCTCGTCTGACACGGTATGAACGGATCCTCTTGCGTTCATCGGAGCGAAAAGATCTATTCGAAGAGAAGTTTGGTATTTCAGAGCCAATGAGCGGAACCCAAGAAATGTTCGAAGATCTATCGTCCGAGCCCGGTCATGAAACAATACCAGATGGGAACGAGAATAGCAAATTCAGGGATGGTTCAGCTTCAGGAGGAACGTCATCGTCCGCCACTACAACATCATTGAAGTCCAATCATCGTAAAACTCTCTCGTCATCTTCCGGGGTGGCCCGAATGATCCGAAAAGGTTCAGCGAGTTCGCAAACACATTCTCCGTTCCATTTAGCCACACCTCCCTCAAAAGAAGGTAGACTCACTCCTGAAATCGATAAAGGGAGAAGAAAGGGAGTACCTCGTGATACGCACTTCTTTGAAACAGAAGCTAGATTCAAGAAAATTACAGTACCTGTTAGGATACCTATGACTGTATTTGATGAGGATGTAGGAGATGTAAGTTTTGATGTCAGCTAAGACTCCAGATACAAAGGAGATGCGCAAGATACCACAGCTGATCCACCTTGCAGTATTCACTGATCGAATTAGTTCAAACTTTCTCGCATAACATAACGCCTTTTCCACCGCCGTATCATCCTCATTTACATACCAACGGTTCAATGACGCATCCAATTATACTGCTTCTCAACGCGATGTTAGCTCATAAAAGAGTGATGTTTCTCGGACATGGTTTACCAGCAAATCAAGTGGCCAGAATGGTGTTAGCTGCTTGTGCTCTTGGATCTGGATGTGGACAAGTATTACGAGGCGTTACATCAAGTGCATTCCCATATGCAAATTTAGCTTCTTTAGATATTTTAGAAGAGTTCAGTGGGTTCGTAGCAGGAGTGACTAATCCAAGATTCGAAGAACTTCCTACTACATGGGATGTTCTTTGTAACTTGGAAACTGGTAAAATCACCGTCTCTAAAAACCTTCAATCGAGTAATCCTCTTACAGCATCGAGTATCGGGTCGACAGGAGGGACAATCAATAGTAGTAATGTCGGAAGTTTAAGATCTGGTCGATCTAGTGAAACTTCTCTCGGCAATTCAAGTATGATCAAAGTTGAAGATGATCCATCGACTACTAGCGGAACTCCACAAGCTAAGATGAATAGTATAGCCAAGAGCGATTGTATCGATAATCAATTCATGGATGAGGTGGGTTCGCTTTATACTTTTCTTGGCCGTTTACTTTCTCGAAAAATCAGAAGCTAAATCTCTATTGATTTGAATAGATCTTATCAGCCACCACATCTCATTATGGAGAATCCAACATCCGTTTACGGTTCATAGATTATTTGAACCGGTTTGTTCGAATTGCATCACATCAGGAATACTCCCAAACAGGTTCAACCAAAATTGGATACCCATCAATATCATTTCGAGATTCTAACCCAAATACACTCGGAAGTGGGGTAGTCTTTGCCGATGAGCAGGGTAAACAGAGGGAAATGTGGGCAAACGTACATAGAATAGAAGCTTGGAGGAAGACAAGAAGTTATAAGCTGTTTGCAAAAGTACGTTACTTTCTTTCAGCTTGTCGTGGATCTTTTCTTACGAAAGAAAGAAAGAAAGGAAGAGGAAACATGCTAATTTTTATGCTTCGTTTGTAGGATTGGCAATCGCGCTTGAAAAGACGATCAGTAGAATTTGACATCCAACATCAGATCGCCCGTTTGAGATTAGCAAAGAATATGTCTGATACGGAGGCAGAAGCTATTTTTTCAGCATTAAACAATGGAATAAGAAATTATGATCAAGTCATAGAGGTGAATTCTGCTTTTCAACTTAACGCAAAATTTACCAAATTTGCCAAATTGCTAACATCATTTTTAGCTTTTGACTCATTTACCGACTCATTGGGGTGGTTTAATGCCAATTGCCAATGGATTATTTCATCGTTGGATAGGTGTAAGAGAAACCGCACTTGAATTGTTAATAACATTACAACAATATCCTGTAATTTGATTTTGTGTTTTTTAGATATTGACTTGAAATTTTAACTGATTAATGTTTTTCTTTGAAAGGTTGGTAAACATGCTGTATATTCTATGAATTATTTTCATAGAAAAGCATTTATATCTTTACTTGAGAAAAGAGAGATTAAAATTAAAAGACAAAGAGAAAAAGAGATTGAAAGGATTAAACAACAAGAAGAAGATTTATTACGCCATCATCATCAATATCAAAAAGATTCGCCGTCTTTTAATCAGAATGAATGGACATCAACGATCAATACGGAGTCCAATCATGAAAGTTCACCTAATGGAACTGTTTTAGGTGATAGAAAAGATATTACACCTCAGCGGTGATCAATAGATTAAGGATCTCTCATCCTCTAATATCGCAATTGATCATGAATGTTTTTTTTGGTGGTTTGTTTTGGGATTTACAGGTACTTTGTATTTGATTAGTGATCAATTATTGTATTTTGCTCAGATATGTTGTATGCATCTACGCTTCATGGAGGTAACATGATATATCGACATAAGTGAAAAGATCAGCTTCCCCAATTCGATTAGTTAAAAATGTACCATGATTAAATCAATCACTCGCTTGAAGCTTGTTGTGAAAAGTAAAAGAAGTTAGTTTGAGAAATAGTAGAATGAGACCGGCTGTGTATTATGAAAGAAAAGAATCCATGCATCCTAATCAATCAATCAATCAATCAATCCATACAAAACCAACGCATACTGCTCTTATTCTTTTAACTTTGTTTAAGCTACAAGGGTAGAAGCGGTAGCAGCTTCGTATTTGAAGGTAGCAGGGAGTTGTTGAGTTTTGATGTAGTATCGAGCAAGTCTGTGAATTCTAGATTCGATAAGAATCATTCGGCTATTTTATGATTAATTGTTTATATTAGTAAGTGATATTTGAAACAAGAATATCGAAAGAAGAAAAGAAATACTTACAATTTACCATCTTTATCGGCTCTGTTTCTTTCAAGGTGCTTTCTAACGGAAACGGCTTTTTTGATAAGGTGGTACATATCCTCAGGAATAGAAGGAGCGAGACCTATTTTTAAGAAAAAAATGAAATTGGGTTAATAAAGAGTCTACATTCGATGATAGGGTATTATGGATATTGAGAATGTGTTTGTAGGTGGAACATCATACTCACCATTGGTTTTAAGAATTCTCAAAATCTTGTTACCAGTAACGTTTTTAACTTGGGGAATACCATGAGAATCTCTAAGTACAACACCAATTTGAGAAGGAGAAAGACCTCTTCTTGCTAATTTAAAGATTTGATCTGAAACTTCTTCAGGTGTAGCCTTTGACCAAGATGGTTGAGATCTTCTATAAGGGAGAGCAGAAGCTGACATACCCTTTCCTTTAGAGTGCATTCTATTTGATCACCAACCAAAAAAAAAAATCAAAAAGTCAGCAATCTGTATAGCCGTAACCACCAGATGCCCTATTTCTCAAATCTCCTTTTTCTGTCCTTAAATATCATGACATCTTATTGCTAAGAATGACAGTATTTTCAAAATCTCGTCCTCCTTGATCTATAACCAAATTGGGGATGTCCAACTTACCGACCCATTTTGAATGTTTTTTGTTATTGCTGAGTTTACCGACAAGGGAAAATGGGAAGCCGCACTACGGTTCGAAGAAAGATGTTTGAAGTCAGAATAACGAGTATTGAGGTTGATATATGTATAGATAAACTTACGCAATTCTTGATGGTTGAAGGTTGAATTTACAAGGTATTATTGTAAATAATGTCGAAATAGTACCAAGCAGTCAAACGACAGCGACAACCACAATGGGAGATCACCAAGTGGACCACAGCGAGAAAATTACAAAGTACAAGTTTTGGTTATGAAAATGCCACTTATATTATTCTAATCATTTCGCCGAAATATACTGAAGATGCATTTAAGAAAACGCCGAGAATTGACATCCAAACTCCGATTGAATAATTCCGGTAGTGGCGTAAATTCGAAAATTCAAATTCCAATGGCCTTCAGTAAGTTTGATGTCCTGCTCTCTCTGCTCTTTGTCCTACTCACTCACTCACTCACTCGCTTGTTGGGCAAAAAATCATTAAACACTTTTTCAACGATATTTTGAATACTCTTTCTTCTTATCCATCAAACATTCAAAATGAAGGTCAATTTCGCCAACCCAGCCACCGGCGCTCAAAAACTCATTGACTTCGAGGATGAGAGAAAGACGTGAGTATAGTGTTTTGTGACTTTGGTTTTAGGATTTTAGACGAAAGACAAGATGGAAATAATTGAGGATTGGTGGGATAAAAAGGTGGCGACAAGAAGACAACCTTCGGAGCAGAGAGAGCAGACTGTATAAGGATGAAGAAGATGATAGCTTGTTAAACATCATCAAGGGGAAATGCTGACTTTGTTGTCTTGAATTCTTTAGTCGAGTTTTCTTGGAAAAGAGAATGGGTCAAGAGGTCCCAATTGATTCCCTTGGAGAGGAATTCGCTGGATACGTTGTTAGAGTTACTGGTGGTAACGACAAACAAGGTTTCCCAATGAAACAAGGTAGGTTAAACTATACCTCGACAAAATAGGGAAAATGAAGACTGATCGCTCAAATTCAATATAGGTGTCCTTTTACAAAACAGAACTAGACTTCTTCTTGCCGATGGTCACTCTTGTTACAGATCAAGAAGAGATGGTGAAAGAAAGAGAAAATCCGTTAGAGGTTGTATCGTAGGAAACGATATTGGTGTACTTGCCGTTGCAATTGTTAAACAAGGTGAAAAAGATATCCCAGGTCTTACCGATACTGTTCTTCCTAAACGATTAGGTCCTAAGAGAGCTACCAAAATTAGAAAATTCTTCAACTTGTCTAAAGATGATGACGTTAGAAAATTCGTTGTTAGAAGAGAAGTTACCAAGAAGAACGGAAAGACCACCACCAAGGCTCCTAAGATTCAAGTGAGTAAATTTTTTCATGAGATACTCTCAATCAGAACGTTATATCCCATTGCATCAATTTACTGATATTTCTTTTCTTTATTATAGCGACTTGTTACTCCCCTCAGACTTCAAAGAAAGAGACACCTTAGATCTCTTAAAAAGAGAAGAACTGAAGCTCAAAAGGAAACTGTTTCCGATTACAAAGCTGCTCTTGCCAAGCACGCTGAGGAGAAGAAAGTTCACAACGCCGCTGTCAAAGCTGCCAAAAAAGCCAGACGATCTGCTTAAGTTCTGGATTTTTAGGTTGTTGATTGGATGGGAATCATTGTTGCAAGGGTTTTTCTTTTATTTTTTAGCTTTAATGCTTTAAAGAAAAAAAAGTCGGTAGCTTTCCATGCCGATGTATATCATGGATCGAACAGAAGGGATTTTTACATTACACAAATACTGGCATTTCTCATATACTAAAAGCCGTACAATTCGTCCCAGTAATTGAAATCGACCAGTCTTGCTGAATGTTGGATGATTAAGAAACAATTGAACTGCATTGAGTCAAGATACTAATTAGCGTTCAAAGTGAATCAATTTCGTTTCTCGGCGAAAGAGTATAGTATCCTTATCTCATAGATAAATCAACATCAATTATCATTGAGTGCTACTCGAAGCGTAACGCATTTCTTTCACTGCCTTTCATTCATTTCACAAGGGACAATATCATTTCTTCGAAACATACATACAAATCATAATGCGGGGTATATACAAGAACAAAGATACTAATTAAAAACGATTACTTCATTGTCATGCTTGAGATTTGAGGTCAAAAAAGACTTGAGAAAATTCAACAACATGTCCCAAATTTTATTTTGGCTATTACGTCCCAATGAGAATGAGAGGAACTACGTAGCATACTTGCTAGTATATTCAGCAGCCTTCTTTTCAAAACCTTTTTTATCTGATGTATATTGTTCAGCCTAAAGATTATAATTTTGTATTATTAGCCAACATTCATATATGTTATGTCACAAGAAAGAGGTTGGAATATAACTAACAATTGAAGATACGAGCGGATCATCAGGATTGGGATTTTCAATTAAATCATATATAGCTTGAATAACTACATCCATAGTATACGAAAAATTAGCTTTCTGACAACCAAGGAAAAAAGAGCAAAAAGATGAGATGAAATTTGACATACCTCCTGACATCTTAGTAGCAGGTTTCCAATTTTCAGTTTTAAGTAAACCGATACATAAACTATTTTTCCAGGTTATTCATATTAGCTTGATATACTTTCAACTTCAAGATTGATTCAAGGGTTTCTTGCTTGAAATGGGAGAATCGTTTCAAAATACTTGATTGTTTCACGATACCCTATCGAGAAAGTTTTTGATTGAGTGAAAATAAACTCACTTTCCATCACTATCAACATTTGGATGATACATCTTAGTTTTGAAAAGTAGCTAGAAAAACGAGGAAACAAGATCATTCAGCTCAAAGTCCAGATAAAATAACACCCAAAAAACATAATGAAGTCCTCAAAATTTGTTGATTATTGGCTTTGAGAAATTCTAATAACTTACTGTTGGTGGTTTAAAAGGATATTCTTTTGAAAAATCAGCAGTTAATTGGAATTTCCCTTTATGATAAGGAGTATTTGACTATATTAAAACAATAAAATTCAAAATTAGCTCAACAATTTGTAAAGTATGAAGACAAATATCCTTTATTGACAGGGAGAAAAAATCACTTACAGGTCCATTTATTATAATTCTCCAAATTTGTAAATTATCTTCATCAGGTTGAACTTGAATACCAGGTAAAGGTGAATTCATTAAATCACTTAATTCCTATATATTTCCAAAAAAAAAACAGCAAAAGGGAGAAAACATATCAGTATATATACTCAATCAAATGAAGATGAAGATGATTTGTGAATATATCTGGTTCAAAGTAATTTTGCAAATTATGAATAACTTTACTAGGTATCTTTCCCATTCGAAGGGAATAAATTGAGATAATGAGAAAGATAATTTAACTAACCTTTTGTATTCGTCTTGTAGAAGTTGATGCCATATTGAACGTTTAAGAAAAGCTTTGATTGTTCAGAACTCCCAGTACTAGTAATGTCTTTAATTTTTGTTTGATATTGTAAACAGTGGTATATGAATCTAATTAGAAAATTGTGCAATAAGGACTTCACAAAGTACTCGGTTGAATTCGTTCGAATTAACCAACCTCCACTTTTGACATTCCTCGCGAATCACGACATCATTACCTTCGACATAAGGCTGACATATGGCCAAGTGCATAGATATATAATTGATAGTGTGATGACCTTTTGCAAAGTTACTGCAGTGGTATTTGCACGTAATCAAAATGAGCCTCGTAATCATGACATTTCGTAAATATAACAAAATAAGACAATTTGAGGATATTATCGATCATCTAGTAAAAGGGGCATCATCTAAGCAGGGTACTTCTATGTAAGATATGTAAGATATGGATATATGCACATGTATGAATATAGAGTAATTCAAGCCTTTGACGTCTGGAGACGCAAGCATAGGAGTACAAAAACAACCTCAATGGATGAGATAGCTGTTATGGATGCTATGGTGTCCATATCTATTGTAAACACATTAGTTCCAATCATCTACTCAATATACTTAATAATGCAAGGACTTATTTCGCTATCTTACCTTGACAGTTTGGTCCACACTTCCAGTAGCCAGAACATTGATTCTCCTAGGACCATCATCTTCTCCTTCTTTCTTCTTGACTACACTATCTCCATTTGTTAAATTTGTTCCACTTCCTCCTATCAAAGCTCTACCCCATGTCATTGAAGTGATAAAATGACCGTGAGCATCAATAGTTTTAATACAACGTCCATTTGTTAAATCCCATATTTTTATCGTTTTATCATCTGAGGCTGATAAGAGATATTTCCCTGTTGGATGAAACACTAATGCTCGAATCCAATTATCATGACCAACCTATGAATCCGCACGGGATCAAGATCAACATATGAGTCAGAACTTACTGGGACAAAAGTATAACTCACAAAGGTCCGTAAACATTGACCTGATGACGCATCCCAGAGCTTTATGGTCTTGTCTCTTGAACCGGTCACTACGAAAGCTCCTGGAGCCTTTGCACGACTTTCTCCAGGAGGTGCGTTCTACATTTCATATGTAATGAGTTCTCGTCCCATATGAATTGATAGACGCCGTGGTAATAAGCTTTGTTACTCACTCCCAAACCCGCCAATTCCCTTATTGCAGGATAACAATTTATCGGCGCAAATATCGCACATTCTAGAACATGCTCATGACCCCTCAATTCCACTTTGGTTTCCCCGGTTGAGAAGTCCCATATCCTCGATGTCTAAAGGCATATATTAGCAATCTTCCCAAAAATAGGGATTCCTCCGAGTTTGATTGAGCATAACGAAAATGTCAGACTCACTTGATCATTCGAACAGCTCACTAACCATTTCCCATCATCAGAAGGAACGACTCCTCTAACCCACTCGGAATGCCCGCTAAATGTCTTCACGCAATACCTGATCACAGCATCGCGAACTGTCAGCTGTATACAATTTTCACATTGTATTTCCTCGATTAAACTTGAAGGGATACCGAACATTATACTGACCCACTAGCAACCTCCCAAACTTTTATAGTCTTATCCCTACTTGCCGATACTAATTTCTCTCCATCATGTGTGAACCGCACACTTGATACTGAATGATCATGTCCATGCAGAGTTTTGACATTCGTATATTCGTTCGAAGTATCCCATATCTTTATTGTTAGATCTGATGAACACGTCACTATTGTACCAAAATGATAATTAGCTTCCTGATTACTTGCTAAGGGTATATATCTCCCTATTCCCTTCTGACTGTTCTTCATGTACCGTATCTCAACTTGCCGCCATTCTTGAAGTCTACACTGCCCAGCAATCGCTTCCGTGATTTGAAGTTTCACATTTTATCCCTTCCAGACCGACATTTCACCCTAACGACAAGGCGATGTATTCAATGACAGCTCACCCATAAATCCCCCTTTGGAATCAAAATCAACATCATTAACGCTTTTAGTATGTCCTTTCAAAGTTCGTTCCATCTCTCCAGATTCCCAATCCCATATTTTGACACTTGAATCTTCACTTGCACTTGCAACTACTGTCCAAGTTGGATGAAAAGTCACTTTAGTTATTGGTGCTCGATGAGATGTTAAAGTATGACGTGCTGGTGCTCTAGGTAAGAATGGTGCGGAGGAAGAAGATGACGATGAAGATGCTCGATTTGGTGAAGCAAGTTCGGCTAGAAGAGCGGCATTACGAGATTCTAAGTCCATTATCTATCACAAATGATTAGCTATGGTTTATTGGGCATTTCGGTTCATTTTAATGAAGCTAATAAAATAACTCACCTTCTTTTGCAACCGTATCACACTCGTCCATTTCTTTTCCAACAATCCTACCCATCTAGCTTTCGGATCATCCGTTTGGAAATCTTCATTATCCGTTTCTCGTCTTAGAACTTCAAAGGAATCGTGTAGGCCTTGCGAATGGAGGTAAGATAATAATGATTTATGGCTGCGTCGGCAACATGGGGGTATTATTGAGTATAAGAAATCAAAGCACAATAGTAAGAGAGAGACGTTTAGCAGAGATTACATTGCCCATATTGTGAGACGAGTTGGTAATAATGATTTGAATAATCAGCTTCCCAGTTTAGGTTTTTGAATTATGAAATGACGTATTCCACTTACAGTTCATCCTTCTGACGTTCAGAGAGGAGACTCGACATGGTATGAGAGTTGCCAAGTCTCCTTGTATGTCTATGTCTATGGTCCTTAGGGAAAATACGTGTTCAGTCTCGTCCAACTCAAGATTTCCAAATGTTGAGGAAGGAAGTGATATGCCTCGAAATCAAATTGTGGTTTTTGAATACGGCGCTACGAGGACTCGATTTGTGAGAGAAAATCAAAGCTTGAATAGCTGTTGATTTTCGTGATAAGTCAGGTCTTCACGAAGAAGTACAAGGTCTTTCAATGAGAAGGAAGAAAGATTGTTGATGATTTTAACGTTGATATAAGAGTCAAAAGGAAAGGCACGTCAACCGTGATTACGATTTGACAAAGTAAACAGATTACCCCGCGTTTCCTCATTACACAGTAACAACATAGTCTGTAGGGATACATCCCCTTTTGATCATTTGTTATTTCCACCTATCCGTTAAATAATAATCTATTTTTATTTTGATGTGCTTTTTGCAAGATGGATAAACAATGGAAATATCATAATGTGAAACAAGCATCTCGAGGTGTACTATTAGTCGAGTTCAACAGGTATGATATCATCATTAACATTTGCAATTTTCCTCATTTAAGATATTATAACTGATTGTCTAGCTTGACAGACCACCAGTCAACGCTTTCAATGATAGGTGAGCATATATCTTTGATATTACTCCATAGAATTTGAATCTTATGAGAAATGTATTCTATAGTATGTGGAAAGAACTCCGAAGTATTATCGATGAAATTGCTACTTCACCTGAAATCCGAGTAATCGTACTTTCCTCTACATTGGACAAAGTCTTCACAGCAGGATTAGACTGTATGTTTCATTTCGACATTCCTCTTAATTTTCAATATGAATGATCGAAAGCTCATATATATATATTTGAACGAACGAACCTTAGTGAATGCTCAAAGTGAATTGAATTCATCTGCTTTGGATCCAGCTAGAAAAGCAATTCAATTACGCGATCACGTCTTAGTACGTTTTGTTCACTATTTTCCTCTTTAGAATTTCATTATATGCTCATATATCCACTATTAGGATTTTCAAGATGCGATTTCATCTCTTGAAAGATGTCAAATACCAGTAATATGTGCAATGTATGGTACTTCAGTAGGATTAGCTATTGATTTAGCTTGTGCGTGTGATATAAGAATAGCAAGTCAAAATACAACTTTCGGTATATTCGTAAGTATAATATATTTACTATAATCTTTGGAACAAAATACAACATCAGAAACGTATGCTAAAATGCATAAAACATGACATAGGAAGTGAATGTTGGATTAGCAGCGGATATAGGTACTTTACAAAGATTACCCAAAATCGTAGGCAACGAATCAAAAGTTAAAGAATTAGCTTTAACAGGCAGGAAATTTGATGCTCCTGAAGCTAAAGAGATAGGTTTCTTAAGCGATGTAATCAATGGAGGTAGAGGAGAGGTCATTGGTAAGTCGACTCACCTCAGCTCCTCATCCAAGAATGCAGAGGATATGTTAAACAGCCTACTGATGGAAAAATGCATAGCTGCGGCATTAGAAATGGCAAAGGTAATAGCTAGTAAAAGTCCGATAGCGGTCATAGGTACAAAACATTTATTGAATCGTAAGTTATCTTGATTACGCTTCATCTTGATTCGATAAAACAGGAAATAGCTGAATTGATATTTTTCGTAACGATAGACGCAAGGGATCATACGTGAGTCAGCTACTTCTTGGACTGATCCAGTACGATGAAAAATACTGATCATTAATGATGGTTTGCAGCGTCGAAGAAGGATTAAAGTACACAGCTACATGGAATGCGTAAGCTCACTTCTGGTTCTGGCGATGGCGATATGATTCGCATTCCTTGTTATACAACAAGTTCAGCTGATCGCGAATTTCAATTGACAGGTCAATGCTTCAATCAGTAGTTAGTGGAATGACTCAAATCCTCGAATCGAAATTAGCTGATTCATGGATTTTACGCAGGACACAATCACAGCAATGAAAGCTGTAATGTCAAAGCAAATTCCAAATTTCCCTCCAATAGGTGAATCCAAATCACCTAATTCGAAAGCGAAGTTGTAGGAGATCAAATACTTTACATGAATCACCTCTTCTTCATCGGATCATATTTCTTGTTGTCTATTTTATTCTCATTTGTATAATACAAAATCAATGCATACTATATCTATGTCCTAGATTTACCTAAAACACTAGTTAAAAAAGCTAAATCATTTTCTGATTCTTCTGAAGTTGATGATGAGTTTGTTGTAATTGTAGATTGATCAGATTGTATTGGAATAGAAGATAATAATTCACTTTGATTTAGAATAGATTCTTTAGGTGGTAAAGGTAATTTCCAATTTTCAATATAATTTAAACCATTTGTAAATTCATTTAAATTACCTAATGTAGATGGAGATAAAGAATTTGACCATTGCCATCTTGGTAATTTTTTAAATTTACTTTTTGAACTGTTTTCAGAATTTGAATTTGAAAATGATTGACGATTTGAAGAATTTATAAGTGTAGATAATGATTTTTCTTCTAAATTAAATTGACGTTCCTAAAAAAATTTATCATAAAAAAAGAAATTATGGAAATTAACAAAAGAAAAAAAACAAAACAACAATTCAGAAATCAAATTAAGACTTAAAAACTTACAAATGCATCTGGTTTAAATTCTGCACCATAATATCTAGCTTCAATTTCAGCTGCTATAGTAGATTGTTCATGTCTTGCTCTAAGTTTTATAAATTCTCTAGTTGCAATTGCGTATGCATCTGAAATTGGAATTGATCTTGTTTTTTGAATATTTATAACGAATGAAATGGTGCTATCATAACAAACATAAATCAGTAATTCGTCTTAGGACTTTTTTTTGATTAACTCTTAAGAAGGAAGGTAGAAGGTCAATTGGAAGCGGACAAAAAGGATGTGGGAAAAACTGCCAATCCAAAACAAGGAGGAATCATAACTAAACTCACTCTTCAACAGTAGGATATAAACCCCTCTGTTCCAATTTAATCCAATTTTCTCCATCAATTTTATTATTTTCTGTAATCTCTTGATTTTCAATTAATGATATAGGACGTAAAGCTTCAAATGCGAAATCTTTAAAAAATTGTCTTCTAATTTTATCTCTTAAATAAACTATTCTTTCAGGTTTATTTTTTCTAGTTTTGAATTTTCTTAATTTATCTCTTCTTTCTAATTCACCTTTTGGTATATATGCTAAATCGCTTGAATCTCTTTCTTCTATACTATCATTTATAGGTCTATTACGTTGAACTGTTTGTCTTGCAGGTAAAACTGGAGGTGGATTTGATAAAACTGGTATATACCATGTTGGAGGTTGTTGAATTACGTTTCCTTGTAATAATCTTGAAACTGCTTGAGGGACTTGAGAAGGAATTCTTCGCATTGTATCTGTTTAGTATATATTATTTGTAAATCTCAGAATATCTTTATATATATGATTTAATCGTTTGAAATGCGATTCTTACTTTTGATTTCCGACATCTCCCAATACTCGCTCGCTCGCTTGACATTTTCGGATAAATACTAATAAATTAATTGACTCACTTATAATCGGCCACGTGGTATCACTCGTTTTAAACAGGTCGGTGACGCTTTCGCGTCTGAATGATGAGATAGATGATCAATGAATAACATCGAATACAACTACATTCAATTAGTAGATCACGTATTCAATATCGCATTCTGTCTTCAGTATCACACACTCATTCCTCTCGCACCATGTCGCTCAATCAAAGGAAGCAAGAGCGAGATTTCTCAGCAGAAGTCAAAGCTCTTCAACCAGAAGTAGAACAACTCGCAAAGGTAAGTTGATTCATTCCCTCTTGCCATATGAGATCCAGCTGACATGGGTCTATAGAATGGTAAATTACAAGAAGCGGTTGACAAAATCTCGTTATTAGAAAAACAAACTCGAAATGTGAGCTGGGTATTCCGACTCAATGCAGTACGCATTAGCCTGACATAGCTGACAATAATATGATCACAGGCCGCAGATATGACTTCAACAGCAAATTTACTTACTTTACTTACAAGATTAGTATGGGAACAATCCGATTTAGATTTACTCAATTCTCAACTTACAATATTATCGAAAAAACACGGTCAATTAAAAGAAGCAGTAGTTAGAATGGTAGATGAAGCTATGAATTGGTTACCAACGCTCAAAACCCAAAAGGATCAAGGGAAATTCAAGAATGGTACGGACAGGTGGTTGGAATTGGTAAAGACTCTTAGGGACATTACTGAGGGAAAGGTAAGCTGCTCAATACTGGACTGTCTCGTTGTTCCAGGTTGAACATCAAAGCTGATCTGCACGAATAAACCTGATTTCAGATATACCTTGAATTACCAAGAGCTAGATTGACTGTAATGTTAGCTTCGTATCATGAACAACTGTCTGAGAACGCACCCAAAGAAGCTTCTTGTGAGTAAATAGTGTAGCTGGAGTGATCGGTGCACCGCAATTCCCAGCTAACTTGATTGCGACTCAGCTTCCACAACGCCAACACCTTCCACATCGACATCCACCACGGATAAAGATAAACCCAAACCTGAACCTGTCACTTCGAAAGATCACTTGGACGTAGCAGCGGACTTGATGTCTGATATTCAAGTTGAGACGTACAGCTCAATGGACAAGAGGGAGAAGACAGAATTGTTAGTAAGCTGTCGTCTAAGGACTTGGGAAAGTAGCTGATTTCCGTTAAACATATAGTATTCTTGAACAAATGCGACTGGAATCGTTGAGGGGTAACTGGGTCAAAGTCAGAGTAGGATCAAGGAAAATCAACAGAGTGTACTTGAAGGAAAAAGATAGTCAGGTAAGCTTGCTTGCCTGCATCGTTTAATTCGAAAGCAAAGCTCATCGTGGTTGCTGTAGGACATAAAATTACGATATTACGATTTGATGGTACAACTAGCACTACAAGATGATGAGTACCTAGAAGCCTGTTCGGCGTATCAGGAAGTATGGGATACAGAGGAAGTCAAAGCTGATCCAGCTAAGGAGTTGAATGTAAGTTTGACGCAGTGTGTCGATGGTATATTCAATGACAGCTAACTTTTGGCTGAACACAGGTCTTGGAGAATATAATGATTTATGTCGTACTCGCACCATACAACAACGAACAGTCGGATATGCTACATAAATTATATGCTGATCCAGCATTACAAAAGGCTCCACAGCATTTGTAGGTGGCTATTTTCACAATTGTATTCACAGTAACGGTCAATCTCCATGCTCAAGCTGACTTTTGTAAATCGAATCTCGTAGCGACCTAGTGAAGTGTTTCGTCACCAAAGAACTCATGAGGTGGTCAGGTATTGAACAGCTCTATGGACCTACATTACGACAATCTCCAATTTTCGCTTCAGGTAGTAAACTAGGAAAGAAAACAGGTATAAAAGCTCAAGGAAAAAAATTGGAGGAAATTGAAAATCCTGGTCAAATAAGATGGGAAGAATTACATAAAAGAGTTACAGAACATGTAAGTTTTTTTTTCTTTTTTTTTGGATGGAATTTTATTTTGATATAGATGGAAATACTAATTGTAAAATTGTCATGTTTTTTTTTTTTTTGATAGAATATAAGAGTTATAGCAACTTATTATTCAAGAATAACATTAAAAAGACTTGAACAATTATTAGATTTAAATTCAACACAAACTGAAAAAACTTTATGTAAATTAGTAACTGATAAAACAATTTATGCTAGAATTGATAGACCAAAAGGTATAATTAATTTTAAAATTAAAAATTTTAAAAATTCAAATGAAATTTTAAATGATTGGTCAAGTGATATTAATAAAATGCTTGGTTTAGTTGAAAAAACAAGTCATTTAATTTCAAAAGTGAGTTTTTTTCCAATTTAACCAAAAACTTTCAATTTCATTGTCCAAAAAAAAAAAAAAAAAAAAAAAAAGTGAAATGGTAATATTAATATATAACTTTTACTAAATTAGGAATACGCAATGCATGAAGCTAGTAGAGGTAAAAAAGTAATTGCTTAACTATCCAAAAGTGAAGAATTGATATTACTTTAAAAGTAAAAAAAAAGATCAATAAATTTGTTCAATAGAGTACTTGTATCTTAGAATCTCCGTTAGCAAATATCAAATATCAAGTATGAAAATGAAATGATTAATGTAAAATCGTCAAATGCATATATTTACAAATTATCAATATCGTTTCCTTCGATATGTAATATATCATTAAAGATTATCGATATGACTACATCGTACAATACACTACTCTTTCTTATTCCACTTCAAAACGTATAAAAGGCTTCTCGAATATCATATATACAATAGACAACAAAATAACAATTCGTGAAAAAATATAATCATAAGCATAGATAGTCGTTATATCGAAATGTACAAAAATGAAATTCAACCTCATCAACAAATATCGTTCTTCAGCTATATCTCCTCCTCATTTACACTTGAAAAAAGCCGAGCTACTAGTCTCGCTTCCCATTCCACCGTAATACGCCCTACTCATCCTTCGCCCGCTCTTGCCGTCCCTCAGTTTCTTCCTACTAAATGTGAATTTTATTACCTATCTATAGGCCATTTAGAAGATCCTTGAAATCTTTCCCAAATATTCCCAATTTGTTGTACTCGAGCTTGGGTTGTAGGGAAATTACCGAACATACCTCCTGCAGGTCCAGGCTCATTTGTATGATGATTAAATATCGAATTTTGATATTGTATTCCATTGTATGGATTAGCTTGACTATACTGAGAAAAGCCACCTGAGAGTTCCGACTGCTGAGTTCCCGGAAGGTGACGCCACTGATTCATGTTATTGGGGTAATATGTCGCATAACCAGTTGAAGGTGGCATAGGCATAGGGTTCATCATATGATTGTGAAGATTCTCTGTATATGTCTGGGTTGATACCGCGGCGGTCCTATCATTGAAAGGTTTGTATGAGTATCCGAATTGAGGAGGAATTGCGAATGGACTGATCGGTCGAATCCATCTTTTCTCCTGTGGTGGGAATGGATAAAGCGGGTGTGTCGATGCGGAACGATCCTGTGGACTTCTCAAATGCGGACCAGATTTTGCTGAATCAGGAAGTGCACGTCCTTCTACGACATGAGCAGATGCCGCTTGAATGTTGATATCATTTTCCACTGTAGAGGTTTGACTAAGTTCATCTTCCTCTTCCTCCAGTTTCTGAGCCTTTTTCACTAATCCAGCCAAATCAGAAATAACAGGTGATTGATGTGTGCTCGATGATGATGACTCCGCTAGAGAATCTCGAGGTGAAGTGATGGCATCGAGCTTTTCATTCACTTGTCGACTAGAGACTGCCAATTGAGATAAGTCTAAAAGCGGAGGCGATTCTCCCGGCGTCGCAGCGGTCGAATCCACCTCTTCTGCATTGTCACCGGATGAGGCGGAGAAAGAAGGAGACGAAGGAGCTGTTGAAGACCTCTCAAAGTTGACACCTACTGTCTCAGCAATATGATTGAGCATATCTGCAAAGTCATTGAGCCTATTCTCGATGACATCCACTTTCTTGCTAGTGGTATTGTCGATCTGAGGCTCAGGCTTGGATGGGGCTAGCTCGCCATCCACTCTCAGGGCTTGAGCGAGGTCCAATAACTTGAGACCGAGGGAAGATGCCGGACTGACATTTTCAGCTTGCATAATGCGCAGTAATCGATTTGAAGCTGTAGTATTGCCGCTTCCGTCAACCAGATCATCCAAATAATCTCGTGAAGTCACGCGTTCCAGCTGAGGGCGAGCGAGCACTTCTACTTCGGCAGAAGGGACATCGTCGTCGGCGTTGCTGACAAATGGAGGCGTTGGTAGCTGTTTAGTGGGAATAGGAGGAAGTGCCTTGATGCCACGTGATTCGAGATCGCTTTCAGAATCAGCTTTGACTGTGTCGTGGCTAGGAGTAGCTGATTGAGAGTCGAAAGTTTCCTCCAGCTTGAATCCATAAGTACTGATACGATATGTGTTGACATGCTCAGGTGAGAGCAGAATACCGATGGGTTTGTTAGTCGTATCTGTGGGCGAGCAGCTTTGTTCCACTAAGTGATCATCATTGACCGTGGCGATGACCTTGGCAACCTCAGGTACGACGGGAGCAGTGTGTGGGTCAGGCGAAGATCTGATGCCACCAGACGGCTTGTGTTTTCGAGCTTCTAATCTATCTTTGACTTGCTTGACATTGAGCTGTTCTTCTTCGGCTGCTTTCCCATGGCTGTCGGCGTAGAAATTCCACCTATGCTCCTCAGGTGACATAGACCAGATATTGGGGAGCGATATTTGAGCGAGTTCGGGGCTAGCTTCAGGGGTATCGCCGGCGGAAACTCTTGCGACTCGCGATATATTTGGAAGGGAGGATTTCTCGACACCGAGAGTGGAATCGATCGTTGACTTCTCCAAATGTTCGAAAACTGATGATTTTTGGATCTGCTTCAGTTCCCCAACTTGATTTCCGTCATTTTTGCTGACTTTGACGTCGTCAGTCTTGAACATCTCCAAAAAGGGGGCTCGTCGGTACAAGCCTCGATGATCATCTACCTTGATCGGACGTTGTCGTGCACAAGGAGGCTTGATTTCAGTTTGTGGAGAGTGAGCGTCAGTTGTATCTGAACCGAGCTTTTGCGTGATAGGGACCTTGGAGGTGCATCTATCTCCATCGTCTTCTAGGTTGGTATAGCTGATAGGCTCAATGGGTGAATTGTCTTGAGTATCACTGGAGTTCTCCTCCTCTTCCATGGGCTTCGCAGGTCTTTCAATTGAATTGCTGGCCAGGAGTTCGGAAGGCTCCGCTGAGGCAGAGCGACTTGGTCAACTGTATTGCCTTTATGGACCATGCCTTCTGCATAATTTCAGAGTAAGCGACTCACCTTTTCCACCAATCTTGTTGTCTCGCTCATAGAGCTTTCTCAGATTGACTTCTTTTCCTAAATAAACATTGATAAGAGTTGAATTTGGATCGGGATTCACCATATCAGGAGGGAAAGATGACTGTAAAAGTTTATCAGTGTCTCTTACTTCTTAATTAATATGATTTGGCTCTTTCAACCTCCTCAATTATGATAGTATACTTACACGATACTCTTCCCAGTTTTTGTACAACCCTCGAGTCGTTCCATCTTTAAAGTAACAATATCCATAATGGAGAGCCGTTACAGCCTGGTGATGAGCACCAGCTCGAATGAAATCATGTACCACTTCAGGAAAGAAAAAGAAAGATGAAGGGATGGATTCGAATTTTCTGGTGGTAGAGATGAAGGTCGTTTCGAATTTATCATCCACCCAATGGATTTCGTATCGCCAATAGCCGCTCATCTTGTCGGAAATGCTACTGTGAGCTTATATATGAAGAATGAGGCAGGTTTGATACAAGTCTTTTTTGATGATGATGATGATGGCTTTATGATGAAGAAGGAGTGGATGAGAAAAACAAAGGAAGCTGAATGGATGATGACATTGACCCCTTTGTATATGTGCGAACGAATCAACCTTGTCATGGACTTTTATCGGGTGGCGGTTTCCCCATGGGGGATGTGCATTCATTACGCAATTACCTCATTTATTGCTCAATCCGGTAAATCTCTTATCTTCAGGTACACCTGGATTTTCTTCATCTCGCGAAAAAAGTCGGGCTAAATCCATGTGCTCATGAGCGCATTTTACCCAGTTTCAACTATCTCATATAACATTTGAAGACACAAACCCATTTTGTCCAGGGTCAATGTCGCATATTCTGCTCGTGATCCTGGTATGGACAAACTACTCGCTGCATCTGGGTATCACATGTAACAGATCAAAGCTGTGCAATTCATCTTATCTACGTCGAATCTTGAGCTGAACATCAGTGAAACTAAGATCTTCAGATGGAGTCCAGATCAAATCTATCAATCTAACTATCGTAGTTTGAACATTGCTCTCGAAGCTTGAAGAAGTGTTGAGGTAATTTCAATCCAATAGTCTAATATTAAATGAAACATCAAATGTCATTGCACGAAGATGAAAAAATCTCTTAAATAGACTTACAAGGTACGTGTAAACGGGTGTTTCCAGTATGAATTTTAGTAATGATTTTACCGAAATATAAAATTTCATTGGAAGATTTCAATTAATCAATAGCTATTTGATTTTGTTCTCTATGTTCATCCTTAGTTTCAGTATTGTATTTATTCAGGATTAGTAAAGGATCGATTCTAGAACCTTCTATTCCTATAAATCTTCTTCCAAATTTATGAAACTCGATCAAATTTAAATTAATTTCTTTTCTTTGAGAAACAAACCTTCTTCTTGTAATTTCAAAAATTGCTCATTCTTATCTACCTGTAGTTGTAGTTTATGTTGATTTCCCTCTTCAACATGATCAAACTTGTGGTTACCCCGTTGGCCAGTGAGACTTCGATTATTGTATTAGCTTCGTATGTAAGCATTTTAGTAAGTATCATGAGCTATATGAGATTGATGATAATTGCCTCGATGGGCGAGGTGAGGAATGTGAACGTTTTTGTCGCTGGATTCTTTCAAGCATATTCGCATTTACACTTGGAGCTTCCATGTCGATTCGACACAGCTACGCATAGATTTTTCAATGGCTGAGTAATTGTCAGGATACTAAAAAAAATCCGTGCTACGAAGCTCAATTCGCTTCAAAATTCTCTGTTGAATGGATTGATCCGAAAATCGGGGCTCCATACATTCAGCTTCGGAAAGTGAATTCACGTTTGATTTCTACTCAAAATATTCTGAAAATTGTAAATAAATATTCGAGGCAAAATATTCAATTAGCTAGTATTATGTTAAACTCGAGTGTACGGTTGTGCAAGTGCTGCACGAAAGTCTTCGCACAGAAGCCAGCTACTTTCATCTCTCATTTACCAGCAATCCGCTCAACCCCACTCTCAAGTCTCGGACCTACCTCGACAAATCGAAATCTACGCTTTTCCTCGTCTTCCTCTGCCTCTCCCAAACGGCCTTCACCTTACAGATTGATTCAACCTCACTCTTTCCTTTCTGAATTTGCTCCATTACACATATCAGGTTGGAGATTGGATTCAGTTGTAGAGCAAAATCGATTAATAAATCCAATTTCTAATATCGATGATGCTCCTAGAGGCGGATCAGAGGGAGGAGATCTTCAAGATAGAAGGCTAATTAGAGTGTTTTTAATGGGAGATGGGAAAGAAGGGTGGAGAGATACTATGAAGTTCGTAGCTCAAGTAGGTAAAATCGTTGAGCAGGAAGATGTGAGTAAATTCATTTCTGTTTCACGTTCATTTCACATTCATTCGTTATTTTGAGCTAAAAAGAAGGTGTGCTAATTACGAAAACATGTCGTAGCATCACCCTACTATACGTATCATGCCCTCATCAGATTACATCCCCTCCTCAACTTCACTCGATATTTCAACACAGAAAATCGGATATATAGTAGAGATATCAACTCATACTCATACACCTCTACCTCCTTATCCCATATCAACGAAAGATAAATCACAGAAAATGAGACCTGGTATCACGGGAAAAGACATTAAATTGGCTGAAAGGTTGGAAAAAGCTTGGAAAGAAGTGATGGGCGGTAAGGAAACAATAGAGATGAAGAAGGAGTGATCGCTATCCAAATCTTCGTTATTGAGTCTACGGAAAGACAGAGCTTCATATACAAACATTGGAGGCCAGAAAGTAACTTTGTACTCTGCTCAGTAGACTGAGCTGTCCACACAGCACAGTGTAACTGCTTGTGTTAGATAAGGTGTCCCAACGTGACCAAGACAGCGACCATCGATCCAAAGCTCAAGTTCCAGGCTCGATCAGAGGCAACAAGATTTATTCACATAGGTCGTAGAAGTAACCATGACGACTTGGCTCGTCGTACTCGATGCAATGCGTCACAAATGCATGTATTATTCTGATAATTCTATGAAGTATGACACCGATTTGATTCATCATGACGCGTTAATTCTTATCGGAAGTAGACGGATAAAAGATAGAGCCAAGCGTATACTCGTACTCAGTAGTGTCTGGGCGCGACTTATCGTAATTCCTCATTCCTCTTGGATTTTCAGTGGATTTTTTATGATCGGATGTGAATTCAGGGTAAATACTAATTTAATCATCCTTTGGTGTATTTTTTTGTGGGGTGGGGTTTTTGATTTTTAACCTGATTTTTACAAAGTGTCTAAGGTTAGGTAGGAAGGATATTCTCACGACCAATTGAAATTCAACTGATCAACCACATACAATAATTCCATTTACTCACTCACTTGCCGATCCTTTTATATTCTCACTCTTTCTCACACCAACCTTCTCTTTAGTACTCCTTTCTTTTCATTAATTTGAACAGATTGAAAGACAATCTTTTCCCCCTCTACCGCGTCATATATACTCATACAAAAGAACGTTTTGGAAAGTTATATCTATAATCGATATACTTATAAAAGGTTCATTTACCATCTTTCACTCCTCTCACTCTCTCCACTATAAACGAAATTATGTCTACTCAAGCTGGCTTAAGACAAAGAGCTCCTTCTCCCGCTGCGGGACAAGTAGAGAAGGATCAACTCCTTCGTGAAGCTGAGGATGCTGAAATTACAGAAGGTCAAAAGTGAGTAATAGCGAAATTTCACCTAAATTTCGCCGCTCATCATATTTCCATACGAACTTTCTTGTGCTAATCTTATAATTGTAGATTCGTCGTACCCAACTTCACCGTCAAGCAATTACTTGATGCTATCCCGTAAGTTCATCGACGAGTCCCAACCAATATGGCGAGATTTAGCTGACTTGCCTTAAATTAGCGCTCACTGTTTCCACCGATCTGCTATCCACTCTTCCCTATATGTAGTTCAAGATTTCGTCCTTCTTGGACTTTTGGCCTACGGTGCATACAGTATTGACCCTTTCCTTGCTAAATAGTGAGTTATAATACATGACTGACATCCGGTATACAGCTTGCTGACGTGGAAGTGAACAGCAATCTCTCCCCTGCCGCTTACCATGCTGCTCGAATCTCTCTCAACTCCCTCTATGTTTTCGCTGCGGGTCTTGTAGGTACTGGTGTCTGGATCATCGCGTGAGTGATCATGTGGTATTGTGCAGACTTGGAAGCATTACTGATTTATGTGTGTGTAGACACGAATGCGGTCATCAAGGTTACTCATCTTCCAAAACCATTAACAACACTGTCGGATGGTTCCTTCACTCCGCTTTGTTGGTACCATACCACTCCTGGAGAATTTCTCACGGTCGACACCATGCTGCTACAGGTCACTTGACCAGGGATGAAGTTTTCGTCCCACCAACCAGAAAGGAACGAGGTGTACCAGAGATGAAGGAGGAAGGAGAAGTTCTGGGTTTGAACGTTTCAGAAGAAAGACAATCTGAATTGGCTGAATTACTTGAAGATGCCCCCATTGCTGTCTTCTTCAATCTCTTCATCAGACAATTAGTCGGTTGGCCAGCATACTTGGCCGTTAACGCTTCCGGTCAAAGACATTACCCCAAATGGACTAATCATTTCACCCCATCGTCCATCATCTTCAAAGCTTCTCACTTTGGTCAAATCGTTTGGTCTGACATCGGTGTTGTTCTCACCCTTGCTGCTTTGTCTTACTGGACTTACATGAGAGGTTTCTCAGAAGTCTTGATCATGTACATCTTGCCATACCTCTTCGTCAACAACTGGCTTGTCTTCATCACTTATCTCCAACACACCGACCCTGCTCTTCGTAAGTCACATTGCTCCTCATTGTCTGAATCCAGCTGACCGTTCGTTATTGTAGCTCACTACTCCAGTAATGAATGGACTTTCCCTCGAGGTGCCCTTGCTACCATTGACCGAACTTTCATGGGCCCAATCGGAGGATGGATACTACACGGTATTTGTGAGACTCACGTCGCTCATCACATCTCATCGAAGATCCCTCATTACAACGCATGGGAAGCTACGGAAGCTCTCAAGAAATTTTTAGGACCTCACTACCAACGTTCCGAGGAGAACATGTTCGTTTCATGCTACAAATCCTACAAAGAATGTATCTACATTGAGGATAATCAAGATATCGTCTTCTACAAGAACGCTAGAGGCTTAGCCCAAAAAGTAGCTGTAAACGAGAGTGGAAACATCTCAGATTCAGGTGTTGACATGACTGAATCTAAGTAGATAGAACATCTTGGGGCATAAGGAGGAAATGGGGAAGTTTGAATATTGGTCCAACACCATTTACCTTGATTTTCTTTTACCTTTCCTTCCACAAATATGAATACGACACATGACTCTCATATACGCATTTACATTCTTTTCAATTCACTCCATTCGGTAATATAGATTTTAGTTAGATTTATTGAATAAGAAAAGCAAAACAAAAGCAAAACAAATATATATAACATTGTTCTGTTACCTTTTGATGATATCTATTTGTGTCTTCTGCTTTGCACTTTTAGCATCATGTTGTGATGCTGCACCTTGCCCAAACCCTTTCAATTACATTAATTCTCGCTGAGAGGTCATAATTTTCGTTCAAACTCTTACAACTTTACTATATATGGAAACGAATTCAACTTATCTTGATACATCCATTCACACAAAGTGGAGGATAGCTTTGTATTATCAAGTCTTTAGGAAACCCTTCTTTCACTGTTTGCAATCGACGAATAGCTCGCAGTTCCGATAAACGAACTCAGAATCGTGACCGCAAGACTTTATTGAAGGCGAATAACCCGATTGAATGAGAGAATATACATGATTCTACAAATAATCTTCACGAAAATAACTACATCTTCGAACTATGTTACTGGTCTCAGCGTTTCACTAACAAATCTGGAACTGCATCTTTGCTCTGTGAGCACAATAGGCTATCATCCTCCTCCTCCACATCCACCACCTCCACAAGCGCTCGAAGAACATCCACTAGTACCACCGGATCCACCACAATTCTCACTTGCACTTACACCTCCGGACGAATCATAACATCCACCAGAATGTCCATGACATTGAGGATATCCGGTACCAGAATCTCCATTATATTCAGTATCATCATTGGGTCCCGTATTATCCAAATCGGCGAAAAGGTTGAATAAAAGTGTTAAATCGTATTGATCCCATTGAATTTCATTCTTCTTTTTCATTTTTTTCACAGTTATAGCGCAGTAGCATATTTGAGGATGTAGTAATGGATGATTACACAATGAAATCTCTTTAGACGATTATGAATTAGTGGATTTTGAAAAAGGGGTATTAATCATTAAGTGAGGTATTGTTTGATTGAAATAATTTAAAAGAATTTTCTCTAACCCTTCATCATGATTTATCATCCAATTTAATTTTTCTATTTGTTTTTCTCGACATTGACATTGGGTTTTTTTGGTATGAGATTGATACGTAAGGATTATCTTGTTTTATAAGACAATAACAAGTTCCGGAATGTTTATGTGGTTTATCACATCATATTTTATTTCCATATATTCCCCACTTGAATTGATTAATGGAAGATGAATTACTCAATTTTTTCACTTGCCCTAATTGACTATGTTTGCTAGCATATTCACCGGCCGAAAGTGATTTGGTGTTTTCGAAGGTTGATTCAAGGGGTAAAGAGTGATAGCGATCACGTTGAAGGGGTGCAAAAGGAGTTGGGGTATTATTCAGACTTAATTGAGAAGTAGTCGGCGATTCAAGCGAAACCAAAGGTCCGGACAAGGGTAAAGATTCGGATTTGTTGAATCTGGAACACTGATCAATATAGTGAAAATTGGTCGAAATGACTGATATTGTATGCTTACATCACTCGACTCTGAGAAGTCAATATCAGATTGCTTCTCTTGATGACATGTATTCGAGAATGGTTGACTTACTGTCTTCAGCTTTTCTACAAGCTCATCAATATATTTAAGAATACGCTGCTTTTCTTTCGTTTTCTCTATGCAAGTTCATCAATAGTGAATTCATGATGGGATAGTCGATGGGATAGTCATTGAATTACATCACTCACTTGTCCCCTCACGTTCTTCTTTCGGTCTTGGGTCCATCTCGAACGAGTCGAAGTTGGACATGTTCGACAAGCGAAGTGGATAGCCAGAGGTAACATGAAATGGTTTGAAATAATCCTATTGAGAAGGATTATCATGAGGAAGAAAGACTCATTGTGCCCTTTATACGGATGTGAATGGTCGACAAAGCTGTGTAATGGTAAAATGAAGCAAAGAACAGCCTACTTTGATTCATCATCCTTTGGTGTTCTCGATGAAATTGAATGACGTTTTTCAAATATTATAGCGGTACATGAAAATGATGGTACATGATACAACTTTACTTAGATTTACTGTACATGTGTATTTCTTTATGCTACTTAAAGACAAGCACCTTTCTTGGTTTTCCATTTATTAATATGTATCTGTGCGTTGTTGTTGTGGATTATGCGAAGTTGTACCTGCATAAGGTTGGAATGCTGAATTGGCGTATCGTTGTTGATTTGTTGGCGGGGATTGACTGGTATTGTGGTAGGTGGGGGATGGTTTCTCAACAGTGCGATATTGGGATTGTGATATATTCTGAATATGTTGCATATTTTGTTTTTCTCTGGGTGATGGTCGGGGAGGTGGCTTTTCCTCTTTATTACTTGACTATAACGAAAAATAAACAACGGTCAGTTCAGTCCTTCTCAAGTGATCAATAGGAGATTAAAATGTTTCAAGGGCAATATGCACTCCAATTCAATCTAATAGAGAAATATAAGTCGAAACTCACTCCAAAACATCCACACCACCCCGCTTTCGTATCTTCAGAAAAACTAAATATCGATACATCATCTGGCGTCCTATCGTCCGTTGACTGACGAACAAGTCCTACGTATCAAGGCAATAACGGTTCAGCGAACTTGTTCTTTCAACATCAGAATACCAGACCCGTGCCAAATGCCATAGGATGACACTCACTCATACCATTGCTAGCTGGAGGTTGAACTTCGACCCTTTGCTCTGACATCTTTTACTATCCTTCAGTCTCGCTTGTATCCGGAATATGAAAGCTGAATTATGACCGAGAGGTAAAATCTCCAAGTTTGCGGAATTTTGTTCAGTCTCCAAATGACAATGAGATGATACTTTCGTTGTGTGTCATCCTTTTGGGAAAGATTTGCTGTAATTCAATGCAAATGCATGTAATTCTGTTTTTCGCTTTGCTCGGGTTAACGGTCTTATGAGTAAGACTAAAAAAGGAAGACTACGTTATGTCAATCCTTTTTCAGGCACCCGTTTCAGATCCCTTAATTTTAGTATGATTTCGATTGACCTATATTTAGCACAGATCTCACTCATACGCCACCTCAAAATCCATAAACGATCAATTTCGACATGTTGAAGCATTTTGATATTGAGTCGTCTGTCAGGAAATATTGCTGCAATTGCAAAGCTTTCGGTTGTGACAGATGAGGTCGGGTTCATCATTGAGGTGGAAATTGGTTGGAACGAGATCGTGCATTACAATTATAGAGGATATAAGAAGGGGTATGATACAGTCCTGTGACCCTTTCTAGCGATAAAACCTAAATAGAAAAAAGGATTACACTATGAATCTCCATAAATTGGAAACCATATTCACTACGTTGTCAGACTATCTCATGAATATCCACCCCCGGTTCCACTGCCACCAGTAGTCCCACCCGCAAAACTATTCGGAGCTTGTTTTTCAGAAAATATCATTTTGGCCTGATTTTCATTTTGAGGTTGTATTTGATGATTTTTATATACTGGATTTTTACCAAATATCGCTTCGTGTTTAGGTCTATAACGAGCAACCGGATCTGAATCATCGAATTCAAACTACAACAAGTGTTTTATCAAGTCAGCCAGAACAATCCATATAAAAACGATCGGTTGTACAGCTGTAAGATACTCACACATGAACATGAGAATAATTTACTAAAGAAACCCATACGAGGTTTAGTAGATTGTTGATTATCATACGGACCGATGCTTTGTTCTAAGACGAGGAACAAGGAGCCATGTTAGTTGTTACTGTATCAATGCTGATTGCTATTTCAATCCAGTCTGATCTTTTGAAAAACCTACTCACCAGATTCTGATCCTTGTCTCTCACGAAATTCCGTTGGATACGGACTCTTCGATGTAAGCCTCTTCATCTCTTTACGTTGTCTCTTTTCCTTGGTAATTGGCTTGTGATCGTATTGATATCCGCCATTGGAAGATGATGATGAAGCGGGCGATGATGGTGAATATTCGTTCTCTGTGAGAGGCTTCTCAGTCCATGTTTCCGTCAACTCATCTATCATCTTTGTGAATTTTGCTTCTACTATATCGACTATCGATTATGTGAATGATATTTGTTGATAAATGAATGAATATTATATGTGGTATTTAACAAAAGGTCGATTGATTGTGTAGATGTTAATCATGTCAGTGAGGCGAAGTAGGATCAATGGGTGAAAGATAATTGATTGATTGATTGATAAATCAGGCTAAAAGAGGAGGATCAAGCGGTGAAGCGGATTTTGCTTTGATTTTAATCAATTGATTGATTGTTATTGGATTTTAGCTAAAAGGATGTTTATGTATTTATTTAAACTTTTATGATCGGTGAAAACGGTGAATACCCTCAATACATTTTGCCACTTGTTTTAGGGTGAATTCGATCAAAACATACTGTACATTTTGGAATCTCATAAATACTTATGACATTTTAGAAAAGTGCTAATTTTACTCCAGATTCATGGGAATTACGTTATAAGCGATTCTTTCATTTTGTACTAAGTTCGAGGGTTTAATCTCAAAGATTCGAAATGAATAGAAGGGTGTTATTTGATTTTCATCTTATCAACAATTTTCATAAACACTTCCCCCTTGGAATATTTTCCTAAATTCATTATGGAGTCTCCTCCTTTATTTTCCCCTTAAACCTCAAATGTGGGCATGCATGGATCATATCATGTCATGTATTGTGGAGCAAAAGCAAAAGAGTTAAATGAAAAATTCAGGAAATTATGATCAAATGAAAGCGTGAAGTATTTTGAAGATCACGTTAACCCCGCGTCATTTTCAGGGTTTCTCTTGTGATACATGGGGTTGAAAAAGGAAATGAAATGTATTTGGGACATCATTAAAGCATTCCAGCAGTTGATTTGGTAGTACCATCGTGGCATTTGCCCAAATTTTTGTTTATGACTATACATAGTTATTCACATATTATTGTAAATGACAATTCAAAGAGAGCTTGATTTACCGCTTCTTCTTTTCTCTGCGTCCAGACTAAATTGTCTTCGTGGCTGTTATTCATCTTCTCATCACTGCCTCTATGCTGCCTCATGATATAAAATGCGATGATCTTGATAAATGATAATAATTCACACTAAATTACTGACAGTAATTCCATTTTCGATTAATAACTCAACGATCCTAAGCTTCATTTTACAATTTCGTTTCCCTTCTTCGATCATTCTTATACAAATCCCAGTGCTCTATATCGTTTAATAATAGATAATAATCAGGTCAACTTACTTATTTTTCCTCAATGCAATCTTAAAGTAATTTAAAAAGTAAATGTTTGTGTAATTTACCTCTTCTTATCTGGTATTGTATTTTGAGTTATAGAATTGTCTGTCGAATACTAAACAAACTGAATATGATCTAAAATTGCTATTTTGATTAAAATCTCATTCCCACATCCGATTTAGTATTCTTGAGAGAAGAAGGATGAATAATTAATCATCAGATACCTTGAAATGAATTTGCTTGTTCAAGATCAAATATATGATTGGTTTCCCGGGTGAAGTGAATCGTATACACTCCGCTTTGTCCTATTTACGCTTTGATCCTTATCAACGCTATACTTTCACCCACTCTCTCAAAAGCAGTGTACAGAGTGAATGAAAACTGACTTATCCACTAAGTAACTTTCAATCGCTACTACTTATTTTCTTGAATTCTAAAATTATCCAAGAGAAAGCAGAGGCAATAAAACACCAATTTGGCATACAGCATCGCATATTTGCTACAAGATTATAATCAGATCAATATGTAGATTGAAATACAGATATAAAATTTCCAGATTTCCGATTTCCGCAACGAGTTACAATTCCTAATAAAGTTGAAAAGGGAGAGGGAAAAAAGCAGTACAACCAAGAAAGTTTAAAAAGTCAATGTAGAGAGACAGAATCAAAGAAAACGAATAAAGAAGAAGAAGAAGATGTATCCAAATAAATCGAAAAAAGTAAAAATGAAAGGGATTACAGGATAAATTGAACTACCAGAACTACAAAGTGTCGAAATCGTCCAACTATTTTCGACTCAACTTCTTCAAACTCCATTTTTTCTTCTCGTTATTACCTCCTGCAGTACTTAAACCCAGTTCATCGGGTCTGATGATATGACCTCCTCTCCAATCATTCTCAATTACAGTATATTCACGATTATTATCATTTTCATCATCTGAATCATCATCGTTAAGTGGCACTTTAGGTTGAAATCGATTCGAGAAGATAGATACATATGGTGATACTCCCATAGATGTAGTCGGATTAGATAATGATCGAGGCACTGAAGGTGGGCCCATAGAAGGTTGTTGTAAACCTTGATACCTTGCTGATAGGTTATCCATGATTGGATTATTACTTGTACTTCCTCCAGGGTGGTATTTTCTAGAAGGAGCCATATGACTTCTACCATGGTTATGTGTAGTAGCCGAATTGATCGAGCCGAAGGACGATTTTCGTGGTCTTTGACCTGTGACCGGGTTACTGATTATTGGCAAAGGACCGGAAATATGCGGATGCAAATCACCTTCCTCGTCATCTCTTGCTGTCTTATAGCTCATGATTGAATTAGCAGTGAAAGAAGTTGGTCTGGAATTATCTTGAGATTGCTGGTTAGACGGACCAGCAGTGAGCCACATCTCTTGTGCTGACACTGCTCTTTGTCTAGCCCTTTTATGAGCATGCCGGGTTGACGAAGGGGGCAACAAAGGTTGTTGAGCAGCAGAGAGTGCAGCCATATGTTTTCGATAAGCGTCGGCTCTTTTGTCGTAGATGTTGTTGATAGAAGGCAAGGACGATCTGGGAGCATCCACGCTTGAAGCAGGGACTAGGTGATTGGACAGGGCTCGAGCTGATCAACAAGGCATCAGTATCTTCGCATCGCATCCAAGTCGACTGAGCATCATCATTCCCCAAGCTTAGAAGGGGAGCTATGAGTGACTCACATTGCATAGCTCCAGCGGTACCCAATTGCCTTGCACCCCTGTCGGAGCTCTTGCTTGACCCTCCACTTCTATTTGAGCTTTGCGCGCTGAAGAAACTCTCACCGTCTTCGCTTCGGGGAGTCAAACCAGAGGATCTCCTCTCGATTTCCGCAAACTGCCGTTCGATCGCATAGTTCTGACCATAAGCCGCTAATTGTTCAGCCAAAGACCTACTTGAATCCAGGGACGCTGGAAGCTGAGCCAATTGCAGAATATCGTTCTCGTTCCGCTTGACAGCTTCTTTCGCCTCCGCATGGGATGATATGGTCCGACGATTCATCGGAGCGGAAGTGACACTTGCTACTTCGTCTTCTGGTACCGGTGGGAAGCCACTATTGCCACCTATCAGTGCTAATGAAAGTGCTGAAGGTGTAGTTAATGACGTTGGTGGAGTAGAGGTAGATTGAGTGTAAGAGTATCCTATGCCGGACGTAGTTGATGCTATAGAAGATACGGATTTACCTCTAGGCCTACCATCATCTGAATCGGATATCATAGTTCCGCCTGTTGTCGTATTATTGATGTTCCGCTGGTCAGGATTGTCAGAGATAGTAGACATCCTGAAGGAAGCTGATGGAGTTGACAATCGAGATGAGTCAGTGGTAAAGGAACCGATACTCGCTCCGCGTTGTCGCCCAATGTCCTCTCGACCATTACCGGTCGCCGCCGTTGGTGCTGAGTCGTTGGCAATGTCCCCGGAAGGCAGCGTTGTCGTGGTGTCGTTTTCAACCTCGTCCTCAGCGGACTTTTGTATATCCACTCTTGTGTCATCCAGCTCAACCTCTGGGGAAAGGGCATCATGATACACATCGTCTTCTGCGTCAAATTCGCTATCAACTTCGGCTTGCCTTCTTTGACTTTCCCGTTTAATCAGTCCAGACGCAGCAACTTTCCGTAGATCTACTTCATCTTCCCAGCCCAATCCAGCGATTCTAGGCGGATTGAGAGACTTTGTCATGGTCGAGAATATAGGACTGGGCAAGCCACCTGAGTGGGTAGCAGACCGACGTCGTGAATGTCCGGGAGACGAGGCTCTGGAAGAGGAGGCTTCTGGATCAGGTGACAATGGAGAAGATGATATAGCCGACTTGATTATTTCCGTTTTCACTCTACGTATACCAGCTCTGGGGGCGGAAGAATCTGAATCGTCATCGTGTGCCCACTCATTCGCCAGTGGACTGGGAGCGATAACCTCACTGCCTGTTCTAGGTCGGTTGAAGTAAGACTGGCCCGGAGTGGAAGTTGAAGAAGAGGAAGTATCCGAAGCGCGTTGCTGTAGCCTAGGAGGTAATCCTGGACTATCCGGAAAGAATTTCGTCTTGGTGACTGGGGCAGAGTAAGGTGGTCGAAGAGGTTGAGAAGCGGTGTCAGGCTCATCTTCGTCATTCAGGCTGATAGCGTCTATAATCCTAGGATCAATGCCGGAGTCTTCAATTTCATCTTTGTTCACCTGCTCCACTACTTGCTGGTTCTGTCGTTCGAGGTCCAGACTTGCCCTCTTCAGTCTTTCTATACCTTCTTCGATCTCCTCCGCGCCCAAAGGTCTACTATTATCTGATTTCATAGGCGGACTAGGACTTCGGGAAGGTGGTGACTGTGCGCCCCGTCTGAATAGTCCTTTCAATCCGTGTTTGTGCTTCTTAGTCGAATTGTTGTCGGTGTCATGAGATTTCCGCCTTCCCCTAAAGAACCCACCGCCGTGCGAGATACTCTCATGCTCATTTTGATGGCCATCATTCGAAAGGTCTGGAGATGAACGCCCTTTCTGATCTTTATCGTGATGGTACCGCATTGCTGCACGGAAAGCCTGACCTGGATGAACCGCTTTTTCCAAAATCGAGGGTAAAGTCGGTCGGTGGGAAGAAGTAGAGTTGAGTCTGCTACGAGGTGGCGGTGGTGGTAACCCTGCCGAATTTGGTGGTGATCCCAGTACGATTGATGTTCCGTTACTTTGCGAGGATTGTCCACTAGTCACCCTGGACAAGGATACCGGACTGCCTTGTCCTGAAGTATCGTCATCCTTGCTGATCAAAGGTTTGTGATTACCTTTTTGAGGTGAAGGAGATCCAGGTAGATTCAAATCAACTGGCGATTGCAACTGATCCGAATCATTGATCGAGGAAATATCGCTAATGGTCGATGTTCGAGGTATTACATCAGGTCTTGATCCAGAACCTTCAGATCTTGGGGATTCATATATGCTCCTGTGTTCTGACGCGGTATCGCCAACAGACAACTTTGAGCCCCTTCTGATTAATCCTTCTAAGCTTTTCTTAACATTAAAAGCATTATCCGAGGTAGTGCTTGCAAGGCTGAACGCTCTTTCTTTCCCCTTTCTAGACCCTAGCCATGTATGCCGGGTATGTATACTGGAGTCCTCGTCCTCGGGCAAATGCGATGTCGAACCGGAAGGGGAGGAAGGTTCGGCTCGATCCGAATGAGCCGGGTCATTCAAGGCGTCCTGATGTTGCATGTGGTGATAAACATGTAACACATGAACGACATCCTCATGACCGTTGATTGTTGCTAGATCTTCGGGAGTGTTTCCGTTCTTATCCGGTTTATTAGCATCTGCGCCTGATGCCAGAAGCATCTGAACGACTGGAGCATGTCCATTTGCAGCGGCGAAATGAAGTGGGGTTGAGCCTATGATCATTTCCAGTTCAGTATACTATCTCGAACCCGTAAACGTTACTTCGAAAGATAACCTAGATCTCACCTGCTGTGCCGACACTTGGAGCAGTCCCTCTTTTTCCATCACTATATCGTCTTGGTAATCTGGGCGCATTCACATCTGCTCCGTTTTCTATCAACATCCTCACTACACTAACACTTCCACCTGAACAAGCGGCATGTAAAGGTAATACTCCATGTAGTACCGAATTTACAGGTTGTCCGTGTGTAAGAGCATAATGGACTAATCCGACATTTCCGCTTGCGGCCGCAGAGTGAAGCTCCAGATTGGGGACTGGTGGGGGAAAGTAGAGTTGCGAGGCAGCGGAGGAATCGAAGGAGATATATCGGCGTAGCCGTTCAGTACCAGATACGAAGTGCGATCGGGGCGAAGCGAGAGGCGGAGTGAGAGGTTGGTTATCGATGGAAGAGAGGAGTATCATGATTGTCAGTGCACGGCGACCACAAAACAGATATGATTAAGAGGCAGATGACCACAACAAGGCAAGGAAGTAGGATCTGCCAATGAGATTTGACAAGTGTCGAAGTGTGGGGCTACAGAGTGTGAGACATAGAAGGCGGTGATAAGGGGAGCAGATTCAAGTGTGGATAAAGAAGACGAGTCAAAGAGGATAGTACGGGTGACATGCGAAATGATGATCAAGTGAAGTGGAACTGGATATTGAATGACCGGTGAAACGTGTTTTGATCATGTCAAAGGATGCACCTTGGAAGCTAGTTAAACGGTTCGACAGGGTATCCTTTACCGAAGATCGACGGTTCATTGAATATGCGTAATTCGATAGCAATCATGATAGAGACTAAAGCATAAAGAATAACAAAAAGGGGATAATAGAGAATAAAGACTAATTATATACTCACATTCAAGTACGACATCGTATTTAGCTTCTAAATCTTCCCTCTTGTTAGGTGATTTTAACATCTTCTACATCTAAAAGCACTTTGCATGTGATCTTAAACAAAGTAATTGATTTTCCTACTCTTTGACCTTCTTGAGCCCTGGTAGTCGATATCCTGAATTAAACGCCTAAATAGAGATTCCCAAGATTACAAGCTAAGTAAACATCTGAATTTTGATATATTCTCTATGTATATATTGAATTGCCATTCAATCTTATATCGGTAATGTACTTCTTATCAAATGCTGATCAAGACTTGATGATTTACGAAGATCTTTGCGGATCAATCAAAGCGGTTTCTCTTTATCTTAGCTTGTGTATAAGCTCTTCTTGGCGTGTACTGCGAATCGTACTTTCGACAGACTTATCTTTTGAGTATTTGAAAGAGTATGATATTCAATAGGTCATGTGTTGTTCTCAATGATATCTCACTTTGATACGAATTTACAATGATATGTCACTTTGATTCGAATCCACAACGATATCTGAACATATTCATGCACTTCGATATCTCAGCATAACTGGTAGCTTGTGATACCACCACCCGGCGTATGATGCACATTAATGTGAAGGAACGTGAGAAGTGTTAAACTTCGGTAATACCCATAAAATCCACCCTGAGATATTACTTTTTTATGACGACGTGGTTCCATCTTAATTTTTAGCCGGGTAATATTGATTATCACTCAGGGTTTTCATAGATGTCATTTAAACTTTCCTATCATCATTTTTATCACGATTGCTTTCCATGATACTCAAAATCGAACTAAAGTTTTTGTACATCATGCGACAAAATGTCCATTATTGATACATGTTCGTTAATTTTCAACTTCTTTCCATTTTCCGTTCTCTATACGTAATTTTCTATTACTCTATTGATATTCTCTATGTACATCTTGCGTTATTGTAATCACATACTCTGATAAGTTATAATTGACTGGAGTTTCGTTCGGTTGAACAGGTAATGAGAATTAGGAGACTTTCTAGAAAGAGAAAATACCTGCTCCTCTTCTTCTTCCTCCACCGAATGGATGAGTCACAGCAGCACTGACGAATAGACCGACACTGTGCAATCCAGACCCGTTAATCAGCCTATCAAATTGTAAATGATACATAACGAGACGAAGTAACTCACGTTAAACCGATAGCTACACTGACCAATTGTTGTGCTACACTAAATCCACTACTATAGGCTGTGGATGACCCATCGGATGATTCAGCAGCGAAATTGAATATACCACCATTGGATAAACCAGATGGAAGTTGGAATAAAATACCAGTGACTGTTACTGGGAAAGATGATCCGTTGGATATTCTACCGTATAAATTACCCAATGTACCAACTACGAATGAACCGATAGCGGAAGTCATATCGGATCGACCAGGGAATGCGAGTGATGAGAAGTGATTGGAAGACCATCCTGCTGCTGCGACTACAACCATGATTGGCTATCGAGTTGTTACCATCAGTTCCGGTCGCGCATGAAAGCTAAGGGCTAAAAAAGAGAACATACCAATTCTTTGGCCCAAAGCGGTTGTTGATTTCTCAAAGAAAGGAAGAACGCATATCCGGGACAACACAGGAAGTCTATGAACGCAAATAAATTAGCTTGTTTATAACTCAACTCAAACCGTCGAATGCAAAGATACTTACACCAATAAGGAGATGGGGTTACTTGATACCAATGCGCGTTTCCGTGCGTATTTGCACAAGTGTAGTCGCTTGCATTGAGGACCTATAAAGGACGAAAGAAATCAGAAAATAGGTAGCGTGTCAGGCAACATGTATATGAAGCCACTCACGTCGTTGTGGGTGATTTTCTCGTATAGGACAGCACCAATGGAAATACCGAAACCCAAGAATAAGGAGTAGATTACACCTGATTCCGATCGTTTAGCCTTTATGTCGGAGAGAGTCTAAAGTAAACTTACTGTAACCAATTCTGACAGCACCAGCAGTGATGTTTCGGGAAGCCAGCTCAAGAGCACCGCAAAGTACAATGTAACCCTAAGATCCAATCAGCTTCGATCGAACTCTTCTCCAGCAAATTACTCACAGGTAAGATCAACACCACACCTCCAGATACTAAAGCCGTGTAACAAAAGACTTCCGTGGACGCCAAAGCGGCAGAGACAAAAGATATGACAGTTGCAATGGCAATTTCAAAGACGTTCGAGAACATATCATTTCTAGCAGCTAACATCTGGACACCGACTAACAAAGCTCCGAGTGGCATAGCCATGAGCGCATCGACAAAGGACCTGCATCAGACACATGATCAGCATGATTCCAACATCTGCCGAAGAATAGACTTACCCGTAGAAACTAATTACAGTAATAAAAGCAGAACACATAGCACCGATCAAAAGTGATTGCCACCAATTATAGTACACAGGAGTAGTCATGAGAACATCCAGATCTTTTGAAGCTTGTTCTACTGACATCTTATCATGAACCACATTCCAATATAGGTGATGAGTCGCCAGTAATTTACCCAAATCTAAACCTGTAGCTTGTTTCAAGAACTTGGTTTCTGAAGTATGAGTCGCGTCATCACCAAAAGAAATTAACATTGTACCAGGCATATATACTACTTGAGCATTTATTTCTAATACTTTGGCTGTGGCTTGAATTTGAGTTTCGAGTCGATGTGATGGGGATCCAAACATCATCAATGCTCTAGCTAACTTCATCAAGAATTGCTGTCTTGCTAAAATTGCTGCAACATGTTGAATAATCTGTAAAATGAGAATCGCAATCAATTATCATTCCAATTCGACACCATGGATACTCACGAAGATCTCTTGCTTTTTCCTGGCTTCTCTAGCCTTCTTCCTTCGTTTCTTTTCAGCTTCCCATTCTTTCCTTCTTCTTTCATCCTCTGTCAACGGTCTGGTAAAGTAATCCATTCCACCCTTTTCCGGTGGTGTACGTAATGGAGTTTTTGCAGCGCTCATTAACCATTTCTCCGCTGACTTGATCTGTTTTCCGCCTTCTTTGAATGTTTTAACAGGGAATGCAGCCAAGGAATCTAGTTTCAAGTGTCCAACCCCGGATTTGGGCCTCTTGTTCTGTTTTACATCACCTAACGTCATTGTTGATGAATTGAACTTCGAGTTGAGAGTCAAAGAAGAATCGTCCGTATGTTGTCTTTCTCTCTCTCGCTCTCTCATTCCGACTAAATCGTCAGATGATATGGCTTTCTTCTTGAAGCTGAAATCGTCCGAAGGTGAATCACCGTTCTGAGAGACAGCAGTAGATGAATGAACGGATGCAGGTCTTGAACCACCTCGGGATCCAGCTCTTGACTGAGGTCTCGAAGGTGGTCGCCAATTCTTGATACCTTCTTCAGCTTCCAAATTCGGTGCGGAGTATCGATTCAATTGATATCCTGGTCGTTTCGCTGCTGGAGCAAGGGCAGATGCAGCTGGAGTGGCAGCTCCAGAGAGATTTGCCGTATTTTGGATCAAAGCGCCGAATACACCTGCACCGGATTTAGCTGCTTCAGGACGTTTGTATTGGAGCTGTTCTTTGGTTCGTTGGAAAAGACCACTTAATCCAGGTGAAGGTGGAGGTCTTTCGCCGTTGGAGTAACGGGAAGGTTGTGGTGCTAGTGGTTCTCCAGTAGCCTCTGCGGATATTGACGCTCGATGAGGTTCATCGTGAATTGCCACTTCGTTTGCGGGTGTTCCATTTGAATTTGAGCTTGAAGCTGATTTTTTGCCCAAGCCTAAAAATCCTTTACCGCCTTTATGATGCTCTCCAGATCTTCTTCTAGCTGCTTCGTCTTCGGAAGAACCTTCATCATCGGAATTAGGCCTTGAAGACGCCGCAGAAGTGGTACCAGATTGCATGCCATCTTGTTGGCCGTATAAAGCGAGAAGGGATGATAAGACCGACGCGCCGCCCGGCATAGCAGGAGCACCACCACGACCATTGGCTGCAGCTGATGCCGCTAAAGAGTGTCTTCGTGGTTCGGGATATCGAGCAGCAAAGGCCTCTTGGGAAGCACGCGAATCTTGATCTTGCTTTTCTGGATCGGCTGTAGTGGATGAAGTTGCACCAAGTCGTCCAGCTCCAAAGGCTCTGTTGATATTACCAGACGTCTTGACCCTTCTTCGAAGTACACCCCATTTACCTGTATGTGCTCTGACTAAATCTTTCGCAGCATCCCGGTGGTCTTCATCTTGGGTTGACATTTGAGGGATATTGGGTAGACCATCCCGTTCTCCCGGATCAATATAAGTAGGTACATGTTCATTCATACCATTGTCTTCGATCTCTTCAGGATTAGATCCAGCACTAGTCACTCGATCGAGCGGAGGATCCACATCTAATCTGTAATCATAATCCTCATCCTCGGTTCCTCCTCTAGTCTCACTTCCATCTGCACTACTTTGTCGGCTTAGTTGACTAGGGGGCCTAGTCCTCTTGATTGAGCCATTTCGATGAGCTTCCAAGGCATCTCTAAATTGATCTATGTTCCCCTCATCTAGCTGATGAGGAGAAGATGGAACTGGTTGGATTGGGTGGAGTTGCACGATATGTGAATCGGAAGTCCATTGTACCCGCCTACGGTTCTTTATCCCCGAGTCGGGTGGAGCTAATCCTCCTGGTGTACTGGTTGTTGTTTGTCCAGGAGGGGAGATGTGACCGGAATGCGGTGATCCGTCTATTGGACCTGGGGAGGAGGTGTGTGAGTAGGGGGATGAGAGAACATGCTCAGCGTCAGGCGAAGGGGAAGTAGGAGATGCGTTGTCGGTGTGAATTTGAAGCACTGGCGCCTGTGGTGTTGTTGGCGCTTGGAAAGGATTATCTGGTATGGACATCTTCAGACAGAACAAACGGTGGGACTGGTTGACTTGATTTCGGTCTCAATTTTTAACAATCGTTGCTGTGATTTTTAGTTGTCGTGAAAATATGATGTAGTCGTGGTAAGTGGAAAAGGTTCGTAGTAAACGTGAATTGAGGACGTTTTAATGATAAGATGGTGACCGATACAAGTTTGAAAATTCTCTAGCCTGAAACGAAACCCGTCTTGAGGCACCTTGCCTTTTTCTAATCTTTCTGATTATGTGTGAAGTATGGTTGATCAGATATCAAATGGAAAATGAAGAGAATCAACTATTCGTAAAAACTGCTTTGATCAGCCAAGAGGATCGACCTTTCTGGTTTGCAGGGATGATGCGATTGTGTGGTGTCAGAGTGAGTCTCGACTATTCTATTTTCTCCACAAAACAGGATGAGGGGGAAAAGTAAGGTAGATCGCAGCCACCGTATAAGAGGTAACAGGAAAATTGAAAGTCTAAAATTCACTCACTGACCGCGTAAAATGACGATCTTGATGTCACAACAAAAACAAATACCAAGTAAAATACCTATACAAGGGCAAGAAGAACTACGTAGTATAGACTACGGCCGTTAGGAAAGGAAGATTGTTTAAAAGGGTTTTTAGCTAGTCTAAATCCTAAGATAAGGGTTTGTACTTGATTGATTGGTATCGAAACCCTGGTTTCGTCGATAAAAGGTCAAATTTGATTTTGTCGAAACCCAAGTGGAAAATTTATTACACAGCTTCAAAGCATACAAAAAATGTCCTTGCGTTTGAATATGCAGATTTGATGAATGTTAATAAGTAGCGAAAGAAAGAGGATTTGGGGTTTGGTTCAATTGAAATTTTGTTTACGCAGACAAGGAAGGATGCAAAAATGCTTAGATCAAACTCCGCAATTATGAAATCATGTTTTTTACGGTAAAACCGCTAAATAAACAATAAACTACGAACGTATATAAAACAAGGGGAACTACAAAAGTAAGGGTAATATCACATCATATTTTCATTATCCGCCGCCGGTATCCAAGAGAATTTGAGGATATCTCAGGGTCATTTTGTAAAAAGGGGAAATATACATACATCGCACAAAAAGCTTCATTTGGTGTGAATGGGGTTAGCAATGCGTGAGAACCGCTTCATGCTTCCATCACTTCGTAAAAAGGAGAAGAACGCCATTTTGCGAAGAGTATGCATAATCTAGTTGCTGAGGAGATTTACCAAGCGGTGTACCAAGTTTTCTGTTAAACGCGTGAGTTACAAAACGAAATCGATAACTTACCGTATAAATTGCTCAACCTTACTGGCATAAAGTTATGATTAACCCGATTCAACCGGACGTCATGGATTATTACTTTGGAGAAGGTACAGTACATGAGCGTATGAGTACAAACTGGTTGAACCGGACCGACTAGATTCAGCGGTCTGTTTTACGAGATGGTCAGACATGACATCTTTAGCACCGTTCCGAATGATCAGCTTGGCTCGGTAGTAAGAGTGCTCCCATCCCAGTCTCAAGCCTAGGTAGTCACAAACTGCCGAACCACCAAGAAGAAATGGTGTGATGACGTCAAATGATCTTTTCGGGCACCGATCACGAAGCAGAAGGCACAACTCACGCCTAGAAGCAAGTATCAGACATCGCGATAACTGGGCGCGCCTATCTTTAAAGGTTCAATTCCGTGTAACGTGTCTCCTTCGACGTGTGTGTTTGGATCCAAATGTCATGATTTATGAGAAATAACAGCGATATTGGTGTTTTGTTATTGTATTATCATATTTGCTCTTCCCGAAACGAAGTCTTGCAATAGGCATATATTAAATCCTGCGTAAACGTAGCAACACGAGATTGAGATGTGGTTAAGTGATGGTCAAAGTAAGTCCTCAGGATCTGGCGGAATGATAGTATTAGACTGACGTCTGACGATTACTTTTAGAAATTGGGATTGCCTTAGTGGCGTTTGGAATATTTTTCCAATTCTTAGGTTAGTTGTCAACATTATATTTCAAGTGTTATATAATAGTAATTGATGAGTTTTGATTTGATCAAATAGGTATTATGTTACTATTCGATGGACCTTTATTAGCTTTAGGAAACGTTAGTTTGATAACTTTCATTGTTATTGTTGCTTTCCATCATGTCTTTTCGTGATTTGGTCTTGGAAACGTGAAGATTTTAAACTAATTAAATGTATACTTTAATTCCGATAGATACTATTCTTAGGTGGATTACCATTGATCATTGGTCCAACTAAAACATTTTACTTTTTTTCAAGAAAAGAAAAATGGAGAGGAACATTATGCTTTTTCGGTGGAATGTAAGTTGACCTACTACAGTGTTTCTCCCTTCTCTATTACTTAAGTATTAATTCTAATATTACCTTTTTAAACAGTTTATTGGTATTTTTCAAAAGACCAATAATTGGTATCATAATTGAATTTGTCGGATTTATAGGTTTATTCGGGTAAGGTTTCATATCCTAGAACATCTCAATCATGGATTGTTTGGTATAGGAAATCCCACCACTGATTCTCCAAATAATAGATCGTTCTTCCCTGTTATTCTTCAAGCACTTAGACAAACTCCATTTATAGGTACTTTCTTATCGTTACCGTATATAAGAGGAGTGAGTTTATCTTAATCTATTCATAAAAAGTGTAAATTAGAATTCAAGCTAATTGAGTATTCATCGGATAGGCCGCAGATAAATTAGCAGGTGTAAGACAAAGTGCCGTATGAGGGGTTGGCTCTAGAGAACGCAAACCCAAGAGGAGAACAGGTATCATTTTCAAGAATGCATCATTTCACATGTTTGGGCTGCCTCGTTCTGACTGAGTCATCTGAACAATTTCCAAAAATTCATATCGATACGGTGAAGTTGAAGCTCATATGATACAATTTTACATGTCGCAACAATATACAAATATTATAATCGCAACGTTATAATGAAGAACTCTATAAACAGAATGATGGTGTTGACAGGGGTAATAGATTGTTGTCTAAGCGACGAGACGTAGCACGACGTAATATGTTTAGTGCCTTTTACGATAGAGAACAGATTGCGAGTGGCGAAGTAAGAGGTTATTTTGATAATAAAGTATTTGAGTGAAGGAGCTGGAAGGGAGATTGTCATCCAAAAAAAAAAAGCTTGGAAGGGTTTTAACATGTTTGGAATGAGTAGTATTCTCTTGTCATCCCATCGTTGAGCCTACTCCTGCCTCGTCTAAGTTCCCTTCTGCTTGAAACCACTCCACTGATCTTTTTCTCTCCCATCCCATATAGGTCTAAAAGCATCATCTACAAATCCATTAGTTTCTTTTGGACTAGCTTTAACAGGTAAAACACTAGCATGATATGGTCTATTCACTTCATCATTCTCATATTGATAATTAGACGAACGTTCATCCCTCTCCGGTATAGTTGTCGGGAGAAATCCTGAATCCTTCTTTAAACCTCCATTTGATGTGTTGTTATTATTATTGGACGATGAAGAGGATAAAAAGCCTTTTTGAAATGATTTAGGTTGTGGAGAAGATGAAAACAAGAATTGGGTACCTGGTGGAGGGGTATTCCAAGAAGATGCAGGCGCAGGTGGCGGTACGAATGGACCTCCGTTATTACTATTTGAAGCTGTTGATACAGCAGGTGGTGGGATAGGACGATGTTGTTGATATGGCATAGGGTTGTTCAAGGTTTGAGCGAGTTTAGCCTGGAACAAATTGGACATTTCATCAGTTTTGGCCTTGTCTACCGGCTTGACTACAACTTCGTTTGGGTAGAAAGAAAGTCTTATTCACCTGAAGATCCCGAATATTGTCTCCTTGTTCTCCCCTCAGATCTTTGTTGAAAGTCGCTAACAGATCGTCCATAGACGCCATCTTGCATAAAATGCCACGACAATGTTATGGGCGCAATAGTGCTTCGTAGTTGATTGAGGGTGATGGCTTCCCCTCCGCCTATGTCTAGGAGATAGATGAGGTAGAAATATACGACGAGGGTGTTTCGCCAATTGATATTCGAAACGTGCTCGAACTCCTCTTCAAATAACTGTTTGCTAAAGGTGTGATGGACGGCGTGGATTTCTTGGGATCAATATCTATATATCCACTTGACCCGTACCGATCTGAGATTCTAGACTTTCAGTCTCTCGCCTAGAACACAATCCCTTTGTTCTCGGAGTGTAAAAGGGGATCTTGAGTGTGTTTGTTGATGCTTGAAGACACTTTCGGCAGAATTCTATACCGCAATTAAGTAGCGTTCGATATGATGATTGATACGGCGTGCGTAGTCGAACAAGGAGTTTGCAGAAGCGAGAGACTTATATCGTGAATTGGGTTTGAATGATTGATGGCGAGAAGACAGGTTAACAAGGGATAAAGTTGAGCTGAGAGATAAAGGATAAAGAACGTTCCTTTTGTGTTATTTTCGAGTCGTAAAGTCTACTTGACTTGTGTTACCGCTTTTCGACAGGTAGTTAGTGTATATGATACGATTACTTTTCGATTGAATACAGTGAAAATGTGTTATTACTTTGTGAGAATTTATGATGAGAGGAAAGAAATCAAAATACTTGGAAATGTTATTGTAACTAGATAAGGGCACTTGATATTTGTGTGCGCGTTTCGGTTCAGATCGGATAACTCTCTCTCTCTCTCTCTCTCCCTCTCTACGGTACTTATCCTTGTTTCAGTGGCAAATTTCAATTCATGGTGTCATAACCGGAAAATATGAGATATCCATTTACCGTAAACGGAGTTCATTTGTCCGGTGTAAAAAAATTATGTCTTGAGCTTAAAAGGCGTTCAGGCCATACTACGTCGAAAAACAAACAGCCGTCCATCTGTGCATAGAGCAAGTATCTATACATAATCTCGACACATCTTTCTTTCCTCGACAAGAATCGCTGGATCAGGTTTCGACCTGATCACCACTTTAATATGACCGCGACCCTGAGAAGATCCAAAAAAATTCTCCCCGGGGCGAGTCGAACGCCCGACTTTCAGATCAGCAACTTTTGGTAGCTAATTACAGTCTGACGCTCTAAACCACACTAAACTACGGAGAGTCAAATCCTGGCATCTCAGATTTTGCTGCCAATATATATGCTGAAGCTCATCTGAATTCACAAAATGTCATGCTTTACAACCATCGATTAATTCAATTTTTCGGTACAACAGGTAAATAGAACAACAAGAACAAATAAGCGAGGGTATCACTACATCGAATGAGAGGTGAAAAGTGAAACCCGTGCTATCGCTGACCTTGAGCCTTTCTATCCGATCCATAGTGTTCAAATCCTTGGGAAGCGCCTCCTCCGTAACCTCTATATGTATATTGTGGTGGACTATGAGCGGGTTCCGGATGATAATGATGATGATGATGTATAACTTGAGGTTGTACTTGTGGGGCTCTTGTTGTGGACGTACTTCGATTCTTGGTATCTAGTCTATTTCCAGTTGTATTGCCCCACATCTCGAACCCTGATCCATAATTTGGATTGTAATGTTTACTAGTAGGATCACTATGAATGAAAATAATGTCAGCATGATACTTGCGTACACATTACGAGACTTGCGAGTGCCTGAGACTTACTCAAGCTAAGATGCGTAAAATCGAGAATCAGCAAGTATAGAGTACATGAGAGGGAGATGGCACACTCACGCTTCGGGTTAATACGATTCCCCAACCTCCTCTAAATCGCGATGGCTTGGCCTGGGACTGAGAACCTGCTTTCGCCTTAACTACATCATATGTGAGCTAGCTAGTCTTTGTAAGCTGATAGTGTTAGTGAGAGAGCTTACTATTTTGCTTATCTTTATGACCGAAGACTTTACTTATCAATTTTGAGGAAGTCATTATGGCCTTGATGAAGCGGATTAAAAATACAACGAGTAATTAGTTCATGGGACAGGATTGGAATTTGAGAAGAATTACATCTTCCTCAAATAGATACAGATACTTATATGCATGAGTATTTACAAATAATGTGTCAGCATGTAAGTTTTTTTTCTTAATCACAGGAACAGAGATAAGTATGAAATGGAGAAAAAATCAGATCTGCCCTTGTATAATCCGCGGACATGGACGGTGAATTACGTTATTCGGACTGATCGCCGTTTATCTCCTTTTGTTTTCCCCCTTATCTTCGCGGAAATACAAGCGACGGTAACCATGCATCCAGCACAGTACTTGTTGTCCCACTTTGAGTTACTCAACTACTTGTGCACCAATTTCGCCACCATACCATTTTGGCATCACTCATCTGGCGTCACTCATGCGAGGTCGCTTTCTTTCCGTCTTCATCGAGTAGCTGGTCATTCAATAACAATTTCCGCGTAAATTGCGGTCAAGTCTAACAATCGGCAGAGCGTAAAAATATACATCATGAGCTCCAACTCATGTCTCGAACAAGGTTCTCACTCAGGGCTCTCTGTTAAGAGCACGACCGAATCACAAAAGGCGTTAATCCTAGCTTGAACCAAGACTTCGTCACAGAACTGGCTTGTGTCGATGCTATCAGCCTCTTTCCTCGAATATATCCTCTTTCCAGTCATTGCATCTGCATATGATCAAGGCGAAAGAGGTCTCTCTTGAGTTATAATGTTTATCATATATTCATATCGATTCTCAAGGAAAATACGTGTACATAAAGTATCGATGTTCCTTCATCATCTCCAGATTTCTTCATTTCCTGCTTAAATCGAACTCTTTCACCAGTATTCGGCCTGCTTCGGCCTGAAGAAGCGGTGATACATGGTTCAACATCCACCCCCTCCCCCTCCACAACCACCTCCACCACCACCACCACCACCGCCACCACAATTACCTCCACTTGCCGCCTGACCTCCGCTTCTTCCTCTTCTCCTTTTCTGGGAGGTCCCACTGAACGTAAAGGTCAATTTTCGTATTTGAGGTCTCCGAATCAAAGACTTACTCAATCTGGAAACGGAATGTAAGTCAGCTGCAAATCGCAAGGAAGAAGTTATGTTCAACTCACATGTTTAGAAGACATACATCCTCCTCTAAGTCTCAGCGTATCGTCAGGCTCAGCCTTTCCGTTTCCTGAAAGAGGATAAGTTGGTCCTTGAAGTGCACATGGTGAGGTTAGTCGGGTCGATAGTAGAGATCCGAGATGCATAGATACTCACTTGATTTCAATTTGGCTATGATGTCTCGCCACTGCATTCCGTGAATGAAACTAAGTTTGATTTATGATATCGAATGATTAGGGAGGATGAAATTGAAATTGAAGAGAGGTGTTAGGTCGCTTAATCGCTTTCGTCTTTATATGGCTACAAGCATCATTCAGGAAGCATAAGAATGTAGAAAGGATGTACACAAGACTCGGTGATATGGCTATCAACGTCAAAAAACGTTATGTCTAACAATTTACAAGGCAACAAGTTAGCCCGACTTAGATTGATAGTCTGCTTTCTAGCGTACATTCTTGTATGTCAATGAGGTCATGCCTCCTTTGATGAGCAGAATCATGTCAATGCGTCTATCGTTTCAAGGTGCAAAATGGGAGTGGCGATGAATTGACTGATGCTGGGAATTGACTGATGCTGGGAAGATACCTCAACGTTGAAACCGTTACCTTTCTTTGTCTTTCGCCAAACCTTCACAGAGCCTAATTCTGCGGTGCACCGAAGTCAGTTTGACACACGCTTAATCCGCAATGTCATAAGCGATCAAGTTGATCACGTCACGATAAGAGGTCACCGTTATTTCGGATAGTACTCATATGTAAAATACCTCAGATTGCATTTGATCAAATTGACGTCCAATCGGATGGATTGGTAAAATTCTGCAATGCGTGAGGAAGTAGGAGCTCTAATATGCCAGGCAATGCCGGTTATCTATCGATCGGCCGTAAGTTATTGACCTATGAAGGAGTCGGATATTAAACATTTCCCGAGCGGTGCTTGATAAGCATTCCGATCATCCCGGAAGCACGTTCATGAGGTTGCATTCAATTCATTTGCGACGTGTAGCATCCTGGACAAGCGCTTGATGTAGATCATGACGTATGTTAACTTTGAAAGAGCACAGCATCTTGTCGATAAGCTAAATTTTTACCTCTTTTGCCAAGTAAGGCACGGACATTTATAGGAACAATCTTTTATGAAACGGATGAAACAGACAATTGGATTCCACACACTGTGACACAGCACACGAGCACGTTTGATTAAATATCAACCAATCATAAAATTGTATATCATCAACTTCACAGCCTCCATCAAAGTCGAGTGTATTGCAATGATGATGACACTGTAAAACACCGCTTGAAAATATAGCCGGTTGGTCCATCAATTTCAATTACAAAGGTATAAATAGATAGATAAATCTGGTTGTTTTTGCCATCTTGTCTTAAGAACTTCACTTTCATTAACGACAAGCAATCTACTTGAGAGGAACTTCCTATCTACCATACCTTTCTCATACCTACACAAGAGCTCAACTTATCTCCACGGTAATATCTCCCGATATTTTCTAAGCTATCGGTAAGTTGACAATCATTAGCAGCCTAGATGTCCACCTATCAAGCTGACGAGATGACTCTGTTACAGTTATGCAAGATCAAACACTCAGACTTCGAGGTGGTGGGTGCTTCGGATGGCTTGGTAGAGTAAGTAACTCTTTACCTGTAATTTACATCACGTCATTAACCACGTATCATTTTTAGCGTCGACGGTAAGTCGACCTTGAATTACTTCAATCATTACTTGATGAAACATGTTCTTCATCTTGATTATCAGAGCATATAAAGCTAAGCTTCACTGTCACATTGCAGAAACAAAGTTACCCAAAAACCAATTCCACCAAGTCCATCGTTGAGATCCACCACCTCGTTGGCCCCAGACCTAACTACAAAGCCCGCTTACGTTAACAGTGCCACCACCAAACGAGATGTCACCGATTCAAGTACAGGTACATATAACGGAAATCCAGCTATGATTCCTATTATTATTGGTCCTCCTGATGTTGGCAATGCTGGACATCATGGTGCACATGGACACGGAAGTGATATAGGCGCTGGAGCGACTTCCTCCAGTGGATTAGGTGGACACGGAGGTCACCATTCAGCAGGAGCTTCAGCTTGTGGAGGTGGTTCATCCGGTGGCGGTGGAGGTACTTCGGGATGCGGAGGTGGTAGTTCAGGAGGAGGAGGAGGAGGTGGTGGATGTGGAGGAGGTGGGGGTGGGGGTGGTGGTGGAGACTAGAAAGATTTGAGATGGAAGGTGTTATTAGATATATATTTGAATCGAGATTGAACAGTTTCCTTAATTACATAAAAGCCAAACAAAACCATAATCTATAGACTACCAGAAAGAAACAGATCCAAATGTATAACGAAAACAGTTTTAGAAGAATCAGCATTTGATGTTGAGTATTGACTAAAGCTCGATTGTATAAGTGTACAAGCTTCAAGAAGACCTATGTAAATATCCGCTGTATGTAAAAAACTGAATCGAATGTATCATGTCGAAAAAAGACACTAATATGCAGTCGTTGTCCATAAGATCGATTGTCTATAATATGCATGATAAGATTGATATGCTATGAACCCAAAGGACAGATCCTCAGCAAGAAGTATAAAATCATTTGTTGTAATGCAAGTGGGTTGTTATATGTTACACTATTGTACGGGTGTGGCCCGAACCTATCTACCTTCACGCGAATCTCGTCATCGCTTAGCCTTGTTTACTTGGTTCCGGATCTTTGTAAGTCATAACTTCTCTATCTAACGAATGAAGCCTTTGCAATTCCAACAATAACCTGAATGTCTATTTAATCCATGTATATTAGCTTGATTAAATAATCTTTATGACGTTGAAACAACTTACATAAGCTTGCATGTCAACCCATGACCAATGTTCTAAAGCGAATTTCTGACCAGCTTCACCTATCTTTTTCGCAAGATACTGATTGATCATACTAAAGATCAGCTAATGTGCCTCGGGCCTTTCAATTTTCTTTGTTTACTCACATCGTGACCTTTTGAATTATCTATATTACCAGCTTCATCTACTGGACCAACGAAAAAAGCCATTATGTCGTATAAATCGGAATAATCTGGTTTGAGAGGGATATAATGATACCATGGGGCTGAATCGAAAATCATATCAGCATGTAATCACGGTCCAAGGATAGCAGTATCTAATATGCTACAATCGAAGTTTTACTCACTCAACCAGTCCATATGCCATTCCGGGAACATTGTAAATTTGATGACAGGACTACCTGAACTTAATAACCTATGAAATCTGGAAGACCATCCATTTCCATCCACATCTAGATTGTACTTGAATGCAGCTGCTTGGTCAGGCCATACTTTTTCGCCGAACTCAATTGTATTTGAGACTTCTTGACAAATTTCAGCGTTGGGGCACTAAGTTATTGGCGATACGGACAGGCAACCAGTTATAATGCGGAAAGAAGGGGAGATGATTATAGCATTCACGTATGATTAGCTCGACGATATTGAGTAATGGTTTTAGGAAAAAGGATGGAGTCATGACTCACCTGAACAGGTTGCCCAGACAATTTGACATCCGCATAAGCTTTACTCAAGACCCTCTCCCAACGTCTAACAACTTTATATGACCCTTCTCCGTCCGGTACCATGACTTCCCTCAATTGCTGATTCCACCAAGTATCACCACCTTTTGGACCATTGATCATCAAATGTAATCTCATTCTATGCGATTCTTTCCAATCTCTTTGTCCACCATATCCACCAGTTGTAGAACCTCTCCAGAACAATCTGTTATCCGTCTTATCTTCCCATGAACCCAAAAATGCTTTATCATTTTCCGTTATATTCATATATGCTTCCATTGGTGTAGTTTGGAAACTTGAATCTCCTGGAAACTTGGATAAGACCAAGACTGGTTTGAGAATTGATGGTGACCTGTGAGCGTAATCTAAAGCCATCGCTCCATGCAGACGTTTCAACTCGGGGTAATCACAGAAATCCATTGTTGGCAGATGATTGAAAATGAATGATTTGGCTGTGAAAGTTCGATTGTATGATGAGCCAATTGCGCAACAGATACAGATCCGAACAAGCGGAACTCACGAAGAACAGCGTCAGTCGCATTCTCGGCACCAGGACGGATATTTGCTGGTGAGTCTAATGGACACGCTTTCTGAACCGATATCGCACATCAACAACTGGGCTTCAGAAGCATGATTGAAAAATCGCTACTCACAAACCAGCCCCAGGCAGGAGTCCTGTTGGGATCTTCTAGCGCTTTGAGCTCGGTCTCGTCGAAGTCTAACGGGCCGCGATGGGATCAGCAACGAATTAAGAATAGAGCCAAGGTCTGAAATATGAATCCATCCGTAACTCACAATTGCCCTCTCTCGTCAAAGACATTGCTCTATCCCTTTGATCTTTACCCAGAACCACACTTCCAGTGTCATGATCACTTCCCGTTATCCTCAGATAGAAACCTTCCGGTAAGGCATCCACGAATCCACCAATAAGCCCTTGAAGATGTTTAGGTCTTGCTGCGCTTGCTCTTTCTCCCGATAACGCTACGCCTTGTTTACTTACGTCCAGAGTATACGTGTGTCCAGTCCCTTCTAATGCTTTACTCCTAGCTATAAAAGTAGCAGGACTTAAAGCATGATGAGGTAAGAGATCTCTCATTAATTGATCATATTCATCTATAATTTTGATATTATTTTTTTGACAAAATTCGAACCAAGCTTCAAAGCCTGCAGGTGGTGATATTCGATATCGTTTTCTGTATTCACTAACAGCTTGTTGAAGTGTCTTTGATTGAGATGATAATAAATTCGTCCATCTAGTTTCAGCACGTTCCATTAATTCGTATATTGGATGTTCTGATTTTGTTCCTTCTCTACTAGGTAATAAAGTCGCAGTACCTTTATCTCCCCAAAATAGCGATGACCTTCTACCTCTTCTACCACCTTTGACTGCAAATCCAAGTGGAGGAGGTGGTATACGTTCTATACCTAATCCATGCCGTATTCCGAACCAATATAAGAGGAAGAAAATCACCATTAAATATAGGATTTTTTTTGGTCGTCGAATTGGTCGAGGTACTGAATGAGGTATCATGCCTACTGATGAGAGGGGGAAGGAGGTAGGAAGAGATGAATGGTTATTGTGTGCTGGTAATGATTTTGACCATTTGTGTTTAGGCGATACCCCATAAGGAGCAGGCGACCGAGATGTCCTGGGAGCCATCTTGAAATCGGGAGTGTCAGTTTCTTAAGGCAACAGGATTCAGCTCAAGGAAGGCACATAAAGAGTCGCTGCCAGTCTGGTATTCCTGGTCGATCTCGTAGTACACGCTATGCAGCTGCGATTATAATATGTCCTAAGTCTTGTCGAAGAGAGACAAGAATTTGATATTTTTGTTGACTTGATCGTGTCATATGCTCAAACTCTAATCAAACGTAAACGCGACTGGGTTATTGGGATTCCCACGGTCACAAACTAGTCAAAACCACGCGAGTGGTTAATTGGTCTGGAATATGACGCCACGGAAGGGACCGAGATTAGAATACCTTTTTAGGTCGCTTTCGAGTATTTGAATTATCAGGCTCTTACAGATGAAGATGAGGTTTAGTCCCCAAGGGGCGAGGAGGGGGACAAGCGTTCTCACGGAGAAGCGGTCCGGTTTCCCTTGATTAATCAGGATCTCTCCCTGCAAATTAAGGATAAATCACTAATTTAACCAACGAAAATGACAAAATACGCAGTTCGGTAAGAGTGCGGCAACAGTCTTATATGACGTTTTCCATAATGTTTGAGTGGACTAAAGGTAGAAATCAGGTAAAATGATCTCGTAACGGGAACCGCTTTGTAGAGTGACCGAATTAAAGTGACCAAAAAAAGAAAAAGAAAAAAACCTGAATCCGCCAACTATAATCTATACTACTCTGACTACTATATACCTAGACTTTGATGTATAACCTGGGTGATATTCCCATTCTCTATCGCACTTATATTTGTCGAATCAAATTTGTTTCAATCAATACATGAAATCACCTTTTCAACGATAAATTCAAGAAAAATTCAACAAATCATCGGGCACTTTCTTGGCTGATTCGTTATCAATTGTTTTTATTTCGGACAAAGGATTCGCCGGCCCGTTCAAGTCCGCACCTTCCGTTACTTCTATCAGTATCCGGCCTTGTTTCCTTTCTTCATTACACAAACGGATAACAAATTTCGGTTTTCATTCTTGTGGAATAGTAGTGTTAGACCTCGTGACCAAGGTTAGACGCTAAATTGATAATCTTCAAAGCCAAGACAATAATAAAAAAGTACTATACGAGAACAGAGGAATACCTAATACTTTGTAGAAAATGTCGCGACAACCTCCCGTAGATTTACAAATGTCTTCAATGAAGAATCCATCTCCATTAGCTACAACTCCAGTTTCTTCAAGTGGAGTGGGAGGTGGATTTGGTCAATCAGGTGGATTCACACCTGTTTTTGAAACTTCTCCTCAAGTCTCACCTGCAAATTCTAGAAGACCATCCATTTCTGGAATTCAAGCTCCAGTACCTAGAAGACTTTCGGAAGTTGCTTCAGGTAGACCATCTTTCTCTTCTCAACAAGCAACACCTCAAACTCAACAACCTGGAATGCAAAGACAAGTTTCATATTTCAGTGGTGGTGATGGAAATCCTCCTCCTGGTACTGGAGGTAGCGTTGTTGGTGGTTACGGTGGTGCATCTTTATCTAGAAGAGGATCAACTGCATCTCATATGTCTTCTGGCCCTAGACCAATTCAAAGACAAGATTATTCTGGCCCCACTACACCTTCTTTACTTTCCAGAGCCGGTTCACCTACTCTCCCATTAGGAAATGATCATACTCAGGCTCCCAGAGCCTATTTTGAGGGTTCAGGTGGATTTAGTGGATTAGATGGAAACAGAGAGCTTAGACAAGGTCAATTTATCGGTTCATTGGATTGTGGTACTACGTAGGTCCCCTCATCTCCGTCCATAGTACCACAGGGGAAGCGTAGAAAAGCTGACGAGATTTGCCTATTGCAGTTCCACCCGTTTCATCATCTTTGACAAACGAGCCAAAATCATCGCAGAACACCAAACAGAGTTTGAGCAAATCCTACCCCACGCAGGTTGGCATGAACATGATCCAGAAGCTCTTGTCGACGCCATGACCGAATGTATCAATAAATCTGTTGAAAAATTAGAATGGATGGGTTGGTCAAGAAAGAGTATAAAGGGTATTGGTGAGTCAACATCCTTTCCTAATTTAGAAGTGTCTTTCTGACTTGCTTCGCTGTGTGACTCATCGTAGGTATAACCAATCAGAGAGAAACGACCGTATGTTGGTCACGAAAAACAGGTAAACCGCTATGTAACGCGATAGTATGGGACGATTCTCGAACTTTAGGCGTCGTAAGGGAGTATGAAAAGAAATTAGAGGAAGAAGGTTTGGATATTGATGATGAGGAAGAAGACCTACATGGAGTACCTGAAGACGTTGAAATTGGTACAGGCGGTGAAGAAGCTGCGTTTGGTGAAAAAGGTGATGTAGTAATTGAAACTGAAGATGGCCAAAAGAAAGAAGATGGATTAGCTGAGAAAGTTGGTGAAAAATTAGAAAAGCTTGGATTAGCCGAGAATGAATCTAAGACTAAAACCGAGACTAAAACTATACCTCAAACTAATGGTGACGCTAGCACTCACGTTCATAAGAAGAGAAAGGGTAAAGAAGGGATTGTTGACGTGTAAGTCAGAATGTCCCATATCACTTTTGAGGTTAGACGAATATCTAATAATTTTATCCTGTAGTACGGGTATTCCCCTTTCTACCTATTTCTCAGCTATCAAGCTACGATGGATGTTGGATCACAATCGAGATGTGCATGAGGCTCATGAAGATGATGATCTGATGTTTGGTACTGTTGATACTTGGCTTGTATACGTGAGTAAATGTTCAATACTGTAATTCAAGATGACCGGTTGTAATTGATTTGCTCCGCAACGGTTATTAGGCCTTGACTGGTAGAGAACAAGGTGGATTACACATCATGGACGTGACCAACGCTTCTCGTACTCTACTTATCTCTTTGAAGACTTTACAATGGCATCCACCTTTACTTAGATTCTTCGGTATCAAACCTTCAGTCTTACCAAAGATCGTCTCATCTTCCGAAATTTACGGTACAATTTCCGAACGATGTGAAACTTCTTTAACCTCTGTACCTATCGCTGGTATTGTAGGAGATCAACAAGCTGCATTAGTAGGAAACAAATGTTTAAGAAAGGGAGAAGCAAAATGTACTTATGGTACTGGTGCTTTCGTTTTGTTTAACACTGGTGAAGAATGTGTTCGATCAAATTACGGTTTAATCTCCACCGTCGCTTTCCAAGCTGGACCAGATGCTAAACCGGTCTACGCACTTGAAGGTTCTATCGCGGTCGCTGGATCCGCCATTAAATGGTAAGCTCTTTCTCCCTATGTGCTAGCTGGCTAAGTCTGATGCATGACAAAATGATTAGGTTAAGAGATCAAATCAACATGATTGAGGAGTCATCCGATATGGACATACTTGCTGGTTCAGTGTCTGATACGGGAGGTGTATACTTTGTCACCGCTTTCAGTGGATTACTTGCTCCGTAAGTATTCCATCAACAATAGACACCCTATCATATAGATATACTTGAATGACTGATTATTAATCTCAAACTTTCACAGTTACTGGGATAGAGAAGCTTCTGGTACTATCATCGGTTTAACATCGTACACTACTTCAGCCCATATCGCAAGAGCAACATTAGAAGCTGTATGTTTCCAAAGTAGAGCTGTATTGGACGTTATTGAAAAAGAAAGTAATACAAAATGTGAAACATTGAAGGTGGACGGTGGTGTTACAAATTCAGATTTAGCAATGCAATTACAAGCCAATGTGAGTGATCGGTTTTCTCAGGATTTGCAGCAACGTACATGAAGAGTTTTCATTTCAAAGGCTTGATTATATGCTCATTTCAATTTGTTTTTTATAGATTGGTGGATTCAATGTGGCTAGACCTGCAATGAGAGAATCTACAGCTCTTGGATCAGCATTATTAGCAGCAAGCGCATTGAAATTATTTGGTTGGGATTTATCAAAACCTGAAACTCTTGCTGATGTTAATACCGCTGGAGTACACATTTTTGAACCTGAATTACCTGAAAAAGAAAGAGTTAGAGCTATAAAAGGATGGGAAAAAGCTGTTAATAGAGCTAGAAAATGGCATGAAGAAGGTGATGAAGAAGAAGAAGAAGAAAGGTACGAAGAAGAAAGAGGTTTAAGTAGATTACCTTCAAGGGAACATTAATTTCACTCAATCGATTAGTTGAATTTGATAGAAGAAAATTAGTAAAAGATGATAAGAGGATTTCTGATGAATGGAGTTTATGATTTGTAAACATATATAAGTCGATGCATAGAAGTTAAATGTTTGATTAAAGGTCGTCGGTCAAATGTCGTGGTGTAATGATAGTTAACTATTTGACTGATTCAATACGTTTAACAACGTGAACATGCCATTAACCATTTTCCAAAATGATCAGGACCACATCCTATAGGATTTCCTAATTCTTCTGAACCTAAAGGTTTATTTCTTGTACCTTCACCATTCGGAGGTTTATCAATGAATGGTTTTATCACTGGTTTCTTAATACCTTTTATAGGTTCAGTCGTTATAGGCTCCGAATTGATATATGTATTTTCGTTCGCATTGGTATTACTATAAGATAGTCAATATAACTGAAGCTGTGAAAACTTGAGTGGGAATGGTCAGTTGTTTGATTAGATGAAGAAATTCACTCACGAAATCTTCTGTTCGTTCATGATTTACTGTATACTCTAGATTATCTTTAAATGAGTCTGATAATTGCGGAATATGCTACACTTATACTCATTGACAGACAATCTATGAATAAAGTATATGCAGTTTATAGCTTGAAACGATAAAACAGGAACATTCATGTTTGCACAGCCGACTACATCATCAATAATCTATGTACAGCCAGATAAGCATGTGTCACTTCTAACCTTAGAGATCATGGGTAATAAGGCGAAATCAAAGTGAAATTGAACGAACGTGCTTGATTGTAAAGTGCTATTTCGGTATATTGCCAAGACCGGCATGGTAGATTGGCGATCATTGTATTTTCGGCGCAATTTACTACACACATGAAGAACTGTTGTATATGATACGTCTATATACATTGATCAATTGTACGAATTGGAGAGATATATTTTGTAGAGCTCGAGATCCGGTTCGTAGTTGGTCAAACTTGGATATGGTAAATAAGGAGATTAGGCTGCACCTGCTGCTGCAGCTATTACACCGTAATTCCTTCTATGACCTCTTCGTGGTTTAGCTCTGGGTACATCACTATAGTTCAGCGATTAAGTGCTCATTAGCCAGAGCTCATATGATAAGTTGACGCGGATTCTGACTTACTCGAACTAGAGTTGCAAATAACGATATGCAAACAAAGGGGGAAGAAAAAAGGAAATTGTCAGCCGATATATCAATGTAATGATACACTTGTATGGTTAAGCTACCACAACTTACAGCTCTAGTAGAACAACAACAACCCCCTCTTAATCTCATAGGTTCCTTTTCTTTAACGATATTTGAATCGTCTTTTATTTTCTCATAAATGGAAGAAGTACCTGTTATGAATACGATATCAGCTTATCAAGGTGTGAATCGGTATTCGAGGGTTAAAAATTACCTTTCTCTCTGACTTTTCTGCTTTTCGGGCTGTATATTGATTTGAAGATTATGATTGTCATTGGCAACAAATAGTGACTTTAGATAGTTGAAACTTGGTAATATCTATTATTTCTAGTAGTTTAAGCGTTAAGAAGATTGCTTGGGAATAGATTATCTATCTGGCAACCTCGTATAACACCCGTTCTCCAATCCTTTTATATAGGTAATAATCTGACTTCGCCTCGTTGTTAGTGACTTTGATTTATCAATTACTACACAGCTTGACGGAGTACATTAACTGACATCTTTTGATTGCCCACCTAGGAATGTCACGGGACCACGATGAAAGTGTAATGACATAGCATGATCGGGAACCGATAGGGACAGCACGATATGAATATATCGACATGCCGGCCGAGTCCTCCATTATCAAAGTCACTTTCAAAGAAGTCTCCTGTTGAGCTTTCAAGTGACAAACTTCTCGTTGAATGAATGATCTGCAGGAGATCTCGGTGACCGCATTTTTAGCGTTATCTGAAACACAGCATTGGATTCAAGTGCCACAACCATTGATCATAACCGGTATTATCCTGATTCCACCATGAATTGTTAAACGGAGATATAGTATAACTCCATTTACAAGAATCAGTTTCCATCACAAAATCTCTTCCGTCCTCGATTTTTTCATTCTGAGATACTCAAAATGCATAATTTGGATTCAACATATCTTTACTTTACATTATAAATAAAAATCAACTTTCCAACAGACACTCAACTAGGTATAATCAATCCTAGATAGAGATCTAACGGAGTGTTGTAGATAGTATATATATACCTTTTTTTTTTATCGATTAATCCCTTACCATAAAAAATACATTTTCCTTTTCAAAATGGCCTCTTTAACTGATGGTCAAGTTACGACTTTGCAACAATCGGAAGATTACGCTATTAAAAGTGAAGCTGTTACTCCTAAACTCGGTAAGTGGAGTGATTATACTTGGAGGAAAGCTAAGAAGTAAGCTGACAAGTGGGTTATAATTTCTAGACACTTCGCAATGGCCTTTGTTATTGAAAAATTACGATAAACTACTTGTTCGATCATCTCATTTCACTCCTATCCCTACTGGTGTTTCCCCACTTAAAAGAGATTTACAAACATACGTTAAATCAGGTGTAATTAATCTTGATAAACCTTCAAACCCATCTTCTCATGAAGTCGTAGCATGGTTGAAAAGAATATTAAGAGTTGAAAAAACAGGACATTCAGGAACTTTAGATCCAAAAGTTACAGGATGTTTAATTGTTTGTATAGATAGAGCAACACGTTTAGTAAAATCACAACAAGGTGCTGGAAAAGAATATGTTTGTGTAGTTAGATTTCATGATAAAGTAGTTAATGGTGAAAAAGCTGTTTCAAGAGCTCTTGAAACTTTAACTGGTGCTTTATTTCAAAGACCTCCATTAATTTCAGCTGTTAAAAGACAATTAAGAGTTAGAACAATTTATGAAAGTAAATTAATTGAATATGATGAAAAAAGAAATATGGGTGTGTTTTGGGTATCTTGTGAAGCTGGTACTTATATTAGAACTTTATGTGTACATTTAGGTTTATTACTTGGAGTTGGAGCTCATATGCAAGAATTAAGAAGAGTTAGATCAGGTATTACAGGTGAAAATGATGATATCGTTTCAATGCATGATGTTTTGGACGCTCAATGGTTATTCGATAACACACGAGATGGTAAGTAGGACTTTTTGAATGACACAATGATATCGTTTTGTTGAAGAGATATGCTGATGACATTATATTCTGTTCAATGCAGAATCATACCTTAGAAGAGTTATTAGACCATTGGAATCATTGTTAACCAATTTCAAAAGAATCGTAGTTAAAGATTCAGCAGTAAACGCAGTTTGTTATGGAGCGAAACTTATGATTCCTGGTTTATTGAGATATGAATCAGATATAGAAGTTAATGAAGAAGTAGTTTTAATGACAACAAAAGGAGAAGCAATAGCAATTGGAATTTCAATGATGTCAACAGTTGATTTAGCTTCATGTGATCATGGTGTAGTTGCAAAAGTTAAAAGATGTATAATGAACAGAGATTTATATCCAAGAAGATGGGGTTTAGGTCCAAAAGCTCAAGAAAAGAAAAAAATGATTAAAAAAGGTGAATTAGATAAATATGGTAAATCAATTGAAGGTGTAACTCCACAAAATTGGAAAAAAGATTATATTGATTATAATGCTACTAATGAAGAAAATGTTCCATCTACTTTACCTACTCAACCTCAAACTCAAGCTACTATTACACCGATAGTTGAAACAGAAGATAAAAAGAGAAAAAGAGATGGTGAAAGTGAAATTGCTGCTACACCTTCAAAAGGTGATGGAGATAAAGAAAAGGTGAGTTGTTGAGCAAATTTGTATACGAATACTATTCATTTTCTGATTATCGAATTGACATGTTTTACAATATTTACGTAGAAAAAGAAAAAGGTCAAGACTGAAGATGGCGCTGAAAGAGAGGAGACTGCCGAAGAAAGAGCAGCTAGAAAAGCAGCTAAAAAGGAGAAGAAAGAGAAGAAAGCTGCTGCATAGGGGATATTTTGATAATTATATCAAATCAAATTTTCGTTTTATATTTTCACTTATTGGGGTTCATACCTGTATGTATTTACATCTTGTTTAACATTTTTTTGCACACATGTCAATTTCGGTGTTAGAAAAATCAGTCAAACTTTGCTTGCATCTAGCTAAATCAGAACACTTTGCCATTTGATTGTGCATCGATAATAATCATCTAAATTTATTTGTCTACAACTCGTCAATTTAATTTGGTTGAATTTCTATTCTCTCATCTAATCACCTGAAACGTCCATTCTTGAATTATGGTCAATCCACCGTCAAATCCAAATCGATTTCTCTTAAACTATCAAAATAAGTCTTGAAGAAATCTATATAATACCGTACATCATGAGATCCAGCTGTTTCTCTAATTGAATGCATTGATAATTGTGCTAAACCAATATCAACTGTTCTAACATGCGTTGACAGATGAGGACCAACTGTAGAACCGCAAGTCTGCCAACAGTAAAATTAGATCCAAGTTAATTGCTATCATAGTGGCATAATGATAGAAGCCGAATGAGCCATCGAAGTTGAATTATCACTCACGGAATCATTCCTTATTTCAAATTCTTGAACAGGTACTCCAGCTTTTTTAGCTACTCTTCTCAGTAAGAAAGTAGTTTGTGCATTCGAAGTATATCGTTGATTCGCATTAGTTTTAATTACTATACCTCCATTAATATAAGGTGAATGATTAGGTTCATATTTGTTCTCGTAATTTGGATTCACCTATTTAATTCGTTAATCAGCTTGATAGGGTTTCGTTATCACAGATCGATAGCTGATATTTTGACTGACTGCATGACCCATATCGGCAGAAACTAAGAAACTATTTGCCAGTAAGTTATGATAGCCTATATTCTGATATTCTGGTAATTGAGTTATCCTCTCAACGAATGAAGGGAGGAGATTCGACTCTGCTCCATGATGAGATACGCTGCCGACCTATGGAAAATCAAACGATGATCAGCCTCGTCAATCAGAACGGCGTTTGTAGCAATTTCTATGATTACGATTTACCTCTTCGTTATCGAACAGAATCACACATCGGATGGTATCTTCATTTCCGCCATTGTCAGCTGCCTCGATAAGACCCTCGATGGTGCAGAATCTGGACATTCAGCGTTTGTTAGCATCATGAGAAGATTGATCGACGCATAGGAAGCTTAGTGTCGAGCTCGTAGGCTACCGAGGAAAGAGATGGCAATCAAGAGTAGCTGAATCAGATTGTGGTCGGAACTTACGAGGTCATCAGATTGTCGCATCTTGGACTGAAAACAAATTCATTCGACAAACCGCCTACGGTTGATGGCTGAGTATCGTAAAGAGATCTGAGCACAAGATTTAGCTATTCATCATTCGGTAACATCGGCTGATAAACACTAACAATTCGAAATCTTGGATATCCGATACTTCACAACCCAATTCATCCGCTAATACAGCCAATAACAATGGGTGATGTTTACTTTCCATCTTACTTATATCGTTTTCATTTTCACTTTTACTAGGTGTATTCGTTCCACTTCTAAAAGCTTGCGGAGTACCTGATCTTGAAATTCCATTTCCATTTCCATTTCCAGTTGAATTTGAATTATTCAATTGATCAGAAACTAAACCTAAAATAGGTAAAAATTCAGTTTCTTTATTAAATTTAAAAGCTTCATTAATTGTTCTATCTAAATGAATTGCTAAAGTAGGTATACGTAATAAAGGTCTATCAATTTTAACTAATTTTGATATATATTTACTTTCTCCTTGATTGTTATTAGTATTATTAGAAATTATAACTCTTCCTGCAATTGATAAATCTCTATCAAACCAAGTTGACCAAATTCCTCCACCATATAATTCACATCCAACTTGTAAATAACCTAATTTTGATTTTTTTGAAATTGGTCGAATTTTTAAACAAGGTGAATCTAAATGTCCAACTGCAAATGAAATTGAAGTATTATTTTTCTTCTTATTTTCACTAGATATTTTATTTGGTAAAGTAAATGCAACTAGTGAAGATTGATTTCTTGTATAAAATAATTTTGATCCACTTTTAAATGAATTTAGATCTATATTCTTTTCTGATATTCTTTTAAATCCATTTTTTTCAAGTTTGGAAGTAAGGTTTTCTACAGCTTGAAATGGTGTAGGAGATGCTGTTACAAATTCACAGAATCTTTTTGCGTAGGTCAGCCTCAAAGACATAAACATGGAGGATAAAGATAAAAGCATGTTCAACTTACTTTGTAGCGTCTTGAGGAGGAGATGGAGGTACTTTCATACTGTTAGACATATACGCAAGCTCTTTTTATCGAGATAAAACAAAGGATCTTGTAACGCTTCTGTTTGTAAGGCCGTGCTAGAGGTGAAATCGAATCTGATGATTAATTACCTTTGTTTACCATTACAGAGTCAATAGTCAATGAAGATGTCAAGCAATCATTGCAATCGTCACAAGGTGTCAGGGTAAGTCAAATGATCATGTGGAGGCATTGGCTGATCTCGGTGAAAACCGAAAACATGAACTCACTTTACTCGTTATCACGTCAATATCGGATTTAGTATTATCACCGATGGTCAACCACCTACAGCAGTGATGCCACATTAACTATTCATCGTATGGTGCGTCGCATACTCTTTCAATACTCCGCTTTTGCCATACGGTGAGGAAGTGTATTTTGATTCCTCGCTGCCCTTGTGCATACTCAGAGCTTTACTCCCTGATTGACTGCTTGCTTGCTTGGTTTGCTCTGATCTGCTCGTTGACTGCTGGCTGTCCTATCGTATCCTATCGTCTAGACCGTGGTGTGAAGATTCGACAACACCTCTAAAATTGTTTAAGTCCAAATTCAATTAACTAACTTTTCTTTTTTTCAGCAATCATTCAAAATGGTATGTACCATTTCTTGATATTAGATAGACTTGAAGGAAAAGAGGATTATGCTGACCTAGATGAAAACAATTTTCCTCTTTCTTCGCTATCAACTTCGTCTTTATCGTCAATTTTCAAAATTCACCAAATTATCAAATATGAATATTGGAATGGCTTTACATCGTTCAAATTTGAATGTCAATGTTTTGGGGATTCATTATGGATAATAGGGTCGAGTTAGAACTAAGACTGTCAAGCGAGCTTCTAGAGTTCTCATCGAGAAATACTACCCTCGACTCACCCTCGATTTCCAGTGAGTATATATTAGTCTTTTACAAGGAGTTAAAAGCAGGTCAAAGGGCGACTAGAGCTGGATGGGAAAGTGGATGATTTGGAATAAAGGATGGTGGATATCTTGCAGAATTTACGAATGAGTAAATGGAGTTTGGAGGACTTCTGCATATAAATAAAGCAACATGAGGGGTTAGAGAAAGGACACTGCTTGAGATTGTACGTTGAAGTCAAGATCATATACTGATTCGCTCTTTTCTATCACAGCACCAACAAAAGACTTCTCGATGAAGTAGCTTCAGTTCCCTCAAAGAGACTCCGAAACAAGGTTGCTGGTTGTGAGTATAATTCCAAAACTATCACTTGGGATTGAGGGAATATTGCGAATGGATTTATCATTATCAGAACTATAGAATGATAAGCGATTGGTCATTGGCATATTCCTCTCACCATCATCTAGCTATACCGGAAGACCCTTACATATTCAATATACTGACAAATAAATTCTTATACTTATAGTCACCACCCACTTGATGAAGAGAATCCAAAAAGGTCCTGTTAGAGGTATTTCCTTCAAATTGCAAGAGGAAGAGAGAGAGCGAAAGGATCAGTAAGTAAAGCTTGTCCTGTAGTGATTTTGCAGAAACTGATATCAATATTTTTTTCTTTTTTAGATACGTACCAGACGTTTCTGCTCTTGCTGCTAACGCCGATGCTCCTCTTGAAGTTGACAATGAAACCAAGGATCTCCTTAAATCATTAGGTTTCGATGATCTTAACGTTAACGTCATCTCTGTAACTGCCAACGCACCAAGAGAAAGAAAAACCCGATTCGTACCAGGTGCCGGTCGAGCTTAAAAAAAGAATATTCAATTAAATGGAATTCTAAATAGCTTTGTAGATTTATGGGATTGGTGATGGATACGATTCTGACTCATACATTGCGTGTGTTTTTGATCTAGTTGGTTCTGTTCGGGTCAGCAGTGAGAATAATATAGCACGGCAAGAAAAGGTTTTTTTTGGGAGTAGCGGAAATCGGCCGTGTCTTTCGTTGGAAGCAATATGTTTGGCAAAGACCTTCTTTTGTTAATACTGAAGAAATATTCAATGTTACCATTCACTTCATTCACTCCATTCCGCTAATATGTCTTTAGGACGCTGAAGTGATCGTAATTAAGCTGCACATGAGCCCTATGGGATTCTTCGGGTTCCGATCATTTGCGTATTTCGCCTCAGCGGTTGAGAACCAAAGATTATGAGAGCTTCGTTCACAACGGCGAAAGGTCAAATTGACATGTTCAAGCAGATTCTCAAAAAGTACAAATACATGTTCAGAATGATATGATACAAGTGATTTTCTACAATAGGTAGATCATGATATCCGTTAAATTGTGCTTAAGCCTGAACCTTCTGTCTTTCATAGCAAGGTTTATATCCTACTCTCGTTATTCATGCAATTCGGCGCTCAATTTTCCCCATTGATGATTCGAAAGTCCAACTCGCAAGATGTAAATATATGTTACTTATTCCCAAGCTTTCTTAGCTCTTTGTCGTTTTGCCTATACCAAGAAGAATTAAAGAGAATTAGTTAAAAATTCTAGATCGTCTATTTTTTCCGACCAGCTTGAAGATGAATGGATAAAGCAGGTAAAATGATAAAACCTCGTATATAATAACTCACCTTCTTTTCTTCTCTTTCTTTTACTCTATTACCTAATTTTTCACTTAATTCAACTGCTCTTTCTTTACCTTTATCACTTCTTGCTTTTTGCTTTTTTGAAATTTGTTTATTTTTCGAATTTTTCTTTTGTGATTTTGTAATTTCACCAGAAGGATTAACCATAGTTGCTGGTAATCTTGAATTTTTAGCTATTTTAGATGGTTGAACAGGAATAACAACATTTGGTATATTATTTGACCCTTTTGAAGGTCCTGCTTCATTTGATACTACTTTAATCGTTAGCTGACGTCTTTTTAACAATAGCGACGTCGTGAGCTTACCTGCCATTTTAGATAGTTTATTTTCGGTTGATCTGATGCTTGGTTGAAAATACGATTAAAAGTCAAATAATAAACAAAAGATATAGATATTCCTTGAATTCGATCAATGATAATAATCTTTGATAATTTTAGTAGAATTGGTTCCGCTTATTACTTAAGTTTAATCTGTTCCTGAATTATTATTCTTGCTAATATCGAACGCGTCTATTATTGAGGAATGAAAAGAAAACATAAAATATAACCAGTCTGTTATGACAATAATCATTGTATAATTAGTCTTTGTCAATGTGGAATTTGTGAATATAAAAATCAATAACAGCTCTCAGAGCTTTAGAACAATTTTCAAGAAGTTTTCAATTTGGGCTCATCAAGATGCTCCTCTCCACTTTGATTCTCATCCTCTTACCTATCCTCACTTCCGCTCAAGTCGATAAAAAACCTCAATCTATACGGAATTGTTTATCATCAGGTAATGAAGAACCTATAAATCAAGCTTTCAAAAAAGGTCTGTCTGCTTTTATTTTTTCGGATGATTCTTTGAAAAAAAGTTCACTGTTTTAGCTGATAAATTTTGGTCATTTGTAATTTCATAGGAGGTCAAGGAACGACAGTAACATTATGTTCAGGTTCAGTACATAGATTAAATTCTTCAATATTATTTACAGCTGAAAAACAAATTTTGACTACTGAGAATGATGAAAAAGGTTTAAATAGAGCTTTGTTGATCGTTGAAGGAGTAGATCAAGCTGCTGCTATAAGGTTAGTACAAATAAAAGGTTGTTTAAAACTTATTAAGAATGACTCTGAAATAATCTCGTTACTAATCTTTGATGCTTATTATAGAGCTGATTGTCAACAATGTTCTCATGCAATTATAAAATCACTTATAATAGATGGAAATAGACCTCAATTATTACGTATACCGAAAGGTGACGCTTTAATCGAGATTGGAAATGCAGAATATCAAATCGTTAAAGATTGTAGATTATATGAGCCAAGGTGAGTTTCATGGATTCTTACATTGATTCAATACATTCGTGAATACAGGCTCATATAGCCTAATCACCTACCTATAGAGGCTGGAGTGCTTTGCATTTTCGTGAAGGAGATAGAAAACAATGTAGATATGGAAAAGTCATAAATAATGAGATTGTGAGTAGACTTACTACTCGTCTGTCCCGCCAACTCCGATGCTAAGGGGTGACTTACAGGGTCCTTGCGGTGAAGAATGGGACGATGATTACGATGGGGAAAATGAATTAGAACCTCCTTTTGGTAATCCACGTTCTGATGGTATAAGCTTGGCATGTAAAGATTCAATCGTAGAGAGGAACGTGAGTATCTGCAGATGAATCTTAGCGATTGGTGATCCGCTTGGCTGTTTTTGGGAGGTATCGAAGGCTAAATATCCTATCCAGATCGTATATGATACTACAGACGGAGCGATTGTACTCTTCGGGTCGGCTGGTAGTGAAGTTAGAAATAATCATATATATAGTAGGACAAGGGTGGTTCTTGGAGGTCAGTCTGATACAGCCGCCCTACCTCAGTCCAGCATAACCTGTTCAACGTACTAGACATATACCATTTCCCCTCTCTATGGATGGCTAGAAATGACTAATTTACGTTCCTCCTGTTCGCTAGGTATCAACCTGGTAGATTACGATCCATGGCAAGGTGATTACATGTTGGTAAATGTACATCACAATCACCTACATGCCTTTGGTCGTTATTTCAAAGTTGGAATTGTTATTGGTCCATCATCTTGGTCAGATGACACGGAATCTACTGTACATTCGGCATCAGTAACGGATAATTTTCTTGAAGGTGAACATTTCGGATATGGAATCGTAGTCTCTTCTGCAACTAGTTTTACTGTACTCAGAAATACGATAGGAGAAAATAGTAAATTCAGAGGAGTTAATGGAGTTAGATGTCCTAAAGCACCTGAAAATGGTAAACCTACTGCATTTTTAATAAATCGAGGTAGTGCCAAAGGGACTTTTCAAGATGATTTTGTTAATGGTGAAGTACAGCATAGTGAGTTGATCTTTTCATTTTCCTGTAGTTCTGCAGAACGATATGTTTAACGAGTTGATGCTGTGGATAGTCATTTGCTTGGATATGCCTGATGAGAACGGTCAATCGTATAGACCATGGAGATTTCGTGATTCTTCAGCTGCGATAGCTGCTAAAGCTGCTTCAGGTGACGCATCATCAGATCCAATGGTTCAAGCTGCTTTCGTTAGTTGTTAACCTCGTTCTGGATTAGTGTTCTGAGCTAAGATCATTGACTCAATTCTCATAGGATGCTAGAATAGCAGAAGCTTTAGTTTCGTACCAATGGGCTTTGACTTCAGCTATGGATGTTATAAATGATAAAATCGAAAGATTTACAAATCCAATTAATGAAGATGACTTTAAATTACCAACTTATAAACATGAACATGAAATTGTAGAAAAACCTAAAAAAATAGCTTCAAGTGGAAATAGAGATATAGATGAACTTTCAAATAAAATTGAATTATTAGAACAAAGTGGTAGAAAATTAAAAAAGAATTTTGATGGATTAAAAGTTGATTTTGAAGGTTTAAATGGAAGATTGAAGAAAAGTGCTGTGAGTATTTCTTAATATGATTAATAATCAAAGTGTTTACTGATTAGTTGATTTTAATTCGAAATTTTAGGATGATAATAAACCTTTAATTGAATCTATTTTTACTCAAATACAATCATTTTTATCAGGATCAACACCTTTAACATCTTCTAAACAAATTTTATCACAAAGAGAAAATAATAATAATATTAATTCAACTTTTGGATCAAATGGATTTGGTCTTGGATTTATAGATTATATACCTTTTGGTATATATGGTTTAATATTTGGTTCAGCTATTATATTATTTATAGTTAGTAATTGGATAAAAAAGTTAAAAAAGGGAAACATTAAATTGAATAAGGTGTTTTAAAAGTCTTTATGAGTTTGTCGATTATTATAGATCAAAAATGTACGTCATGCATTCCATGGTATTATCATGACGATCCACTTTGTTTCTTGTAGTATTTGAAAAAGCATTACGCCTACATTCGACTTTTCGACTAAAAAACACAGACGATCGTCTTTTACTTCATATTATGTGTATTAAAGACTGAAGCTACTGTGATTACAATACTTACCATCTACTTCAAGCGAACGGATTCTAATAGATAAGTGCGATCAACCTGCTTCGTCCTGATATTTGTCCAATTTTAATTGGGGTAATACAGCATACACAGGCTGATAAAGTAATCGGTAAAATGCCATAATATGATATATTCCATTTCTTCCTTACTCTTCTAGTGATATTTTAGCTTAGGGATCAAACACGGAATGTACGGTAATCACTTTTATTGTTTTTGTGGTTTAAACTATTGAAAATCTTCAAACGTACGTAAAGTATTCATAGATCTCCGACTGCAATAATCTCGACATTTTTACCCATAAGCTATTTTGGTTTCATGAAACCCGAATAGTTTGATTAGATAATACCGATAGAACTCTTTAACTTATGGAGTGAAAAGAAGGTCATGAAAAAGAATGGGGATAAGATTATGAGATTATTGTGATCCGGTATCACATATGCAAAACACATAACCTTATGCTTGAATTTTGAAAATCCATTGCCGATCCGCTTTGCTCAAGATTGGTTTTTGTTTTTTGGTAGTTTTGAAAAGAGTACGACTAATTTTTCAAAGGAGTAAGTCACCAATCGATTTTTCAAATATTTGGGATTAACCAACGTTCTGAATTAAAATTATGATCCCGGCCGGATCATAAACTTATCGGCAGTCAACGTTAATAGCTTTTTTTTTTGTTTTTATACAAGTAAGCCGATATCTTATTCCGCTTGCAACCGTTACCTTATTGGAAAAACTTTTAAGTCTTTTCCCCCCCCTTGGGACACAAAGTTCCCCATATCGACCCGGCGGAGACAGCGGATCAGATCCGATGCGATATACGGTCAATTCTTCAGACAAGTCCGTGATGGACTTGGAATGAACACTTGGGACTGGCTAATTAGGAGGAAGAACATCTTTTACTTTCCATCTATCGGATAATTTCAAACTAGATCAGCAGTTCAACCTCTTTTTAAAATAGTAATACAGCAAAAGAAGGGAGGAAGACTTATAAAATTGACGAAATAAGGGGTGATCAGGGACAAAAAAGCTATCTTGAGAAAACCCCCGAGACCCACTTCTTACTTCGTGGCTTTAGAAAAAGCATGATAGACGAGAAAGACATTCAGGGTAAATTTGTTAAAGCTGATTAAGGATTTTGAGACATTTTCATTCAAGCTTCTTTACTCAGGTGATACAAGGAGAATTTAAAAAAAAGAAAATAGGAGAAATATCATCATGTCCCTGAGATACAATACCATACAAAGAGGTCAGAACTGGAGAGAGAGAAGGATTAAAAAACGTTATCGTGCCTAATAATTGAAATGACTAATCGGTAATAAAAATAACCAAATAACCTTGTTGTAGTACGTAGTTATACGAATACCGCCTACATTCGCACTTCTTTATCTTTCAGAGATACGTGTATTGCGTATTCGATCACTTTTACTTGAACTGTCTTCTCTATCCCCATTTCATGTGGATATCACTTTTCATTTCATATTCCAGATTCTATGACTTCCTTAACCGTCCGTAATTCTGTTTAATTTCTTCTAGTATAATCTTTCTTGAAATATACACTATCTTAATATTTTACTTTTGTCCATATACACCCGCGGAAACATCAAAGTCAAGTATAGGACAGAGCGCAGGCCCATAAACATTAAAACGATTGCTTATTCATCTAGCCGAAGCCCGTATACCCTGCTCAATTGTACAAATACCAGAAACCACTCCCGAGTAAAGAGTAAAATAAGAGAGGAAGAGTCGGACTACTTGTCATACCTTGGACAGCTTCACCCTCACTCACCTTGATCTGATTGTTTCAGTAAATTCCTCGGCACAAGCGGATTTAGGGTAACCTAACGAATCAAAGACATTTATAGATATAAGCGGACGAGACCGGAGTCTGATTTACAGTTAACTCATCAAACGTCTTCTACTCTACTTTGCCATTAATTCCATCGACCTTCAACACCTGTACTAGCATATTCGAGATCATTTCAACACAGCATTATAGGGTATTGAAATTTAATTCGGAGGCAACGTTCCATGAATGTACCGCAACAAAGGTAGATTTATATCAAATAACAAGAATATTGGATTGCCAAATCTCGACCGATATTTATTGATAAACAGAAACCTTTGTCACCGTTTTGGTATTCTATGCCAACGAGTTAAAGATACCAACAGGCTATATATATCTGGTGAGTATTATAATCTTCACCCCTTTGTTCTCAGCGCATCTTGACCAATTCGTCCATTCCAACTTCTTATCAGTACCTTGGACCTTTGAGCTGTTTCAAAGGATACCCCTCAATATCGCTGACTAATTGAACCTCATATCTCAGTCTTAATACCGATCATTCAAACATATTCCGCATACAACGCCAATAACATACGCTACCTCACTGCTTCGTCTCAGCTTCACCGCTCAACTCTTTGTTAAACCTCGCAGTATCCTGCCCGTATCTGATTTGGACGAAGACGCACCTTAGATTTGATCACCTCCAATCCGTGCATATTGTTGTAAGTGGACATTCCTTTATCACATGGGCTGTTCTTTGTTCTGTCCTTCGCCCTTCTCATCTTTCGTTTCATGTGCCTTGTCTTTGTTCGGCAGTGCACAGATGACCCCCTTTCGGGCACTACGAAGCTATCGCTGGTAGGCCGACTGAAGATAAAGGAGCAGGAACTTCAATCTTAGAGGGAGTCATTACCGTTAGATGGACACTCTGGGTGAGGATCATAGGGGCGTAGACGGTATCATACACTCCCCTGGCGTCAGGGATGCACCTCGCGGTGATTCAAGCAGTACATTTATCAAGGATAACGGAGAAGGATTGCGAGCGACATCGCATATCGAATACTGTTTCTCTTTCCTGTTATCAAATCCACCGGCAAGCAAGTCATGAAATTGTGCTGACTTTTCTGCCTTTATTTCCCCTCGCATATACCATTATAATACAACAACTAACCTCCACGCTACAATGTCAACCGAAAATACAACTATCAAATCACCATTCCTGGTCCCACCTATTCCTCCTCGCAAACAGGTACCTTCGCAAAATCCTAGGCTGAACACGGACAATCTCAGTACTACCTATAACAACTTCGACCGACCTCATTCGGCTGACAGTCGACCCACACCTCCACCACTTCAATTGCACCGACGTGCTATCAGCTCTATCTCAAGTCTTCCTGTTATACCGAGCGCATCGCTTGAGCCCAGCTTCATGTCATACCAATGGCCACCGCCAGGAGTAGGTGTATTGATTAACTTTTTATCGCATACGGATTACTAACTTCTGTGCTTTGATTACAGTACGATTCCCAGCCATACAGCCATGCTGTCGCTCGCCCTATTTCCAACTCAGATGAGAAAGATCCGCTCAGTCTCGGAGTAGGAGGTGGACAGGGAGTCTTGGATCTGATGGGAATGCATCAAGCGGGCCTTTCCGCTTCTGCTCCACCATCTGTGACACATAACAACGCTGGATCAGGTTATAGCGATTGGCAATATCCCGGATCCTTCACCTATCGCCCGTCGTTGAACGTAGATACTACCAATTCATCCTTTGTTACCCCCCGGACAACTGGTCAATTCCCTTTGAATTCAGCTTATTCATCCAATCCACCATCCGGCCTCCCCACTGATTCCGCTTCCACTGATGGCGAAATAATTACTCCTGGTTTGTCTATACCGTTCCAGAATGGTTATACTAATAGCTTGCCATCGAATGGCGATATGGGCAATTACTATCATATAAATGACTCGTCTTCGATGCCGCAAAATAATTTCCACTACCTTCCTTCTCAGTCAAGCTACCAACCTGCCCCACAATTGTACCAACCTCAATCTCAAGGCACCATATCGCCCTCACAGCTAGGAACCACTCAAAATTTAAAACCAACGAAGAGTTTCAGCGATCTATTGATGGGTAGTCGAGCGTCCTCCTCGTCGTCCAGCTCAGCTGAAGGTCAACATGATTGGAGTGGAAATGTACTAGATGATTGGACGAGACCTCTGGGAAAGGCACTCAACAACAACGACCCGCAATCTTCAATTCCAACGATGGACTATTCCAATCTTGCTGGTCCATCGAGGAGCGCCATGAATCCCTCACCGGGTGTACAGCTCTCAGCTCCCTCAGCTGGTGCATTGGACGAGGCGATGAGGCAGTACGTTCATACCACGAATCGACTGGCATACGGTGAACGCAAGATTGTCGTGATGAGTCCAAAGGTTGGTCAGAAGAGTTACGGAACGGAAAAGAGGTTCTTATGTCCTCACCCTCAAGCCACGCTGATTGGTGGGGCATGGTGGAATAAGGCTCAAGATGGTTGCCCTGTATCGCCTCTGGTCGCTCCCAGGGTCAACATCAGCTTGACGGGCGAACAACCGGTGAAGGATGCGGCGGTCAGTTGGACAGGTGTCGGCGGGAATAATCTTGACGAGAAGATCAACACTACAGCTATCAATGTCAACGATCAGCCTTTCGTAGGTAACGTTGCTGGGAAGAATCTACATATATCTGATAACGATGGGAAGAGGCGGGAAGTGAAAGCATTGGTGACCATTAAAGCGCCACTGAAGGTTTTTGCCGGACCGAATGGATGGGGGCTGACCAAGAATACCTTGAAAGACATCAACGACGAAAGGACATTAGGAGTCTTTGAAAGTAAGGAGATAAAGGTTATAAGTAAGCCTAGTAAAAAGAAATCTAGCGCGAAAGCTGGAGAAATGATTATCGCTCATGGATCGACAATCGCCCTCTTCAACCGAGTCAAATCGCAAACCACGTCCACTCGATACCTCTCCGTCGTACCCGATTTTACTCGTATACGAGGTTCAGATGGATTACCGGTCACTGGAGCTCAGACACCGGTCTACCCCAATCGACGATCTGCATTTAGCGGGTTTACAGCTGATGCGAACAATTGGGAGTCCTTCATAATATGGCTTGTTGATCCTAATCGACCTGGGGGACCAAGTCACGCACCGCCACCTCATCCTGATTGGCCATCCCCTCCAGCTAATGTCATTTCACCCAGTATGCTTGTACCACCAATCCGATACAACTCGACTGTCGTTCTTCAATCACTTCAGACCGGTGTCATTTCTCCTGTGCTGATTGTGCGAAGAATAGAATCCGATGCCGACGCTGTAGGAATGGACGGCCATAATGTCGATGCCCCAACATCGCTACCTATGGGGGAATATGCTGGAGATCTGGTATCTCAATTACAGAAAGTCGCCTTTGAGCTCTATAGAATCGACACGATTGAACGTTTGACAAACGATCCTAGGTATGGTGGATTATGGTTGGCCTGTACTCAGGAAGCTGTTTCGGAACAATACGTGGTGCAGGATCGAAAATGGGCAAATGTACCAACACCCCATCGGGGAGGATCAAGACCTAATTCGGTACCTAATACTCCACAACAGCGATTTGGCGTGTTACCTATGACACCTCATACAAATAACACGAATCTACCTTCGACACCCTCTAGTCCAGTCAGTTCGAATTCTTCGTCCAATGTAGACTATTTTGGTGCGCATTCTCGAAAATCTTCTTCGCATTCCATAATGTCGCCTAATCATTCTGAATTGCCTTTACCACCACCTACATCAACAGACGGCGGCCCAGTCAGAAGGCATAGGACGGGATCCATACCGAAAAATGGACATGCTCCATTTGCTAGACCACTGCAGAAGAAAAGAGGTTCTTCATCTGGTTCATTGGAATATCTACCCAGTCCGACTATGACTGCTTCGCCGGAAAATCACAGGATGCAATGGACGATGGATGTTGGAGATATCTGCATATGGTGAGTCGTCCACTGACGGCAGGATGTGTAGGTCATAACTGATTCTGGTGCATGATGTACAGGAGTATCGTCAGTACAGAGCAAACAACATACACATTTTACGTTCCACCATACGCCACAGATCCCGTCGAGCCGTACGCACCATTTCCGATAGCGAATCGGATGTTACCTTCGCACTTGAGCGCAGATCATACTCTTTCAAGACTAAACCAGCAATATACTTCGTCCACCGAAGCTCCTCTTATGACATTGTGAGTGACCTCAATGACCAACCGACAAATCTTTTTGCATGTTGCTAATATTTAGATCTTTCCCTCCATCCTCTTGATGTTCATTTCCCTCCCTCGTATCTACAGGTACGGCAAAAATTTCGTCAGAGCCCCAGATGGACATGCGCATCACGTAATTTACTACGGCACATCACCGGCGAATTATAACGAAGTGAGATGGTGAGTAGACGCTTAGACGTCCGGGATGGAACTGGATTCCGGATAGGTGAACTGACTGTGTCGTTCAAATTCTAGCCAAGAAGTTATGGCTGCCGCGGAACCTAATTTACCTCCTGGAACCCGAACGCCCATCTTCATAGTTAGAGAAGATGGTGGAGTAATCATTCCAACGAACTTGACCTATCCACCGATGTGAAGCGGTACCATTCCTAGTCCCAATCGAATACATGAGTCTTTGATATCGTTTATATCAGTCAACCCCCCAATCAAGCACACAAACAATTGAAACATATCAATATACATCGCACATAGCCACATAGATTTATCGACACTTCCCCTTCACTTGTTAGAATCTTACGATTTCAATCATACATCAATCAATTATCATCAACATAGAATAGATTTTTTCCTCTTTTCCCTCCCAATCAAATTCAGCATACACAATCAAGTTTTAATTTCCGAAATTCATTATTGTTGAAAAGCATCTGATCGACTTTTGATCGAAAGATAGGTCAAAATGTATATGCAGTATGAAAATATATGATTTTACCTGATTACGAATTCAAGTGTTGAGCTGAGCTGGTATTTTTGGGAAATTATCGGATCGTCATATTCCCAAGTACGATCGCGATTTGAGTTTGAGATAGACAATGACTGAGTCAACGAGTTGCTAACGCTCAGCATGATTAGAATCAATCCCGTGAAGCTGAGTCTACCTCCGGGTAAGCTAATTGATCGGTTCCCATACACCCTCTCTGAACCTTTATACCGAACACTTACGATCATATTTATTCATCGATCTTTTGTCTGACGGACCCAGAAATCACATACTTTCTATCTTTCTTGGCGTGTACCTCACTGATGAGCAATTTATTTAATGGCTTGAATAGAATTTTTGATGAATGTGGAGCATTGCTAACGATCATTTTGACTATTATGACCTTGGGTGTAGCTTTGATACCTATTTTTATTCTTTAATTTCATGTTATGAATGGAGGTTATTTGATCGAGAGTGAAATCTATACATCATTTTTTGTGTGAAGTTTGAATCAATATTTCGAATGATACATTAATTACATTATCTCAGATCACTCGGACTCGAGAACAATATGTCAAAAAAAGGTCCTTTATAATATAGCCGCTCAATATATGAGATGTGAATAAGAGTATTAGTGTTTGATCAGTATGCCATTGTCCCGATATAAATATAGCTACATTTGCATATTTCGTCGGACTTCACATGTTCGCTATACACAACGAACCATGCTCATAATCACCGATCAACGCTAATCTACAACCTTATGAATGTATATATGATGATGTGCTATAGCAATTCTGTAAAAGCCAACTGGGGTCAGCATTTGGACGGAGATAGAAAATACAGGTATGATGATGTATGATATTTTACTCACAGTTGGTAGGGTGGATGGACTCGGGAAGAGCGTTCTCGAGTGCTTGAGGGGCGATCTTTTGGATACCCTCTGGGACTTTGGAAGGTCCTGTAGCATGAGATACGTTGCTCTCGTCCTTGGCTGGGTCAGTGTTGTGAAGCTATGAATTTACGTCTAATATTAGCAGTGCAAGGATCATCAATAAGTGGAGATCAAGAAGTTGTAGATTAAGTATCGATCGTGATTGTGACGTGTGACTCACGGAGTCGGGAAGAGATCTCTCTACTCCTTCAGGTACTTTTTGTTGTACAGCTTGAGGAACAACGGATTGACCTTGTGGGTCGACAGCGTGTGATTGTTGAGTGGACATTTTTATGGTGTTTGGGTTTGGTTGTTGTTTGGAAAGTAAGTTGCGCTTGTATTGTGTATTCGATGATAGAAAAAGCAGGAATTTATGTCGAGATTGTTCATGGCTTATATATCTTTCTGAAAGCAGTCGATGATTAATCGTTTGACTTTCCAAAGTTGAATTGGACGCTCACGTCGTCGTCATAACTCTGATACGCTGCATAATCGAACGCGAATTACTGTGCCGAAAGTCACGGAAGTGGAACGATTTCAGTTGATCGATATGACTTAAAGGTACGATCGGATAGTAACTCATTTATCATACAGTAAGTAGAAGGTGGTTGCGTGATTACGAAAGCGATACGATTCGACATTCGTATTACGAGTACTTCATATCGAGCGGTCGTTCATGCCCGAGCTTGAAAGGTGATTAACGTTAAAATGCCATAATCTAGATCAAAGACGATCATTCGATTTCGATTTTAACGTGAAGATATCACCTTTTATCATATCTTTTCGAAAAGAAAATTCCGTCATCATCGCTTACAACGGTTTTACATGCCCGAAGACCGGTTATTAATCCCCTTTCTTCCCTTTGTTCGAGTTGGTCATTCCTTTTGTTAAGTCGACGTGGAAGTTCGAACTTCAAGACATGGCGATGTTAGATCTCGATCTTAATTGTAGTATTGAACGCTTTCGTGAGTGTGGAATATCGGCATAATCTAGATTTCAGCTTGGCACTACGAGAAAACACATGGGCAGATTGGGTTCACCAGAGTATGACGCGTTTTGATATTCTTTAAGTCAGATGAGTTGCGATAACGTCTCATCGAGCAAATACCTTTCAGTACTTACGATTGTCTAATCAAGGGTCTAGAATCATACACAAGCTCCAAACGCTACACCCATACTGTAGCGACAGTGCGTGCAGGGTCAGTGTGTATGATATGGTAAAACCCTCTTTTGGATGAGAAAGTGGTAGATGATTCGGCAGATGTAATCAATGATCAGGACCTGATAGGAAGAACATTAGTTGATCTCGTGCGACGATCACTACTCACACCGTGATTAATCATACTGACATGGAGATACACTCTAATTTTTCGAGCTGGCGGTATCACTATCAAATCTAGAGCCGATGCTATTACAACGGCGCGAGTGATCTGTGCGAGTCAGATCTCATGTTGGAGCGTTTCCTTGACATTCCATCTTCACACGTTGGACAAGGGGTCCTTTGGGCGAGAGATGGCTCATCGAAAACGTTTCATCAGATGCAGTGTAGCTATAGTATGATCAGAAAACGTTCATTGAGGATGGTTGTGACAGGAACCCGTAATATTTTCTGGAAGAGGAGAAAGGTATCATGAGGAATATGCAAATAAGATATCAGAGATCATCCGAGTCATTCAGTCTTGGTTCCCTACTGATATATTCGATCTGGTTGTCCTATAACACGCAGTACTATCGCTCGCAATCAAATTGACCATCTCCAAAAATATAGCAGCGAAATGGGGATTTTGGATTCGTTAAAAAAAAAATCTTCGTCTTTTCAACGTGAGTTAGAAAAATCTCTATCGTGATGATTTTTTATGTCATATATAGCAAGAAGCTTACATCATTGCTCATCTACATACAAAACTCAGCCACTACCCATTTGTCTGAGGTAGAACCAACAAGCTATTCTTCTAGATACTCTTCCGCACCTACGTGAGCCAATTTACTTTCGTCTAGGATGAATTCTCTTTGATACTGTTGGTACAGAGATTGGAGACTTGAATGAGCTAACTCATTTTTCCATCTTCATATAGCTCAAGATGTACCTCTCCCATAGGTCGAACTCGATCTAATGAATTATCTTCAATAATCTCAAGATCAATTATATATCCTACACCTACACCGTTATCCTCAGAAACAAATCGATCAGTCAGAGGATATTTAGAAATTAATTCATTTGGAATTGGAACCCAAAGTAAAGATGAAGAAGCTAAAATAAATAAAACTGTACCTGAAGGGTTCAAAGCTTTTTTAGAAGAGGTTAAAATGAAAAATCCAAATTATAGAGAAAAATCATTAGATATACTTAAACCGATTTCAACGGATGATAAATTCGATATTTTTATGAGAAGAAAAAGAAATTCATTTATCGACAAATGAGATATGCGAGTAGATCATTCAATGTGGTTTGTAAATCTGGAAAGTTTGGGAATATAAAACCAATGAATGGAAATATGATATATAGATTCAAACGCACGTGGGTTTCTCGATGAGAAAGCTGTGACATAATGTACTCTTAAAGTAAACATGATGCCGGTATACGACTTGCTCAGAAAAATTCATGATTTCATTCATATCATTCACATTGTTGTCGTGTACAAGACCAGACATTTCATTAACGTTTGTAGAGTATCCTTACCAATCCAAGACCGCCGTTCATTACCTTTTGAATCCTTCTATACCTTATCATCGTGTTTTTGCAAGAAATCAGAGACGTAGAAACCACCATTTAGACTCTGTAAGTTCGCTATTCGAGGATGTACTTGAACATGAAACTCATCCCACTGGAATGATTCGCCGTCTAAGTATCATCAAACGGTTAGGTCAGTTCAGCTGGGTGTGGTACAGTTTATGCTATTGTAGCGATAGCTGACTTACCTATGGTGAAGATTGGTTGACCTGCTTTATCGAGGTTTTGAACTATGAACTCAGAAACTATTCCAAGGAATGACATATCAGCTTTACATTTCTCGATCATCGACGGTTGCTAAATAACTCACCCTTATAATAATGTTGACAATCCATCCAATATGCTTCGCCTTTCTCCGCACCGGTAATAGCATTTGCCATCATCATTCTTGGTACTACCGATTGAACAACAACGTCTATCAGACCGTCGCCTGAGATCGACACTGGCCATTGCATTAGGTCTCGAGCTACCCAAGGCATCATTCCGGCACTGATGATGTATCATCAGTACTTGATCAGAATCAGATGGCCCTCTAACTCACTAGAAATATAACATTCCTTCCCCATCTACCCATTGACCGCTCTTTGGCACTTGCTGTATCTCGCTGGAATGCCCATTCTCCAGAGTCATAGTCCTATTACTCCTCAGAGACCCCACTGAAGATCGTTTGGGGGCAGATCCTGATGATGCGCCAGAAGTATCTAAGGTAACCCAATTTGGATCCGGCTGGAGGGGTTTAGACTCGGGTATAGGGCCATGATCAGGTACATAATCATCCTTCCTCGTTGTTGTACCATTTCCATTCGTCACCTTAGATGGCTGTTGTTCACCATCTTGGGATCCGACTGACGTCGTTTCATGGTCTGTTATGACGACGCTGTTGTTACCTTCTACTGATTCTTCAGCAATGTTGATGCCGTTCATCTTATTCACCAAAGGGTTTATACCAGCTCCCAAAATCTTACTACCCTTCCTTTCTCTCACTTTATCCCTCGCCTTCCTAGCCATTGAGACTTTATCATCCTCCACGACATTGAGTTGTATTTTAGCTTTACAAGTTTTCATCGTTGCTATTCCCTTTATAAAGCCGTACATGAATCGAGTATCACCCATCCAACGTAGATTCTCCGTACCAATATCGAGATCTACCATGAGCCCTAATGCGGTGGAGAGGAAACAGAATCGACGAGTCAATGAGGGAAGTAGCAACACTGAACAAAGGTCAATGGGGAGTATTTGCCCTGTAAGAACGAGTCAGCGGGGTCCGTAGTATCTGTATGATCCGCAGTCAGCGAGATTTGATTCGAGAATTTACCTTTGATAATGTTTAGCGTGGCGAGAGGTATGTTGAATGTGTCTTTGACACCAAAGAGGTTGGTGCACACAGCGTTGGCGGAACCTGGATATTGGTAGATGAGCTCAATGAAACCCATCGAGGTGTAGGTATTTGTGCTTACCAGTCGGTATTGGTGCAATCGGGATTTTCAGAGCTTTTCGCGCATCAGGCCTGGATGCTAAACCATTTAACACCTCATACACTAAGCCATCTCCTGAAGCTGTAGCTATGACACTGAGGTAATGAAGCAGTCTTAGCATGTTCCTCATCTTCTTTGTGTTCAAAGAGAAGGTAGCTTACTCGTACTTGAGCTCAACTGATGCAGCTATCTCCTCGGCATGTAGCCTATGAGTCGTTTCTTTGTTGTCAGGATACGTCAGTATACCATTCGCATGCATCTCAAAGAACAGGAATCTAGGTGGAAAGCACTTACCCCTTAGGTCCACTTGACATCCCGCCGATTGCAAAATAGGTAAAACCGTGTCATGAACGATACTTTTTGCTTTTCCTTTCCCCCCCACAGGATTGACTAATAGAAGCACTCTTTTACTTCGTTTAATACCTACGCATACGAGTGTCAGCTTATCAGTCTCGTTCTGGACCATCTTTTGCAATAATGCATGACCCACCTCGATAAGAGGAACTCATTATCGTTTCGACCCATTCTTCAGCTTCAGGGGCATTAACAGGTTCGACTAATACATGAAGTTTGACCAATTTCAAAGATGATGTATCGTTTTTTAGTCCTCCTGATCCGCCTAAACTATGTAAATCCAATCTACGATTGTCGCCCAATTTATCGGGCGACGAAGTAGACGATGCAGCTAATTTAGCGAAAAGAAAATTTCGTAATGGACATGAGAGGAGCCTTTTTGGCGCTTAGCGAAACAAATAAAATAGCCTCAGCTCAAAAACCTTTTGCCAGTACGAGTGAGTTGATGCGAAAGCGAACATTGTTACTCACGCCTTCCGTCTTTTGATAATTGCAATACATCCAATTTATCATCTTCAACGGTCAATAAACCCCTCTTATCGTTGTGTAGTATCACAGGTAGATCTTGATGTCGACTCGCCATGATAATTGAAAACCCTAACGCTCGCTTCGAACGTCTTGTTTATGAATTTCTTCAGAACTGTAATTGCAGTTTATCAATTCAACATGTCATGACGAATGGGCGTGATTAACATATCTCGGCTAACGGCCATCAATGTTTCGGGCTATATCATGATCCCACGTGACATATGGGTATTGTAATAATGATTCGCGAACGGTAAGATCATATCAACAGTAAGAATTCGATAAGATAACTCAGGAGGATTTTTCGCTTGTTCTCAACGTCGATGATTAATATTGATCCGCGTATGGAAGGAGGTTGCACACCCGTGCGATGAGATGTCATCTCATTCGATCAACACAAGATCAAATTCATCAGACCCAACGACGAAATCTTATTTCAATTCACCTAAAATAAAAAAGTTATCTCCAGGGTCAGGTTTAGTTCATCTTTCATCTTCTTCTTCATCATCATCACAAAGTTCAAATGAAATAAAAGCAAAATTTTCAACTTTATTATCATCATATCCACTTAAATTATTAACACCAAAATTATTACCTTCACAACCTTTAAATTTAGGTATATTATATACATTATCATATGGAGGTGGATTAGTTTCAGGTGATTTAATTTCATTAAAAATTGAAATTGATAAAGGATGTGGATTAGTTTTATTAACTCAAGGAAGTACAAAAATATTTAAAAAACGTAGATCAAAAAAATTATACAATTATAATAATACTAATAAAGAAGATCAGAATGATAATAAAGAAGAAGAAGAAGATATAACAAAACAAAGAATGTTTATAAATTTAAATTCAAATTCTTTTTTATTATTATTACCTGATTCAATTAGTCCATTTAAATTTTCAAAATATTCACAAATTCAAAGATTTAAACTTTCTTCAGATAATTCAAGTTCTTTATTAATTTTAGATTGGATTAACTCTGGAAGAGGAGGTGGTGGTGGTGGTAATGATAAAAATGAAGAAATTTGGGAAATGGATTTTTATAATTCAATTAATGAAATTTTTTTAGGAAATAAAATTATTATGAGAGAAAAAATGTTATTAGATAATTCGAATTCAAATTCAAAAATAAAACAAGAAGAAGGTTTAAGTAAAATTGCTAATTCACTTAAACCTTATAATGTTTACGGTACTGTTTTATTCACTGGACCACATTTAATTAAATTAATGAATTTACTTAAAGTTAGAAGTGATGAATTTAGACAATTTCAAATTAAACAACCTCAAGATTTAATTTGGAGTTTCAGTGAGATTAATTCAGAATTTGGAGCTGGTATAATAAGAGTAGCAGCTAAAGAAATTGAATCTGCTCGAGATTGGTTAAGGGAGACTTTCACTCAAGGAGGAGTAGGTGATTTAGTAGGAGAAGCAATTTGGCCTAGGTGTATATGAATTGGATCTTAGGAATCGGTCAAGAAGTTAGGCAGAAAAGACCAGGTTAAAAGGAAAACATCTCATACCCAGCATAATAATATACATACAACCCATACCTTATAGAAGGGCTTTAGAGTACCCAAAATTATATGCCAACGATATTTTAAATACCGATCAAACGGAAACTCCAATCAGATTTGCCCAACTTGCGCAGCAGTCTCGACGAAATCACTAGCCGCTTCCCTATCAATCACCGTTATACTACTGACTTTCTGACTGTCAAACACGACTCCGTAGAATTTATCGGCCTGGACGAGCATCTCAGGTTTGAAAGTGGTCGTAATGAATTGAGCGTTTGATGAGAGATCATGGATCATGCCTATTGCAAATAAGATCAGCTTCTATTACGCAGCAAAGTACCGGGACGTGCCATTTTCTGGCGATTATGGATCGGAAGCCGTGAACAAAGCATAACTCACTAGCTACAGCTGTCCTATATTGAGCGTCCAAGTTGGCATCGATTTCATCAAACAGATAGAAAGGTGCAGGATCACATTTCTGAATCGAGAATACCAATGCTAGTGCAACGAGAGATTTTTGACCTCCCGATAATTGTTGTATACGCTGCCCTTCATCCGCCTTGGAGTTGAATGAGACCTATTAAAATGTTATTGCGTCAGTATGATAACACTGGCTTGAATTCAAGCGAGAACCTACCCTGATTGACACGCCAGTATAATTATCGATCTCAGATTTCTCTCGACCGGTCATTCCAGATTCTTCCGATTCTTCATCCTGTGAGAGGACCATGACCTGTTAGCCAAGAGCCTCTAACCGTACTTGGTATCGTCGCGACTCACAACGTATCCTGCGATTCGTTTCTGCATAACAAGTTGTCCTTGACCAGCCGGTACAAGCTTTTCGAAAACCTCTTCAAAGTATTTCGAAACCTGCTTGAAGGTTCTCTCGATAGCTTCATCTTTTCTCTGATCAAGGGTAACGATCAATTCTTGGATCTTTTCAGCAGATTCATCTAATTCTTCTCGACGAGCCAAAAGATCATCACGCTGTTTAGTGAAACTGTTATACTGTTCGAAAGCTTTCTTATTGACGTGGGCATATTTCTTAAGAGACTCTTGTACTTTATGCAATCGTTTGACAATCTATGAAAGCAATCCAATCAGCTTGCTGCTCTCATATTCGACACCAGCCGAGGCAATATACCTTGTCAGATCTTTGATCTGTATACTTGGAGAAAGCTTCTTCAGGTAAGACCCCTAAGTCTCTAATCTTGTTATTACATTCCTCCCGTCGATTGATCAGAGTTTGCCGTTTGGTCAAGTAACGCTCAGCGTTCTTCTGGACTTTCATGATTGCTCGAGTATTTTCAAGTTGTTCAGATTGGACTTTGTCAAGATCCTCAGTGATCTGTGCAATCTCAGTAGTCAATTCTTCAATTCGATTTTCACTCTCTGCGTTACCATAGGCATAAAATCAGCTGTGGCACCCCATTCCTTAGTTCTGCAAGTACATACCAGTGACTTGTGCACTCAAGTCCTCGATCGATCTGATCAGATTTCTGAGTTCCGTATTCCTTAGTTCAACTTCGCCTGATTGTAAGACACCGCTGCCAGCATCACCTTCCATCTGGTCTAATCTCGATCTCAGTTCTTCTCGCCTTCGTCTCAAACTCTCAGTCAATTCAATTTCCAGTCCATTCCGTTCACCAATGACCTGCATAGCAAGATATCAGCCGAAAAACTCTGGTCAGAGCTGTAACGACTTACCTTTGTTCGGGCTTGGGTAGCTTCCAGAAGTTCCTTTTTCTGCACCTCGGCGTCTTGGGTAAGACCCTGCAGTTGAGTTACTTCTGCATCCGTTAAACGCTGTCGCATGGGCGATCTGAGTTCTTCCTCGTATGATGCTCTCTTCGATTTTGCATCCCTTAATTCGCCTTCGGCATCTTCTAAATTCTGCTCGAGTTTTGAAACCCGACTTTTGGCCCCTTCCTCATCTCGTACGGTGACATCCCTACTCTGAGTCGATGATACACCTCTAGCGTCTAGAGATTGCTTTCGTTTAGCTTCTATGACTTGAATTTGACCCATTGTTCGAGAGATGTCTTGTTCGAGTTTTGTCAGACCCTCTTTCACCTCGGCGTGACGAGTGGAATCGTTTTCGTAAGTCGTTCTCCATTTCTTGGAGGCTTTAATTGCGTCTAATCGAGATCGACGAACATCGTGGTAACCACCGGTCAAAGCTCCCTTTCGATCTACTCTGTCACCTTCGATCGTCACAGCGTTAAGATTGTGACTTCGAGTGTATTGAGCGGCTGTCTGCAAGTCTTCACAAATAATTGTTCGACCAAAAACCTGGATTATACATGTCAGGTGTACTCTGCTTAGTCGACGAGTGTCATTGGACTTACTTGTTCGAACGCCATCACATATTGTCTGTCGAATTGCAGCTTCTGTATCATAGGCAAAGCATCGTTGGCTTTGGGGTAGTTGAAGCTTTGACTTTTCAGTCGATTGAGGGGCATGAAAGTTACTCTTCCGCTCTTCTCTCGGTTCATCACGTCAAGTAATCGCGTGACGGTATCATCGTTATCGACAACGACATGGAAAAGACTGAAGGTGGAGTATGATGAGCAGACATTCTGATATAGCATACCTCCGTACAAAAGCAGGGCTTACCTATTTCCAGCTGTAACCTCGACGGCAGTCTTGTACCTGTCTGAGACCTCAAACAGCTCATACAGTGGTCCATATACACCGTCAAGTTTCAAACGTTTTGCAATAGATCGTACAGCTCGAAGACCATTACTCGTGTCCTGGACGTCTCCATCAGCTTAAACGCATTGAACCACTGAATGACCTAGCTTACCTTATCCATCATACCCAATATCGCTCTCTCCGCAGAGTCCAACTCGCTCCTGGCGTTTGAAACAGTCTGCCCAAGCTTTCCGTCTTCCCTCCACAGTTCCCTGAGCGCAAGAGAAGTATGCATTAGCTCATTGCCTTATTGTTGCCATTGATCACTCACTTTCGCCTTTCCTGCATTCCGTCCAAATTACCTTTCAAAGCACTGACTTCCTCGGCCATCCTCCTGAGATTGCCTCTTCTTTCATCTTCCTCTCTACCTCTTTGTGCGGAACGAGCGACAGCTTCTGAGAGCTGCTCCTTGGCATTTTCTACAACTTCTCTCAGTGAGTCTACACGTCTCTGCTGATCGGTCTCGTACTCTGTCAAAGAGTTTATTTCGCCTCGCAGATATTGATCTCTCGCTGCTTTAGTCGGGAATTGCTGAGCTCGGCCTTGTTTAGCAAATAATACAGCTAACTTGGATTGGGTGGACTCGAGACTATGTAAAAGTTTTGTTATCAGCAGTGAAATGGCACAAGGCTTAGGAGAGGGTTAGAATTATGGGTACGTACGTTTCTCTAGCTTGTCTTTCGTCTGCTATTTTCGAATTAGCATCCGTTATTAGACCGTCTAATCTTTCGCTAGCCTCTTCAATTCTCTCCTCCAGGGTTCGCAATTCTTCCGCTACTTCAGCTCGTCTTTGTTCTCCAGCTTCACCGGCTGTAGTGAAATCAGCAATGACACATTCTATCTCCGTTCGAGCTCGGACAAGATCCGCCATTTCCGCTTCGTATTGCCTGAGAGCGAGCTGAGTAGTCGATAAAGCATGTTTGGCGGTTGTAAGGGATTCTTCGTGTTTCTGAGATCGAGCGAGGAGTCAGCTACCAACGATGCAGGCATTTCCTCCGAAAGAACTTACCTGCACTTCTTCTTCTCGCTCGTTGAACTCCTTCCTTTTGGTGTTCGAATTATGTATATCATTCCTTCTTTCCGTTTCGACCTGTTGCTCCCGTCAGCTTGGCAAAAGTCTCTTCGATAGAGGAGCTCACCTCGTCGAGTGCCGCAGTGACATCTTCAAGATCTCTAGAATGAAGGGCATATTCCAAACATCTTCTCTCCCTGTCCTTCTCTTGATATTCCTTCAGATCCTGCTTTTCTTCGTCTAACTCGTTCAATCTCTCCTCGATTGTACCGAGAATCTCAGCAATTTTATCTCGCTTTGCATCTGTTTCTTCCATCAACCTAGTTGATTCTGCCCTCTTTTGCTCATACACTTCTGTTCCTGCTACATCTTTCAACAGTCTTAACCGTTCTTTATCGTTCATAGTGGTCAGATGTGTAATCTGTACAGAATCATACCGTAAGCGGTTTTTACAACTTATTATGATAGCGACAAAAACACCCACTCTACCTTGAGGAACGATGTAGTAGGGATTTGATTTGGAGAATCCCGCAGCTTCGAGCAATTGATCTACTTCGGATCGACTTGCACTCTTCCTGTCTAATGAATATTCATCTTTTTTCAGACCGATTGTACGTCGAAGAACTAATTCGTTTCGGCCAGTCGGGAAACGTGCATCAGAGTCTATACGAACACTCAGCTTTGTCTTCCATTACGCAAAGAAAAGATTAAGCATAGCTGACTATCAAAAATTATCTCCACGTAAGCTGAGAGAGTTGTAGTTTTGCTTGTTCCTTCATGTAACAATCGTTGTCTTTCCTCTCTATTCATCTTGGTATATTGATCGGAGAGCACAAATCGGATTGCTAAGTAGTGATGAGCGTTGGACATCAGCTTTTCGACACGAGCCTGTCGGTCACCAAAGCTGAGCGAGTACATACCCGAGAAGAAATTGGATTTCCCAGATCCATTTCGTCCAACTACCACATTATGTCCAGGTCTGAATACAAGCATCAGCTGCTATGACTCGAAGATCGTACTAAGAGATGGCAGCTCACGAGAATGGGTCCACAGCGACTTGATCACGATACGATTTGAAGCCTACGATTGTCTGCCTTTAGCTAAATTCATTCCGAGGGAAGAAGGTGTGAAACGTATATACCTTGGATCGTGATTGTTTTGATGTACTGCACATTAGGTCAGCTATGTATGTTCGAGGCAAATAAGTGGTGAGCTCACCATCGTGACACCGCTGCTTCAATCTATCCCAGGTACTGATGAGGCAATGAGCGAAGATGAACAAAATGAAAACAAGCTGATGAGTGGAGGGAAGGAAGGAAGCTGAATTCGTTTTCATTCAGTGAAACGCGTCGAACGGGTAATATTCTTATAATATAATCCAATCATTCATGACATTTGACCTCATGTTCAAGTCGCGTCAACCTTCATTACGTAATACACCACACAACTGATCCAGTTGGAGACTCCACATGTTGACGATTATCTGATTCTATTAAAATGAATGGGTTATTTTTGAAATGACTTATATCTTGCATGCAAAACTTAACAAATCCTTATCGAAGTGCTTGATCACACACAAAGATGGACGAAGACGAAGTAGCTTCCATACTTGGGGAGTGAGTTGCCTGTTGGTCTTGACGCGTGAATGCAGTTAATCTAATTATATCAATTAGGTCAAGCTTGAATCTTGCAACTTCTGCTCGACCGACTGTACCCCAACGAGGAGAAAATAGGGCATTCGATAGATATTTTGATGAATCAACTCGACATCATGATCCATCGGAAGTAGATTTCCAAGAGCTGAGAAGGTCAGCTTCTTTCTTGACTCCTGTGCCATAGACTAGCTGACACATTAACGATAGAGCCGCATGGGCTACTTGGAAAATCAACCCGCCTGCTGCGCTTAGCGGGAATACTCGGGAGAATGATAATGATGATGATGAATTAGCTAGGTCAGCTAGTCGATAATCACTCTCTTCAGAGTCGAATGAGCTGACAAGATCTTGTAGGGTCTTGGCATTATCAGTTCAAGAACACTTCTCTCGTCCCACTTCTCGTCAACCTTCAGTAGGAATAGTCGACGATGAAGAGGATGAGGACCTCAAGAGAGCGATAGCCATGTCACAGGAGGAAGCTAGAGCCCCTAAAAGGAGAAAGAGGGAAGAAACGCCTGAGGAAGAGAGAAAGATGCTAGCAGAGTAAGCTCAACTATGAATATGTATTGTGTTGCAAACTGACAATATTTAAGAGCGATGGCCGCTTCTTTGGCTGAAACGGGATCGACCTCAGCTGTTTCCTCCACGAATCCGACTGAATCATCTTCCTTATCTACGAATGAACAATCCGAGGTTGCAAAATCGGCAACTCCAATGCAAGAAACCGAATCGGTGCCGACACCAGGCTTGAGAATAGGCGGACAAATCATTGATCGAGCTCAACTCGAGAGAGAACGGAGAGAAAGACAGGCGGCAAGACAAGCTGCCTCGACTCCTGCATCTGACACCCCTACCCCAAATGCCTCCAGCGCGAACACTCGGCCACAGGCCGGTCCATCGAGAATAGCTGGCATGTCATCGATATCATCGGGACCGACGGCAGGACCCTCAACTCCGCGAGCAAACTCATCTCCAAAACATCCTCTTCAGTCTGAAGGATCTTTCCCTAGTGACGCTGCTGGAGAGTACTACCCTTATGGGGAGCTTAGACACGTAGCTTTGACGATTGCGGAACCGACAACTGAAAGGACATTTTCTCCAAAACAAGTTATTGGAACGGTCAGTATTCACACTAAAGCATTGTTGTTCGGACAAAGACTGACCACACATCAACAGCACTCGCAAATATCCCTTATCATCATGTCATCCTTCGTGATTGATGATCAATGGATAATGGACAAAGGAATCTTACCTCCACCTGAAGATGTGCCAACTATCGTTGTACGCCCTCATCCTAAGGACAAACAGGAGTATAACGGGAAGATACAATCGTATCCCAACGGTGAGATATGGGTCTATCCAAAGATGATTAATTATCACGGGTGAGTAACCGTTCATGTAATCGAAGATGCTTGCGATTGATGAGTGTTTCCATACTTTAGGAGTGCACACATGAAATATTTCTGGGTAAGCTCTGAACATCGCCAGTTTTCGAGATGTGCTAATTACTATCTGCAGATCTTCTACAAGACCGGTCGATTGAGGATTGTCATCTCGACAGCTAATATGGTAGATTATGACTGGGCAATGATCGAGAATGTAAGTTACTTCTCAGATATCGTTAATACTCAGCGCTCAAACAACACGGTATAGACTATTTTCGTACAAGATTTCTTGCCACTCCCCACTCCTCGGCCTTTACGACCCGACAATGACACTCACGATTTTCCTCTCCAATTTGCACAATTATTCAAACACACTCGTATACATACAGCTCTGCGAAGTATGCTTCATACTCATCCAAAAGCGTCGGAAATCAACTTTAAGCCCGATGACGATTTTGCCGCCATGGGTAAATATGATTGGAGCAAGGTGAAAGTGAGATTGGTGCTAAGTATACCAGGGACATATAGCGGTCATGATGAAATAGCCAAGTATGGGATTGCTAGATTAGGTAAAGTGCTCAGCGAGGAGGGGTGGGTGCCAAAGAGCGGAGAGAAGCTAGATGTTGAATATCAAGTGAGCTGCGATGAGGTCTGATTAGATGTTAATCTAATTGACAATTGTGTTAGGGCTCTTCGTTAGGCGAATTCAAGATTGATTGGTTCGACAAATTTAATTCATTTTTACACGGCAAAACTTCTCGAGACTTGATGAATCGCCCGAAACCAGTTGAATGGCCTAATATTCGGATCCTTTTCCCGACGTTGGCTAATGTGGAACAAACCATCTTGGGTAAAGCTGGTGGGGGCACGATGTTCTGTGGGAAAGCTTTCAAGGAACACATAAGGCATCTGTTTAGGGATAGCAGGAGTAAGAGGGGCGGTGTCTTGATGCATACAAAGGTAAATGGTTTTATCTATCAACTCGATAGAGTGTACTTGCGATTGATCAGCTGACCGCGACCGTTTCACTTACAGATGCTCGTAGCGACTTTCGAACCTCAAGAAAACCGACTGGGAGTAGAGAAATCTACACCTATGAAGTCGGTAAAGAGGAAAGCGGATGAGATGAAGGACGACGTTGGAGGATGGGTATATGTGGGCAGTCACAATTTCTCGATCGCAGCTTGGGTTTGTCATCTTCCGCTTAAACTACCGGGACAGTCAAATACGATGCACTCCCCCTGCTAACGATGATTGAGATGATAGGGAACCGTGGATGTCAAGAAGAATCCACCTACGTGTACGATCAAAAATTACGAAATTGGAATTGTATTCCCTCTTGGTAAGCACTGAAATTGATTTTCCCGCCGCGCATTGCTCACACAGATGAACGTAGAACGAGGCACTGCAAGAGCTATTGCGGATAAGATCGCACCTTACAAGAGACCTGCTGTGAGGTATACTGCAGGTGACGTTCCTTGGGTATGTCACCTGTAATGACTATGTATTGGGGATTTACTAGCTAATCATGGAATCTAGGATCAATATGCTCATCGAGAGTAGGGTGTCTAGTCGGGCCAACGCAAGATTTGTGATAGCTATTTTCCTCCATGACACCTCTTATGTATCTTTAGACGATCTGTAAATTGTCGAATATAACAAGTCACTTATGCATTATCTCGTATCAAGTACAGTAAAATAAGCTGGCCAGAACATCATTCATATAATTGCCACGTTATGCGCCACCTGAATTTTGATATTTCGTTGAAAAGGCACGATCCAAGCGCGTTAATGAGGATGAGATTGCATTTAACCCAAATCCACTTTGTAGATCATTTCAACTTTTTATTTTCCCTCTATTAACTTGATTATTTCAACTTTTCAAATTGTCCTTGAAATAAACACTACCTATCTCACGTATACTTCAGACATTCTTCCAAAATGAGCAAGTCATTCTCCATTTTGGGTAAAAATTTGAAAGCCAATACGGCTGATGATCTTCAACCATATTTATCTGAATTGGAGGCTATGGAAGATGTAGAAGAAGTTCACTTTGGTGCGAATTCTTTAGGTGTGGAAGCTTGTGAGGCTATTGCTAAGGTATTAAAGAACAAGAAGAACTTGAAGGTGAGTTGGATTTTCAACTATTTTACATGCGATTCCATCGAATCTGGCTACTTATCTCTGATGGTTCACTTGTTCTGTTTTTCTTTTAATGATGGTTTTATTGAGCTATGAGATATGCTAAACATTCTGCAAATCTATAGATTGTCGACCTCGCAGATATATTCACCGGTCGATTAATTTCTGAAATACCTCAAGCTTTATCCGCACTTTGTAATGCCTTATCTGATTCAACTTCTCTTGTTGAACTTGATCTATCAGATAATGCTTTCGGTGGAAGATGCGCAGATGCAATGGTACCTTTTTTAGAAAATAATACAAATTTTTCAATATTTAAATTAAATAATAATGGATTAGGTCCAATAGGAGGATCAATTATAGCAAAAGCATTAATTAAAAATGGTGAAAAATGTAAATTAGAAAATAAAAAAGAATCAAATTTACAAATATTAGTTTGTGGTAGAAATAGATTAGAAAATGGAAGTTCAAAAGATTGGAAATTAGCATTTGAAAATCATTTAAATTTAAAAGAAATTAAAATGCCACAAAATGGAATAAGAATGGAAGGTATTAAAAATTTAGTTGAAGGTTTAAGTAATTGTAAAAAATTAGAATTATTAGATTTACAAGATAATACAGCAACTAAAAAAGGTACAAGAGCAATTGTAAAATCTTTAAAAAATTGGAAAAATTTAAAACATTTAAATCTTTCTGATTGTTTACTTGGTAAAACTGGTGGAATTTCATTAACAACTTGTTTATCAAATGGATCAAATCCAAATTTACAAATTTTAAAATTACAATATAATGAAATGGATAAAAAATCTATTGAAATTCTTTCAATTGCTATTACACAACATTTAAAAGATTTAAAAGAATTAGAATTAAATGGAAATAGGTTTAATGAAGATGATGAATGTGTTGAAGAGTTGAAAAAAGCTTTGGAAATTATTGGACAAGAAGATGCACTTGATGAGCGTGAGTTTACCCTTTGACGCCTATTGAGATATATCTTTATTACACATCTATCTTGTATTGACCTGATTACATTTAATACGCAGTTGACGATATGGAAGAACCTGAATCTGGGGATGAAGAAGATGAATCTGCTGAGGAAGATGAAGATGAGGATGAGGAAGAAGAGAAAGATGAAGATGCTGTTGATAAAGGTGCAGACGGTTCAAATGCATTACCACCTGTCACTGAAAAGCAGACCGATGAGTAAGTTTATCTATTCGAGTTGAGCGTTCTGCGCTGTGAGACCATCTCCTGACTTTTAATGATTGTAGTCTGGCCGATATGCTCGCTGGAGCTCATATCGGAGCTAAGTAAACGGCAATCTAGAGAGATAGTATCAAAGAACGTGGAGTCATGATTAAAGAGGATAAGACGGTTCTCATTGTAGATTATAGATCGTGTCGGTAGAGCGCATATTCATTTTTACCATTTCAAATAGTCTACCATTGAAGCAAGCACGGCCGATAGCCATCTACAATGATTGCGATTGATTGAGATCCGATCAAACAGTGTGATCCGATATGCAAATATGATCGTCAATTATAAGGCTTATGGTAACATAGGTAGACATAGCGAAAAAGAGGTACAGAGTGATTTTTCAAAGGCGAGGAACTATCATTAGCGGTTAATGACATAAAAACATCCTTGATCATTGGAAATTTCGAATGAGCTTGAGCATGGGTATATCTGGTTCATACATTTGAAGCCTTTTTATAGATTGCCTGTCTATATCTACTCCTGGACATGGTCATTTCCCCTTTTGACATGTTTCAAGTGATTTCACCTGAATATCTCATTCCTTGTGCTCTTAACCTTTCTAATCATCTCGAACTTTATCTTTTGCTTCACTATTCGGCAAATCGCGTGTAGCGATTAGAGGTGAAAGAGATAAGCATAATCGAAAGGTGAAGTAGGTGGAACATGATGAATAAGGAAAAGATTTCGATGACGGGAAGAGTTGATATCGATAAAAGATTAGCAAATCACCTAACATACTTGCTGTTGCAAAATCTAACAATTCACTCACCGTATGTATAGTACATTGTTACACCTGATGAAAACTTCTCCTAATGCACCATTTGATTTACCATTTTCGATTTCTTCAGTATTTGCGAGCTAAGTTCAATAGTATCAGAATAACAGGAAAAACCAAAAAATGGAAGGATTCATGGTATGTGGAGTAAGATTCTTTAAGAGAGGTCAGAAGTCTTACTCACCTGTAAGTTCATATATCCATCCGTAGATACTAAATAACCTTTATATTCTAAACCCCATTTCAATTTGACATAGACTGTTTTACCTGTCAAATCTTGTAAGAATGGTTTTGGGTTAACGGGCTAGACGTGGATATGTGAATGAGCATGCAAATCCTACATTGGAGGCAAGACGAAGAGATAACTTACAGCTATACCTGACATTTTTTTTAAGTTGATAAGTCAGGATTAAGATATGATGCGAAAGTGATAAAGAATGATTTTAATTGTTTTCAATAAACGCAAATAGCATCAAAGGGTGTCGAAGGAAATAAAGCAGGTTAGGAACTAGGCGCGAAACATCACATCTTCCCTAAAATCACGTGCCTAAATTGAAGACACGAGAATTGAGGTTTGTTGCTAAAGTCTTAAATCGCTACGAAATATCATGCTATTTTACTATTCCACCTCTCACTACTACATACAAGAAGTGTCACACCAGATAAACAAAGGTCACAATGTGTGAGTCGGGTATTATGATGTCCTCCGATCATGCAATAATAGCTAATGTAGGCAAGATAATTCAGCTGGTTTCGCAGGGTTTGGACAGAACAACAACAGTATGTCCACTTTTTACCTTATACATCGCAACGTCCTCAGCTGATAAACCTGCGAACATAGCCGGCAGCTCATCAGGAGCTTTTAGCTTTGGTGCTAAGCGTGGGTCATCATCAGCTACCTCAATATCGGTCGAGGCCCATTGCATCCCCTGGAACAAAGCTGATTATGCTAGTTGATTTTAGCTGCCGGTTCCAACCCTCCAGCAGGCGGATCCTTATTTGGTCAACCAGCAGCGACAACCTCTCAACCTGCTACATCATTATTCGGTGGTAACAGTAGTAAGTTCTCTTGTACTGTCGTGTTGGTCCAGCGCGGTTCACTTAACCCCGTCACATTCTTCCGCAGCTCAACCATCGAGTGGAGGAGCATTTGGGGGCGGAACAACAGCACCTCCAGGTGGAAGTCTTTTCGGCGGAGGCGTAGGAGGATCAACAACACCTGCACCTGCAGCTGGTGGATCTCTATTCGGTGCGAAGCCAGCTAGCAGCACGCCAGGCACATCAACTCCATCATTCTCCTTCGGCGGAACAACCAACACAAGTACAGCTCCAGCTCCAGCTGCTTCAGCAACGGGAGGAAGTCTGTTTGGTGGATTCGGTAATTCGGCTCCAGCTTCAGGATCCACTACTCCAGCAACTAAACCTGCTTTTGGTGGATTTGGTTCTACAACACCTGCAGCTGCTCCTCCTGCTTCGACTTCGACTGGCGGAGGATTATTCGGTTCAAAACCTGCGGCTCCAGGCGGAAGTCTCTTTGGTGGAGCAAGCGGATCAACCACTCAGGCTGCCTCTACTCCATCAGCTCCAGCAAGTAGTGGGCTGTTTGGCGCTAAACCTGCTGAACCGACCGCTCCAGGTACACCAGCTACTGGCGGGTTATTCGGTGCCAAACCCGCAGAAACTACAACTCCGGCTGCAGCACCTCCAGCAGGAGGATTTTCATTCGGCAATAAGCCCGCGGCCCCAGCAAGTACGACAACCCCTTCAAGCTCTCTATTCGGCTCTGCCCCGGCTTCGACCTCGACAGATGCCAACAAGCCCGCTGCTCCAGCCGGCGGCAGTTTATTCTCTGGATTTGGCTCAAAACCCGCTGAGCCAGCTAAAACCGATTCTACTGCTCCCTCATCTACAGCCCCGGGAAGCTTGTTCGGTGGATTCGGAGCAGCTAAACCCACTGAGCCTCCTAAGCCTGCTGAAGCCCCGAAACCTGCCGGCGGTTTTTCATTCGGTAATTTAGGCGCACCTAAAACCGATTCTCCAACTACCACCCCATCTGCAGCTCCGGAGGCTCCAAAGACTGGTGGTTTCTCCTTCGGTAATCTTGGTGGCGGATCAACTACTCCGGCAGCTCCCGCTGCGGATAAAGGGAAAGAGCCTGCTAAAGAAGCTCCTAAGACTGGTGGATTCAGCTTTGGTAATCTTGGTGGATCATCAACTCCTGCCGCCCCAGCAACTACAGACAAACCGGCCGAAGCACCAAAAACAGGCGGTTTCAGTTTCGGTAATCTAGGAGCAGGATCCACCGCTTCCAAACCTGCAGACTCGACTGCTGCGCCCGCCGCTGCGCCCGCTACAGCCGGATCAGGATCAAGTTTGTTCGGGAGTGCACCCAAGCCCGCCGACTCCACTTCTTCTACAACAGCGCCAGCTTCGACAACCTTGTTTGGCGCCAAGCCTGCCGCGACGGCCGCTTCCACTTCCACACCTGCAGCTGGTACCTCGACCACAACCGCCCCTGCTCCCGCTACTACGACCTCTAGTGAACCAGCTCCAAATCTGCTGAGGGGGAAGACCTTGGAGGATATAGTGAATGGATGGAACAAGGACCTGGATGCTCAAGTCAAGGAATTCGAGAAACAAGCCGGAGAAGTGAGAGAGTGGGACAAAGTATTGGTCAGGAATGGTAACCAAGTAAGTCTAGCTTTTGTCATAGTACACACGGCTTGCAAGCTGACATGCGCGGGCGTAGATCACTGCTCTTCATCGTCAAGTGCACGAGGCGCAACAAAACCAATCGGCAGTCGATCAAGCGTTGGATTACATTGAGGCTCAGCAAAAACAACTGGAGAGTATACTGGCTGTGTACGAGAAGGAAATTGGTAAATTGAGTAACGACTCTACAAGGCCTTTGGCGGCGAAGTTGCCAGCTGATCGAGAGAGGGATAAATCGTACGTTCCGTATCGCGTTGTTTCTCCTTTTCTGCAAAACGGTATATTGATGATCCGTTTGTATATAGATATACACTAGCCGAAGATCTGAACAAACAACTAGACGACTTATCTAGAAACTTGGGACAAATGATAGAAGAAGTGAACAAATTGTCGCATTCATCAAACGGATCAAGCGGATCTGGAGGTTTGAACGTATCGATTAATGGAAATTCACCAAGTGCTTCTTCCGTAGAAGCTGCTTCTCAAATTCCGGATGATCCAATCAATCAACTTTCCGCCATTCTGGGAGCTCATTTGAGGGCATTGAATAGTATTGATTCAAATGCTGGTAAATTGGAAGGTAAAGTGGGTGAATTGGAAAATAGAATGGGTGGGAGTGGGTCTCAACTTAACGAGAGGAGAGGTTGGGGATTGGCCAGGAGGTGAATTATATAGTGAGAAATAAAGTTCAAGTGCAAGAACAGGATGTATTGCGCTTTAGTATGACAAGATCATGTATTTTATAATGCATATGTAATATAATTTTTTCGTTAAATATACAATTTTGAGTGGGTCATGTATATTGACTAAAATTGTCGTATATTGTATATATGCCGATCAAGCATAATGTTAAAACGAATATCAGACATCCCCATCTAACTTTTCATCATCATCATCATCTATCACCATTCTATCAGGAGAAAGAGATGGACTTCTACTTATATACCTCTGTCTTGTATCTCCCTCTTCACCATCACTTCCACTACCAATAGAACGAGAAGGAGATCTTGATATATATCTACTTTGATTTGATCCAATAGAAGAAATTGATTTTGATCTTCCTCTTGAAGAACCATTTCGTAAATCAGGAGAAGAAATTGGAGTTTTAGAAGGTGAACGAGATTTATAACGTGATCGTGGTGAAGAATTATTAGAATATATTTCTCTTTGATTTTCTTCTTCTTCTTCTTCCTGTGAGATTGAAACCAATCAATATCAATTTGAAAGGAACTTCATATTTAGAATATAGGTAAAAAGTTGAAATAGAAAATATACTTACTAATAAACTTTTCCTAGGTTCCAAACCTTCTGTTTCTTCTAATACACTACGTCCTGTTAAACGTGGTAATATAATATCACATACTCTTTCTTGAGTTAATAATTCATCAATAAATTCATCAAAATACGTTAAAGTGTATCCGCCTGAGCATCAGAACGAAGTAAATTTCTTATCAGTAAGTCTGATTCTTGATAAGAACATGAAACAAAATTCTAGGAAACTCACCAGAATGAGCTAATCTTAATTTCCTATAATCTTTCATTAACGGTTCTAAAATTTCATATACTTCTAATGAACGAAATGTCAAACGAATATAAAATGCTGATAATGCTCTTAGATACCTAAGGGTAAAAGTTTGTTCAGCAAAATCATCTCGGTTTATATAGTTGATCAAACTCACTTAAATTCTTCTGCCAATAGATACTCTATTAATATTTCTTTTTCAGGTTGTAATTGTAGTAATTTCAATGTTAATGAAATGAACGGTGTGGGTGTGTTTCGATCTGTTACTCCTCCTATCGATTTCAAAGCTATAGCTTTATCTATTATTGATTCGGCTATACATATACCTCCGGATCAGAAGCTGTTATCATGGTTACAAAATTTCGAAAGACTCACCGGTCAGAGCGAAACATTGTTCTTTCCAATATAGGGAATCGTATATCCTCGCTCGAATTACCTTTTCTATCAAGTACTGCGAGATGCAGACATCAGCACGCTCTGAGACGATATGACATGATGCTAGATAGAATGGGGTTGCGAATGTATGCGAATACAAGTAATCTGGAGGGGGTTGAGGAGAAAAAGACAGGAAAGGTAATAAAGCTTACTTGGGGGTTCCCGCCATGTATCGATTTCGTACCTCTCAATGTTGAATTGGCCATATCGATCTACCTTCCTATACTATATAGACCGAGGAAGATAATGCATTGATGAATGTTCGAAGCGAATGATGCGATGTAATGTTGAATTTAGATTTATTGATAGTTCCGGTTAATTCATGTTGAATATTAGAATTAAAACAAAAAACGCGAAAACATCAATTCCATTTCTTCGTGACTAAACATTACTCGTAAACATCTGCTTTTGACTTTAAAATTATACATTTTGATCCTACCATAGCGAATAACAACAACAGTATCATTGGTTAAATCAATCTAACAGTTGAACTTGATTTCACGTGAAGTCATACAATGTCCGACAGTGGTGGGCCTACAGGCGATGATGAAATTGGATTACCCAAAGCTACAGTGTTCAAACTGATACAAGGTCAGTGTAGAGTGTCAATGTATCATATGTCAAGATCTGCGAAAAATAGTAAAATCGATCATTCGAGTAATGCTAATACTACTTTTGCGTTTCAGAAATGTTACCTGAAGATATAGCATGTACCAAAGAAGCCAAAGATATAATAGTAGATTGTTGTGTAGGTAAGTGAAATCGTACAATCCTTTCTCTTCCTGCATTTTCATCAGGATATCCAGGTCCAACAACTTAGATCTCTACAGCTCGATTCTTTCCTTATGTACAAATGTACTAATTATATTATGTTTCTTCTCGCAGAATGGGTCAAACTCATATCGACACAGTCAAATACCGTTTGTGATGAATCTTCAAAAAAGACAATATCGCCTGAACACGTTATAGAAGCTCTCAAAGTGAGTTTTAGCAGCAGCAGACCATTCTTGGATCGGTGTGAAGAAGTCGACTGACTTAAAAAATATCTCGTAGCAACTTGGTTTTGAAGATTATATACCGGAAGTTGAGGAGAGTAATAAGGATTTTAAACAATCGCAAAAGGTGAGTACAGTGCATTCTGGCCTATTCACGAACAGCGTATACGTGCGAATCTGTGAGGAATTTCATTCAGCCAGAATGAGGGGAATAACACCGATCGAAGAAGGGTCCAGGATGAGATTAAAAACCAGGATGCAGCTAGTGTCGAATTCGTGAAGGTGAGATTGCAGTTCATGCTAACAATGGTTGGACATCTGCACAGGAACGTACACGAACGCAACCCGATACAAACGGTATGACCCAAGAAGAGCTCTTAGCGTTACAGGAAAGGTTATTCGCTTCCAGTCAAGCAAGGTATGAAGCAGGGCAATGAATATGGTCCGCAAGGCAGTCGCATAATTAAGGACGAAAAAGTCCAATGGAAGCTGAACAGGTGAACGTAAATTGTTGTATATCTATATTCATTGCTCATCGAGCAAATCATGCACAAGCATCTCATGTCACGTCTCGCCTTCTCCATGTCTCTTATCGAGGTTAATTCATTGATTTCTACAGCATTCATTCACAGCTCCTAATCCTTTTTCATGATCATGACCCTTTCCAAGGGATCTTGGCCATTCCACAGCTCTTTGTCATTCTTTACGGTCAATATAGGTAATCCATCCTGCTCAATAGTAAAAGAGGCAGCTACACTGCCCCATATAACGGCTATACCAAAATATCAATTCATGCTATGTATTATCACCACCTGACTCACCTTCATCTAACCCTTTTCCAGAATCTAAGGCAGCTGCTAGTCCACCCATAAAAGCATTTCCAGCTCCGGTCGGGTCTACAACTTTCTCTTGATTCCATCCTTCCCTATGTACATTCCAATATGCCGGAATCCATCTGACTTCTGGCACCGAACCCTTAGGTGCAGTAGGGGAGTAACAGCATCCCAAATGTCCACAACGTATTACTACTCCTATCTTAGGACGTAGGTTCGCTATCCTTATGCATAAATCGTGGTAAATTGATTTTAGGTCTGTCTCGGTTGGTGTCGAAGGGATTGCTGGCTTAAATAAGCGTAAGACCTCATTGTGGTTTGGTCTGAAAACATTGTCATCAGCTACATTGAATACGGGATATTTTCCGATTTTATACAGAGAAAGACTTACCCTATGATATCGATATCGTTTGCTAATCTTTCCATAATCTCTAGGCTCTCTTCCTCAGGCTCCCAGACTATGATTGGATCCCAATCAAGTTGCTTCTGTAGATTGAGTATTTCGGATAGGATCATATCAGCTCTTGGCGCCGGATATGAGATGAAGTGAATGGTGGATGGCAGTGAGTCTCCGAACGGTGTATCGAGTAGTGACCGCGGAGTCAGTAGTAGAGGCTTAGTCAAATATTCGAATCTATTTGGGGAAATGAATCGTCAATAACAAGAAGTTGTCATACTTGCTCTATGAAGCTAGATAGCGAAATTAGGGATCAAGCCATTACTCACCCTCTGGTCTGCCCTTGGTACCTATTGACAGCTCTAGCAGTTGGGTGTCCATCTGTTCTTTCCCTAAAAGCCCATATGTCTTCTCCATATTTCCTTAAATCATCTCTCATGCTCTTCGACAAGGTTGGAGGGGTGTAGTCGATGATCATTCCGAGTCGAGAAGGAGGTATGAATATCCTAGCACCTATGATAGCTAAATCGGAGGAATCCAATTCAGCGATTTAGCTGATTTGTCTGGGATGAGAGTCAAAACGATTTACCATACGTTCCACCTCCGCCTATCTGAGCGCAAGGTAACGGATCAATTTCCCCCCACGTTAAGCAGAAAGCATGATGACCTACCTGATCGGGCTGATCTACAGGTCTCTCAATACCATCTTCACCTATTCTAGTGAAAGTATCAACGATGAATTGCTCTATAAGGAAAAAGTATCAATTGATCAGCTCGCGAACCGGGACAACGCACACAGAGACGCAGTCGTACACTCACCGAGTGTGACTATCCTTCTTGGGAGTCTTCGCACATCGTTCCAAGATCCCTCCATTTCCTCGACCTTGCACACATATTAGTTGCTAAAATGTAACGAAGTGCCGAAAGTCAATTGGCCAAGATTATATTTGACTTTGATTGGTGTTTGACTTTTTGGTGCCTGAGATAAGAGATAAGCGATTCCGTGTGACAGGCGACTTTGATTTGTTTGAGTATAATACGTTTTGTGAAAGATCATTGACGAGTAGACTATCTATTAGCTCATGCGATGAAGCACCTGAAAATCAGCTGTCGGACGTGTTACTGACATTAATTGCAGAACTTTGAAGTTGTAAAGAGCAAGTGAATAGTATTTTCCAATTCAAAGCGAATCAGCATGACCTCGTTAGAATCCAAAATACATTCCTCGATTGGATCACCTTCTTCCCCTATAGAAATCCTTTTGATAAACCCTAATTCAACAAAAGCATTCACTCTAGATCTTGTGCCGGTACTCAAGAAGTCTATACCATCTGACGTATTGATTGATTTTCTCACTGCCCCCGAATCAGCACCGAGAAGTATAAACGATAATCATGATTGTGCATTATCTACTACCGTCTGCGAAGAATACCTTAATTTGAATAATCCGGCTTTAACCTTTTTAGAAGGATATTCATGTATAATCGTAGCATGCTTCTCTCAACATCCTTTAGTCGATTCGTTGAAACGAGCAGTAAAAGGGCAAAGCAGACCAGCCGTAATTTTGGGTATTTTAGACGCTGCTATATACAGTGCGATGGGGTTAGGCGGGAAATTTGGGATAGTCACAACGGGTCAACGTGAGTCATCGTCGTCCTAGTATTTTTCTTCTATATTTGACGCTGATCATTCATTCTTCAGAATGGGAGCCATTGTTTGATGAAGCTATCGCATCGATGGGACTTTCAAGTAGATATTCGGGGACGAAAGGGACAGGATTTGATGCGGTATCATTGCATGGCTCAGAAGTTTCTGATATCATGATAAAAGCTTCCATAGAACTGGTGAAACAGGGTGCGGAAGTCATCATATTGGGCTGTGGGGTAAGTTGACGGATTTTGTTAGTTCCACCATTGCCCCGTCCACTTTGGTCTTTCTCTTTTTTCTGACGTTCATCATTCTCTCTCTGCTACGCAAGAAGTCACTGACGAGCCTTTCTAGGGAATGTCAAATATGCGAAGTACTTTGGAAAGGGATTTGTGTGAAAAGGTCGGAAGAAGAATACCAGTCATCGATGGTGTCCAAGCTGCAGTGGATCTCGGTATAGGATACGCAAGGATGGGAATAGCACCCGCGTTCTAGTGTCCGAAGGTGAACAAAGTTCTGCTATCCAAGAGCCATTATCATACAATGTTACCCAAGTCCATGATCATGAAGGTCTCATTCCATTTCTCCTCACTCCACACTAGTTTTAATCATTTTCATATACAATCTACAGGCTCTGCGATGTGATCTACAGCTGCTGTGGCATGAGCCGCAGCATGAAACTGCCCTTCGCCAATTCGTATTTTACCATTGGGCACGCCTAATCCAACATAATCCATGTCGTTTCGGTTTGTCCCGCCCATATAGCGCTCCCTCGTGTAGTTAATTTCCTTCGACCTCAACAATAAAAGTATGCTCTGCGACTTCCCCCTTCCCTCTTCCCCCTTCTCTCTTACGAGTGTAACGAAAATTGCAATGTGATGCTGACAAGGATTTTCCAGAGTTAACCATGAGTGGCCCAACGTTCAGAATTCGCCGACTTCGGAGCTTGAACCCTCCTTCAGTTTCTACGACGTGAAGATTATAGCTAAGTCGGCGAATGGTTTGATCGCATTCCCATCAAATACATCATGACCCACTCTACCCTGCCTTTGAAATCAACGAGCGCTGTTCTATCATCAATAGCTGTCACGATCAGCAGGATTATGGACGATACCATGGACCGGCTTCTCCTTATTGCGATCTGCGTAACATTGATCTCACTCAGCTCGAAATCTCGTATTGAGATCGATCGATCTACGAACGGAAGCTTATGGTTCATTGGTCAGGCCATAGATCGTCATGAGGTCCTTTGGAGTGGGGAGAACCGATCATACTAAATGAGAAAACGTGTTTTGTCCATCAAATATGTCAATAAATTTTATTGTATGCATCTACTGATATACTCACACACCCAACCCTGATTTTCCCAATTCCCCCCATTGCTTCCTTCGTTACCACCTCCCACCATACATGTCTTTCCTCTTAATTACATTTTCCTCTTCAACTCAAGCCAACAAACCTATTTTCACGTGTTTTCATCGATTCATAAAGCTATATCTCGAGCCGTAGTATACAATCGAAGTGAGTAAAGGCGGCCAAACGTTGTCAACGTGAGTGATACAACACATAATCGTTAATGATCCAAACCTTCCGAATTTGGTCAAATCTTCTTGGCGCTGACGATATACAACAGATGGGTCCCAAAAGAAAACGAATCGATTCCTCACCAACCGCTATGGAAAGAAGAACCCGTGCAGCCGCAGCAGCCGAACGAAGAGCTGCGGAAGCAGCATATAAAGCTTCTGCCCCATCGGAAAGTACCCTAGCTTCTCCCATCACTTCCGTTCCAGCTGCTGCTTTCGACAAGCAAGGTTCCGAACATACCTTGCCTGCTCCATCTACCCCATTCAAACCGGCTTTCTCAGCTGCTCAAGGCCAGTCAGCAATTCCTACTTCGTCATCAATCGGCACAACATCGACTACAGCCTCACGCCCTCAGAAAGATGTTACGTTTGAAGTCAACTCTGCTGATGAGGAAGAAGATATAGCCAAACCTAAGGGCTCGAACGCGAACAGGACAGCCAAGATTGCCAGCAAGAAGACCAAGAACTCCCAGGGGAAGAGACCGCCCTCTCCATCAAGCGGTCCAGCTCGACTAGGTGGTTCAATGACTGGTGGTGCACAGTGAGTTCGTCAATATGATTATGCAATTCACAGATGCTGATTCAGATTGAAGTGCAACTTATCATGCGTCTTCCCTTGGCGGCAATGGTTCCGAAAATGAGGATTTGAACTCAGTCGTAGGTCACGTCTACTCCAACAATGTATTATGAGCTGATTTCAAAGCATGACGCAGTTGAACCAAGATGCCAGTAAAAGGAAAGTATTGGAAGTTTCGGATGAATTTTGCACCCATTATCGTTTGGTCGTGAGTGAACGAAATTGCTTTGCTGTAATTACCTAAAACTGACCATCGCGTTCAGAAAACACGAACCGGTGCCGGCAGGAGTCAGTCCTTGACGCATTCCCTCCAACGCGTTACTGCCGCCGATATGAAGCCTGTCCTCGACAAAGCATTACAAAAGGGTATCACCAACATGGAAAAGCGAACTGCACAGAAAGCTGTCAACGTTTTGGATGATGATGCGGGGTCCGATAGTGAAGAAGAAGACATCGGTTATGTCGCTACTGAGATCAAACTCTCGCGACAAGTACAAAATCTTCTCAAATCCCACGGGCGAAATCTTCTTCCCTTCAATCCCAACGCACAGGGCAATCTTAGAAGTCTGGCTCGATCTGAAAAGTTCAAAAAAAGATCTGAAACCAAGGTCGGTCCCTCAATCACAGATCTCAAGAACAACTTTTTCACCCACGCCAAGGGCAATAGTCATCGATGGGGTGCCATGCTTATCCTTCTTCCCAATCAATGGTGGGAATCGCCTGAAGTAGAAACCCTCGTCACCCAGCTCGAAGTGGTTTATGGAGCTTTACCAAGAATCGAGGATGTTCGAGCGAAGCTTGCTGTCCTGAGCACTCAACATCGGCTTTATTGTGCTGAGTCGGATAGGAGAAGAGCTAAGAAGCTTCAAGATGCGAAAGATGAAGCCAACAGGATCAAGACGTTGAAAGCTGCAGGAGCTATTCCTTCTCCTAAAAAGTCGGAAGCAAGAGGGGGAAAAAGTGAATTTTGGTCAGAACCTCATAAGCCGGAATATTATTCGATCCCGTTCCGATATCTTGAAGTGCCCAGACCATCATCTGAGTCTGATGAAGTGTCTCAACCGTCATCTCAGTCTAATCTATCACCTCCATGCAAAACAACGCCGTCTCCCCCGCCTAGTCCTCCCTTCTCACCTCAGAGCTCACAAGATCAGTCATCCGAAGTCTTGCCATACGATCCAGATCTCCGATACGGTGTTTGGGAGAAAGACCTGCCACCATGGGGTTTCGCTTTCCTTCAGATATGGTTCAACCACATTCACAGAATCATGGAACAACATTTCGACTTAGTACTCGAGTCTCATAGATTACTCGCTCGCCAGTGGAAATGGGCGGACGGTAGAAAACGCTTACGCGGTGAAGATAAGCCCAGCGGCGGTGTCGATAAACCTAAGGAATACCCGGAAGAAGTTTATCTCGATCTTGCATACCGAGTATTTGGTGAGCATCTGGTGGAAATTTGGCCCGATCAGACTATGCGATGGGCAAGCAAACCGCCTATACCCTCGTCCCTCCATAACGATCATATCACTCAAGATAGTCACACAGAGAATCAAGGAGGCGAAGAGACATCCGATGCCGATACATCTGAAGCTGGAACAGGATCCAGTGATGACATCAATATATCCTCTGCTGAAAATAATCGACAGATCCATCACGAAAAGCGATGTCGAGCGGCCATCAAAGCTTGTGTTGACGTGTTTCGAAGAACTCAACAAAACCGTTACAAAGAATTGATCAAGAAGGATAAAAGTTTTCACCAGAAATGGTCGGACACCTACAACAAGCACTTTGACTGCAAGACACGCAAAGTACAAATCCCATTCGCAACTGCTTGGGACATTTGTGGAGAATTCTTTCCCGATCATGCTGAATATAGGAAGATGAGTGATGATATTCCCCATTGGGCAACCCGTTTGTATAATGCCATGTTGAAAAAGTCACGACATTACTCCGGACCTCATTCGGACGAACCTATCGATCCTGAAAGACCTCTAGAGGTATTGGCCGGGTTCCTTCAAGACGAAGAGATACGAATTTTGGACTCGGGTAATAGAGAAAAAGAAACGCGATTGATCAAGTCCGCCATCGCTGAACCATCGGCAACCATCTTTGAGGATCCTCAAGGTGCAGAAGCTCATGCAGTAGGAGAGGGGATCATGCAAGAGTTTGGAACGGAGAGGTTGGGAAAGATGGACACGTTGGAGTTGATTCAATATCTGGGAATTGAGGAGTGTCAAGAGCAGGATGTATGGAATCAAGCAGTACAAGTGTCAAAGGAAGAAGCTTATGAGTGAGTTTTAGTATCGACTACTGCCTCTATTCGTCGTTGCTAATATATTCCTACAGCTATAAAAGAGACGAGAACAACGCGTCGTTAAGAGATCCTGTCACCGGCGAAGTACAATGGGTCAATCCTACCGCGCACAAGCTTCGGACATCGATAAGATGGCCATACTTGACGCGCTACGATGCCGTACCTCATGACATTCAGCTGTGGCAAGAAATGCAGAGGAAGAACCCTAAAGCTTTGGCTACAGAAGCGACTCATACTCCCATCGCTCCAATGTGGCATCAGATAATGGCAGTCACAAACATCATCGAGAGAGGCTATATCGACAACAACCTATCGGAAAATTACTTCGGTACTCTCCTTCTAGACGATGTGGGTCTCGGCAAGACATGGGTACCATATCTTGTCATTCTGCTGTTGAGGTACTATCGCAAACGTCAGCAAGCAGACCCTAATTTTCATCCTCCTATTATGAAATACTTCAAAGCATTTTACGCCTCTGAAGCTGGGTCTGAATCGTGAGCATATTCTTTGAATGGCATGGGGAACTTGAGCTAATCCTCTACAATGCACTACAGTGGGAGTCAACCGTCTGAGCATACTTTCGGCACTTGGATCGGTAACAGACGATTAGATGGAAAAGACGTGCCAAGAGTACATATCATGTGTTCAAATAATACCATCATAAACGCACACCTCGACGAAGGTCATCGACTCACCACCCCTAATCAAGTGCTTATCAAGAACATAAACGAAGTTGCATTCACCAATATCAGGGAACATCGAAGGCTATGGGCCGAAGTCGATACAGCTATAATTGGCGGAAAAGAAGTCGTACTTTGCACTACTTACCAACATCTCGCATCCGACGCTAAGAGGGCACCTTTCAATCCAGAAGTTGGTCAGTTTGTAGCAGACTATCTGGAGCGTTCGGTATACAATCCTCGACGTACATACGGGATGGTTTTTGTCGATGAGGCCGCTGAGATTCGCAATCCGCAAACCGAAAACGCTGTTGCTATTGCTAGACTGATGGAGAAAAGTGGTATCGTCATTGCAGCTACTGCCACGCCTATGGTCAATGGTTTCAAGGATTACATCAACATATGCCGGGTATTGCGCCTACCAGCTGTCTTGAAACGTGGTGCAACTGATTCTGATGCACCCCTTGGTCGATCCGAACTGCTCACATCGCCTGCAAACGGTTTGGATCTGATTCAAAAGCACGAGAGATACGATTTTCGGACATGCACTAGAGACATAAAACAAGCTATAACGGCTTTTGACAAGTTAGAGAAGGTTGCGAAAGATATTCAAAGATCGCTTAGAGCAGCACAAGGGAAAAACCGAAAAGATCATAATCTAGATAAGGTTGACGCAGCAATACAAAGGTTGGGTCAAAAAGGACCTCAGTATGCAAACGAGTTGGACTTTGGGGATCACGTCGACCTGGAGAATCGATGGCGTCAATATCAAATGGAAATCGGAGAGCAATGTGTCAGCCTCATCCGCCGAGCCACTCAACATTGGTGTATCAAACGTGACCATCACTCAGCTGGACCCGACGGTTTGCCTTTAACCGATATCTCAGACGTCGATTTACAAGCTATTTGGATCGACCTTACAGACGACCAGAGAAAGAAGTACGATCAAGCCCTTCGACAGACCCCTGACTCCGACCGTAACTTCGTTGTCAAGGCTAGAATGCTGCTTCGAAACGTTCACGCTGTTTGCAACTACTATTGGGACCCGCAAGAACCGCCAACTGCATCCATTCAAGCTCTCATCAAGCATATAAAGGAGAGATTAGAAGAAGATAAGGACAAACCCGACGAAGAGAAAAGAAAATTCGTTGTCTACGTCAAATGGCGGTGTCTAGTAGATTTCATTCAAACTTGTATGGCACGAGAAGGCGTATACAGTTCTACAATGCACGGAGATTGCAACACTCATCAACGTTCTCAACTGGTCAAAGAATTTCAGCATGATCAGGATCATACAGCTACTCGGCTAACCGAAGCTCTAGACGATAATAATTACCGCGTGTACCCTCCAGAGGATGCGTCTGGGCGACCACTGAAGGGTGCGCGAGTCATGATCATCACCGATGTCGGCGGAACAGGCGTTACCCTTCATAGAGCTTCAGTCATCTACCTATTCGATCCTTCTTGGTCAGATGCAGAGCAGCGGCAGATAGTCGGTCGAGTGAAGCGACTTGGTCAAACACGACCTGTAGAGGCTTTCGCGTTCTACGTTCGCGATACCTGCGAAGAAAGATTATATGATGCCGCTATTCATAAAGGCGAACAATCTAAAGCTTTCCTTGGTCAGAGAATAATCGATGATCTAGAGTCTACGGGCTACAAAGATGACTCCGAGATGTCAGACGTATCCGAAAATGACGTCAGTCTATTGATAGAAAAAGACGAAGCTAAAAGGCGAGAAAAGGTCGATAAAGCGTGTTGGTTGCCACTTACTCCGGAAGAGATGGAAGCAAAGAAACTAGCGGCGGACCAGAAGAAAGATAGAGCTAGGAAAGCGAGAGTGGAGAACAGAAAAGCGAAAGCTCTTTCGAGGAAGGAGGAGATCGAGAGGAGGAAAGAGAATCTCAAGACAAGGCATAAACCTAAGAAAGTGGATAAAAGTGGTCAGGTGGATGAGCTCAGCGACGATGACGACGTGTCTAAGGATCCCTTCGAACCGCCACAATACCTTCAGGATCTCTTCGATGAATATGCAGAAAATAGCGAGTCAATCGAGGACGCTATCGAGGATTTGGACTGGAAAGAAGTAGAGCGCTGCATAATCACACACTCGCTCAATATCTTTCGAACAAGATTTCTGAAGATGATCATCGGATCTCCGGAAGAAAAAGCTCAGATCAATGATGAATTAAGAGTCCTTGAAGCGATAGTTGCTGGTAAGTCCACATGAACTCCTTTTACCCAGATGTGCGAGATCTATAGCGATGATGGCATCACTTCGTAGATGAAAACGAACTTTGGGACAAGGTAGCAACACCGCATACATGGCTCGCGGGCATCCTCGGTATCAACGGCGAAGTAAACGTTCCTCGACTTATTCATCCTCCATGTCGTGCGATTGCGCAATCGATTTCCCTTGATGATGCTCAGTTTACGGAGCCTGTTGACGATGCAGATTGGTGCGGAAGTCTCGAAAAATGGTGTGAACAGCTATTACCCCATCCCGCCAGTCTCGTAAAGAAGACTCACCTCGACCAACTATTCGGTTTCCGATTGTCACCCACTTTATCGAATATCCTCATCAGTACTCTCGGGGCTCATCCTGTATTAGATGATGATGGAGATGGTAAAGACACATTTGTATCACAAGAAGAGCTCCACTTCAACCTGTATTGTAGACGACTCCGAGCTCTGACAAAGCTGGCACTTCAGCATTGTCGATTTGACTTACGTGGCAAGAAAGGAAGAATCCCGGACTGGCTAGCCCTCTGTACATTTTGTATCGAGAGCATTCCTGAAGGTGCGTATTGTTTGCCTAATGCGAGTCTGTGTACTGACGATCTTGCTCTAGATAATATTGGCTACTTCAACCTCGTCCCGTCTGCCACCCTCGGTAAATACCTCTCAGATCAAGGACAAATCTGCTTACCCTCTATCTTCAATGATTCCGCACTGACGGATAATCGAAACTACCCCACAGAGGTAGTACAACGACTCATGAAAGGAGGCGATGATAAATACGTAATCACCTCAGCAGATTCTGTGAAGAATTAGGAGGATCCGTCTCATCTTTCATTGTAATCTGAGAATTCAGTAGAATCACCTTCCAAGCTAGTACCACACTCATTTGTATCATACAACCTTCATTTGTAACATATGACCTCTAATTGTAACATATAAGATTCCTCCATGCATGTCGATACGGCCTCAATGGTCTCCTGTTTGGCACACATTCTGCCTGTTCAACAATAAGTGACACCTACACGTTAACGTTTGAAGACTATATATGCTGTGAACCTTCACAACTCGTAAGTGAAGCCATATTTAGCACCAAATCGCATTCTCTTAGCTTCCTCACCAAGCGTTCTGCTGTCACATAACATTGAAGGCCTTCAGGATCCAAATTGTTCTTGTCAAATATCATATAGCTATCTGAAGAATCTGCATTGGTAAATATGGGAATGTTGAAAACGTCAACTCACGGAAAATGCGTTCTAGAACCGAATGCATCTCCTAGAAGTATGAGCATGACTGATTTGTAGGCGTTGACAGCTCCCTCTCTGTAATTTCCTTTCTGCTCCATAACAAAGAATCAGCTTGATAAATGCACGGGAAATGTAAGTTCTGTTGTGTAGAATTGAGAGAAACTCATATATGAATCCGATGGTTGAAGAGGTCGTAACGAGAAGTCGAGGTTCACGAAATGTCGTGTTTATACGTTACAAAAGTAAGTGCATTTGTCGCCAAAGCAACGTCCATTTTTACATAGGTTCTTTCACTGCAGAATTCCGGATATGATAAAGTTGTACCTGTCATGATGAGCCAAAAAGGTGTAGCCAGGTCGCCCTCGAAAGGACTACCTGGACAGATCGAAATATTTAACGTATGAACCAGCCGAAGCCAGCACAACGAAAGCGTCTCCCTTTATGGACCATGGGTCGCCGTGCTATGAGCGAGACACTATCATCCCGGTCCGCATCGTGAAGGCGGAACAGTCCGAGTACATAAGGTAAGTATAGTGGCGAGGAAATCCCGTTTTTCTTCCATCCCAGGCCTTGCGGACTGGAGATAACTCTCGGGAATTCAAAGTGGCATGAGAAGCAACTCATAACCACGTTATAAGCGCTAGATTGATGAAAGGTGGAGGTGGATTAGCCATTGATAGAGATATACGGTTGTCTCCTGTTATTTAGTATACTATGCATATGTATATTATTCTACGTGTTTCTGGACATGAAGTGGAAAGCGAGATCACCAACAAAAATCGAACAGGTGCGAAACGAGGAAAAGGCTCACTTGAGATCTGATGGAAAGGAAGGAAATATTGATTGCACTCACAGACAATAGCGTGCTATTCCAGTCCTCAATAAATGTCATTTGATATGCTTAGTGTCAGTCCGATTGCGAAAGGAGAACATTGCACGGCGAGTGGAATACAACGAGGCTGATCTGCATAATGATGGATATATCTAATCAGAAGATGTATCGATAAGCTAATGAACTATAAAAAAGATTGTATGCAGTGCTGACCTTAAGTATTCTGATAGACTATATACAGATTCGAAAGTTGGGAATCGTAATTGAAAGTTAAATTAATACAGTTCACAAAATTGTCTCTCTACGGTGAGATGATATTTTTATACGGTGAGAAAAAATAATTGACAGATGAGAAAAGAAGTGGGAATTTTGAGAATATCAATTTCTTATATGCATATGCAACTTCTGAGTACATTACCAATCTGTAAAGTTCAATGAATAACTCGTGATGTCTATTGTACTTCACTAACCAAAAAGAAAAGAAAAAATCTCACATCAAAGGGGAGGAATTAGCGCATGTGTAAGTGTGTTTTTTTTGGTTTCAACTTATGAACTGGGGTTGAAGATCAATGCAGCCTTTTCATTGTCCCTTATTTTTTTTTTTCATTTATTCGTATATCTAATTTGAATGATGCTGCTGCTCATACGCCTGAAGTCTTATGTGATCACTTTACTTTCATTCATTCATGAACGGTGACTAAAATAGTCAGGGAATGGTAGATTGAGTAGATGAATATACATGTCCTTGAAGAAGCACTTCCATGTAATCAGAAATCAGAGTATGCTTAAGCATTATGTAACCTGTTTATATAAAAGCTCTTTCACCATCTTTCGGTTCTCCAATCCAACCTAATTTCTGTTTATCATCTTTTTCTCTAACTCCCATGAATTCTTCATTTTGCCTTCTTTCTCTTTGAGCTTTTCTTTCTCTTTCTTCTCTAATTTGCCTTTTACGTTTTTTGGTTAATTCATAATATTTTTCTTGTTTTTTAACATCTTTTGAAACTCTTTCATCTAATCTATTTAATCTAATTAAAACATTTTCACCATATTGATTAAAAATAAAATTTTGTTTAATAGAATTTTTAGTTATATTAGCTAAATTTTCAAATCCTTGAGAATTTTCATTTATAGATGTACTTGAATTCGAAAGTATACTTGTTATATCAATTGGTTGATTTTCAGAAGACGATAATAAATCTTTTGAAACTTCTTCTACAATTTTTGAAATTAATTTTGAAGTAATTTGATCCCAATTTACACCCATAATTTCCATTTCTCTTATACCTTGTTCAACACCTATTAAATCTCTAAAACTTTCCCAACGTACAGTTAAAATTTCATTATAAACTTCAGTTAAACAACCTGAAAGATAAGATTCTAATGAACATGTTTTAGCATGTTGAAAAAGTGATAATACTAAATGAGGTGAATTATAATTAACTCTTAAAGTTCTTAATAAATGAGCTAATATTTTAGGATATGTAGGTGGATATGTTATAATTGGTGTAAGTGTGTTTGTATCTTGAATAGATTTATCTTTATTAATCTCGGTTAAAGGTTTAAATATTCTTGATTTTGCCCATTCAATTAATTCAATATCTGAACTTATTACTTCCATTTCTTCTTTTAACATTTCAAATTCTTCTAAAAATTGTAAATTTTCTTCTGATTCTTCTGATTCACCTAACCATTTTCTTAAATTTTTTGCATTATTTTTTAATGTTGAATTATTATTTGAATTAATCATTCCATAATTTAAATTTTCACTTCCAGATTTTATAGTTAAATAAGGATCTTTAATACCTAAATTACTTTTCATTGATTTTCCTAAATTATTTCTATTATTTGATGAAGGATGATTTAAATCTGCAAATATACCAGCTAAAATTTCATTAAAAGTTTCTGCTTCTTTTGGAGTTTGACCTGATGATCTTTTTATACGTGAATGTACACCTTTATGACGTGGAGAAGGTGTTGAAAAACCATCAAATGTTAATTTAGATGCAATTGATTCGGGACGAGGAGGAAATTTTGGTTTAGGCTTGTGTGGTTTTAATTCAGTGTTCGATTTTGGCCAACTACATGGTTCGCATTTAGATTTAATCGATATAACTGAGAAGTGAATGAGTGACTCACTTTTCATTTAATGTAGCAAATATCTCAGCATACTGTTTATCTTCATCCATCTTGTCGTTGAGATCAGTCACATTCCTGATCATCGTCCAGGAGTCAGCACAATAACCAATAGAGTGAGGGCGAGACGACTCACGAAGAAGCCGATCGAGAAGATTCAGCGGTTGAGCTCATATCTCTACTGATTTCGCCAGAGGAGCTTGACATAGGCTCAGTAGTGGACGAACTTCCATCTTGTGATATTGGCCTTTCTTCTTTGATGATATTCGAGACGGTGAAATGCCTGAAACTCAAATTCGATTGTCGTTGGATTTGACCATGTCTATATAGGATTTTGATAGTGTTTGACAGCAGTCGAGACTGTCCCTCAGCTAACGATAGCACCATCTTGATTATAAATTCCAACCGAACTGTACGTTCTTGATGATCAGTATCGCAAGAGATTCGTTTTATCGCTGGTTTATAAATGACCAAGAATATAGACACCTTATTCTGTAGTTCGATCGTATGCTTTGATATTTTCTGAAACGGTGCTCGAGATAATCAAGTCCACGGAGATCTCATGCATCTCCATTATTTATCCGACCGAGTAGAGCCGTTAGTCCGGTTAATCTATATGTGCATTACGAGAAATCAATTTAATCATCGTCGCCCATCACAGATTTACTTCCAGAATTTGATGCGCCAGTTGATCTTGGTGAATCAGAGAATCGCAACGTAGCTATATAGCGAGTCGTTCACATCTATTACATATCGTGAAGCTCTCGTGAGGTGTAAGATTCTATAGATAGAGAATAAGCAGAGATAACAGATCTATGAAATATCTAACGATAAATGGTTCTTAAGGATTACATGGTTTTAAGTTTTTATTTTCGATACAGTGGAATTACATTGCAAATGAAGTCCTAGATGATGATAACGATGATGATGATGGTGATGATTATGATGATGATGATGTACGGCGCTCCAAGGCGCCCGAACTAAGCTGGAATGGCAACTCCGTCTAGTATTTCAACTGACTCTCCGTTCTCCACTTTTTCCAATTCCTCTTTCTTCATCTGCTCGATCTCCTCGGCGGTCAAAAATCTTCCACCTTTACCACGAGGTCTTGAACATGCATGACGATGTCTGGACTCATGAAGATATGGCTAAATCTCAAATTAGCACTTATTGCACCAAACAATACATCGATTGACTAACCTTTCTGGACCTCACAAGCCTATTCAATTCTTCTAATCTGGCTCTAGCTAAACGCCTTTTCAGTATCCTATGATACTGCTTCGCATTCACATAAAGAGGTTCTTCATTATCCACATCAACATCCCCTCCTTCATCTTGAGGTTGTGCTTCATCCGATTCACCATTTTCAATCTTGACTAAATCATCTTCCTCTTCTACCCCTATATCTTCGTTAATCAATCCACCCTCTTCGTCATCATCATCATCATCATGCTGTAAGTAATCTTCGCCGTCAAGTATGAAAGATCCTCCATTACTTGTAGATTGATGATGTGATAAAGCATCATCATATCGATGATGACCATTTGAAATTTGATGATACGTTGATGGACCTGGTTGACTTAAATCTAAATCCAAAAATGAAGATGTTGGATCGTCCCCATCTGGTGTAGTTGGAAAAGAAGAATGAGAGAAATTGGGAGGTATCAATTGAGGATAATTGGATAGATGTCTTGAAGAATAAGAAGATGTAGAAGGGGTATTAGAGGTTTGAGGTGGCGTAGGGAAGTTGTAATTACCTAAACCTTTGAACCGAATCATCAGCTTGAAATACAGAAATCAACGCGATCTTATTTCAACGTTTGAAGATCTCTTTAGACTCACCTCCATTTTTCAAATCAAAGGCACCATCGTAACCTGTTGAAAAGCTCGGATCGGAAAAAGTGGGACTTGGTGGATAAGATCCACCTCCATTATGTAGTAATGAGAATAACGGTAATGTCGTACTCATCTTATCGTACTATGCGCGGAGTTTTCGAAGAGACAGCTACAGTGTGATCAAAGGCAATCGCCAAAATTCAAAACAATTGATGTAAAACCGGAATCGTCGGAGATATATTTTCGAGGGTTGTTGTCGACTATCGAGGTCTGATCGAGGTTATGCCGACTGTTGTGCTCTTTTTTTCATAGATATCAATTGTATATAGGATGATGGAACATGGAACAGGGTATGATAAGATGGAAGATATGGTTATTCAACCGATGATATTGTTTTTTATTTACCCACCCAGTCGACCCTTTGTAATAATAAGCGAGGTACTCGTATAGCAATAATACTAAGTAGTGAAATATGATTAAATCACTTCGACCGAAAATTGTTAGTACAGTACATCAACAACAAATATCTTAGCCGGAATCCTCCGACTGAATCATTTGATTCCGTTTAATAATATGCCATATATCTTTAATTCCGACGGCGTTATATAAACTCATAATGAGGAGTTAAGGGAGAAGGCCGTTCCGCCAGTCCTTACAAGCTACTCACTCACTCATTCACCTAAAACACATAATAAACTGTTATTCATAGGCGTCATTGATCATTTATCACCTTGTATCTTATCATCTTCGTCGACTCCCCACTCATTCGATCCGCAAAAATGGCTTCCGCTATGAGGTCTGTCCTTTCTAGAGGTTACGCAAGTGCCGCCTCAACCGTCAAGGTGGGTTACATTCAGCATTTCGGCCGTATAGTCTTTTCATTGCGACATAGCGACATTTGTGGATTACAAGAAACAAATTCTCGTTTGGGATGATATGCTGATATTGATAATCTGTTGGTAATTAATAGGCCCCCATCCAACTTAACTCCCTTACCGGTACTTACGCCACTTCAACCTACCTTGCTGCTTTAAAAAAATCACCAAAGGATTTGGAAAGCCTGGCTAAGGATATCGAAGCTTTTGATAAGAAGATCAAAGAGGATGCCAAGGTTAACGCTTTCATCCGTGAGTTTCTCGTCTTGCGATTTTTATTAGTTTAACAGCGTCGCATCAATGACTATTGACTTTATACGTCGTATACCGAACACTAATTCTCAATTGACGTTTCTAGAAAACCCAACTCTCTCTGCTTCTCAACGATCATCCGCTCTCTCTTCAATCCTCCCATCAGGCTCATCCCCTATTCTCCTCAACCTTTTGACCGTCCTCTCAGAGAACGGTAGATTATCATCCGCCCCTAGAGTTTTCCAAGATTTCGGTTCTCTCATCTCAGCTTACAGAGGTGAACTTGAAGTTACCGTTACTTCTGCCGACGCATTAGACAACAAAGCTTTGAACCGAATTGAGAAAGCTTTGAAAGATACTGAAATCGCTAAAGGTAAAACCCTGAAGGTTGTTAACAGGGTGAGTACTGTTTTTAACTACTAGAATTGGATTGAAGAGATGTTAGAGGTTGATGTGGGAGAGGTTTCGTCTTTGACACTGTCGGACACCTTGCATTCTGGTGATGAGGCGTTACACTCGGCAAGATGGGGCTAAAATCGATATTGCAAACATGGAGGGAGAGTCGCTAATCAATCCCATATGAATAGGTCAACCCATCTGTCCTCGGTGGTCTTCTCGTTGACTTCGGAGACAAATCCATCGATCTCTCTGCTTCTTCAAAGGTCAACCGATTCAACGCTGCTCTTACTCGTGAGTTATATTCCGATATACCTATGCGGCTGATCGTATTTGCTAATATACTGAATACGTTCAATAGAAGGTGTATAAGTACGATAGATTGTGTGAATGATGTAGAAAGGGATCATCAAGAGGATTGTAGTAGACGGAAGGACGATACAATCAACCAAAAAATGACAAATGAATTGCATTTCCCCGGATCAAATATGTAGCAATGCTGAACGAGGGCAAGGATACAATCCTATGTCTATAGATATTGGAAGGACCTCCATGCGTTGGTAGCGGCGTAACTGGAGTAAGGTATTTGCATTCCAAGTCGATGGCAGCTGCTCCATGCGACTTAATCTACACTTGAGTCATTTCCGCCCAAATAAAGGACTTTACCGATGAGATCGGATTGAGTGGAAAAGGGTGGTGAATGACGCAGATCAATTTAAACATCAAGATTGTAGAATAATCCACTTCTTTTGTTCTGGCTAAAAGGACTCTCAATCCATCAGAACAACGCTGCATCATAATTCAACTCGTTTTGTCGAATTGATCCCAATGATACTACTCGCACATATACATCCATCTTTCTACTTAAGACAAGAAATCCTCACGAAGTAGTTGAAATTGGCACAAATTTCAATATCAGCACATTTATACTGAATTTAGCGGAAAAAATCCTCCGCCAAAATAGCAAACAACTTTGATTCCTCGTCAATTTGTATTTCGCAACTTTCAATTCATTTATCATTAACTTTTACCATTTGACCTGTTACGGCTATTGATTATTGTGATGGAAGCAAGGAGTGAAATACTGTAGAATACATTGATACCGGGTTTTCATTCATAGTCGAAAAGTAATTTCGACGATTTATACCAAACTTCGATTATACCCATTACGTCAAAGATCTGAATCTACTTATCTCATTCATTTCAAATACTCTAAATCTTTCACCTCATCCCAATTGCCACTCAAAGTCATCAAGCACAGATTCAGTAGTTCATTACAGTATACTTCTTGCTCTAAAGTAGAGAATCAATTCCCGAATCACCGATTCCTCCATCAGCTCACCTAGGATGACAGATCAAAACACTCGACCTAGACCACGTCTTCCTGGAAGATCAAAATCGAATATAAAAGATGATCCACCTTTCGATGCAGCAAAACCAGATGAAAAAGCAGTAGATGATGTATATAAACAAGTAAATTCAACTGGTTCTTTAGAATTAGCTGCAAAAGCTTTAGAAAAATATACCAATAATCAAAAAGTTTTAATGAATGAAAATGATCAAGATTCAGAAGAATTAGGTTATTTAAATAAACATAATTTACAAGAAGATGTAATCATGTCTTCTGATGATGATGATGATTTCATTACTTCACCTTTGAAACAAAATAATAAAAGTGATGGTGGTAGTGGAGTAATTCATATTCAAGAAGTAGTTGATGGACTTTGGATTGGTGATTTAGTTAGTGCGATGGATATAGAAGGATTACAAAAAAGGGGAATTGTAAGTTAATCCAAAATCCTTTCATCCTCTAAATCAATTCATTATTTCCATTATATATCTCTTAATTTTCAGATTGAGCTAATTTCATTAAAAAAAATAATTTAGACAAACATTTTATCCTTGTTAAGACCAGCTCTTGAATTTTCATCAGAATTCGCTGTTTATCCATTGGAAATTGATGATTCATCAGATACAGATATTTTAACTCATTTACCTTCTTGCGTTGCTTGGATTTCATCAATATTAGAATTACGTGGAAAAGCAGAAAATCAAACTAATCCTGGTTTTGGAAATTTGGAAATTGACAAAGATCCAATAATTTCAAATTTAGCTGCTTCACCTAAAGTAGGTGGAGTACTAGTTCATTGTCAAGCTGGTATGAGTAGAAGTGCAACTGTTGTTGCTGCTTATCTGATGAGAGAATATGATTTGGATCCTGTACAAGCTATTGTGGCTTTAAGAGATAAACGTCCAGTAGTTGAGTGAGTCACCTTTTTTCCAATCTTCCTGATTGTTGTCAAACGCTTGAATACGACCAGACCTTCTCAATGCTGATGACCGATTGTTCACTTAGCCCTTCTGAAACCTTTTGGCATCAGCTTGGTTTGTTTTATAACGCAGATGGTAGAGTTTCGCTCAAGGATAAGTCAACTCGAAGGTTCTATATGGATAGGACCGCATCGCAATTCATGAGTTAGTAGCATCTCGGCTCTTCGTATCAAGGCGTCATCATTGAATCGAGCTGATTTTTCGCCATTACAGACGGAGATGGAGGAGCGCCTTCGATCGAGACCATGGCGAAATATCCTATGACGCCAACAGCTTCCAATCCCCCAACTCCTGGTGGGGCACATGGCCGACGCAAGATTAGATGTAAGATGTGCCGAAGGCATTTGGCAGTCAGAGAACACATGATGGATCATATTTTAGACCAACAACCAGTCTCAAGACCTAGAACACCATCAATCGTAACTTTGCCTTCACCGAAATTATCAAACCCACCAAGTTTCCCTACGGTCACCGGCGAAAGGGAGAGGAGAGCAAGTGTAGTTAGTGATGTAATAAATCCCTTAACTGGTTTACCAGGAAGAAGAGCCAGTCACGCTTCAATTTCAAGTATGACAGGTATAACTACTCAATATGAGAATAGCGTAAATAGTAAAGATCAACAACAATCTTCACCTGGAGCAGGTATACCATTACCAAAACGATCAACAACTACGCCTGGACTTTCTTTGACAGCTTCGTCTCCTGATCCCAATTCATCTTCTGGTTCACCAATTCCGAACATATTAGGTAGAATGGATAATAATGCTTCACCTAAACCTATATCACCAACTATAGAAATTGGTTCTCCCGCAGGAGGAAGAGTTTTCCAATCTGCTGAACAACTTGCTAGTAGTCTTCCACCTCATCTTTTAGCATTACGTATGGCAGGTTCAGGATCTTCTGGTTTACCTTCACCTATTGGAAGTTCACCAAATTCTTCACCTGAAAAAGATATTGTTTCTACATCTCAAACTTTTCCACCAAGTCAACAATCTCAAAATGTTAGTAATGCAGCTAGAAGAATGAGTATGTTAACTATGACACCTAATACACCAGAAGGAGAAAGAAGAAATAGTATTAGTGAAAATTTAAATAATGGTGGATATCCAATTTTAGTTAATAATAAATGTTCAGGATATTTCGTTGAACCAGTGAGTTATTCAAATTTTGTGAAGAATTCAGTTAATTATAGTAATAAAATTGCTAATTAATTTTAAATAGTTGACATGGATGGAACCTGTTTTACAAAAAGGTGAAATTGCTGGAAAATTAATTTGTCCAAATGAAAAATGTGGTGTAAAAATTGGAAATTTCGATTGGGCAGGTGTACAATGTGGATGTAAACAATGGGTAACACCTGTGAGTGAATTGATTAAATATAGATTAGATGAGTAAGCTAATTTGGAATTGGTAATTTAGGGTTTTTGTATACATAGAAGTAAAGTCGACGAAGTTTGGTAGATCAAACATCAGTTGAACGAAGTCGAGTATTAGTTTATTTGCTTTTTGTTTTTTTATCATTTTTTTCTCACTGCATCGAATAAATCCATTTACACAATCTTCTTACATATTTCCGGCATTGGATTGAAAAACTTCACAAATAACCAAATTAAATTGCATATAATTCTTGTTCATATATATTATGCATGCATCATTTCCTCAACATTACAAGAAACTATTATGCGTTTGCTCAAACTCAATCTCAAGGCAATGTGGCGGTTCTTTAACGAGTGGCTTGGAGGTTAAATCATATCAGGCTGATTCATTATACTTCATATCATGTTGCAAACGAAATCAAATACAGCCTTTTAAATTTTGTTCTAGATTTTCGGTACATTAAGTAGTATTCAAAGACAGAGTGGATAATATACAGAGAATGGGTTGACTATCAAAGATAGAAAGATGTTTGATTTGAATATGTGTAATTATACTTAAATTTCATTACATTAACGAAAACTATTCTTTTCACAAAAAACAAGAAACCCTAAATCTATATTGCGCTATTTGGACCCGGAAAGTAATTATAAGGACTCATCAAAACTCTCTATATAATAAAGAATAAAATACGATAAAAGAAAGGTATAGAGGGAAATACGAACGAATGATTGCAAAAATAAAAAAATATAATTATGAAATCAATTATACCTATTCAAATTTTATTTTCAATTCTAATTTTTTTTATTTTTGAAATTAATGCTTTACATATACCTAAAACTTCCTACAATAAAATAAATAAAGTTCAATCAAAAAGACAATTATTATCAACTTCAAAAAGATTATTACCTATTAAAAGATTTGGATATTTTTCATTTTCTAGAAATCCTAAAACTTTACCTTTTTGGAATCCTTTAGAAGGTATTGAAGGTATTTTAATTCATCATTCTATTAAAGGATACAAGCCGAAAAAAAGAGATTTGAAATTAGGATTTGAATTAAAATCAATTCAAGATGAGAGTTTTGAAAAAGAAGAATCGAATGGTGGAATAGAAGAAGAGTATGAAATTGAAGAAAGAGATGATGATAATAATGAATTAAATTGTGAAGATCAACAACAAGATCACTTGACTACTGGTCTTTCGAGTCAATTTTCAGATTCAATCCCTTCAAAAGAAGTTAAAATGGCTCAAACTCAATTACAATTAATCAATTATCCTGATCAGTTAAACAATATTTCCAATATCAATATCACTAATATAGTTGATAAGCAGAGTAATGTGAATATAACAGATTTTAGTAATAGGAAATATAGTGATAAGATACTTTGGTCAGGATTTGATAATTATCAACAGCTTGAAGAGAGGAATTTGTATAAAAGACATAGTGATAAATCTGGATCTCAGGAAGGTTATGATGATGATAGTGGTGGCGGTAGAGAAAACAATGGAGGTAAGAAGGGAAGTATAGAAAGCGAAGGTGGTAATGATAATTCTGACTCCAATAAACATGGTGGATATGGTAATAAAGGAAACGAGGATCAATGGCAAGATGAAGGGTCAAAAGGAGACAGCGGAGGAAAAGATAATCAAGGATGGAAAGATACTCACAATTCTCATAATGGTAATGGTGCTAATCATCAATCAGGATATACAAATGGGAAAGGTACACCGGGTCGGCATAAAAGCATGAGCGATGATACAAGTACAAGCGATGACAATTATCATGAAAAATTTCAACAAGATTGGGATGCATCTTCCTCATCTTCTACGAACGATAAATGGGATCACGAATGGGATCACGAAGCGAATTCTAGTGGCAATAGTGGAGATCATGATCAAGATGACAATTCAAATGATGATAGAGGTGACCCAAAACATAAGTATGATGATGGTCAATATCATTCCGCAAATAACGATTCAGAGTCCAAGGGAAATAACAATTGGGATGATGGGCAATATCATCATTCTTCCACCAATGAAGATGATACGAATGAAAATGGTAATTGGGATCAAGGAGGATATCATCATTGGAGCGACTCTCAATCTCAATCGCAACCTAATTCTCAGTCGACATATGATTCGAAAAATGATCATCAATCTGATTGTTCAAATTTGGCGAAATTCTATAAATCTTTTGAACAGTCTTGGATTGACGATAAAGGTTGGTCAAATGATGAAATTTTAGATTGTTGTCAATGGTCAGGTGTAACTTGTGGATCAATTACAAAACGAGTTATGGGTTTAAATTTGAGAAACAATGGTTTAAAAGGTGATTTAGATAATTCATTATTTGATATAAATGGTTTAATGAGAATGTAGGTTTAAATTTGATTTATAGTTGTCTTTTTCTTCAATTGTTGAAATAATATTGATATATTCTTTTGGGATTAGTGATTTATCAGGAAATGATTTCAAGGAAGTACCAGATAAATTTGATGGATTCACAAAATTAACACATTTAAATATATCAAATTCTAATATAATAGGACGATTTCCAAGTAGTTTAAGAATTTCACCTAATTTGGTTAATTTGGATTTATCAAATAACAAATTGAATGGATTTATACAATTTCATCATTCAACTTCGTTAAAATCAATTAATCTTTCAAATAATCAATTAACAAGTTTTTCAATTGATATTGATTCTATGGACAACAATTTAAATAAAATTGATTTTAGAAATAATCAAATGTCTGGACCTTTACCTGATTTAAGTGGATTGAAGAGTTTGACAAGTTTTGATATTTCGAATAATAAGTGAGTTTATCTTTCTAAGTCTCACTTTAATCCATTTAGCTGATTGAAATTTAAATGACTTTTTCTTCCCAAACCTCGTTTGTCTTCTCAGCTTGTAAGTTGAAAAAACTTTCTATGATTAGAATTATATCCAAGTAAGCTGGTTGTCATAAATCGCTAATTTGCTCTTTAGTACTGGTCCTCTATTTGATATTTCAAATCTTACAAATCTTACAAGATTTGATGTACGAAATAATCAACTGACAGGTGAGTAGTAAAACTTCATCAACATAAATTTGAATTTTTAACCGCTAATTAATCTTGAAATCAGGTTCTTTCCCTATTTTACCTTCTTCAATTCAATCAATTTTTTTATCCTCAAATCAATTTACAGGTCAAATACCTTCTACAATTCAATCTCCAGAAAATTTAATAAATTGTTATATTTTACCTAATAATTTCATTTGTCCAACAAAAGATCAAATAAATAATATCAATAATAATAATTCATTATTTTCTAAATGTCATTTACATTCTTGTTTTTCTACCAATACTAAAACGATAATAAACAATGATCAACATAATCAAAATGGAACAGGAACAGGAACAACAACAATAATTAATGCATCTCAAATAACAAGTTTAAATGTGCCAAATGGTCAAAAAGGTATTCCTGTTAATCCTTTACCTGGTGAAAATCTTACTGTACCTCAAAATCAACTAGGCCAAAGTAAAGATCAAGTGGTTGTGGCTGGACAAGATTATCCTGGATTATCACCACAATCACAATCACAAACGCAAAGGTTAGGTTCTAAAACTCAACTAAGTAGTGATGGGTTACAGACAATGGATGTGATATCATCTGTTGTACGAATTCCGGGTTTAATAGTATTTTGTGGTTTTATTTTCTGGAATTTTTAGTATATCATGGATGGTGAAGGACTGTCATAACATGTGCAATGATCATTCTATCAAAGACAAATATCAAATATATACCATGCAAAAACTATGCCTTACCCTCTATGCTAAACGAGCCTAGCCGTTGTGTGCTTCGAAACTGCTATGGATTTTGTGCGCAGGTGGCGCATGCTCGTCATGGCAAGTAGTGAATGGGAGCATACGTTATTCGATTAAAGTCAATACATCATATGAACCGAAATTAGTTCTTCTTTTCCAAAAGTCAGCTCTGAAACGGCAAAAACACCAGTAGAGCTGCGAGATATAAAAAAAACCGGTTATTGTTATGTATATGTAAAACTGCTCGTCTGTTTTTTTTAGCTAATCTTCCTTCTTTTATTGCAAAATTTGACAAGATTAACATTCTGAAGTCAGATGAATATCTTGTATTTTTGATTCTCCTTAGTAAACTAGGCAGCTGTGGGAGCTTGTTGACCCATGGAAGCGTAATAACTGATGTCGAATCGGTTAGTATATCTCGGTGAACAAAGCCAGACACCAACTTACGCAGCATATGGATCAGCAGCGCCTGCTTGAGGCTGTTGTTGGCCATATCCACCATCTTGCCCGCCATAACCTCCACCATATCCGTAGCCTTGTCCTCCTCCACCTCCACCACCTCCGTATCCTTGTTGACCTCCATATCCTTGAGGTGGACCACCGAAGCCTCCCCCGCCTGGAGGACCACGACCACCAGGTCCATCTATACGGAAACCATCAACATTTGCCTGAATCACTGTCAGGTAATTGGAGAGAAACTTACGACTGATCCAGTTTTCGGGAATTCTCCAGGGTGGTAATCTATCTTGAGCAGGTGGCGCACCAGTAATAGCACCCGCTGGTCTACCAGACGCTGGCCCTCCACTTCCACCTTCACCTAATTCAGCCATCAAAGCGGTATATTCGGAATCGAACGCAGTTTCTTTGTTTTGGGCCAAGCTAGGGTCACCTCGACCTCTACAATCTCTAGCCATGTGTCCTGCCCCTCCACATAATCTACAGATAACGTTGGCAGAGTATACTCTTTGTTGGGGACATTCCCATCTTCGATGTCCTTTCTCACCACAATTTTGACATAGCTGGTTCTCGTCATCTCGTAATGTACCGTTAAGAGAGGCTAATTCTCGAAGTTGATTCCGCTTATGATCATTTTGTCCTTCGGGTGTTGAGGCGGCCTAGTGAACAGAGAGATGATCAGATACATCTGACAATTTGCACAGAAGCATGAAATCACTTACAGTCTCGATAACCCTGTTAATCAATGCCACACATCCTTTTACTTTCTCTTCAGTCTCCGCTTGAATGAGACAATGTAATTCATCTTGTTCATCCTCTGGGAAATCCCCTGGTCTACCTTTACCCTCTTTGACCGAACCTTTACCCCTAATACTAATTTTGGCACCACTTTCCCTCTCCATTCGCTTCAGCGAGTTTCCTCGAGGTCCTACTAATAGACCGAAGAAATTGATCTCAGGAAACTCTTTGACTGGGATGTAAACCTTGTCTTGAGGCCTACCACCTCGTCGATTCTGCATTTCTGCAGGAGGTCGGAAATTGGGATCCGATTTCATAGCTCGATCAACTAATCTGGCTTTTTCGTCTTCCAATTTCTTCTTATATCTAATTTCCCTAGTATTTGTCCTTCGTCCATAAGCGTCATATGAAGGAGGGGGAGAAGGTGATCTTTGATTTTCAGGTGGAACAACATCTCCTGTTCGTAACTTTCGATTTATTTCTTCCAATCGAACGTGAATAGCATAATTATCTAATTCATGTTGAGAAACTTTACCAGTGATTGCTACTGGTAGACCGGGAACATCGACTTTTGCATCACCCCATCGCGACCTTCTTTTTCTTGGTCCATCTATAACCAATAAGACAAGTAAGCAGACGTAAAATAAAGAAAAAAGTGCGAAGAACTCACCTTCCGCGGCAACCTCTCTTTCCCTATCTCTTCCTCTATCAGGTTCGTCATATCGTGCCCCTCGATCACCTCCTCCGAATCTATCCCCGCCACCACCACCATAGCTATCCCGTTCATCTCGCCTAAAATCACCTCTTGGTCGATCATAGTCATCTCTTCTTCCGTAATCGTCCCTCTCCGGACGATCACGTTCTTGACGACCATTGAAGAATTGAATATCAACTGCAGGGGGTCTTGGTGCGTGCGAGGGAGCGTTGGAAGGTGGAGGAGCTTCTTCCGGTAAGCCGAATCGTCTTTTGTTACCGATAGGAACCTGTAAAGCAAGACTGTCTTAGTACCGCGCCCCGTTAGAGACAGTAAATAGGGATGACTAATACTCACATCATTGGTACCCGTGGTTCGGGCTGCTGGTCGCCACATACTGCGATACTTTTACTGCTAGTCTAATCTGCCTGCAGGGTGATCTTTCAAGTTGCAATTACAATTTGGATTCGAAAGTGAGATGAATCAGTTAAAGCGAGATGTAATATGTTACCAGAATGAAAAGGATGCTAGGTAGTGGCAATCAACCAACAGATGCAATAAATCGAAGATCAATTTACTGTATTTTATCCTATCATGCCTAACACGTGGCTGTGGTATGAATTCGCCGCTTCCTTCGACCTTAATCAACCTATTCTACCATGATTGACCTTTGATCATTCATTTCGCTTGATCATACTTGGCACCTTCAACGACAGTCGAGTTTTCCTTGATCCATAACGGTCTCCAGATTCAGTGCTAACAGGCACATACATCAGCGACTCAGGCAAGATGTCGAACGCTAGTGGTACGTTTTGACTAAATATTCCAGACATCTTGCTGACCTCCACTTCCACTTGACTTAGCTGCCCTGCAAGGGGGTAAGATATCACGGGAAGAGTTCAGACGACAAAAGGATCTTGATGCGGCTCGTAAAGCAGGTACAGCTCCCGCAGCAGTTGATGAAGAAGGAAATGCTATCAACCCACATATCCCTGAATATATAACAAAAGCACCATGGTACGCTGATACGGGTAAACCTTCGTTGGCGCATCAACGTATAGGCAGGAGTGATGGACCAGCCTTGAAGATGGATGAATGGTACGAAAGGGGTCAAACTGCCGGTCCAGCAGCAAAAAAATATCGGAAAGGAGCATGTGAGAACTGTGGAGCAATGACACATAAGAAAAAAGATTGTTTAGAAAGACCTCGTAAGAAAGGTGCAAAATTTACTAATACAAATATTGCTCCTGATGAAGTTATTCAAAATTTCGCAAGTGATTATGATTCAAAAAGAGATAGATGGAATGGATATGATCCTTCATCTTACAAAAATGTTGTAGATGAATATGAAGCTACAGAAGCTGCAAGGAAAAAGTTTAGGGAAGAAGAAATTGATAATCAAACTTCAAATGCGGATCTTTCAACAGCTAAGAAATTGGCAAAGAAAGAGAAACAAGATAATGATGATGATTTCGGATCAAGTGATGAAGATGAAGATGATGAAGATAAATATGCGGAAGCAGCCGATCAAATTGGTCAGAAATTAGATACAAAAACTAGAATAACAGTTAGAAATTTACGTATTAGGGAAGATACGGCGAAATATCTACACAACTTGGATGCTGATTCGGCGTACTACGATCCCAAGACTAGATCTATGAGAGATGCTCCTGTACAAGGTATGGCTCCGGAGGATGTGAGTTGGATTCATCGTTCTGGATTGTTCAATTCTCCCTTTAACCTGTCGTCATTGTTTGCAACTCCTGTAGATAGGTGCTGTCCAGCTGACCTGCTTTGTAGATGAAATTCGCGGGAGACAATTTCCAAAGATTCTCGGGTGATGCCACAAATATTCAAAAACTACAGATGTTTGCCTGGCAATCAGCTCAGAGAGGGAACAACGTTCATATGCTAGCTAATCCAACAGCAGGAGAATTGTTACATAAAGAATTCCAAGAGAAGAAAGAAGTACTCAAAGATACGAATAAAAGTTCCATTTTGGCTAGATATGGTGGTGAAGAACATTTGGAAAGGCTACCGAGGGAATTGCTTAACGGTCAGACCGAAGATTGTATGTAGCTTGCGATCCCGTCAAGAGGTTACACCGGTATTTGAGGAGACTGACAAATTGCATATCAGACGTTGAATACTCGAGATCCGGTCAAATAGTCAAAGGTCGAGAAAAGGCTGTCACTAGGTCAAAATACGATGAAGATGGTGAGTCTGCTGGGCAGTGCCTGTTTTATGAGGACACCAGTAGCTGACGTATTTGATCCTTTGATAGTGTATATCAACAATCACACGGCAATTTGGGGATCATTTTACGATTTATCAACGGGACAATGGGGTTTCGCATGTTGTCATTCAGTATTATCAGGATCTTATTGTACAGGTGAAGCAGGTAAAACTGCTAATTCATCTTCTAGTGTACAAGCTTTATTAGAATCAGCAGCAAAAGTAAAAGCAATAGAAGAAGCAGGTGAAAAAGAAAGAAAATCATTAAAAGATGAACATGTTGAAAATCTTCTTAAATTGAATGGAAAGAATAAAGAAAAAGATGGACCAATATATGGTAACAGACCTGATGATATGTTAAATCAAGATAAAGAAATTGAATTAAATAGAGATAAATTGAAAAAGGCTTTAGCTGAAGAAAAGAAAAGAAAAGATTTAAATGAAAATGAAGCCTGGGAACAAAATAAAAAATCAAAAACTGATGTATCTCAAGAAGAATTGGGTGAGTTATCAATAATCACTCATCTCATCAACCATTTGTGTATATATATGAAATCGCAATATACTAATTTGTAATTGGCTTTTCTTTCGCAGAGGCTTACAGGCTTTCAAGACAAGGTTATGATGATCCAATGGCGAATTATAAAGATACAGAAGATTATTAGTTCTGCTTCATTATATTGGAATATGATATTGTAAGATTTATTTGTTTTGTATTAATTAGAAACCAATCATGCAATGCATATTTTAAGATTATATGATCTATGTACCACGTAAAAAACCAAGTGTACCAAGATTATAACCTACTAATTCTCTAATTCTTTTAGTATGTTTATTTTGTTGTTCTTTTAATTCGATTAATTTGATTTTAAATTCTTCTGGATTTTGAATAAGTAAATCATTATGAACTGATAAAAAAATTGATAAAATAGTTTGAACAGCTTCATAATCTTTATTTGATTTTAATCTATTTATCAAAGAATTCAAAAAAGCTAATAAATGTTCTAATGAGCTTAATGATCGAATTTCTAAATCTAATGTTGAAGGTGGTAATGATTTTATATATTCATAGAATGTGTTGTCTAATCATTGACAATAATCAGTTTGATATGTAAATCACTAAACGATTTATTCAGAATTTCGAAATACACTTACAATCCCCACTTTCATCTTCCCGCGTCAATCTCTTTGTGAATTCACTTTCCAACCAACCACTTGCCAAATCTAATCGTTGTCCATTCTTGCCATTCTGTTGAGCATCATTCTGATCTTCAGCTGCACTCAGGTCGAAGCGAGTTTCTAGGCCTGATACAGTAGGCAAAAAGAATGGAGCTGCTTCTGGCGCTTTAGGAGCTTCTTTAGGTTTGTTACGTTGCTGGATCAGACATGACATAGGATTAGCGCGACTACATATCCATGCGACTAGATCAACTCACCTTTATAGTTTCCAGATTCAACAAGGTCTGCCACCTCGATCTCGGTATCAGAGAAAGAGTGATTAAACCTTCGGAAAGTTGTTCAGGCGTTGTGTAGATATCGGTGAATTCCGGTGCTCCAATGGCTTCCACACCTTCAATAGCTGCGAATTGCGATCGACGTTTAGCAAAGAGGATAAGATGTCTGAGTGGATAAGACTTACCAGCATCCTCCGCTAATCCCTGTACCGACGGTAGTCCAATCTCTGGTACATCTTCTTCCTCAGGTATATGACGTAAAGCCACTTCGGAGAACTGTGCCTTGTTTGCCCTATGTGTTAGATGGTTATCAACACACGCTTTCATCTGGTCCAAAGAATAGCTCGCTCACCAAAGGTGTATACCGACACTGTCGACATGGGCCGTAGCTAAGAAATCACCCGTTGGGGAGAAAGTCAAACTTGTAGCTATAGAAGATGTCTTGAACGCGTCCACGAGTCGGCCAGTAGGTATATCGAACGTTCGGATTGTCGAATCAAGGGACGTAGCGATCAACCACCTTGAATCAGGAGAGAATACCTAAGGAGCAGAATTGTCAGTTGTTGCATTCATATTGAAATTAAATACTTCGACGGGTTTCATAGCTTACAGTGTCCAGTATTCGGCCTTTGAATCCTCTCAATTCTCTCACGACTCGCCTCGTATCAATATCAATTAGTCGAACGGTAAGATCATCACAAATGACCGATAATAATCCGGAATCTCTGTTAAGGGACATCGAGGTGATAGAAGTGGAAAGTTGGGCGGAATGGAGGAGTTGTGTAGTATGAAAATCGAAGAACTACATCGGAACAGATTAGCTTCTGTAGATTTCCAAGACTCCGAACTGAATCCCAGATCGTATTGATATACAACTACTCACGTATAACTTCCCTTCCAAAGTACTAGCTACCACAATCCGGTTTAGTGCATCACTGACTAGTCCAGTTATAGCTTCAAGAGTCTTCTTGACACCTTCAGCGGCTTGTTGTTGCGTCGCTTTAGCTTTGGCAGTCTTACTTTGAGCAATGATTTTAGGTTTGCTATCTCCCGGAGCAGATCCTGAGAGGGAAAACGATCGCCTCTCTTTTCCAGATTGCATATTATACATCCTAATTTCACCTGTAGATGAACCGACCAACGAGAAGTTTCCGCACGCAGTGACAGTTACCGCCTATAGGATTCGGCAGGCATCAGCTGGCGCATTCGGCGCCACCTCAATATCCGAGACTTACCTGAGCGACACCACTGTCCATTTCGAATGTCCAAGGGCCTAGTCGCTTCTCCTGTACTCGCCATGTTCTAGCTACCGCATCATCCGCGTGAGCAGTGACTACATCCTCCCAGTCTTTTGACCTGATAGATGAACTGGAAATAGCGGTGATCTGAGGATATTTCAAGTGATCCACTGTCACTCCTAAGCCGATAGCCTTCTTGATCAAGGAACCTGAATAGCACTTTGATGATCAGTATTCTGCGCAAATAACCCGATCAAGCGAGCTGTACTCACCTTGAGACAGCTCGAAACTCCTTGAATCTCTGACAACACTAGTGTACCTCAACGACCTATCTCGTCCAGCTGTCAAGATTTGTTTTCCATCTTCACCGTAATATCTAATACACGTTGGCGGTGCATGATGTCCTCCTCTGAATTTCAGTAGTCGAGGCATTCCAGTCGGATCATCGCATAACCATTGCTACACCGCGTCATCAGCTCTCCGACTACTTCCTTTCGATACGGAAAGGTTACATAATAACTTACTTTGACACTGTTATCCACACTTGACGAGACCAGTAACGGCTGTCCAGGTACCCATTGTAATCCAGTGACGCTCTGATCATGCGCGCCTCTAACAACATGTAAAACTCGTCCTCCTTTGCTCAGATCCCACGTAGCTAATGATCCAGTGGAGGAAGCAGTTGCCAGTATAGGAGGACCATCTATACATTTATATGAGCTTTTTGCGCGATTCAGCTATGAATGTTCTGGAAGCTCACCCATTCTGAAGGACAATCCTGCTACAGCTCCATCTTCAATCTTCATCTGCATCACCAAATCTCCTTGACGGATATCCAATATTCGAACTACACCATCTAAGTATCCTACACCGACTACATCGATGGCGGGGGACTGTACAATCGCTGTTACAGGGGAAGAGGAAGCTGGAGTTGGATGCGGAAAAGTGTGTATCAAGGAGCTGCAGACAATGTCAGCTTGTCCGGAGTATCAAACGGTCCCACTCCAACGACTAACCAGGTTCGAACGTTCCAAAGTTGTAATTCTCCTTGTTGACTACCTATCAATATCTTGTTCAGGTACGTCGAAGGGTGCATTAAATGAGTAGCAGTAAAAGAAGAGTGAAAAGTGATTTGATTTTTGAGCTCTACGCAATTTTCGAAATCCAGAGTAAGTCAGATTCAGGACCCATCAGATACAATTTTGATTGAAGCGATCAACTCACGTCCGCCTTTCAAATCGTATATCACCATTCCTGTACCATCTTCTTTCAAGACCAACAACTCATCACCAAATATCAGAATCTTCCCTAGATTCGATTGATCAGGAGATATATATGAGCCAGTCTATTACATGAATTATCTCAATCAGCTTTGCTTGTTTTATAATTCGCGAAACAAAGCTCACTTCTTTGCCTCGATGATATTTAATCACCCTTGCACCAGCACTAGCAAAGATTTCAGTACCAGTCATAGCCAATGAGTTGATTTGAGCACCAGTATCAGGACCTGGCAATGAAATTTATCGTATAAGCTTGACACTTGGTGTATAGCGGAAATCGACTTACCAGCAAAGACTAAAGTCATCCTCGCTGCATCCCACATCAACCAACTCCTGCCTACTGAGGTTGTAATATTGACAGTAGGGGTAGCAAGAGCACCTTGAGGTGTATGTACGAACATAGCGTAAGGTACATGATCCGTTACATGTCCTAAAGCTCTGAAAGGGGCGAAAAGTCGAGGAGTAGGCTTCGAAGGTCCAGCTGCTGGTTGTTCAGCTACAGTCGTAGCGACACCATTCTTCTGGCGCTTATTCTGATGAGCCATTCTGATGCAGGTCTGGCTCGGAAGAGTAGAAGGACTGATGGGCGCTGTAGGAGTGGAGTTACTATGCAAATAAATGAATGATTTTGGTCATTAGGTTCATCAATTCTTAAATGCAACTTCGAACATTTTGCTGAAAATCGCAGATTGCCACGTGGGTGATATGGAGATTTCCGTCTATTCCGCTTTCACGCTCAGCATCAAGGGCTCTTCGCCTTCTTTCGATTCGATCAGCTATATACATGCATACATCATGACGCTCTTATATCGCTTCTGAGTACCAGACTACATCATTGAGGTCTCTTCTCACCATACTTTAATATCTATGTACAGCTGTCAGATGAATCACACTACGAAACTTCTTCCATTCGACCTATCAGATACTTGGTTGAAAAGGCAATTTCATCATGCTCATTCGTTTAGCATCGTCAGGACTGACCAACGGGAGATCCATGTAGTCAAGTAATGACCATGTTTCTAACTCATCATCATTCATTTCGATTCGCTCCTCCATTCTCACCTTGTGGTCGCGAAGGTAATCTTCCAACAGGTTGGACGGTCTTTCAGTCAGATAAGATCTTTCCTCGGAAGGTTGACTATATTTGATGATGTGTCCCTCGAAAGCTTCACTCAATGCCTTGACCCATGGAGGAAGATCAGTGACAATATCGGTGTATTCGAAATACTCCCAGAAAAGGGTAGCAACTTTGTCCCAAACGATTTCGTAAGGGAGATTGATCTTGTTCTCGTCTTTCGAGTAATACTGATTGTATAAACATTCCCATTCGTTCTCAAAGTACTTGTCCTTAGCAACGATAGATCGGAACTCGGCAAGTTGCTTTGTTTCGAGTGACTCGACGCAAGCCTTCATTGCTCTAATAGATCTATCTTTGTAGCTTCTTTGATTTTGTGGGGTCCTACCGTCTTCGTTAAGAACACCGTAGGTGGGCATAACTTCATTGGAAACGCTGAGCTCTGGGTTGATGGTTTCGGTGTGTTGCATTTCTTCTTTGTCGTTGATGTCGAGAACGCTCGCATCGCCATGAATATCGGGTGTTCCTTCTGCCCATTTGGAGGAGGGTTTAATGCTATCTTCATCCATATAAATCTCAAATGTATGGAAAGCGAGATCACGGTAAATTGTTTCAGGATACTGAGGGAGCTGGACATCTTCGATTCTCTTGATGACTTCCCTATCTTCCCACTGCCATTGCTGAGCGAGCATTCGATGCGCTTCAAGAACCTTATTGAACTCCTTCGCCATGATGGATGGGATGTGCTCAAGCCATTCCTCAAGGAAACAACATACCCAGGGAGGAAGATGATTTGGGAGAACATCGTCCTCTTCCGATGCTGTTGTTGCCTCCATACTTTGGCATGACATAGAGTAAAGTTCAGCTCTGTACGGCTCAGTGTAGAAGCTGGCATCTGAAGCGTCATCTTGAGCTTCCTTTCTTCTTGTAGCTTCAGCCACATATCTATCATGTTGAGCACCAAGTTTAGCTAACATCTTCTGAGCATGTTCTACCCTTGGTACATCACCGTGAATGACTTCATGCTTGGCAATGAGCAGTTGGAAGGAACTTGTCTTCCAGCATTCGGCAGGAAGTAGAGTGAGCATGGCAATCCAGCTTTGATTGACCTTCTCAGAAGGGACAAAAAATCGATTTTCCAGTTTCGCGATTGGGTCTGCTTTTGGTGCTTTTGGTGCTTTTGGTGCTTTTGGTGCTTTTGGTGCTTTTGGTGCTTTTGGTGCTTTAGGTTTATTTAAACCTCCAAGCTTCTTTGTCATTACAGCAGCATTGGGAGCCTTCTTTGCTCTTCTGGACGCTGCGGGTAGTCCAAAAGGTCTGATACTACCTGGAGCCCCCGGATATGATGGCATCATATACATCCCTTTAGATTTTAACCAACTGAATTCTTTGGGCCCTAGGTGAGAGATATGTTGACCTGCAGTTGGTCTTCCTTCCTCATCTAAAAACGGGATGAGGCGATAGGGCTCGCCCCCATCGCCAGATTCGTTTTTCTGTTGCAACTGCTTTAGCAAGGCGGAATTGACAATGCCGTACATTTAAAATATAGCTTACGACTAATTTCATCGGAGCTTGTTCTGAGGGATTCCCAGCAGACTTTGAAGTGGCAAACTAGGTAATTCGTACCGAATGAGCCGGTAAGACCACGCTTTACAATAAGAATGACCTACTGAGGGATCGCTAGATTCACTGACGCTTTCGTCCTTGTAGGTATGAGAAGCAGAAACGATTGTTTCGGTCTCATTCATGCTGCTAGCCTCTAAGGAAACGGGTTTCCTGTCGGGAAATAAGATCTCCGAAGATTCAGGAGATCTACTGCGTTTGAGTGTATGTTTCATAGGCTCTACCTATGCTGTATCATCAGCACTTGTCAAAAATAAAGGAGGAAGGAAGGATAAGCAGAAGAAAGAAGCTTACTTCAGCTAATGGTATCGACTGTACTAATGTCTGAATATCGTGGACTCGAGAGCCGTCCTTCGAAGGGAAGTCTCTTGAAAAAAATAGAGGTCTTGAAGGGCAGAAATAACCACCTGATTTTTACTAGAAGAGTGAAGATTATTGAGAAAAAAAAGCGTAAAAGTGGGATGGAAACAGGGAGGAAAGGAAGAAAAGAAGAGATACACAATCTTTCTATATATGCTTAATTGATTTGGGTCCATTGGGGAAGATTCTGACTGACTCAAGTGACCTTGGCTGACTGTATTTATTAGCAACCAACTCTTACGTCATTCACCATCAAATTGACAAGTATGCTGAATTGGGGCAAATGATTCAGAGTTTGCACCACAAAAGGTCCGCACAGACCATTAAAATGAATTTAAGATAAAGAATTAGCAGGGATCAATGCGCAAGATTACTTTTGCATGATCTCGATTTTTCCATACCAACAGCTCCTTGATTTGCCCCCTTGCCTCTTTCTTTCCTCTGTTGACTTATATTTGTGATTCCAGGACTGTCTTGAGCGAAAGTCATTCAAGCGGCTTCTTGGTTTTCTCCTACTCGCTCGCTGCAGATTGTAGATCACCAGCGCCGCGGTCATTCTACCTACCGTCGGCTTGATCTTATTCTCTTCTTCGTCCTAGTCGCCGAGTGACAGTTGAATTTTCTTGTACCGTGTCTCCCTCTTCCCTCATCTTCCTCCATCTACCACTAAAGCGCCACCTATCGTCCTCTTTACGCTGGAACTCCCCCACCCGGACGCGTGGTAATCATGTTATCCTCCATCACTATTACGCCAATTCAGCCTTCTATACTTCCCTCTCCCCGATTAATCTCTTTCCCCGATGATCCTACAGAGATACCTTCCTTGATGGATGTGGAAGAATATGATCCCCCACCTTCAACTCAAACGCCAACTGCAACTGTTCATCCGGATCCGACGGAGACTGATCAAAGTGGAGGTCATCCATCAACACCCACTCAGCTCGATCCGAGAGCTCGAGCGTACTTCCCTTCAACACCTCAACCGATATTCTTGTCCTCCTCAGAAAACCTGGGTGAACTCTTTCGATTGCGATCACCCGTCACTTCACCCTCTCTTCCAAACACACCCTTTAGCGCTGGCTTAGAAAGGAGGTTACCTGGCACGCCCACGTCTCCTGGATCAACAAGGCAAAGCAGAAGACGATTATCAGTATCTTCTTTGGGCTTCGCAGCAAACTCTCGTCAGCTATCACCATACAAACGGAGAACATCAGCTAGACCAGCAAAGTACCCTATCAAACTATTCTATCCACCTTCTCCTGTTCTTGACACCCCTGATCTCACTTCCGGTTCAACAGACCACTCTTTCATCTCTTCTAGAGGCCAGACTTACATATCTGATCAAGCTATCATCCTCACCAAGCCGAGTGAGCTAGAGAATCTATTCAAGTACCACGGCGAAGCGTATCCATTTCCTGGAGTTAATCTACCCAAAAAAATCTCCAATACCAAAACATCGACTGAGCAGAAAATAGAGGTTTTGATTGATTTTGACGATTCTGAATCTCCATTACCTACAAATTCACTAGTATCTGATCCCGAGCATTCGCAGGAAGTAGAAAACTCCGAAGAAACGTTGTTAGAGGGAATTGACGGGTATCTTGATGTGTTTTATGAAGTGGAAGGTGGACTCTCCTCACCAATTGATTACAAGTTTGGTTCGGAATTTCAGTCGGATGAATTAGATGATATAGAAGACTCAATTGAAGTGGCCCAGGGGTATCGCTCAGATATAGAGCTCTTAGAGATGTTGAACGGCAATAATAGCAACGCTGTCACCCAAATCCAGGAAACAGATTTCTATAAACAGGTTCATGCCGCTGCTGAGGCATTGAAGATAAATCCGATTTCATCGAAAGTGCCCAATACGTCTGCTAGAGTGCAAAATGTCTCGCCTTATGACCTTCTGCTCTCACTACCATCTCCACGGAAGAACGTGCCCCGTCAAATAGCGAACCCGTCCACCCCCGACAAGTTTCAAAGCGAAATTATCCAAGCATGGGTCAAGACTGAACCAACCGAACAATCCAAACAATTCGTAAAAACTCTTCTCTCGAGCCTGACTAAAATCATCAACGCTAAATACGGTGACTCGTCAGGAGAGAATAGGTTCTTGGTAGATGTCTTTGGAAGTGTGAGCTGGGGAGGGGAGACAGGGAAAAGTGGTGATCTGGACTTGGTCATTTTGGTAAGCTGCATCTCTATCCCGTTACGGAACTAAGCTCATTTGCACGGAACAGGATCGAGCTCAGCTGCGCGGATGTGAGTCGTTGTATTGCAGCCAGGAGTTCTCAGCTGATTTCATGCCGCACAGATGAACCATCCCTATGGCGACAACCGCCCAACTCAAATATACCGAGCAAGAAGCCAGACACCTATGGCAGACGATCGGTCCCACCACAAATTACTGCACTACCTCGATGCTACCATACTTACGACTTGGCGAATAGTCTGAGAGCGTCGGGTATGAGAGAAGTACAACCCATAGCTGCGGCCAGTACACCTATTGTCAAATTCAAAGACACTCAGGGTGTAATCGAATGTGATATCAACATGAACGATCTTGGTGGATGGTGAGGTTCCATGATGTACTGATGGACTGTAAGCTTATATTAGAATTAGGTACAACTCATCTCTGATACTACATTACTGCCTTATATCGCCACACCTCCTCCGACCGATGATATATATACTTAAGAGATGGTTATCAGCTCAAGATCTGAACGATGCGTCAGGCTCGAAAGGATCAGCAACGATGTCCTCGTATTGCTTGACGCTTATGGTCATCGCCTATCTCCAAGCTCGAGGATGTTTACCCAACTTACAGAAAAATATCAATGTTCCTTTGCTCAACTCAGCAAGCGATACCAATGATAAAGACGTAATATGGGTATCTTGGTCAAGAGACCAAGGTGTACCTGCTCATGTCGCTTTCGATCGCGGACCGCCAGAAGGATGGAAATCAGCCGACCCAAATTTGACAGTCTCTCAAGCTGTAAGGGGGTTCTTTCGATTTTTCAGCCGATCACAACCTTCCGCTTTGGCAAGTAACGAAGAGAAGGCAAGATTCGATCACAGAAAGATGATATTATCAATCCTACAAGGTGGAATTGCCAATAGAGTAATGGGTGTAGGTCAGGGTAGAGTCGAAGATGAGAAGGTGAAAGACCAGCTCAGACACAAGGGTTCGACCGAAAGAGAAGTCGAAGAAGCCATGATAATCCTTCGAGATGGAAGAATTAAGGGAGAAGAAAAGATGGGTAAAGGTGATAGAGGTATACAACCTCGTAATTGGTCGGAAAGAAGATTAGTGGTGCAGGACCCGTTCTTATGGCAAAAGGTACTTCAGCTTTGCTTGCGGATCAACCGGAGTGGTATGGGCTAATGTTTGTTTAGAACTGCGCGGGGTCGATGTCCAGAGTGGGTCTTGATAGGTTCTTTGATGTGAGTCAGCTGCTCTACCATGGAAATCTGTGATCTGCAAATTCAGCTGACGGTTCGTGTCAGTGCGTGGACAGAGCGCATCATATGTTGCAAAGTAAAGGAACATCAGCTACAATCGAAGAACTATTGTTCAACCCAAGTCCGATACCTGCTAGGATACCTACTCCTGGGCGAGGACGGGGATCGAGAGGATCATCACCAAGCTGGAGAGGTAGAGGTAATGGGAGGACTTTGTTGAATAGTTAGCTATCCGGGTTAGCGGGAATGTGCACATAGGCTGATCTTGGTGGTGATGGAGCAGTTCTCTGATGTGAGACCTTTCATTATTAAAAAATCAAGTAAATATCATACGTCTATCTTCATAATGTCGTATGTCTTATACTCTTAGGTAGATCAGACAGATTGTAGAAAATGCTATCATACTTTATTGATCTCCTGTAATTTACACAAAATCAAGATTGTAGTACTGATGCTCACTGTGAGAGATACGCACGTGGCAGGGCTTCCTTCGAGTAGCGCTGAGCCGCGAGTGGTGAAGAAAGGATGACTGAATGATGTCAAAATGATCCATTCATCCCTTTCTATCTTTCTTCTTGATCAAGGATGACATAGTACCTATTCTGAGCTACCTATTACTTATAAAGTCCACAGTGATTCTTTGTGTTTTGCTTACATGTCCCTTAAATTCGTAACTCAAAATCAAAACCACAAATAACGAACAACGCGAAAACCTCCACTCTGAAAGATCCACTTATCAAAGAGTAACCTTCACCAATATTCAACTACTGCATACCGAAATTCATGAAACAAAGTGACAAAGAGAGAGGATAATGACAACTTCACAATCTTCTGAAGAAGTTGAAATAGATTCTCAAGAAATCGCAATGGAAGATGATATCGATAAACCGGTAATTGCTATACCGGATATAGAATCTACTGAGAATAATAAGAAGAAGAAATTGTATCATTCTGAATTGAATGAAGAAATTAAAGAAGATGATAAGTTGAATTTCAAAGAAAACTCAAATGAAGAAAAAGATTCTCAAAATGAATTGTCATCTATTTCCAACGATTTACAAATTGATGTTGAACCTCCTACACCTGAATCTTCTTCTTCTTCTTTCCAAATTCGAAATAACGATAACGATAACGATAACGAATCATCATCTTCATCATCGACTTCGTTAATTCCACTTGAAGAAGAGTTGAATGAACAAGAACAAGAAGAGGAAGAAAATTCAAAAATTCTTGAAGCTGTTCCTTTATCAGAAACTTTAGAACAACAAGAAGAATGGTGGGAATTGAAAATGACTTGGTCTGGAAAGGTATTTGAATTAAAAGTTGCAGGTAATGATATGTGAGTGTAATCCTTGAACATCTTTGCATTCAATATTTTCACCTCATATCATGTTTATTCATTTAATTGTACGTATTTTATGAAGCATATCGCTCATAAAATCAAACATTATATAGGGTATACGACTTTAGAGATCGAATTTCACAACTTACAGGTGTTCCACCAGATGGTCAAAAACTTATTAATCTTCTTCCTGGTTCAAAAGGGAAACTTTCAGCAGAACATGATGCTACAAGATTTGGTACTTTAGGTATTAAGAAAGGTACAAAGTTTATTATGATTGGTACGAGAAAGGAAGATAGGTTCTTAGGTAAAGGAGAATTCGCCAATGAGGTGGGTTAAGAATAATTTGATTAGATTTGTCAAATTAACACGTTATTCAATTGATATAGCTCACGGATAATTTCGATGTTAAATATTCAAAATCTGCTCCTGGTCTTCATCACGCTGATGATCCTAGAAATAAAAGGAAGATTTCTGAGATCTGCGAGAAAATACCTATCACCGTAAGTTTACTTATCAACTACCGTTGTCAAGTAATACCCGTTACTGTATACGAGTGGTATTCATCGTCGTTACGTTTTATAGGTGATGAATGAACCGAGAAAAGGAAAGAAATTATTGGTACTTGATTTAGATTATAGTAAGCTATCTCGTATGTGAAATCTACCAAAGAATGTATAAACTGACTGCCCTCGTTATAGCTATTGTCGATACGAAACCATTGATAAGTGGTGCATTACCTTCTTTGGAATGTGCTAGACCTGGTCTTCATGAATTTCTCGAAGCGGTTTATCCTCATTATGATATTGTGATTTGGTCACAAACACATTGGAGATGGCTTGAATCGAAATTAGTGGAATTAGATATGATTGGTGGTTCAAGGAATTATAAAGTATCTTTCGTTTCAGATAAAACAACTATGTTTCCGGTAAGTTGATCAAGATTTTTGATATTCTTTGTCTGAGAAAATTGTGCAGGACGTAAATGACTAAAATTGTATATGCCTAGGTTTGGTCACAACGAAATGGAAAGCCATATCAACATGAGTGAGCTTGCTTTCACTTCATCTCCAGCAAGGTGGCATAAGCTGACATGTCGAATCTAGGGTAAAACCTCTAGCTTACTTTTGGAATACTTTCTCTCATTGGTCTGCCAAAAACGTATGTCAGCTGCGAGCTACTTCCTCGAAGCACCGAGCATCAGCTAATATGAAATATCACTGCAGACTATACATATAGATGATCTGTCTAGAAATTTCGCATTGAATCCTGGCGAGGGTCTTAAGGTATATAAACTGCCTCTTCTTATGTCCAGATTTCCAGCAAGATTGACTGATGTAACTCAATCACAGATCAGAGCATTTAATAAAGCTGGACAGGCTGAAGGTATGGCCGATAAAGAATTGATCAAATTAGGCAAATATGTGAGTATTGCGTGTATTTACAACGCACTATGACGGAATAATTATCATCTGATCGATCGTCCTCGTTACATAGCTTCTTGACATCGCCAAGACCGTAGAAGACTTTACGACATTGGATCATAATGTGAGAAATCGATATAATCTGATCGGTTCTTTAACGAAACAACAGCTGATGTATCATTTTTTCTATAATGATCAGAAATGGAAATTGAAGATCCAATCAGCGAAATCTGGCAATCCATCTGTCAATCCCAACCCATCAAATCCTGCTAATCCTCCACAATAATCACAATTAATTTTCTGTCAATCATTCCACATAACGTCATTTTACGCTTACACGATTAATCTTTGTATATAATTAGAAGAATCTGTAGAATAAATCAATCTATCTCATTTGTATTATTTATCGTAATTATTTGTTGATATCCTTCTCAATGCCATAATATCATTTGTATATCTCTTATGCGATGTTATCAAGTACCATCATAACGCGCACAATAATGATTAAACGTGTGTATTCGGTTGATCGAGAGCAGTAAGGGATCAAAAGGGTTTTTTTTGATACAAAAGTGGAGGTTGTCCAGTTGAATTTTATTATCATAAGGTGATGTTTCATCTTAATATCAAGCCTTTTTTAGCTTCCTTTCAACCCTACGTTTAAATAAGCATAGCCTCAAAAATGATTTCGTAGAATCATGCAGGTGCTTGATAGATAGTTTTTTGAATTATGTCTTATATAAGTTGGTATCGGATAAAAGAGGGCCGGTAATCTCATGCACATTACACATGTGAAATGTACATTAGGATGTATGAACATGGGTTTTTGCGATTTGACCATTAGAATATGAGAAAAAGTATTTTTACGTTGATTGATCGTGATTTGATTTGTAATTTATTGATGGGTGCTTATTGAATGATTAACTAGTTTTTGATTGTAGTTGATGATCAAAGGTGGGTTTTTGCGATTATTCGATCTAATCAAGTGAGTCTACCACTCCAACACCTCATCTCACATCGTTGTATCTCTCAACCAACTCAAAGGCTTCATCTGATCTCTGAAGAACGTTCGTATGACATCGAAGATAAACTTAAACAAGCTGATCCACATGCACTAGCTACTCATACAATTTCATTATCGCTGCGCAGCGTCTAATAACACTTCTTGATGGTACCTCTTCAATCACCTTGATTTACCCTTGTACCAGTGTAATCTCCTAAAATACCCTTAAAAGATAGATCAACTTGTTTATCTATCAACTTTACCTGAAAGTTCAGCTAAAACAAGGAGTTCATCATCTATTTCACCTTTCTTTTCCTTCCTTTGATTATACAATTCTTTCGTATTCAGTTATATATCCGTTTTCGTAAAATCGATATTACACTCCTTTCTTCATCGATTCGAATTCGTGACAACTGAGTATCTACCTTGCGAATTTCCCAACGATCAGAGCCCTCAACGAAAATTTAGGGGGGGAATCCAGAAACCTCCTCTCAACTTCTCAAGTGCATACACGGTGGGAGAAATATTGCATTAATAATAGTCAAGATCATCATCATTTATAGCTCAGAATCGATACTCAAGCAATCCAAGATGAGATTTCTCTATACATTCATATCCGCTCTGGCAATTACCCTGACAAGCGCTCAAAATCCATCTTCCTCATCTTCTCGGTTAGTTCCAGCCTCTTCTTCTAGAACAACAAATTCGTCTTCGACATCTACTTCGTCCACCAGTACACTGAATATCACAACCTTCACAACAACATTGACCACATTCCCAACCACAACAACTCTATCAGAATCAATTCAACCCCCAGCAACTACTTTAACTCTCACATTCACAACAAACTCATCAGACTATAGTCATATTAATGAGTCTATCTGGCAAGGAAATTATACGAATGGGACGATACCTTTCGATGGTACTAACAAAGTATGGGAAGAAGGCGATAATTTCTTACCGTTCAAGATCAAGATTGATCCTGCCTATGGAGTGATAGGTGCACTCCTCATTATAAGTGGTATACCCGTTGCCGTGCTTGGCGGAAAAAACAGATGGTGGGTATTGCTTCTCAAGTGACAGTCTGATTTTTGACACGGATAAGAAAGATCGGTTGACACATATCATCCCAATTAGGTCATCAAATGCGATTTCATCTGGATACGCTTTGATGTTATTTACTCTGGTGATGGTCTTGAGGTTTGGGTGAGTGACTTGGCAGATGAATCTGTTCATCCTTCAATTGTTGTTAAATCGGTTACACTTTTGCGAGAATGACTGATCTAATATGCAAGTATAGAGTTGAGCCGAACCTTCAACCTCCTTCCCCTAATCCACCTAACACCACCTTGAGGGGTCTCTATCTTTTAGCATGTATAATATCGGCCTTCTTTGGTGGGGCAATAGGCATATTTCTTTATTCTTTCGCGAAATATTGGGTCTCTGCAATCGGAGGTTTCACCTTCGGCTGGTTCCTTCTTGCCACTCGACAAGGTGGTCTGATTACTTCTGTCCTTGGACGCTGGGGTCTACTTGGTGGATTAGCAGTTGGTGGTCTCGTAGCCTCTCTGCCCAAACAAACAAATGAGTGGATGATGTTAATTTCTACCGCTTGGATCGGAGCAACTGCTTTTACACTTGGAGTCGACTGCTATACTCGAGCCGGTTTGAAAGAGGTGAGTGATTGATATTACTGTAGTACTGCTGTGATTGAGACTGACCTTTGCTAAATTAGTTCTACATCTACAACCTCGGCTTCAAAGACCTTTTCCCTAAGTTATACGATCTCAAATACCCTCTTACACAGACAATGATGATCGAACTTGGTATTTTGGCTGCGATGGTGCTTATCGGCGCAGCCATTCAATTCCGAGTGCTCAACATTCTCACCAAAAGATACAAAAAAATGCGCGAGGAGGAAGATGCTAAAGTGGAAGCTGAGGAAATCGAGAAAGCTGCAGAGCGATTCAAAAACGTCGGTGCTGAACTGAATGAATGGGAAGAAAAACATGGTAATGCTAGTCCAACTTCTGGACCTGGATCAAGCGGACCATCAGATCCATACGGTAGTCTCAATGGATCAGCCATGAGAGCGACAAGAGAATCTATTCTTCTACCTCAACTCGGATTTGATTCAGAAAATAGCAATAAACGCTCATCAAGTGCACTTAGTTTACTGAGAGATCAAGAATTCAAAGGTGATTACGAACCTTTACAAACGAGATCACCAACTTTACCAGGGCTCGAAACTCCTCAAAGTCTGTTCGTAGGACTGCAAGACCTGAAACCTGACGATGGCCGGCCAATTCCACCTACACCGCTTGATCCTGCTTTGGCGGAACGAGAGAAATTGCTTGAGGAGGTGAGAAAAGCAAGAGAAGGTATAAAGTCTGAATTGGAACGATTGAGCTCGTCAACACCCGATCTACTTGGAAGAACAACACCTACACCGACGCTCGGAGGGATCAGCGATAAAAGGGATAGACATACCTCTATGGCAAGTAGTAGGCTACTCGACTTTTCCGATGGCAGATCTAATTCTCCTAACGACGCTCGATCAAGACACTTCTCGACTGGCAGTAGCAGTAGACTTCTTGAGCTACCTGACCTAGAATCCAGTACTCCTGAAAATATACCTTCTTCAACTTCGCCTCCAGCGCCACTGTCAGAATGGGATAAATACCTTGCAGAGCGTAAAGTCGTTAGTCCAGATTCGTCAGATGCTCATCGTCAGCCACAAAAGCAACAATATCCTCATCGATCTTCTACTTATACCCCTTTGGCTCTTGGTTTGGATGACAGAAGGGAGAGAACGACAAGTATGTTAGAACCTAGAGTATCTGATTTTGGTCCAACTGAAAATTCAAGAAATAATGGTACATACCCTACTGATCGCCAAAAGCCAATGCAAAGAACTAGATCTGATGGGAATGCATTCGAAAGACCCTCAACGTATCACGATAACTTGGGAGCGCCGATGATTATAGGTTCAGCAGCTGATAAAAGAGGTACAGGATCAGGAAGTGGTAGTGGTAGTGGAAATAGGAATTCACAAGCGCAAAGAGCTATGACATATGATGAATTGGCAGAAAGGCATCGAAAGAGATTATCTAAATTACAAGATCCTGTAACTTCAAAGATGAAAGAAGAGATTCAAATTGAAGAAGCTAAACAACGTTGGAAAACCCAAAGATTATTAGAAAAACAAGAGATGAAAAGAAAAGAAAGAGAAAGGTTTTATAAGGAATCTGCAAATGAACCTGGACTTGGGGCAGTGAATAAAGGTAAAGGACGTGAAGAGGGGATTAAGCAAGCTTCTGAATGGAGAAAAAGCGTAATGACCCTTAGTCCTACAGGAGGGAATCAACCCTGTACACCTGGTTCAAGTGGGAATGGAAAAACAAATGAAAATAATGGGAAAAAAAGAGCAAGTAAACAATTTGCAACTTAGGACACTGATCCTAAAGGTGCCATTGATGAACGGACATTCGTATTTTAATAATCATATCTCATGTTGTTATATAGTTATTTGCTTCATTGATAACATGATCTGCCATTTTCTTGTTCTTGCTGATATACTTCGTATGCATGTACATAGTATTATCAAGAAGGCAAGAAGGGTATGATCGGACGCGCCGCGTCAGGCACGTGTAAGCTGTGATACGTAGTAAAGTATAATTATGAACAATTATCAACATTATTTCTCCATGTATACTTGTCATTCCTTTCATCAGACATAATCTCATCATATCATAGGCCAAACACAATTCATATCTCAACAGGATCAGAGAAGATGAAAGACGAAATCAGAATACGATAACTCACGAAAAAGTTGTTTAAATACCTCCGGAACTCAAATACCCTGGTTTAGCACATTCAACTTGACTTGTGATCTTATATTTGCTGTTCTTCACCTCTTTGTAGGTGAAGTAAAAAAAGTATGACTTCGAGGTCATCTTTTTCTCAATCAAGAAGACATTCAAAAAGTAATAGTATAGCAATCTCGACTTCATCTGCAATTAGATCAAATTCACCTTCACCTGTAGCTTCACCTTCTTCACCTACTAATGAAGGTTTATCAAGAAGACAATCTTGGAATCGTTCTGGAGAAAATAATTTATTTTTACAAACTCAACCTAATACAGCTGGATTAGGTATAGGATTAACATCACAACCTTCCCCTTCTAAAACATATTTATTAGATCCTCATTCAGCAGAAACAACAACAACAACATTTACAGAAGAAAGAGATATAATTTATGCAAATTCAAACTCAAATTCAAATTTATGGAGAGGTACACATCCATTACAATTTCAATCTGAAGAAAATTTAATAAATGAAGAAATTCCATTATCACCTTTAATTCCAACAAATTTACCTTTTAGTAATTCTAGTAGAAAATACGATTCAGATTCTTCTCAATCTGATACTGATTTACCTTTACCAGAACATAACGATTCTTTTAATGAAGATAGAGAAAGATTAACTCCAAGTCAAACTTATGATATACCTTCTGGCTCTTCGTTATCAAATAATAAAAAATCAAGTCCATTAAGTAGAAATTCACCAGGAGGTCAAAAGAAAAGAAAACCATATGATGATAATGGTTTAGCAAGAAATTCAACTTTAAGAAAAGTTAGTAAAACAATTAGATCAGCTAGTATAAGAGTAGTCAATATAATGGGTGTTGAAAAAAAAGAAGAAACAAGAGGAGTGGAAAGGTTAGGTAGTGATGATGATGAAATTGATGAAAGTAAATTACCAAAGGGAGAAAATATTGGATTAGGAATTAGAGGTGCACAAATACCTGATTCTATTAGACCAGATCCTAGACCTCCAGAAATTGGTTTACGAGGGAAAACATTAGGAGTCTTTGGAAAAAATAGTAAAGTTAGAATTGCTATGAATGATTTGATGAAATATCCGTGAGTTTTTTTTACTTTTCATGCTAGTATGGTCAAGATGCTAACATCACCCCATTGACCAGATGGACGGAACCTGCCATTCTCATTCTGATCATAACAAACGTTGTTGTTCTAGCAATACAATCTGCGCCAGCTCAAAATGAACCTAGAGTTGATGATGGATATTTTCAGACTTGGGCAGATTATGCCCTTCTTGTACTTTTTTGTATATTCACGTAAGTACGCATGGTATTTTATTTTTGTGCGAACGACCAGTTGACTTTGATACCCTATCCAGCCTGGAAATGTTCGCACGTATAGTAGTTACAGGCTTTATTTTAGACCCTGATCGATCCCTTCGAGATTTCCTCTTTTCCTCTTCAGGTGTGATACCGACTGTTCAACGTCGAGTAGGAAGAGCTCAAAATAGCCTGCAACGGAACCTCTCAACGAGATCTAAAAACACCCATCGAGCAGCATGGAGGTTTCACAATGATTCGAATGGTACCGCTAATCATCGTGGACAAAATGGGATATCAATCTCGAAGATGAAAGAAGAACCCAAAAGAGTGATACCGATCTTACCTGAAGCACCGTTTCAGAAAGCAGTAGCGAAACAAAAGAATCTAGCTTTACAAGGTCGACCGTATCTTCGACATTCGTGGCATAGAATAGATATGATTGCGGTTATAGCATATTGGATTACCTTCTTCCTTGCTATATCGGGTCATGAAGCAACGGCAAATCGACACGTTTATATCTTTAGAGCATTATCTGTACTTCGAGCTGGAAGATTATTGGTTATCACTAGTGGTACTACGACAATTTTACACTCATTGAAAAGAGCAGGACCAATGTTAATCACAGTAGCGTACTTCTTGATTTTCGCAGCTGGGATCTTTTCTATCATCGGTGTTCAATCTTTCAAAGGATCTTTTAGGAGAGTATGTACATTTATTGACCCAAATAATTCGACAAATGAAATCGTATTAAACCAACAATGTGGTGGATCTCTGGATAGTCAAACTTTATTGAATGTACCGTATTTGAATTTGGATGGCAGTCCAGCAAGTATTAGTCCGAAAGGGTACATCTGTCCGTTAGGTCAGATCTGTAAAGTAAGCTCTTTCAGCCTGAAGTGTGCGATCCACAATCGATGAACTACGAGCTGAATACCTTTCGGCCAGACAAGCGATGATAATCCGAATAACGGTGTTAGTGGATTCGACAATATCTTTCAATCTCTCGTGCAAGTAATCATAATCTGTTCCAGTGAGTGAATTTCTCGCGAATGTCACATGAGGCTGATAGCTCACAATCTTGATTATTTAGTCAATACATGGGCTCCAGTCATGTATCAAGCGATGGATTCCGATTTCTTCAGCTCTGCATTCTACTTTTTGGCTGGAGTAATTGTTCTCAATTTCTGGTTATTGAATTTGCTTGTCGCTGTAGTGGTCAACACTTTCTCTGATATCCGAGCTGAGACCAAGAGGAGTGCTTTTGGAGGTGACGAGTGAGTAATTGCATACGCTTCCAAGTCCCAACAGTGATGATAACTGACTTTTGCACTTTTAGAAGTCTACTCGGAACAGATCCTCAATGGGCAGCTGAAAACAAAAAACGGAAAATGCACAATAAGGTTTTATCCTTATATGGGCGAACGGAGATATTTTGGGTGGTTTTGGTTTTAGCAGATATGGTAGCGCAAGGCACGAAGACATCTGGTTCTTCAGATTCAACGCTTCAACTATTAAGTAAGCTTACCTGTCCTAGGTTCGCGACGAATTCGTTCCATTAAGATTTGAACTGATATATCAATTGTTGACACCCCAGAAAACCTTGAAATCGCTTTCACCCTTGCTTTCGATCTGGAAATATTGATACGGATCATCGGACATCTCCCGGATTGGCGATCCTTCTTCCTTAGCGGTCGGAACTGCTTTGATCTGTTCCTAGCAGTCGCCTGCTCTATCATACAAATACCCGTCATAGCAAGAGGTGGTATTTATCCTTGGTTGACAATTTTTCAACTTTTGAGGTGGTATAGAGTAATTTTGGCTTTCCCGAGAATGAAACCCCTTTTGGTGAGTCCTGCGGTTCCAAAATCTACTTTTCGAAGTGATTGGTCGACGTGCGAACAGGAGCTAACGTATGATCGTTGCAGAACACTTTCTTTGGTAGTTTCGCCGGTTTGCTGAATATGGTTGTATTTTTGTTTTTGATGATTTTCCTCAGCGCTCTGATGGTAAGTGTCAAGATTCATCCCCCCTTGAAAACCGAACCAAGAGCTCACGAATTGCTGCAAGGCGCTGCAACTCTTTCGAGGTGATATTGAAGGCGATCCTATTGACTTCTCTCAAACCTTCAATGCTTTCTTGGGAATGTATCAGATATCGTCTTCAGAAAATTGGACCGATGTGTTGTACAATGTTGTAAGTTCTACCTTGACCGCTAAACTTAGTGAGCTGATCGAATACAATTTACATGATAGATGGGATCCGAGGATATATTCAAGCAGGACTGGATCGCTGCAATTTTCTTATGTGGCTGGATGCTGTTCTCTTTCTGTAAGTAGACATCTCTCTGGAATCTTAGTGAGATGTAGCTTAAAGTATCTTCGAAACTATAGTCATACTCGTTCAACTATTTATTGCTGTCATCAATGAGGTAAGGTCATCTGCAATGCGACAGACCAAACTTGTGCTGATATACCGCTATTAATAGAACTTCGCAATAGCTGAAGAGCAGAAGCGTAAACAACAAGTGGAGGCATTTATCCGGAGAGCTGAACCCCAATCAGCACATATCAGTTGGATTGATCGACTGAATCCTTACAGACTTATGTCTGCCAGACATAACGCTGTGAAAGTCGGAACACTCCCACCGAATTTGGTTTTGCCTCTTAAGCAAAACATCGGTGCTGATGTAGGAAGTTTACCCAATTCCGATGTGAGCCTAGTCATTCCATTGATTATGCTGGACTTCCAAACGCTGACTTGCCAATAGGGTGCTTGGGGAGACACAGCTGGGGCGAAAGGTGCGATGAGAAGACTGCTTGGGAGAGACAAAGAGGAGTCGCCTATACCTCTCAGGAATTTACGTAGGCACACTACACCCAAGTTTGAAAATCTAGATGGTGATCTAGATGACGACCGGGGCTTGTTAGTGTATCACACTCATTCCCGTCCAGATGACATGCTGACGAGCAAGGAATATAGGACCGATCTACTTCCTCCCTTGAACGCTGGACCATCAAGTGACGAACATATGGACGCTCTGCGAGAAAGGCGAAACCAACAGGCGGACTTTATAGCTGCTCATCCAAGTTTCGACCAATCCCTCTGGATCTTCAGACAAAGTAACCCAGTCCGAAAGTTCTGTCAAGCATGTGTACAACCTGCATATGGTGATCGGATTTTTGGAAGACCGGCGCACCCGATCTTACAGCTAGTCGTGAAAACCATCGTATTTAGCGCAGTGGTGGCTAGTATAGTCGTAGCGGCTGTTGCTTCTCCAGCTTACCGAAGGAACTATTATGGCCGACATGGTTATGTCAGAGGAACATGGTTCGATTTGACTGAAGTCGCCCTAGGAACTGTTTTCATTGCCGAAGCTGGTATCAAGATAATAGCCGACGGTTTTGTGTTTGCACCAAATGCTTATCTTCTCTCCCTCTGGAACGTATTAGACTTCATCATCTTAATCACCCTTTTGGTCAATACTACAACATCGCTTATTTTTATTGGCGGTCTCAGTCGAGTGACAAGAGCACTGAAGAGTTTCCGGGCTTTGCGGCTAATTACTTTGTTTTCACGACTGAGAGATACTTTACATGCGGTGCTTTTCGCTGGGGCTCTAAAGATCCTAGATGCGTCAATTTTGATGGTACTTTACCTTATACCGTTTGCCGTGTGGGGGTAAGTCAAAACATAGAATAGGCATTTGGTACACCCTATGCTGATTCGGTTTTATCTCCGCTTGCAGACTTAACATCTTCTCCGGATTACTGTTCTACTGTAATGACGATAGTGTGTCAGGAAAATCAACTTGTATAGGAGAATACTCAGCTTCACCAGTCGACGATTCAATTTCTTTCCTCGTACCTAGAGTATGGGCAAACCCTTCACTGGACGCATCAAAATGGTCATTCGATTCCTTCCGAGAATCCATCTTGATCTTGTTTGAAAGTGTATCTCTCGAAGGCTGGATTGATGTCATGGCTTCCCTGATGAACATCGTTGGAAGGGGCTATCAACCTCAGAATATGGCTTCTCAATGGAATGCGATTTACATGGTGATATTCAATTTATTTGGTGGAGTTATCATTTTGACCTTATTCGTCAGGTGAATTTCTCGATCACAGTTTTATATCTTTACGCGTGATCTTTGCTAATGCGCCATGTTGCTGGCAGTATCATCATCCAAAACTTCAGTACTCGGTCTGGTAATGCTCTTCTCACCACTGAGCAAAGACAATGGGTGGATTTGTCCAAATTCATTAAGGCTCAAACACCTTCGCAATTACCCAAAGGTCGTCCTACTTTACCATTAAGGGCATGGTGCTATGATAGAGCTACTACCAAAGACGGGTTTTGGGCAGTCAGCTTCACTTGGATATACTATCTACATATTCTGCTTCTTATGTAAGCTTGGCAGTGCTCCTATGTACGATCTATCAACTGATGGGACGTGTAAATATAGGATGCAAGATTTCTCCGATAACATCCTCACGGAAATCCAACTTGATATCATCTTCCTCTGTCTTACCGTCTTATACGCTATAGATCTACTTATACGGTTCTACGGTTTAGGTTTAAAATCTTTCAGATCAAATGGATGGAATATATTCGATGTAGTTGTGATTACCGGAAGTTTTGCAACTACTATCCCAGCTTTACAAGCTTCTTCAGCGGGATTACCAGGGAATCAAGTCAACATACAACTTCAAAAGCTTTTCTTGGTGTCGATATCGTTGAAATTGGTACAACGAATCAGTTCTTTGAATCAGCTGTTTAAAACTTCTGTGTGAGTGCTAGGTCCCCATGTTTTGTCCAGCTTGACTGGATGGAGCGGCTGATTGGGATCACGGTTGAATAGTGCAAGTTTGCCTGCTATCGGTAATTTGTTTCTTCTCTGGGCTACCTTGTTCATTTGGTTTGCGATCATGTATCTCGAGGTTTTCGGTTTAACAAAGATGGGAAACAACGCTGGAACTAGATTTCAGAATTATTATTCATTTGGTAATGCTTTGATCATGTTGGCTTTCATGTCTACTGGGTGAGTTGTTGACATACTGCCTTTTAACGATGCCTTCTGACCAATTCAATGCAGGGAGGGTTGGAACGGTTATATGCATGATTAGTCAGTCCATCCGTCTTACCTGCTTTGACTTCTAAAGCTAACACTTCCGCTTAGCACCATATCGCCACCCCGTTGTACAGAGAATAGCAATTTCCTTGAATCTGATTGTGGGAGTGCACCTGGTGCTTACACTCTGTTCATAAGCTGGAACATAGTATCCATGTAAGTCTGCCGGTTTTCACCAAGAAGTGACAAAGAGCTCAACGTTGACATATCTATCACAGGTATATCTTCTTGAATATGTTTACTGGTGTGGTGGTCGAATCATTTGCATATGTCTATCAGATGCCAGGAGGTTCTTCCTTGAATCGAGAGGAGATGCGTGAGTTATGTATCCTTCGCTTGAAGTAGATCCGGTAAACTGATGCAGGTGATAGGTGCGTTCAAGCGACTTTGGGCTGAATTTGACACGCAACGTACGGGCTATATCAAGCGAAAAGATTTCGTGCGATTTTTCTCGGTAAGTCCATATCTACCGTCGATCTGCCTGTCTTCTTCTCAATTCTGACTACAACTCGCAGCGCTTGACTGGAGCCTTTGAGGTCCGAACATACCCTATTGAGCACAGTATACCTAATATGATTCGCAATGCTCTGCCTGATCCGGTCGACAACGCTTCAGGCAGATCATTCGTAGTAACCGGTGTCAAGCGAGCTGTTGACTTGAGGAGATTAGAAGATCAGATTTCTCAGATCGATTATCGTAAAGTTCGAGAAAGGCGTTTACTTTTCGCTAGATTGTATAGCGAAGCGAAAATATCAGAAGAGAACGGAAGAGGAATTAGTTTCACTTCAATGCTTATGATGTTGTCACATTATAAGTTAATCGACGATGAGAAGGCGTTGCAGTGAGTTTCTGAGACATAGTTATAGAATACAGTCGGACTGATAGGGAATGAACGTAGGCTTGACGATCTTCTAGTCAGAAGAGCAAAGACGGAACGAGTCACGGATTTAGTAAATCTTGATCGAGTTCGAGGTTTATTGAGGACTATTTATTGGAGAAGACGGTTTTTAGCTTCTAGGGATGAGAGAAGGCGGACTCTGAATGCTGAGGCTGAAGGTAAGATATCATTCCTTACTATATTTAAAGTCGACTTCTGCTAAACTTATGTTGATATAGGTATTCCCGCAATCGTACTTGAACCTATGCCAGCTACTCCACCTCTTGAAGAACCAGATCGTAATCCATTTCACAATATTGCTCAAGATCGAACACATAGAGATATCACACCTTCACCTCCACAATCTAGAGCTTCAAGTCCCACCCGGTCTCCTGAGATGCACGTCAACACAGGTTCTAATCCCTTATCACCTGATACGACTTTTAATAATAATATTACAATGAATCGACATTCACCTGCTTTATCAGTTAGTAGTACAGGAAATAATAGACCAAGTCATCAATCTAGACCTTCTTTCGGTAGACAAGGATCAAATGGAAGTATGCTATCTTCAGAAGATGCTCACTATAGACGGTAAGTTGTTTTTGTATCGAGTTCATGATTTTGTTATTCCACCTCGACTAATGTGTTCGTTGAGAATTAGCGAATCACCCACTGAGGAAATTGTTCCTGATGATCTCTTTGACAATATGGCTACTTCAGTATGGGGAGGTGAGTTTAATCCATTTTCGTGCTCATTTGGAACTGAGCTAAACTTTTTACTTGACCTGACAGATATGATGCGAGAAGCGGTTGATAAGGAAGAAAACTAAAATAAAGAAAAGAAATGACACCAAATTTTGACGAAAATAATGACAATTTTGAAAAAAACGTAACTATCTCATAAATGTCTGGAATTATGTGCATACAAAGAAGGTTTATAATGATAATGAACATTAGCATCTTTAGCACAACAAGGTGATTTATATCTATGTACAATATTTATGTATTTTTTACAGTATCAAAGGATTTACCATTGAAGCGTAGGAAAGTGGAATTTCACTTGCTTTTTCGTTAAACATTAGCATTGATAGAGGATTGACCATCTTCTTCCACTGATATTTCGTCTAATCCTACTTTTGTCCATCTATCAGGAACAGAAGGGAAATAAAACCTCTCCATGGCAGTTCTAAATCGTATCTTATCTATTTAGTTTAATGGGATTTTCAGTTAGTTTCTGTATCTTTTATTGTAGATAATTGTCAAATAATGACTTACATTGTTTTGGAGTGACTATTGTAGGTTCGCCTTTACCTGCTCCACCTAAAAAGGCTGAATCTTTTACCCAAGATTCTAATTTTTTATCCCTAAAATAGACACAAATTCAGCAAAAGAGCCATTTTGGTCGATAATGAAGAAGACGTAAGGAAGAGAGGAATTATATCCAAATTAGAGGAAGGACTTACCAAGTAAAGGTACGTATATAATCAACAATACCAACTACTAATTCATGTTTTTCTGAATCAACTCCAACTACAAGTGAATAATCCATTACATTTAAGTTTGATAAAAATAAAGTATCGTTAAATAAAGCAGTTCTAAGAATTTTCTTAGAATGATCTTTAAGATATAATGGATGTTTATATACAATTTCCATTAAATTTTCATCTAATAAAACTTCATTTATTCTACCTGTAGCTTGAATTAATCTATTTCTTGTTGATCCTTTCAAATCATAAATTTTTGAGAATCTTCTTTCATAAAATAAATTTTCCATAACTAAAACGTTCATTCTCATATATCTCCCTGTAATTGCATTTCTATATCCAATTTTAAAAAATCCATATATCTTGGCTAAAACCGTAGGTCTTTGACCTTGAAATGCTTTTCTTGTATATTCAAAGTATGCAGGAGCAAATTTAGTTAAAGCGTCCATCTCAAGTCGAGATATTTCTTTGGCAATGAATCGATCATCTGCAGAAATCGTGACGATATAAATGAGCTATCGTGACTTATAAAAGAAATACCGAAAATGCTTACCCTTGGTTTTTAGGAAAGCTGATCCGGATTTCCCTCCTGATGCATCGAATTGTACACACCTAGCAAGCGATTCTACAAAGCTGTCTTCACATTGACAAGCAGATCGTAAAGCGGCAAATTGTTCCGCAAAGAAGATCCTGCAGAATATAGTAGATGCACCTGATTCGAAATCTATCGTGGAATCATAGTAAGTGTTGTTTCACTTTCCACTTCTGTAACGACTCACCGTATTTCAGATGAGTTCCACCTTCTCGTCTCAAATCACCATCATTGTCCATAGCTTCATCCATTGAGACTATATCCCAAGTCGAAGCGCGATCTTGCCCTTGGTGCAAATCCTCGGGCATGAAAGCTTCAGTTTTTCCACTACCTGCACCTCCTTTAGAGTAGTTTGATTCTGCTCTCATTTTATCTCGATATGTTTTAGAGCTCAATGTAAATGCTATGATACTAGTCGGTTCGTTCTCACGTATGATAACTCTTGAGTCGGCAAACAAGTGCTCGGACGCGGATCTGAGCATGACAGATTGTGTAAGTATACCACAGAAGCAGTTTGATCGAAATCACACTCACAGAGGATATTCAAGCGGTGTGAAATCACCCGCTCTAAATGCCCACAGACCTGTCAGAGTCTTTAGTATACTCGATCTCTCAACGCCGCCTGAGCTGAGTTCACTTTCAGACATTTGAGACATCTGTGACATGGTAGGATGTTGAGGACCTTTGGGTAATTCATCGGCGGTATCAGTTGAAAGTTGAGGTGTGACAGGGTGACTTGGCAGTGGAGCAGACGTTTCGAAACTTGGTAATTCGATTTGAAGTCTATCTGTGAATGACATTTCTGATCGAGCATCGCTGAGGACAGATTGGGTGGCCAATGATGCTCCAGATGCCGAGATTGGTATTTCTTCAAGTGTGCCGCTTGTTTCTTCGGGGATAGATTCAGCTGAAAAGGAAGATTTCACTGGTATAGGTTCAAGAGGTGTTGTTGCTTTCATAGGAGATGATTTTCTAGATCTGGATTTGGTCGGGGATGATCTCTTTCCTTGAGCTTTAGATTGACCCTCTTCATCCTCTTGTCCTTGTCCAGTAGATTCAGCACTATCATCACTACCCAGCTCATCTTCCTCATTATCCGCTTCTGATGAATCCGTGTCAGATTCATCTCTGAAAGCATCTCGTAGATTATCGAATACTTGTACTTTTGCCTTTGTCACGCCTACAGGTCTCGCACGTTTACCTCGAACCATTGAAATACGTTTCTGCCGCTCGCGCTCAGCTTCACGAGACAATCGGTCGAAATGCCTAGCGATCGAAGTGACTCGAGAAGAACTAGCCAGAGTACGTCTAGCAGCGCTACGAATTAGACTCGGTGAAGTACGGCCAGAAGAGGGCTCTGGTATTCGTGGAGTCTTGCCTTTGCCGGCCATGCGAGGCTTTGGCTCGGGTCCCGCAGGGGGAGCTTTTTGTTGCGATCTTTCAGGTGACACTCGTGTTGATCGAGGTGAATGGGGAGAGATCCTACCAGTGAAAGACGGTGTTCTAGATCTAAGCCCGGGTCGAAGAAGATCTGTCGATGGTCCAGCTATTGACCGCTTTCGACCGAAAGTAGATGGGATGCGGGAAGCATTGGCTGCATAACTTCGATCCCCATCTGATAAAAGGCCACTGGGTTTGCTCACTTCTCTGTATCTGACCGGAGGTTGTTCAGTTCTACCTCTGCGTAAACGAGGCCGAGCTTTGTGACTGTGATCACTGTCTGAAGCTTCTGGGAGCGGACTTCTTCGGCCTTTCCGACGAATCGAGACCGAGGATTCTGGTCGTTCGGGTGATTCTGTCGTCTCGAAAGGCGCAAGCTTGGACGCGTCATTGAAACGCTGGACGAGATCGGCAATGCTGCACGAAATAAAGTCAACACATATCGCAGTGAGAGAGTGACAGATCACTGACCTGGGAGCGGGTCTCGAGCGTCGAGGCAAACGTGAGACGAACTGATGAGCATCGCTATCAATTCCACTAGATTCCACTCTTGCCATAGAACTTCTTCCTGGGGAATCGCGTCGAATCGCGGATATGGTAGAGTCGCTATCATATTCCCGCTCTCCAGCCGGAGTCGGCGGCTGAGCAAGAGGATTTGGTTGCTCTCGAATTATTCCACCGATAGGGGTATTGGCATCCTCCGGCTCGTCGCTGAGATCAATGGTCAGAGGCTCTGCCGGTAATAAGCTAGTAGCTCCAACATCGGCTGGAGGAAATCCAGGTGTTGCGGGTTCACTTGGAGCAGGAGTTGTGTCATTCGAAACAGATTTGACTTCCTTCTCGTCGGCTTCAGAAACGGTCAGACTCGCGACGTTGCGATCGAGCGAGTTGAATACGTCTTGATTCGCGAAAAGGCGCTTGAGGTGCGTGGCCGTCACTACATATCACGACATTCAGCTGGCTGGGTGCAACGAAAGATATAGGTAACTTACTCCGCCTTAGATCCTTTTCCGAAGGCATGAAGGTCTTTTCCATCTCAGCGAAATCAGAGCTGCAGATTGACATCAGCTCAAGCCTGAAGGAAAGAGTGATCAACGCACTCCCATTGGACCACTTTATCCTGTAGAGTCCTTAATACCATGTTCAGAGCCAGAACATCCGTCATGGGAGTAAGTTTGTAAGTTCGATTCAAGAGATTAACCATTTCCTCTCGATCAGCTACAGCTCTGGACAACATACTTTCCAGAGCAGTTTTGAGTGATCCGATCTACGCGAATATTAGCAGTTTTCTTGTACGTATTGTGAACACCGACTTGACTTACCTTTTCTGGATGACAAATTTCGGTATCGAGACTCCTTAGTCTGAACAGTACAGAATCGAAGAAAGCCGTATTTTTAAGTAAAGCACTTTCGTATTCTTGGTTCTTCAAAACGACCTTGGACTCAGCTTTGACCAATAACCTGATTGAAGGTCTTTGTGGCTCGTATATATCGACAGGCTCGTTGTGTATTCTTATTGCAAGATTCCTGTGAGCGAAATATCGAATCTGATCCCTGAATGCATCATGAGGACAAGTGAATCCAGCTCGAGTTTCTGATGGATAAAAGCAATGTTCAAGGTATGATCCCCAAGACATCTTCCACGTTTCTTCTCTTAATATTGTTGTAGGCGATGGTGAAGCACAAAGCCGACAATATGACCAGGTTATGATCTGGTCTTCGTGACCCGGGGATGGGCATGGGAACTGGTCCATCGCAATTTGTAGTCTCCTCTCGCCATGTACGAGAAGCTGGAAATGAAACAGCAACAATCTCTCACATGTCTTGCTAGTACAACGTTGAGCAGCATTGATGGCTAATTCCTCTAAGAATTGACCAAGGGTTCGATCGCCAGGCTGATAGAAATTGATAGTTTGAAGAGAGGGTTCCACGCAAGGTTTATCGGTACTTTCGCAACCTAATGAATATAGATATACTATTCCTTGGTAATCCTCCGCTCTAAGTGGATCGGTAAATCTTCTGGAATACCATTGCCATAATTTCAACTGTTCCGAATGTTCGTGTGTAACTTGGGATAAAGCACTCTCACGAGAGACTTCCTCGGGTTTGCGTAATACTCTATATGGATCGCGAAGTGTCTCCTTGACTGGAGCTGCCACGAGAGGAATCGCGCTCATGGCAGCACTACTTGATAATTCACTACTATGAGATTCCGCGGTGTCTATCAAGGAAGTTGACAGGGATGTCGATAAGGAGGAATCTGTTTCTGCGGTAGGCCCGGCAATTTTCACGGGTTCAGAAACTTTCGTTTCTTCTTGAAGTATTTGAGCTGCTTCTTCGTCATCTCTACTCTGTCGAAGATTAGCGAGTGTTCTATCCAGTTCGGCCATTTTCGCCAAAGTCGCTGGTGGCGGAAAACGTATAGCAGCGGAAGCAGAAAGTACGGTGGTGAGGTAAGGTTGAAGGGATTCGGCTATCTGCTTGGTAGTCTGCAATGCCGCTCGACGTTCATCTTGTTTCTCGTCTTCCTCTTCATCGTCGATCTGAATTGGCTTCGGTGTAAGCGGTTCTTCGTTCCCATCTTCATCCGTCACCTGTATGACGGTAGTTTCAGATGTGGACTTCTCGTGAATAATCGGTTCTTCCTCGTTTAGCACATCAAGTAGTTCTTGATATTCCGCCGGGAGATGCGGGTGAGGAGGGAAGATGTTATGCTCGTCGTTATATAGGATGATTTCGTTCTTGAGATGGTACACCACCAGCGCCATGAAGTCTGTAACGACTTTGACCTTCCTAAGAGTCGTTAGATCCCCTCCCCTGAGAATAATCGTACATCCATATTCCCGATGACCTCCTTCGAACCGCATTAATGTCTTTCGTCTCCCCGGTATGAGTTCATGTTCAAATGATTGTATTCTAAACTCGGCACATCTGCCTAATCTGGGTTCCAAAGCAAGACGGTCCATCGAAGCCACTACATCAGCTTGAGTGCAACGTGCAACTTGATGTATAGCCGATACCTTGACACTTCGGGCTACGGCGATATTCGCTTCTAACAGATATTCTAGTGCAATTCTGGATGCGGACGGTTGGACTAAGACAATATGAGGCCTTACATCAATGATTCTTTTCGTCAAAAGTCGAAGGTAATCCTTTTCTTGAGCTAAAATCGGATCAAGAGACATGAATTGATTTTCTACTCGATGATAATCTAGGGGGAAAGTGACGACCATGATGCGGGGATTGACCAGTCGCCGAGGCATAGCTTTATGAGCGACGTTTTTGCTGATGACAATTCCATCAACATATTCTGAATCGCTAATCTTTCCTCCCGGAACTTTCTTGATCTTGACGTAAGCCCTCACGTCAATGTCGTCTCCCGCTTTCACATTCGGTTGAAGATTGGTTGAGATTTTTAGCAGAAGATGACTGAGCGTCTGATGCCATTGCTGAGGGTTTGGCAAGTCCGCACGAGCAATGGCTTGCTGGAGCATAAGGTAGAAATGACCTAAACTAGCTCCAGAGATGACCTCAGGGCGTTGACTGCAGCTCATGTCATCAGCTGGGTATCATCGGAGACCCTCAAGGCTGACTCACGCGAAGGAGTGTGATCTAGCTCGCCACAGGCCCTCTGTCTTCTCCGAATCTAGCAAAGCGGTCAGACCACCCTGACTAGCTCTAGAGCTCAATCGTGTCCGGAGACCAATCAACGGAGCGTTGGAATCCATTCTATCAAGGGGTACTCTTGTTTCTGAGCCGCCGTCGGTGGACATTGTATCTGTTCTAGGAAATTCTACTCTCGGTGGTAATGGTAAAGCCGGTGGACCCATATTGCCTTTCCTTGTGGTTTTTGGTCTGCTATCTGCCCTGCCCGCAAGGCTTTCCGGATCTCCTGGTTCCGAGCCTGGAGAGAGCTCAACGGCTTGTTCTTCATCGTCATGTACATGATCACTCTTCTGATCATCTTCCATAGGTCTTCGAAAAGGAGCTGCTGTCTGAGGTCTACTCGATGCCCAGATATGAGCGTCTTCAGAATCGGATAGTTGGGAATCGTCACCCATTTCTGCGGGAGTATACGGTCTATCATATTCTTCTTGTCCTCCCCATCTAGTAGGTACAGCGCTCTCATCTATGGCTGTCAAAGATTCGTTTGGGTGACTGCTGAAGAGTTGACTTGCTGCGAAAGGTGATTTGGCATAGGAAATTTCGGGAGACAACGATGCGTCTAAGAAAGCTCGATCTGATATACTGGGAAATCGATGAACAGAGGTAGAGACTGAAGTGATTGACCGCCTATCATCTTCATCGTCCTCCCTATATTCCTCCATAATTTTCAGACAGAGATTGCACACTCGCACAGCACCTTCCTGACCGAATCTCCTAGCTCCTATGATATTTGACGCACACCGAGAACAGAAAATTTGACCACATATGCGACAGTGATGTTTCCGACGCCAAGCGGTGAAGATCTGGGAAAGCAAATTGCCAGTAAGACCGTCAGCCGTGACAGCCAATTCGAAGGTAGCACTTACCGATTTGCAATCATAACACTCTTTACAACTATCATCCGCCATCCAATAATGTTTACTTAGACCTTCACCTCTCATCCTCCTGATGATCTTAGATACCGAATTTTGCTTCTTCACAAAAGCCCCGAAACCTCCTCCGCCAAGCGCAACACTTCTAACTGATCTAGAGTCGTCCTGATTTAGTGGGAATCCAGGAACGTAATTGAAATTCCTGGATAATTCTGCATTCGAAGCTAACATGGTGGATATCGATATTGAGCTTGGTGAATCAGGCAAAGTAGCAATAGAGCTTCGTCTGACTCGCAGGTTCTGTGAATTGACATGAGCATGATGTTGTAAAGGTGTGATCGATCTTGATGATGCTATGGCTCCTCCTGATGTTCCGTTACCTATCGTTGGCGGCTGGATGTTGAAATGAGCTCTATGTCGACCTGGTCCGGCGGGAAATGGTGTGGTCATTTCAGGAGTCTGTGGCCTTTTCGAGCTATTCGCTGCTTGGACAGTGGTAGTCACGCTGGTTACTGGTGAGATGGTGACTTGAGCGGGAGCAGCCAAAGTCGGTTTCCATTGTCGTTCGTTGGGTGCTTGTATCCTTTTTGAAGGAGCATGACTGTTGGTAGTTGAGTGGGATGAAGATAAGATAGAAGGGGCTTGAAGGGATAAAGTCGCGCTACCGACTGAATTGACGGTGCTGAGAGGTGGTCTCAAATTTTTGCTGTTACCTATTGTAGGTGCCTTTCTTGGCGATATGATGTGAGTAGCTGCATTCACAGTGGATGAAGAAGCTGAAGGGCGGACTGTTTCGGTCATTGTTTTTATAGGTTGTATATTGGGAACGGATGAAGTCCCAGAGGATTTCCTTCTACCGTGGATTTGGCTAACATCACTACTATGTGAAGTCGAGATATGATGTTGATTTTGCTGAGATGCATTCTGAGCACGTGAAGAAGCTGCCAACGTTGTTTCTTGAGCGCTTTTCCTGACTGCTTCTGCGATTGCCTGAGCTTCAGTCTGATGAGGTTTCACTTTGTAGTCATTCCAACTCTGTCCACTGCTAGAACCACCTGTAAGGTCAGAAGATCCTTTGTCCGGTCCTTTTCCTCTAACATTTTCGGTGGGACTGTTTGCCGAGGAAGTATTAGAGGATGAAGCAAAAGTTTGCTTGACTTTCGATAATAGGGTAGGTAAGATACCTTGTTCAGGTTCATCTTCGAACGGATTAGGGAATGTAGTGAGGGTGTTCGAAGGTGATGGTGTTGGTTTAGTGCTGGTAGTGGAAAAACTAGTAGAAGGTATTGTCGAATTCGCATTGATTTGTGATGAGGATGACATCTTGTTTAGTGTGTGCACAAAAGTGACTCAGTCCTCCCCTCTACTCAGCGTTTGGATGCTTGGCGAATCATGTATCCTCGTACATCTTCTTTGAAGTTTGTATGCTTGTCTTGTACATATACATAAGAAGTATAGAAGCGATTATCATGCGGCATAATTATGAATATTATCAAACGCGCCTGGACCGCTACCTAGTACAATTCTTCTACGTAAGGACTAGTCGTAACAACAGTAATCCCACGTGGGTTTGTACCTGATTAAAGTCTATCATAGGCGATCTCCGACGATAAGCCTTAGTAGTAGTTATAACCGATCCACTTGTTTTGATAATAGCGTCACTGTGATCGAGAGATGTTGTTGATGATGTCTTGGATCTCATTCAAAGATTTACTTAGCACGACGCATTCATATAAAGAAATTTCCTGACATCTGGTGGGCAATATCATGATTTGACAATCCTTTAATCTGCCCAGCAATTTCTCCATACCAAGATCACAAGTAGGCAGACGCGTTAAAGATAATACAAAATAAGCTGAAGGTCAAAACAAACGTTCGTTCAGCACGGTGCGGTGCGGTGCATTTCATTAAATGACAAAGTAAGTAGTGAACCTCCATTATACTTGTCCTTTCCATTGATGATATGAAGTAGGCCTTTTGGAAATCATAATCGTTGATTATAGTATTAAGTCAATAAAAACACTAGATAATTGAAATCATACATTCGACATTAACTCTTTCTGTTTTTTTTTTTGTTTTTTTGGTTTTATCAAAAGCAAAAATAATGACTAAATTATCATCAACATTTTCATATAAATTTTTAAAAAAATGGGATAATTTTTTAAGAATAATTTCAATAAAAAGGATAGAAATTTGGTCAGATGCATCTGGAAAAGGATATGGTGGACATTTAGGTCCACAATCAAAACCTTTAGATTTATGGAAAGATACACATAATTATTTTTTAAAAAATAATAATAATGTAAATAATAATTCAATAGAATTAATTGAAGCAAAAGCATTATTTTTAAGTTTAAAAAAATGGTCAAATCAATTAAAAGGTAAAAAAGTTTGGTGTTATATTGATAATTTTCAAGTTTATAAAATTCTTAATTTAAAATATTCTACTTTTTCTTCCCCCCCAATTTCTTTATTTTTAAATAATAATAATAATAATAAAAGAAAAAAATATTTATTTTTTAATTCTAATTTAATTTTAAATTTACCTTTTATAATTAAAAAAAAATCATATTTTAATGAAATATCAAAAAAAAATTCAAAATCACCTCAAATTAAAAAGATTTTTGAAGAAATTGATGAATTAATAAAAGAATATGAAATTACAATAAAAGCAAGATGGGTTTGGGGTAAAGATAATTTTCTTGCAGATAAATTATCAAGAATTGGGAATGGAAATTTTGATTTAAATAGAAATGGTAATAATAATTTAACTCCACACGTTTTAGAATTACTGAAAATTGCTTCTTCTGCGAATTCCACAAAAACAGATACAGAATTAGGAGTAGGAGTAGGAGTAGGTCTCAATAACTCGGGAGAAGATGCTAGAGTTGTCTAGATTAATTGAAGTGATACAGAGTTCAATTGTATATGTCCCAAAGCCGTCGTATCCTGTTGTAAATAAGCAGACTCGAAATTTGTTGATTATACCATAAATCCTTGCATGATTTAAATATGTATACATGATCTCAATCTAACACGATGGGGTCTATTAATAACAACAAGACCTACAAGCTTACCGCATGACAACAAGAAGGAGGATAAGGTATCTCTGTGCTATGGCAAAAAAAAGAAAGATCAAAAACGAAGTTACAACCTAATACAATAAAAGCCCAAAAGAGCGTGAAGTACAAATCGCCAGAAGAGGCTAATGTGAGATATATTGGAAAACGAAAGATACTTCTGGCAAGCCCAACTCAGCTCTGAGAAGATCATCATGCATTTTACCCAATTCCTGATTCGGGAAATGATTCCAACTATTGTCGAGACAATTATTTAGCATTTTATCTCATCAAAGAAGGCAAGACACTCACGTTGAAGAATCCCCATAAAGCAGTGCAGGAGCTTTGACGAATTGTTTGCCATCTCTACACCGTTTACACTTGTATGTATCATGCGTGTCACAGGCTGTTTCAGCGTTATATTTGAACAGCTGCTTCAAATCGTCCGAAGTGAAATGTCGAGCTGTATCTTCAGCTTCGTCGACAACACAAGCGGACAAATTCTGCTTCTGACATCTATGTCGATTGATTATATTAGCCACTCCACACGTCGTCATCAAGCAAGCAGGAAATAGACTCACTGCCTCTGGAATATCTTTTCCTCGATCGTACCAGTAGTTTGGAATCGATATACGAAACATTCTTTCTTCTGCCCGTCTCTCCAGACTCGCGCTAGAGCTTGTTGATCCGAAGCAGGGTTCCAGTCCTGGTACGGGGTCTAAGCCAACGCAATCCTCTTTGATGAGGAACATGAGACTCACTGGATCAAAAAGGATTAGACGGTTTGCTCCGATCAAATTGATACCACATCCACCAGCTTTGGAGGAAAGCAAGAAGACGAATTCTTTCCCCTCGGGATCATTAAACCGAGATACAATCTTGGATCGCTTCGGCACCGACATAGAACCGTCAAGTCGAAGATATCCATACCTGATTGCACGCGTCAGCTATGAATCCCCTCGGAACAGGTAAACTTACCTATTATTCCTGCACATTTTCTCCATCAAGTCTAAAGTCTGAGTAGCGTTGCTGATGAGGACAATTTTGTCATTGGTGAAATTTCGGATATGTGCCAGCATTCTAGTGGGTTCATTCCGTTAGCTATCACTGTATTTTACTTGCTTAGAGCAGCTGACCTTTCGAGAACCACAAATTTGCCCGAGAGACTACAATCGACCGTCCTGTCTCTACCTTTTCCGTGGTAGTCGTCAGGCAGAACATTCTCACTTCCAGGCAAATCTTCAGGCAGATTCAGCAAATCAGGGTGGTTGACGAGTTTTCTCAGCAAACCAATTGCTTTCAGCGGTTGCGAGTCTTTGCCACGTAGGAGTCGTTGGACATCCTTCGAAGTAACGAAGAGGTGATATAGCTTTTGTTGCAGTGGGGACGGGCGGCAGAATACAACGTGCTCATATTTGACAGGTACTATCGGTCGAAATTTAGTATGACACAGCATTCCCGAATTAAAAAAGACGTACGATATTTTGAAAGCAGATCATTTGTCCTTCTAATAATGAATTTACTGACTAATCCACCCAATTCCTTCAACTTGGCATCACTTTCAGTTTTGTCCTTGTCTGAAGCATCCGCATCTCTGCCTCGGAGGATTTTTAGCTCGAAGTTCTTCTTAAAGTCTCCTTTAGATCCTAAGTATTCGGGATTGGCGAAATTGAGCAAAGCGAAATATTCTGATAGATCATTTTGGATTGGTGTACCAGTCAGAATGACTCGACGTTGTACTTTCAATGCAGTCAAAGCTTGGAAGGTTAGAGTGTCGGCATTCTTCAGTCTATGTCCTTCATCTGCCAGTAACAAACCGATCTCGCAATTCGCTAATTCTTCCTGCAGCGATCTGAGGGTTTCATACGAAACAATCATAACTGCATGTTGAAGATCAGCTCAGCTCAGGCGTTGGCTATCAGCTCAACCGGCGGACTCACCCGGAAGCGTAACATTCCTACCATGCGCCTGTGCCCACCGCCGTACAGCTGGTATGAGTTCCGCTTTTCCACCTTTTCCATCAACGACCATAGGATTGATCGCTCCCGGTCCAAGCCATTTCACAAGCTCATTTGCCCAATTGCCAACCAAAGAAGTAGGACAAGCGATGATCACCTTTTCACAAGTTGGTTTTCCTGCTATGGGGGATTGTTTGAGCAAAGTCCAGAGTAAAGCGATACATTGCAGTGTTTTACCTGAAGCATTGTTCAGCCATTTTACAGAGATTGATATCCGGCTTGTACTCACCGAGACCCATCTCGTCTGCCATAATACACCCCCAAGCATTGTTAGCCAATAAGCCAGTCGTACAGCGGTACAAGAACTGAGGCAAACATCAGCTTGGCGATCGGAGATAGCTCAGCTGCAGAATGGCTCACCTTAACACCTTCGATCTGATGTGGTCTCAGAACTTTCGACAGCCTTGGATCGATGACAACGGGCACCTTAACATCCTTCTTGTCTTTCTTCACATCTACTATACCCAGTATTGATTTCAAAGATTTATGTGGGCCTCTAGCTTCTTCCTCCTTTTTTCGCTTCTCCTCTTCCTCTTTAGCGGCATCTTCCTCTTCTGGCGGTGGTTTATCATCGATTGTAGGGTCGAACAACACTATAGCGGTATCCGCCATGGGATCGTGTAAAGGACGAGGAGTGAGAGTGGGATGTCGTCGAGCACCGAGAGAGGCATGAGAGAGCGCGTGAATGATAGGTTCTGAAGATTTGGGATTTAACATCACGGGAATCGAAAAGCTATACGGTTGTATGGTTAGCGAGGCGTAACACTTAGAGAAGCAATCCTGCTCACTTTTTAGTAAAAACCAAAGTCTTTTCTTTGGGTGCAAAGACTGGAAATTTTCTATTACACCATTTTGCCATATCTCCCAACACACCGTCTTCTCCATACTCTTTATTTCCCATTGCGAATCTCCCTTTTTTAGATGGTTTACCATCTTCGTCTGAATCACTATCATTACCACCTCCTTGACCTTTATAAGAAACAGCTTTTCTTTTGCGTGCTGGGAGTGCTGATTCCCTTTTGGAAGCGAGAGCAGACGGTGGTTTGAAAGCTTTGAAAGTTACTATGCCGAATCCCGCTCCATTGGCGGATGTCACGGGTGGATCGCCTGATCTGGAGGTTGATGGTGCTTTTCGTAGCATTTTGGTAAAGCTATCGACAAGACAGAGCTGTCATAAAAGTTATACAGACGGAATGTTACGCCAAGAAGATTGATGGTGAGATCAAGTTAATACAATGAAAACAAAAAAGACAAAGCGGCAAATGAGAAAACCACAAATAATATTAATCGATCATTAGGAAGCAAGTCGCGTCTGGATCCAGTCAACTTGAGATGAAGCCACGTGAAACATGAAATGACGTGTTGATATTGAATTGGGCGTCTTTGATTCTCATTTCAGGTAGTCGCTTATCAAAGCAGATACTAGTATCATAAGATCTTACCGGTTCCTTATCAGGGGTAAAATCAAACGCCTGGTCGTCATTGATGCACTGCCCCGTATAACAAAGCTGTTTTGTTGACACGCGGTAAAACCCTAAACAAACCCTGGTGACTTTTATTTTCAGCAACACAAAACAATTATTCGATATCATGGCCGCCGTTAGTTGATCACCAAAGCCAAAATGAAACAAAACTTTCAATAGTCAAAAGTAAGTTTAAACATTCTCAATTCATTACATTTTTTATTCACTTGACTGCTGAGCATTAGCCACTTATTAATAGAATATATCCCATTCTCTTGAATAATCATATCATACCCCAAGAATTCAACTAAATATCCTCATAAACCCTCAATCTGAAACGCGTTGGTTCGTTTGTTCACGAGCCTACCTTTTTTTCTCCAATCCCTGACGTAGTGTCATACCTATTCTATCGTCAAATCTACATTCATTCAATTCATCCTTTATTCTCACCTCTGCGTACATACTAAACATCTTCTTCATAACCAAGCATATCACATATACACATACTCTTCATTCGGGAAGAATAACAAGACAAGGAGGTACAAAGGAATCGCGTTTATTCTTCACTCTAGGTGAGTTTTCCTTTCATTTCTCATACAGCTATGCGGCACAGCCTCGTCCATGTTCTATCCTTTCTTTCTCTCCTGCATCATAAGAAGCTTTATTTGCGACAATACACTTATCTTCTCAGTCCACATATTCTACTTCGAGGGTACGGCTGACATCTAGCTTCCTTTCCGTGACAACGCTCTTTCAAATCTACACAAACACGAATATTCACAATCAATTCATACCTTTGTCTTCCTCACGCATCTTTCCCCCCATCAATCACTTGGCCTATCTATCCGTTCTGCGCCCTGTCATACTTCTCCTCGGTACCGCTTGCCGTGACCAAAACGCTTCACTCGACACTGCTGGACTCCCCTTTACTGAATCTTCTTCAATAAACCTCACAAAAACCCTACATTGAATATATACAATCATTACAGTTTAGCATCATTCACATCTGAATTTCATTCGTTTATATTTCCTGTTCACCAATAACTTTGACCCATCATGTGTGGTAAGTCATCCGCATGTTCAACGGTACAAAAGACGTGTCAGCTAAAAGATACTTTGCTTGGTATAGGAATTTTCGGTTACTGTTCTTTCCTAGTCGAAAAAGATAGAAAATACGTCTGTGATGTATTAATCAATGGTCTAGCACGACAGGAGTACAGGGGTTATGATTCTGCTGGTGAGCTCGACATTTTCTCCCTAGAGCAGTTAGGTGGTTGACCGAGCTATTGATACTATAATAGGTATCGGAGTGGATGGAGACACCCCTACTTCCCCCATGATCCTCTTCAAAACAGTCGGAAAAGTTGCTTCCCTCAGAGACAAAATAGCCGAAGCTGCCGCTACACCTTCTCCCGCCGATGACCCCCAAAATGAACCTCATAAAGTCGATATGAACAAGGTATTCTTGAGTCAAACCTCCATGGCTCACACCAGATGGGCAACCCACGGTGTACCTTCAAACACTAATTGTCACCCTCATGTCTCCAATGCCCTCACCGAGTTCAGTTTAGTACACAGTGAGTCTTTCGCTTTTCCAAAATTGTCCACTAGACGCGCTAGCTGACTAACGGCCATATTCTCTATCTGAATAGATGGTATCATCACCAATTGTAAGCTTCTCCATATACTGACTTAAGGATTAAAGCTGACCTGTTCTGCTCAGACAAGGAACTCAAGCTTGTTCTCCTAAAGCGAGGATACACCTTCCACACCGACACCGATACTGAAGCGGTCGCTGTTCTATGTAAATACGTTTGGGACAGTCAACCTCACAAGAGATTGAACTTTACCGAGCTTATAAAGACTGTAGTCAAGGAACTTGTATGTTATTCCACTGCGTGTTTCCCCGACAACGAACCATCATCTTGATGATCGTATGAAATGAACAACCCTGACGAGCCGTACTTCGCATCAATAGGAAGGTTCCTTCGCATTTGTGTTCAAATCCACCCACTTCCCTGACGAGATTGTCGCCGCTAGACGAGGATCTCCTTTACTTATCGGAGTCAAGACAGACAGGAAGTTGAAGGTTGACTTCGTAGATGTCGAATTGCCTAACGAGGAGCGTGGTGAGTTGATTATTCAGTCAACGCCGAAATAAGGCTGACAGGCTTTATTGTGCATAGTTGATGGAGTTGACGCTGCGGGACTCCTTGCCGTACCCAATACGGTGGCTGATGGACACAGCACTGCTGGTCCTAAACTCCGAAGGTCCCAATCACGAGCTTTCCTCTCTGAGGACGGCATGCCCCAACCTATCGAATTCTTTGTCGCTTCGGATGCTAGTGCCGTTATCGAACACACTAAAAGGGTTTTATACCTTGAAGACGATGACATTGCGCATATCGCTGAAGGAGGTATGTGATTTCATCATCTTCCCAGCGTCACATGCTGACAAACACATCTCGCAGAGCTTCACATCCACCGATTACGAAGAGATGACACGATCTCTTCGGTACGAGCTATCGAGCACCTCGAAATCGAGCTTGCTGAGATCATGAAAGGACAATACGACCACTTTATGCAGAAGGAGATCTATGAGCAACCAGAATCCGTCGTCAACACCATGCGAGGAAGAGTCAATTTCGATACAAGACAAGTTCTCTTGGGTGGTCTCAAGGCGTACCTCCCAGTTATCAGGCGTGGACGAAGATTGCTTTTCGTAGCATGTGGTACTTCCTATCACTCGTGTATCGCCGTTCGGGGTGTTTTCGAGGAATTGACCGATATACCCGTAGCAGTTGAATTAGCATCTGATTTCCTCGACCGAAGAACACCTGTCTTCAGAGACGACGTAGCTATCTTCGTGTCCCAATCTGGTGAAACTGCCGACACTATCTTGGCCATGAGATACTGCTTAGAAAGAGGAGCTTTATGTTTGGGTGTGGTGAACACCGTAGGATCGACCCTTTCCCGAGAAACCCACGCTGGTATTCACATCAATGCTGGACCTGAAATTGGTGTTGCTTCCACCAAAGCTTACACTTCGCAATATGTTGCACTGGTCATGATGGCTGTTCAACTCTCCGACGACTCGATCATCAAGACTGCTCGACGACAACAGATCATTGACGGTCTTCACGATATCCCCGCCCAAATCCGAAAAGTCTTGGCTATGGATAAGGCCTTACAAGAAATGGCCAAGACAATGCTGGCGAAGGAAAAGAGTTTGTTGATCATGGGTAGAGGTTACCAATGTAAGTCCCTTGTCCTTCCTTGTCCTTCCTCTGTTCGCTTGTCTATCTCGGTAATTCTGACCTACATCCTGCTTTCCCCTTGCTTGCCTTCTGCTTTGATAATGACTGACGCCAATCTTCGAATAGACGCAACCTGTCTGGAAGGTGCCTTGAAGATCAAGGAAGTTTCATACATGCACTCTGAAGGTATCTTAGCTGGAGAGTTGAAACACGGTCCCCTTGCTTTGGTCGACGAACACCTTCCGTAAGTCAATGCTTTTCAGCTGGGCCACCCTGAACGCCAAGCGTAGCAGCTGATACTGTCTGACAGCGTAATCTTCATAATGACTCGAGATTCGCTCTATCCTAAAGTTCAATCTGCCTTGGCTCAAGTTACGGCGAGAAAGGGGCGACCTAGTGAGTCTGTCAGGTTCTGCTGAAATTACGAGCTAGCAACTGATACATCTGCTAGTTATTATCTGTAACGAGGATGACGAGACTGTTTCGGACGCTGCTAAATGTATCAGAGTACCTCAAACCGTTGACTGTTTGCAAGGCTTAATCAACGTCATTCCTCTTCAACTGCTATCTTACCGTAAGTATCCTGTCATATTACTGTGAACTCCATACATGCTGATTTTATGGGTTTGTGTATAGACTTGGCAATCATGAACGGTGTAGATGTTGACTTCCCTAGAAACTTGGCTAAATCAGTAACAACCGAGTAGAAGCTTTTAGATTCAGATTTCCGGTCTCCTTTCCTGTGCATAATATCCATCCCAAACATCCGACAAGTTCAGAAGTGCTCACAAGCACGAACTTATTTGTCTTCGTTTTTCTTCTGTTGATTGAACATAACAATACATGACATCCTGGCATTTTCATTCTTCTCACTTTTTGATAGTTTTCGTCATGTATATAATGAGCTCCATCATTGCTGGAGTGAATAATGTGGACATTGATTTTAAGCATGAATGCAACTTTGACATGACATTATGAGCACCAATACAAATCTCAGCTATGTACGGGTAGCGGAGAAATCCGCCTTGCACTTACTTGGGATTGTTGATTTTATTCATTTCTGTTAATTTCGTCATTTCCATCATCGAGCGAATTCGAAAAGATCAATACAGATGTTAAAAATATACTCTTCTCATAATCAAACGGAATCACAGTAAAAGCGAGATTGATTTAGACATCAAAAAGTTTAAGTGTAAATGGACAATTTGACAAAATGTCTGAATTTCCATTAAATTTACCAATTAAACCAGATTCTTCTACAATTGAATCACATATTAAAGCACTTGATTTATTATCATTACAACTTAAAATTCAATATTTAGATTTTGATATCTATAATAATAATGATATTAAAATACCTTTAGGAACAAAAGCAAGTTTAAAAGGAAAATTATTATTAAATAATAAAAATAAATTAAAAGTTAATATAAATAAAGAATGGTTTATTGAAATGAATTTAGAAGAAACTTTAAATTATATTGAAAGAAGAAAAAAAAGATTATTAGAAGAACATTGTTTAATTTTAGAAGGTAATTCAAATTTAGAAATCATTAAAAAATTAAATCAAATTGATTTTTTTCAAAAAGAATCATCATCATCATCATCGACAAAAGAAGAAATTATTGGATTTCATCCGATTTTAAATAACAATAACAATAGTAGTAATAATGATACTATTAGAATTGGGGATGAAAAAAATCAAAATGAATTATCGTCTTTAATAAATAATAATTCAATTAACGAAAATGAAAGTAAAGATCAAATGATAAATATTGATAAAAATATAAAAGGTATTGAGAAAATTCAATCAAACGATAATGAAATTCCTAATTTGCCTAACCAACCTAAATCACCTCATGCTTCTTTAGTAGATTTACTGGACGATGAGAAGAGTAACTATAATAAAAGAAAAACTGATAATTCATCTGGAGATGATACGGTAAGCTCCATATATATTGGTTCAATCTTATTTATCTCCCTCTGTAGCTAACGGTGAATCTGTTACTAGACCTTAAATGAAGAAGGATTACCTATTCACGAAATTCGAGAAACTCTTTCTGGTGAAACTATTGGTCCACCTCCACCACCATCTCAAAGCGAAATTGGGTTTTCAAGCTTATCTGCAGAAGAAGAGGATGATTATTTCTCAGTTGAAGCTGTTGCTAGAAGAGCAGCATTACGTCGTAAATTGTTTAACGAAGATACTTCGAGTGATGAAGAGTTCGAAAATGAAACATCTACTTCTAAGATGAAATTAGAACCGATTAAAGTTAAAGGTGGTATAATACGTTCTAAACCTTCTCAATCCGCATCCGCATCCACAAACCCAACGGTGCAACCAGAAGGACTTTTATCATCTGATCAAATAATTTCATCTTCCAAACAAGAAAGAAGATCACCATCATCCTCTCAAAACAGACCCGCAAAATCAATTCTCAAGCCTCCTCATTCACCTACACGTAAGAAGTCAGTGACTTTTGATCCATCTTTACCTTCTCCACCCGCTTCACCAGCTATTGGTCAAAATTCAATATCATCGTTAAATAAATTCGGATTTCCCTTACCATTAGCCGAATCAGATGATTTAACAAATGAATTCACTCCAAATCCTGTACCTGTTATTATACCTACTCCTCAAAATAAGAGTAAAGATGAGGGTTTTGCAGGATTTAAAAGAGGTTTTTTAACTTCATCATCAACTCGTCAATCTACTTCAACTGAATTAACAGTTCAAAACTCATCTTCTGATAAAAATCCTATCAATGCTTCAGCTCTTACACCCAAAAAGAAAAGTTTGTTTTCACAACGATTGAAACAACCTGAAATTGACGCTTCTGCTCCAAATGCTCATAATATTTCAAGCTCTAGTAAAAATACAATACCAAATTTACCCAAAGTTAGCGAGAGTAAAGGTACGAATACTATTAAATCAGGTGTAATTGAGAAATCGCCTCAAACGGCAGTTCAATCAGTAGTCAAAGAACGATCTGGTACGACCTCAATTCCAATTGATGGGTTGAAAATTATTGAAAGGATAACTAAGTCTGCTCAACAGAAATCTTCAGATACATTGGCATCAACATCAAATGCACTTGATAGCCATGAAGACTTTGAAAATGGCGATAATGATGATTATGATGATGATGACGATAACGATGAAGATTATAGTGATTATTCAACGGGAGAAGAAGATGAATATGATTTAGATGAAGCTTTATTAGCAAGAGAAATTGCGTTAGAATATCATAAGAAACAAGCTTATAAATCATTAAATCAAAATTTACAAGAAGAAGAAGAAGAACAAATAAATATGGGAAATATCTTATTAGGTTTACCAAGTGTTTCCACAGATGAACAAGAACAAGAAGGATTTAAAAATACAGGAATACCAATGATAATTAATCCAAAACCAAATGATTTAAAAAGATTTATAAGAATTGGTAAATTAGAAAATGGAAATCTTGTTTTAGCACCAGGTGAAGAAAATTTAGATTCTGATGATGATGATGATGATGATGATGATTCTAATAATAATGATAAAGAAGAAAGAAAAAAAAATAGAAATAAAATTAAAAAACAATTAATGGGATTGGAAATTTCATCAAATTTTGATTCACCTTCAAAATATGAAAAAAATAAATTAAATGAAAAATTAAAAAGAAAAGAAAAACAAGATGAAGAATGGTTAAATTCATTACCCCCTTCTTTATCTACTAATCAATCTGAATCTCAATCTAATTTTCATTTTAAAATGAATGAAGAAGAAGATATTAAAGATGAAATTAAAAATAATGATAAAAAAATAATACCTATTATACCTTTAGTTCCTGAATCTCCTCCTTCAATCATAACAAATCTTTTACCTTCATCTTCTAAATTTGACATAACAAAACAAGAAAAACCTAAAAAAATTTCTAAATTCAAAGCTGCTCGAATGGCAAATAATCAATAATTTCCTGTTATATTTGTACTTGTTGTATTCTTATGATTCATCTATGTATGCATTAATAGTAGAAATCTCAAAAGAAAAATAATAGTACAATATCCTATCAACACAATCGAATTTTGTAAATCATCCCTAAGCAACTTGACCTTCAGTAGCGAATAATTTATCTAAACCTTCTTCTACTGCTGTAATTTTATTCAAAAGGATTTTAATTGCTTCTGGTACTAATTCTTCAGGATTATATTGACCTGTTGATTCTACATTGACTATATTTTTAATAAAATAAATAGATGGTTAGTTGTTTTTCAAATGAGAGAAAATTTGAAAATTATAAGAAATAATATGATCGCGGAGATAAAATTTAGAGGGTCTTTCCTTTGATTTTCCCTCACATCCTTCTCACAGAAGATTGTATTTCAACTTTTTGATTGGAAATGAATTGAGACTTACAAATGAAATGATCTCTTATTCTATTCAATGAAACTTTATCTGAAAATTCAGGATGTCTAAGTACTTCTCTACTAACTGTATCTTTTCTTGGATTTTTTATAACTACTTGATCATTTTCAATTTCAACAACACCTTCTGGGAAACAATTTTTAAATTTTTCTTGATGTTCTATTGGAATTGGTTCTCTTAATATAATATGAGGTAATAATCTATATGAAGCTGTAGCTATAAATGGAGATTTAATGTTAATTAAAATTCCAAATTTCAATTAAAGATTGATTTTTTTTATATTTTTTTTGAAAATTGACTCACCAACAGGACTAAATTTAGCATGATCCATTCCTACACCTTTACGTGCGAAACAATGTAAATCAATTTGTTGTCCAGGTCTTAATTTACATAATAAAATATCTTTATCAACAGGTTTTGGATTTTTTCCTTTATATTTTTTTGATTGATCTCCTGAAGGTGACCATTTCATCATTCCTGTAAAAACATTTGAATCATAATATAATTTTTTAGGATCTTTTTCTGATTTATCTACTCCTGGTTTTCTATCACATCTAACTGAAAGATCAAATACTATTGTATCTGTTTCATGTGGTGCTGAATGTGGTGAAGCTGAATATTATATAAAAAAAACGATTATTGAATTGTCAGATTAATCGATTTTCTATAATTCCAAATTGATTTATCTCAAAGATATTTGCTTCAATAACTCACGTCTATACTTCAATGACCTAGGATCTATTTTCAACGGTACCAATCCTACTCTATGACATAAAACTTCGTCTTGCATTATTGAAGTGTTATTCCATACATATATTTCTTCTATAGCGATCGTCGGGACCTATACGAAGATAAGACACTCTTTAGCTAAAGCCTTTGAATCCGCATTAATTAGTCACCATTACTCACCTCCGCAATCATTACTCTCCTTAATGCATTGGCAATGGATGCGTCTACTCCTACCAAGTCGAATTCTACTGTTGAAGGCGTTAGACGTTGAACGGAGGTAATGAGGTTCTATCAATTGGTAAAAGCGTCAGTGTGAACGATCAGCTTCCAAGTACAGGTTTTGTGACAGAAGCTCACCTCTTTGAACTTCTGCAAGTTCCATGAGTGGTCTTCTCCTGGGTAGTGTCCTGGAAATTCGGAACCAGCGACCTGTGAAAACATCATATCGTAAGTCTCCGCGCATCAAAAGGTCCAAGCTGAACCAGATTGTGCGAAGACACATGACATCAACTGAATGTGAAAGCCCATACACTGGACTTTGTCTTCGTGACATTTAGACGAGGCAGGCAGTGTGATGACGGAAGGAGACTCACTGCTCCTATCCTTTCGGGCAAGACTTGCACATGCCGACGAGTATCATCTAATGACCGAGACATCTTGGCTTCTGTGAGGTATCGATGAACTGACTCTGGATGATATAGATTGATATTTTTTGTTCAATAATACTTGAATACTACCATCTTTAACCTCGAAAACAAATAATTGTGATTCTTGCTAATTAATGCTCTTCAACTTTTGCTTAAATGGGTCACTAATTTTACTTATATCTTACATTCGGGAACTACTTGTTGAAGGCACGTATCAATCACGTGACATTCTGAGTTATCTAATTCTTTGGGGAACCCGCAATGAATTATCGGTTATTCAGGTTATTCACTAATCATACCACTGTTGATATCCTACTTCATTTTCCAATGTTAGTCTATCAACAACAACATCAAGATATAGATCAGGATTTCACGCTGGATCTATCTTTCGGCTTGACTGCTCGAACGTGAATTTGTCTCAGGTTCAATCTTTAATATTATGTCTTCCCCACCTAACCTTTTCTCGAGCCTCGACTTGATACCAGGCCTCAATTCGCCAGCAACAATTGCTTCACCTCAACCTACTCCACTCAACTCGCCACCATTATCAACACACCATCATCGATCCAAGACTGCTCCTCCGCCCAATTATTCGCCTTCCCCTCATCATCTTCATCAAAGCAAGGCTTCTCCATTGGAAACCTCTACAGCGGTAGACGCTCATGAGGAAGAACAGACTTCTTCCAACGAGAGCAGTCCCACATCATCCTCGAATCATACATCCTGCTTACGTAGAACGCCCTCGACCCTTTCGACAGGTCCGACAGGCTCGACAAACGGGAATAGCCGAGAGAAGAAACGACTAAGATTCACCTCTTTAGATCATAGTCCAAGTCAATATGCTGGACCTAGTCGCTCTGCCGCTGGAGATATCATTTTTCCTGGAAGATCACTGGAAGAAGGTAGTCCTATACAATCTAAAGGAACAAGAGGTATACCGAAAGATCAAGTGGATTACCTAAGAAGTGATCCAGGAACACCTAACCTATCAGAAACGTGGGTATTGATGAACGTTCTGGTTGAGCCACTCATAGTAGTGTTATTGCTGTATAGCTGATCACGCATTCTTGATAGAGCCGACCAAATACGTCGAACCCTCTCGCTGGCTTCCCTTGATTCGTTACTCCTCATCTCGGCCAATCATTCAGGTGAAAGAGATAAATTATTAGCAGAAGTGTCGAAGGTCGGTAAAGACCTAGTGTGGCGTGCTCAAGATGAGAAGAAACTTCTGCCTCGCGATCCCGAGAGAGCAGGTATATTAGCCTTGAAAAGAGGTCTAAGTGAGTTACGAGAATGCTGTCATCAAGGGTTTGTCCTTTGAATGGTAGATTAAGCTAATGTTGTATTTAGGATCATTCTTGCTGGCATTTTCCGTTAGAGCAGGTGTAAATGTACTCCTAACATTATTCCGAAACATACGAAATAAGCGTTTAAAGTTAGCCTTGTTCAGACATGCTATATTCGGACAAGAGCCATTTAGGTTTGGTGCAATGTTAGGAACTTTTACATTCCTGAATACTTTGACTTTGCATATTTTACGACTCGCACCACCTTTAGGATATTACAAGCGGCGATTAAAAAATGGGATATTCAACAAACCTACTTTCGGACCCCCAGAACGCGAAGGAGATGAAGGGGAACGGAGATGGCAAGCTGCTGTAGCTGGAGCAGTGGGTAGTTTAGGATTGCTATGGGAATCGCAAAGTAGGAGAACGGGTGTTGCCCAACAGTAAGTCGTATTGATATTTGACTGGCTCCAGGTGGATCATGGCGCGCTAGGCATAGCTGATGTTTGTGATTCGATTCGGTAATTTAGGATGTTCGTCAGAGGATTGCAAGCTTCTTATAATCAATACACACCGCGTTTGGGAATACATATACCTCATGGAGATTTACTAGTCTTTGGAGCATGTTGCGGTCAGATCATGTTTGCTTGGCTATGCAGTCCGGAGACTATACCTAAGGAATATAGTGCTTGGTTAGCTTTTTGATCATTTTGACAATCAGGAGAAAGGCACAACTGCTGATTTATCGTACCTTCGCAGGATCTTGCAAGCGTCAAGAGTACCTTCTTTTGCAGTAAATGCGAATCGAACGATCACTAGACAGAGTATCATTGAACCACTGCAAGTGGAAAAAGCAATGGCACATCAAGTAAGCTTCAAAAACCGGTTTGCTTTTATCAGAAGCTGACTCCGCTGTTATGATAGAGCATCACACCTAGAAATATGAAGGTTCTACAGGAGCTCATGACAAAGATCAAAGGGGGTCTACACCCAGCTGCGGTACCCTGGTGAGCTGGCCTATCATTGATAAAGCATTTCAGCTAACGATTACATCAGTGAAATGGTACATCCTTGGGTCGATAGTTGTACAGAAACTAATCTCAGGCGTTTCTTCGCTGTATTCGTGGGTTACCCCTTCCGATCAATCTTCTTACTACCAGTAATTAAGCTGAATAAGACTGTGGGATAGCGATTCATGCTTCCTGTATACTCAGCATTACACCTCATACCGATGTTGGTCCTTCGTCGGCATCATGTTCAGCGAGATCCTCTACGGATGTTAGCAAGAGCCATATGGGGTATAACGAGAAGCTGTTCGTTTTTAGGTGTTTTTGTAGCTATATATCAATGTAAGCTTTCGCAATTAGAACGAATACTTCCATCAGCTCATAAAACAATTCTCCTAGCGCTGTTCTGTTTGAGGATACAATCAATCGAACAAGGTTGGGGAACAAAGACTCTCACCAATTTGCTGAAAAGGAAAGAATCATTCTGGTTGATGGGTTTCAGTACTTGTTTGTCATTACTAGTTGAGGAAAAGGTGAGTTCTGTTGTTTTTCGAAAATTCGACTCTCAGGCAGATAGCTGATGATACGTCATGCAGAAACGTCGAGCGGAGTTGGGTAAGCTATGGGTGATGCTTTGGAACTAAAAAAACGCTAATAATTCTCGTAGCAATGTATGTCTTACCTCGAGCTCTCGAGTCAGCTTGGTCAAGCGCTAGAAGGAGAGCATGGGTACCTATTGTACCTTTTGGTGAGACTATCCTTGGAGCAGTAGCTATGGGTATGGTAATGGATGCTTATAAGGTATGTTGAAGTTTACTAAAATAGCTATAGATTGTTGATTAACTGATGTTGATGATTGATTGATAGCATCAACCAGATGCTATGAGTGGAATAGTCAGGAGATTACTATTTCAACTCGTCGGTCCTGTTTAAATGTAATTATGTTGTATAATAATTAAAGGATGCATAAATACCCTTTCATCTTGTGTATGCGGTAAAATCAAGAATCGATAATTGATTCTTTAAGATATAGAAATGTTACCGCAATTTGCGTATATATGCTTGATAATTCTTATTCAAAATATATGTGATGCAATTTATAGAATTTGATCCTAAAAGATGAAACTCTAAACAACATATAAAGATAAATACATTTTAAATTATGTTTTTTTAATTTCAAAATCAAATCAAGTAGGTTTTTGAAAAAAAAAAAAAAAGAAAAAAAAAATCTAATTTTGAATGATTTCATGTAAATCCCCTTATACCTAAAACTCTTCTAACATCATTAACGAATCTTAAACTATCTAAAACAGGTATAGATTGTAATAAAGCTTCATCATTTGGATCAGAAGTCCATCCTTCAATAGGTA